>NC_138552.1:215023376-215623376 GCF_964273705.1 Natrix helvetica | reverse complement strand
ATTAAGGAAACAGAAGAAGGGCACTGAAGGGCACTGAAATTACATGAGAGATTTTATAAGCAAGGAGTTGCTAAGAGGAGTCCATACAAAGTTGATTAAGGAGATGTTAGAGGACTGGCACCACAAATGGCAGAAGACATGAGACTGTTTTGCTACTGGAAAGATACAGCTTGATAGATGGAAGAGTATAATTTAGTGTAATTTTGTGACAATAGATAAAGTTAAATAAATAATTGATAATGATAATAATGTATACAATGTGTAGTGTTATGATAAGTAATAATTGGATATGAATATTGAATGGATTATATATAAAGGTTAATAAAAAAGAACTAAGTTAGATACAGTTAAGTCTTGATTATTAGGGGGGAAATGTTATGATGCAGGATATAGTTAAATAAAGGAGGGATAATGATAACAAATCTATATGTATGTATGGGTACAACATAAGGAAACTGGATGTAAATTGTAAACAGTGATTTGGAAAGGAGGATTAGAAAACTTTGTTATTAAATATTATGGATGTTTAGCTAGAATAGGATATAAGGATTCAGTGTTATTGGAGGATTTTAGAAATAGTAAATGTAATACCAGTATGTGATTATGTATTAAATCTTGGTATATTTTATGATGAAGGACGTTTAAACAATTATAGTCAAATGAAAATGGAGGTATGATGATGGTAACATGTATAAATATCTGAGTTAAAATACTTGAGTTAATATGAATTATGTTTGTTCTCTGTGGAAGAGATGCACAAAAGCCTTTTTGTAACCAACTGATATACTTTCTACAGTATGTAAAGGAGGATGTGTTGTGTTTGTTTTGAAAATTAAAAATAACAAAAATTATTTTAAAAAAGAATATTTCTTAGATCCATGGAATAAGATAATCTTCTATGAAAAGATTTTACAACACCCTAAAAAGGTGTTGTAATCAGATTATCTGATTTCCAGTTTAGGGACATATTTGCTTGAGGTCACTTCTATCTTTTGTATTATTTGAAGGCAGTCCAAATTGCTACAGCAACAGATTCTCCTTCTTCCTCTGAATCGGTTGAGTCAGCAAGATAAATCACAGATAGCTGACAGGAAGTTCAGCAAGTGCAGAAGATAATCCCTGCCCACACACGAGCCCAAAAAAGTTATGCAGGGAACAAAAGATCAGTTGTAGCATGGGAGGAAGAGAGAAAAGAAATCAGCTACCTCTTTCTTGCCATCTCATGGTCAGATTTTTCAGTCCACATTTAGCTAGCCTACCCCAACCAAAATCAACTTGCCCTAGCAGCCTTGCCTTGCCATGCAGCAAAGTGGACCAGTTTAATTGATGTATTGCTTATTAGAAGGTGGTTGAATAGATGAAGATTAGTCTTGGGTCTTTATTTATGTAATTGTAGACATCATGATCCAGTTACAATGCAAGAGCAACCATACCGAGGCTAGTTGTCAGTTAAAAAGTCTGGAGCATCAATGGCAGCTATTTGGTTTCAGGCCATTTTCCCATTGGAGGATAAACCTTCTCTAAACCTTCCCACCAGCCTCTGGCCTTTAGCTACCTTTTAAGGAGAATGTGGGCACTGATTAGTTGCTGCTAACAACTAATCAGTGGAACAGCTTGCCTTCAGAAGTTGTGGGTGCTCCATTACTGGAAGTTTTTAAGAAGAGATTGGACTGCCATTTGTCTAGAATGTATAGGATCTCCTCAGGGCCGGATTCAGATGAAAAGAGGCCCTAGGCTATTCCACTTATGGGGCCCTTTCACCTCCCATTTTTAAGTTTGTAAATTACATGAGAGATAATAAAATACATCATTACTGTGATATATATCAATATATTAAATGAAACATGTTGTAATTGGTACTAACCTTTATAAAAATGTGGCACGGATAATAAATAAAAATAAAAGGCCCCTCTTGATCTTGAGGCCCTAGGCTGAAGCCTAGTTAGCCTATAGGAAAATCCAGCCCTGGATCTCCTGCTTGAGCAGGGTGTTGGACGAGAAGATCTCCAAGGTCCCTTCCAACTTTGTTATTCTGTCAAATTGACAAAGTCACTCAGTTTGCTTTATGCCTAAGGCAGGACCAGAACAGTTTCTAACCCAGAGCCTTTAGCCATTACAGCAAACTGGCTATCTACAAAAAGTTTATGTGGTAATAAAAGTTTATCTTTTTGAGATTCTCGGGAGTGTTATTTTATTATTTGATACAACATTAAAACAGTTCTCCTTGTGGAAGTGACATGTTGTGAAATGTTTCCTTCCTACTCCTGATTTAAAGTCTTAGTTTAAATAATTATGAATAATATTTAGGTTTTGAATAGGAAATCAAGTATATTATGTCCATAGGGCTAGTTCCCCCCCCCCCCCCATGGAATTTTAAACAGGACTTGATCTTGCTAACTCTCACATCTTTTTCTATGATGTTTCAGTAGTCTGAGATGAAGAAACCACATATTTTTAAAAAGAATTTTCAAACAGACCCATTAACAAATGCTCTCAAAGGAGTGTGGTTGGGCATTTCAACTTTCTGGCTGCCTCCAGTTTGCCCTCTTTTGTTCAACTACTTTCCCAAGAAATTGGCTAGACGACGGTTAAAGTTACACTGGGAGAAAATATTCAATCTCTATCAGGCTTATTATGGGGCTTTTGAATTAATAGAGGTAGTAAAACTAAGTGTTGCTTTATTCTGCTCCCTTTTCCTGTATGATGACCCAGTTCTTAATTTTATTGTCAAGGGGGAGTTCCCACTGAAAAGTTATTACACATTTTCAAAGCTTGCTCCACCCTCCCACTTTTCAATAGGCATCCCTCTTTCTCATATCCTTTCATTCTTCGTAATCCTTAGCTACACCTAGACCTTGGCATGACAGTAGAAAGAATTGAAAACAATGGCACAAGAATGCTTGCTGTCTGCTTGATGTCTTGTATCAAGATAAACAACATCATGGCTTGAACTTGGAGATAAGCACATAGGCTGGCTTCTTGGAAATAGGGATAAAATTGGGGTTCCAAAGACATTGTAAATAATTAGTAAAGAAAGACAATATGAAATAGCTCAAAGGTCGATCTTTTACTGTACAGGTAGTCCTTGACTTATGACCACAATTGAGCCCCAAATTTTGGTTGCTAAGTGAAACAATTTTAAGTGGATTTTGCCCTATTTCATGACTTTTCGTGCCACAGTTGTTAAGTGAATCACTGCAGTTGTAAAGTTAGGAACACAGTTATTAAGTGAATCTGGTTTCCCCATTGACTTTGCTTGTAAGAAGGTCAAAAAAGTGGATCAGGATACTGCAATTGTCATAAATATGAGCCAGTTGCCAAGCATCTGAATTTTGATCATGTGACTATGGGGATACTGCAACAGTCATAAATGTGAAAAAGGGTCATAAGTCACTTTTTTCAATGCCATTGCAACTTCGAATGGTCACTAAATGAACTGTTGTAAGTTGAGAATTACCTGTATTGTGGCTGAAGAGGAAAAAGATTGAAGCTCAGATTCAAACACAGACTCTCAACTACATATTCATCTGAGATACTTAAATCAGAGAACAGGTTAAGTACTCTACCATCTCAGGTGGTGGCAGGTGGTTTTTCTGGTTGAGTCTCTTGGCAGAATCTGCTGACCCAACATATTTTGTCCTCTGCTGAGAAGTTTTGCTGTTTCATCATCAGCGAATAGCTGCAGTTTCCCACTGCTGTGTCAGAATCAGATGTCAAGGGATGAAGCACTCACTTCAAAAAAGCAAAACTCTCTTTGGTTGGGGAGAATTCGAGAATGAAGGAGGCTCATGGACTTGGTAGCCCAGACCAAAGATATTATGATTGGAGAAGGTTTTCAGGCAATAGGACTGTCTCCTCCCCATCTTCTTAAACCATTTTGTCTGAAAACTGCCTGTGGTCTAATTTTCATGAACCAATATCACTGTCCATCAAGAAAAGAAAAATAACAACCTTGTGAGTGATATTTCCCTGCCATATGACAGCAATTAAGGGTTCACATTCAACAGTACATTTTTGATCTGTTTCTTAATTATGTTTCATTTCATATGTCTCATGATTACATCTCAGAACTATTTACCTTTGATAAATTGTATGAGCCATGATTTCCATTTCTTTATATATTCTCACCAATCTTGTTTGGGTACAGCTGGACAAGATGAGGGTTGTATAAAATTATTAATAGAGTAGAGAAACTAGATAGAAAGCATATACAAGTAGTCTTCAACTTACGACCACAACTGAGCCCAAAATTTCTGTTGCTAAGTGGGACAATTGTTAAGTGAGTTTGCCCCATTTTATGACCTTTTGGGCCACAGTTGTTAAGTGAATCACTGCAGTTGTTAATTTGGTAAAAAGTATTGTTAAGTGAGTCTGGCTTCTAACAAACTTTGCTTGTTAGAAGGTCACAAAAACTGACAATATGACCCCGGAACACCGCAGCAGTCATAAATATGAGTTAGTTCTCAAGTATCCAAATTTTGATCACATAACCAGGAAATCCTGCAATGGTTGTAAGCGTGAAAAATGGTCATAAATCATTTTTACAGTGCCATTGTAATTTTGAATGGTCACTAAACAAACTGTTGTAAGTCAAGGACTACGCGTATTTTCTTTCTTTCACAATTTTAGAAGGGCTCAAAGGGGCCGCATTTTGTGGAAAATCCCAAAGGGAAAAAGTGGAAGTCATATTTATGTTTAAAGATAATTATTTTTTCCTATTCAATTAAAGCGAATTTGATGAGTTACAAAAAAAAGAAAATTTGGAGCAAACAGCTTGAAACTATATAAGGTGGAGATTAAACAGGTTCTAGACTATTTGGTTTATGAATAAACCACATCATAAACCCTTTGGGCTGCTCAATAGTTTGTTTACTTAAAAATCCAGAGGAACTGGGATGCTTAGTTCCATGAAAATAAATATATTTTGGGTTTTCTTTCTTAATTATCTCTCCAGAAATGAGCAGATGAGAATTGCTGCTCTTAAAACTTCACCTTTGAAATTTAAAAACAATTCTACCCAAAACATTTGCTTGGTTGGATGGGGCTAAACAGGTGTTGCAAGGCAGTAGTGAATTTTTTACTACTACTTCTGTGGGCATGGCTTGGTGGGCATGGCAGGGGAAGGATACTGCAAAACCTCCATTCCCTCCCCACTCCAGGGGAAGGATATTGCAAAATCCCCATTCCCACTCCACTCTGGGGCTAGCCAGAGGTGGTAGTTGCCGGTTCTCCGAACTACTCAAAATTTCTGCTACCAGTACTCCAGAACCTGGCAGAACCTGCTGAATTTCACCCCTGATGCAAGGGGATTTTATCAATGACCCATGGCCAGTCTGGCAGAAACTTCCTTGGAAACACACATTATAGAGTTTTCCTTTCCAGCCCCAGTATAACTCTTTGAAGAGTTAATCTGAAAGTCATCCGATATTACTGAGCTACGGTTGAGTAAAATTTAATTAAAGTCTGATACAGCCTGTGGAAGGGTGTGCCTTGGTTTCAGTCAGGGTTGGAGCATTATTAAATATCTTGTACCTCAAAGAAAACACCCACTTTTGAAATCAGTGATACCGGTGACATAAGATTTGTACAGAAGGCTGCATTCCTTCGAGGAGGGGGAGAAACCTTCCCTGCCAACCTGATGATTAATGCGATTTCAAAACACCACCAACCAATTAGGATGGCTAGCAAGTTCAATTAATAGGGATGCATAACTACGTCACTGTTATTTGGGTTTAGTAGGCCAACCAGTGACAAATGCAGTACTTTTGTCCTGGGAAACAAAGATTAAACATCTCAGATAATAACAAGGAGCTCAGGTTTTTTTTTTTTAATGGGAGGGAAGTTGTTTCATAAATACCACCTTCCTTACCATGGAACTCTTTAATTTCACCCTTTCCTTTGCCCGTTTTTTAACTTTGAAAAAACTCTATTTGATCTCCGATCAAATGCTCTTTGATAAGCCTTTTGAGATCAGCTGCACTGTCTACGTGGAAAGAGAAAGCAAACTGCCCAAAAATATTTCTCCCTGAAGAAAACAAGTGGCTTGCGGGTTTTCAAACATCTCGAGCTCTTGGATATAGAGTTGGCATGTTTCTATGCCATTCGATTACCGAGTGCTTTCTGAGTCACAGCTGAAGGTGTGCCCAGACTCAGTTGAAAAGCATTGTGTGTTATCAACTGCGACACTGCAAAAATTTCCTCTGGGGTTGGAATGAAGCTATTCACTTATGCAAGTCACCAATCACTGATGCACGGATGAAGGAAGAGATGGAGTGTGAACGACTCTGCACATTACACTCAGTCCTAATCAGTGCAGCGCCCTGTGTACATAACTATGCTACAGTCTCCTTTCCATCTTACTTCCTGTCTTGGCAACCAAACCTGCATCTGGCTCAGTGAAAGCATTGCTCCTTATAACTACATATTGACACAGTCAATAGATCCATTCACAGAATCGCCTTTCATCCATCTGGACATTCCTGACTTGGCATGTAACAGCAAGAAATGTCTGGTTAAGGGACTGTTAATTCATGGGCTTACGACAAGGCTTCCCTGCCACAATGTATGGTGTGGCTGCAGTCTTTTGTACAGTGATCCATTAATCTGCTGCACTGCTTGGTGATGCATTGCAGTGGCTGCTGACTGTTGCAATGTATCATGTCTAAGTATAACAGGGCTATTATAAGGGTCTTAAATCTTTATCTGGGGACTGTTTTGCTCAGGGGACTGTGAAATGCAAGTGATTATGCCTGCCTGGTAACTTAGGAGCCACTGTGGTTTAGTGGTTATGGTATAAAATTGGGATTTGGATTTCCTCTTTTCTCTCATGTCTAGGACTTATTTATTTGTTATAGAAAAGGGAAATCTCCTCCTTCAAAATAGGGACAATTATCATATAATTTCATATGCTTCTATGGAAAGGGAAAGTTGGAAGGAGGAGGAGAGGAGACGAGAGGAGAGGAAAAGGAAAGGAAAATGGCTGATGAACTGGGAGGCTTTGGGCCAGTCACCCTCTCACTAATACACAATTAAATAAAAAGTATTTAATGTTTATCCTGGTTTTCCTCCATGATCTCAAGGTAGCTTGCATGAGAATCTTCCTTACTACAACCCTGTAGCAGTATCCCTATGAAGTAGCAGGGACGATGGCAGCTCAAATTTACCCAACGGGTTTACATTAAGGACAGACTTGAATCTGTGTCTCATAATCCTACTTCAACATTATGATCTTAACCACAAGATGCTTTTCACCCATACTTCTTATTAACAACATAATAAATGTGAAAAGTGTCAACCATTGCTGCCACATCTCACTGAAATTCAGGTGTTCCAGGTCCAAGCACTGTGCCCATGAAAAGAGTTTGCAATGCTTAATTTTTCAAATGTTGTCCATATGTGTGCGGAGTTCACAGTGCTCTGTGGGATATATGTCGGAGTAAATGTACTTGCACATGCTTGCATATGAACTATAACTTCAGTTTTTAGAGACTCCCTATATTAGAAAGTAATTTAGCATTTTAGCTAAATTACTTGGAGCATTTTAGTCTCACTTGGAAATATTCCAAAGGAAAGTATAAGATGGTAACTTGTGAGTTACGTCTGCAGCACAATATTTTGTTTCCATGATGAAGTTGCTGGGTACCTGGGGTCAAGCCTCTTAATTTCAACACCATCCCACATCTGTAGTGGAATAATTCTATTAGCCTAATTTAGAAAGATTTATTTATTTAATTTGCCACCCATTTCATAACAAAATGATTCTGGGTGGATTACTACTAGGATCATATCAGTTTTCGGGTTATTTGACAATCTTGCCAAACTTAACAATATGGTGTGCAATAGAAACTTTCATATATTTCTTAATGGTAAGGAGACAGTTAACACAAGGAAAGTAATTGCTTCAAGAATTTATTACCCCCAATGATATTTTCTATTCTGTTCTGAATTACTTTCTTGCTGCTTTTTGGTATTTTACAGAAAAGAATTGGGAATGGAGAGTTAGTTCACTGCTAGCAGGGGTGGGTTCCTGCCAGTTCTAAGCTCTTCTATAGAAGAGGTTCCACAAATCTACAGTGCTGTTTAGAACCGGTTCCAGCTCCCTCCCCCCGCCCATCTGCACATCATCAAGATGAAGAGCGAGAGGAGGAATACTGGGAGTTGAAGTCCACAGCTCTTAAAGCTGTCAAGTTTGAACACCCCTGGGTTTTTTTTTCTAGGGGTGCAAGGGTCTTGTAACTTCACAGCTTTAAGACTTGTGTGCTTCAAATGCCAGAGTTTCTGAGCCAACATTTTGGTTGCTAAGCAAGAACGTTGTTAAGTGAGTTTCATCACATTTTATAAGTTGGCCACACCCACCCAGTCAAATGGCCGGCAAGCCACTCCCACCCGGTCACATGGCTGGCAAGCCACTTCCACCCCGTCACATAGCTGGCAAGCCACTCCCACAAAGCAGGCCACACCTACAGAAGAGGTTCTAAAAAATTTGAAACCTACCACTGACTGCTACACATGCCACATTAAAGCTGGAGCGCCACAGTTCTTCAAACAGCAAAGGAGATGTAATCAAACTTTCCTTTTGAAAATATAAGACTAAGTTGGCATTTTTTGATATCAGAAAGATCCCCGAGGAGATGTGGTGAGAACAAATCCAATCCTTAGCTCATTATATTTTAAACCAGCATTTAAATAAAATCTAACTTTCAGGTATTCTAAACATCTTTTTGTTTAAAAGAAAACTGGAAAAATTTTCATTTTTAAAAAAATTGATCTGATCAAGGATTTCAAATCCTAGTGTTGTTCTGCCCATCAGGGCTGAAGCAACACATTTAATTCAGGCTGTGATAATTTTCTTAGGAGAAAGTGCTGCAGAGAGTTTTTGGATCAATAACTTTTCGGTTAGTCACTCAAGATAAAAAGCAATAATCAGTAACCCAGATCACTGAAGTTATTTCTAGTTTTGGCTCAAACACCTGCTAATTCTGAGCTAACAGCACTTTCCACTCTTCAATGAGCATTCCTCTGGATGAGTGATCTTTTTTTATGAAGTGGATCAAACTCATTTATCCTATCCAAAAGGAACACTGTCAATCCCAAAATAAATCAAAACCAAAAATCACTCCACCTCATTTCAGTTGCCTTCTAGCAATGTTAAACATATGCTGTCCATTTTTGATCTAGTAGGTACTGTTTATTATACAAATGGAGGTGCCCTTGGACTGGTTGAAATTATTCACAAGATCCATAATAAACCCCTCAGTTGTTAAGTTACTCTAGACTTGCTTTTTTTTGCTCCAAACATAGCTGCCTTTTTATTTTGAGCTGGAACTCTTGTTGACCAAGGTGAACCACTATTAATTTGATTGACACAAGTATAAACATTGATTTCTATGACTTGCCAAAAGTTTCATTCTTGTACATTCCATTGCATTGGTTTCTCCCTTGTTAGGCTGTAGGCAGATTAGACTTGGCAGAGAATCAGACCAATTAACCTAATATTTGCTCTGTCAGTTTACAACTACAACAGCTCTTAGTGATTGCTTGAAACCACTTTATTTTGAATAAAATATTGTGTTCCAAAACTGGATAAGTCTCAGAATACACATATACATATATACATGCAAAATAAAAAGACCTGCACATGGATTAGAGAACAAATGAAAGTATGCAATATCATCAAGAGAGCAAAAGAATTACAATGGAAACAGGCTGGTCACATAGCAAGAAAACCTAATGGCGGGTGGATCAAGGCACTCTTAGAATGGATCCCATTTGATAAAAAGCATGCACGAAAGAGGCCTAAAACAAGATGGATTGATGACATCAGAAAGTATTGCAGGCTCAATTGGCAAAAGAAAGCTCAGAACCATATTGGTTGAAAACATGCAGAAGAGGCCTTCATCCTGCAGTGGATAGACAATGGCTAGAATGATGATGACACATAGAATTACTTGCTTTTCTAAAACAGGCATGTCAAACACAAGGCCCGCAGGCCAGATCTGGCCTGTGATATTTATTTATTTATTTATTTATTATTCATATTTATAGACCGCCCCCTCTCCCGAAAGGGACTCGGGGCGGTGTACAGTCATTAAAATGCGTTATAAAATACATACATAAAACAGTTAAATAATTAAATACGTAGGTGAAGGAGGTTGTAAGACTGTATATAGAATAATAAATATAATACATTAAAAGCTTATTAAAACCCCAAACCCAATTAAAATGAATAAATCCCCGGGAGGTAAAACTAAGAAAGTGCCAGGCCAGCTGATTGAAATAGGTGAGTCTTTAACTTTTGCCGGAAGGAACGGAGGTCGGTGGTAGTTCGAATGTCTGGGGGGAGGTCATTCCAGAGGGTTGGGCCCATCACAGAGAAGGATCTACTGCTAGGTGTCGCCCGCTGGCATTGCCTAGCAGACGGCACCAGGAGGAGCCCCTCTCTGTGTGAGCGGATAGGTCGCAGGGACGTGTGTGGTAGGATGCGATCCTGCAGATACCTAGGTCCATGGTTAGATTCGGCCCATGGGGCCACCCTAGAGACAGCAAGGAGCTGGTCCCCGCTGCCTCAGTTCACCCCAGCCCAGGAGGCAATGAGCAAGCAGGGGCTGGTGTCCTGGGCAGCCCCACAGGCCAGATCTAATGCTGAACATGTTCCAGCCTGGGTAGTCGCTATGAAGTTGTTGTAGATCAGTGTGGGACCAGCAGCACCTCCATCGCCTCCATGGCCCGCTGGCCCTGCAGCCCATGAGCACTTCACTTTCACCAGGGTGGTCTTTCCCCCACCCCGTGTAAGAAAGCCACAGCCACCCTCTCCTCTTGTTCCTTCTTGGGCACAGAGAGAGGGGAGGGAGGAAGGAAGGAAGGAGGGAAGGAAGGAAACAAGCAATGCCTTTACCTCAGTTCATTCAAATGCTGGTAAAATATCTATAGATCTACGTAGCATTTCAGGTTCTGTTGCTGTAGAACATTCTTGTGGTGGTTTAAGGTCTGAGATAACCGGTAAAGATGTTGATGTTGTGGAAGTATCTTAACACTATCTGACTTAATTTCACTTCTTCAGAATCCCTTGCCTTTTAAATTCAATTTACTTGATGAGGCAAAATGGAATTCTTGGACGTTTGCACATTCTTATATGGTTGCTCAGTTATGGAATTTACATTTGTTTTCCCTACCCCAAGGGCCAACATAGGGCTAGTTTCTGGACTGTAATTTTCTTATATTTTTGTGAGAATTTAAAAAAAATATTTGACAAGGAACACTTGGAACATTTTTTATTGTTCATAGAGCAATGCTCTATTGAGCAATAATTTATCCCGTGTTTTAGCAACAAATACTGTGTGTTCAATAGCTTCCTTGAGGTGAAAATCTTTACCACTTTAGATTTTAGGGAATTCTACTTTAAAAAATATTTCTTCAATATTTCTTCATTTAACTTTCTTTCATATAGAAAACTAGAGGTAAGAAACAAAGGGCTCTATTAAATCCCACTGATATGTTAGCTTTCTAAATGCAGGAATAGGTTTCAAGGGGAAATAGATTCTCTGAACTCAAGGGGGTTAACCAATCATGAGGAAGTAACATTAATAGCTTGGTCTCTGATGCCTCAAGAGCCCCAAATATAGCTAAACTTTGATTAAACTGCATGAGTAGAGCACATTTGGTTCCAAGCTTTTCAGGGTACAGAATGTTTAATTTTGATCTTTTAATTCATTTAATGAAATGCAGAAAAAGCACATATTATTTTCCTTGTGCCAGGCAATTATCCCTTATAGAGTAGATTCTTGATCCTAAGTGTTCATGTCACCTACTAGGTATTCATGTTATCCAACAAAAAATAATTTGACCAAGGAGATGATACCACCATATGAAGTATAATTCACATTGGATGGGGTAACTGAGTTGTGCCATTGATTGTGGCATTATGAGCTTAAAACAAAGGAAATGTTTGCAGATGATTGCAATGAAGGAATAATAAGAGCAAAAAGTCTATAGATAAGAGATATTCTCCAAGGCCTTAGATGCCACTCTTTTCATACCATTAGTTTCTAGTGGCCCACATCAAATAGGAGGAAGAAAAACAACAACAACAAAACAACCTAAACATAAAATTTAACATTTATAACATAAACAATCAAATATTTAGCAGATCCAAAAGCTACTATCTTATATTTCAAAAGATCACCAGAAGATTATTATATTACCTATTTTCCAGAAAGTTGATAAAGAACCAGTCTAACTATGGAGCATGTTTTACTATAGGATTGACGATTGATTGAAATCATTTGCTCTTGGTGGCAGGACACTTTCATGAATTGACTGCAGAGTATAGGCAAACCTGGAGCAGATAGTTCCATAGATAATAAGGATCCAAATGATAAAGAGTTTACATCATTATCACCTCGAGTTTTATTCAGAAATTTAGAGGCAACCAGAAGCAAATTAACAGTTGCATTCAGTATCAATTGCAGGTTTTAAATATTCTTCAATGACAGGGAGTGCATTGCAGCAATCTATTTGAGAGATATTGAGGGTATGAGATGTCAAACCATCTTGCTCCATATCTAACATACCAGCTGGAGCTAGCAGAAAGTTTTTCTGGCCACAGACTGCGCAAGCTGCTCTAGCAGAAGCCTCAAATTCATGAGAACTCCCAGGTCATGGATCTATTGCTCCAGATGTGTTGTACCTCATCAAGATTCCCTCCCAAAAGATATGACTTCGCTCTTTTTAGGGTGCAGGAAAGGAAATAATATTGTGCAGTAATAAACTCACAATTGCTTATATTGAAAGGACCCGAAAAGGGGTTCAGCTAGTGGTAGACCATGCCATCTGGTGGTACTGGTTGATTCTTAAAACTCCACATTTAGTTCATTGGTTTACATATATGTACACATAAATGCACATGCCCATTTTTCTTCTATACCTAAATCTGGAATGACATTTCAGTGCTGCAATTCCTCTCTTCAAAAGTAAAATATTTCCTCTCAACATGGCCTTCCAGTGCATGCTATTTTATCCCTTTGGCAACATTTGCTGTCAAAACCTGTTTGCAATTTTTGCTGAGCTGACCTCAAGTATAGTAATTTAAGCTGAAAGATGCTGGGACAAATGGAACATTAGTAGAATGGGCAAATGGTAATTCACAGATGCAATGTCTTATCCTTTGCAGGAAAACAGCCCTCTGAGCCTTCCTGTTCTTTTCTTCTTTTTGGTATCACTTAATCAGTCTAATTAACCGCCTCTTAGAGAATCTTCAATTTTAAAAAAGGTTTATTATTCTGATATTGGATATCATACTTCTGTAACCAAGATAATGAGACATGTTGACGTGTTAAAAGGCTAACTTTGTATTGTTCTCTAATGAATCAATACGATATAATAAATACAATACAATACAACACAACACAATATTCTTTATTAGCCAAGTGTGATTGGACACACAAGGAATTTGTCTCCAATGCATAAACTTGAAGTGAACATACAAACAACAAACAACAACATGATATAATCATAAGATACCATCATTGATTTATTTTTAAGTTAATTGAGCATCATTATACTCAACTGACTTTAAAAAAGAAACTGAACATGAAATTTAGGGAGGAACAAGTCAGTCAACCATAAACATTTGAGAGGGTAGAAATTTATCATTCTTGTAATGAATACTACTTATTGACCCACCCATCAAAATGGAAATATTTATAGTTATCAAGGAGATGATTTGAATTGCCACGTAATTTGATTGTTGATATTTTAGCATGTGGCACTTGCCTTCACAAATATTGTCAGTTAGCGATCACAATAGTTATAAGTTCAACAAACATGGAGGGCAAATATTAGGAAAGGCTAGAATTGGATGGGTACAACCATTTTGGGGTAACATTCTGCACACATCTTAAGAGTAAAGAAAACAACGGCATAGAAGATGCCATCACCATAGCTGCAAGGAAGACAAAGCAGAAGGTAAAATACCTGTATCCCATGTCCAATTTCCACAATGGTAGTGTTCCTGTAATTTAAATCAGTTCTCTCATCAAAATGCCTGGGTTATTGGCACTTTTCTTTTATTGTCATAGACTTAGACTTAGAATAACTTTATTGTCACTTTGAATGTACACTAATTGACATATATTAAAATGAAATTTTGTTGCACACAGCTCTCAAAGAGTCACCACCTCTAATATACGCTATATAAACATGTCCAAATAAATAAATATGCATATACCCACATATATTATGTGAGACAGAGAAACAACACAGTCTAGTTTGGATACACACACACACACACACACACACACACACACACACTGAGAAAAACAAATCTTGCGAGTTTACCAGATGGATGGCATAGAGAACAAAGCTGTTACAGAATCTGGTAGTCCTGCTTGAAATGCTTTGAAACCCCCTCCCAGAGGGTAGCCGTAGAAACCGATTGTGAGATGTGTGTGTGTGGGTCTCTAACAATGCTTTGAGCTCTAAGCACATAGCGCTTATAAGCAATAGCCTGAATGACAGGAAGCGATCTTCCTATATAATTTTCTTGGTTGTCCTTATCACTCTCTGTATGGCCTTTCTATCTGAGGCACTGCAGCCACCAAACCAAACAGTGATGCAGTTCGTTAAAAAGCTCTCAATTGTGCCTCTGTAAAAAGTGGCCAGGACAGAAGGAGAAAGATGTGCATTCCTCATCCGACACAGGAAATGCAGACGCTAGTTTGCATGCTTCACTAAGGATGACATATGGAGAGATCAGTTTCAGATTGTTAGTTATCTGCACCCTACCCACTCCCAATACTTAATGCTGTTGACTAGTTAAAGAACAAATTGTCCAAATCTGTATATCCAAGATATGTATGGAAGACCTAGATGAGGGCAATGATATGTTTCCTGTTCTGATGCCACATAATAAAAAATTGGATAAACAATTGAAATTATGATGGTAGAGAATGATAAATTGGTGGAGCTCACCTCTTGGCCTCCCTTTTTATCCTCACCATATATGGGCATGTTCAGTTGTGGACTTCTGACATCAAAATCTATGGCAATTTTTTCCTGAATAAATATAAAGAAAGATGTTGCTTTCAATGGAGCAACATCTATAAGGCTTAACAAGCTAAAGTTTCATGTTTAAGTGTCTTTTAAAAGAGTATGTATAAGTGGTCAATGAAGCATTATCTTGAGAATCAAACTGTAAAGGTTCTGTGCATGAAAAAAGATAAATCAAAGCCAAATGGTATGATTCAGAGAAATTAATCAGGGAATCAAGGTACAAACCAGCATCTGAAAATGTTGGAACAAATAGTTTGCACTTAAATCAACCTTCCTTCTTAGATTTAGAGTTGCCTGGAGATGAGTAAGAATTGCTGTCTTCATGAACCCTGGATTGTTTGGTTGGCTGAGTAGGTAAGTTACTTTAATGCTCTGTATATCAGCAGATGTCACACACTTCACATGGAATAATTAGATCATGGTGACAGCTCTGTGCAAGAACTGTGCCTCAGCAGCTCATTCTGCTCTGAAAAAAATCAAGCTTCGGAAAACAGTTCCTATCTATTATTCACTTCCCAATATCTCAGAATTACAACTGCTGCCTTTATTTTGCTCCTGAACAGTTACAGTGGAACTTGATGTAAGCCTGTTGCATCGTGTTGATGCATGATAAATACTCATGAAGGAATTGCAAATCCTTCAAAGCTTTTGTTCTTCCTTCAATAACAACAGACCCATTTATGTGTGTCTATGTGTACATATATACCGTAGGCATATGAAACTGTAAAAATAATTCAACTGTAGGGATACCTGTACAATGCATGGCAGCTTCTTTGAATCCAATCTGTAGTCTTTCTTCTAGGCATCAACTCAATGCAAAAATTATCATTTATCTGTATCTAATAAATGGAGATGCCATGGAAGTTCCTACATAGTTTATTAATTGCCATGTTGACAATTTTATTGTATTTATTTATATCCTGCCTTTATTATCTTATAAATAAGTCAAGGCAGGGAATCTATCCAACATACTTTTCTCCTCCTCCTGTTTGCCTCATAGCAACCCTGTGATATATGCTGGGCTGAGAGTGAGGGACTGGCCCAAAGTCACCCAGATGGCTTTCGTGGCTAAGGTGAGACTTGGACTCAGTCTCCCACTTTCTAGCCTGGTGCCTTAGCCATTAAACCAAACTGGCTTTCGTTGAGACAACATTAGAGTTGTCTCAATATTTAAATAGCCTGCCATATTCTGCGGGACATAGTCTAACCATAGTATTTATGCTGAATGAGTGACAGCTCTCTTTATTTCTTTTATCATAGTAAGAACTTTTCTTGATGACGTGAAAAAGGGAAAAAAATTTCTCTGTTCCGAAGGAGATGTTTAACAAAATTCATCTCGATGTAGAATTCAAGGGACATCTGGTACTTTGGGAAATTTTCTGGTTGGCATAGTTAACATTGCAGATGGTGGGATGCAAATGCCTGTTGATCACATCATAACATCTTCTGGATTGTACGCCTGGGCTTGCATGCTAGAATGCTGTCGGAGTGCATATGAAATTAAAGTGATTGTGCCCATGGTTAGGGTCAAATAAGAGCATATTTCCTGCTTACATTTTCAGGTACAGAACAGGAAAACGCTTCCAGTTTTCTATTTGCATTACTTCTTCAGGGAGCAACCAAGTAGAGTTGTAACTAATCCTTTGCAAAAAAAGAGAAAAAAACTCTGCAGAGGATAATGGATCATCAAACTCTTGAAGATCTCTAGCAATGATTATTTTGAGAATAATCATGCTGAATTGATCTATATATTATAAATAATACAACTTTGGAATGGGGTTCTGTTTTGTTTCCACTGATGCAAAGGACAGGTATGAATAATTTCCCCTTTCAAGACAATCAAATCAACTTTTTTCCTTCTTGCTCATCTTGTCAACGTGTATTAGGTTGACTTACCTGATGGGCTTCACCTTTTTCCTCTATTAAACTGGAGAAAGAAAAGCAACTGTTATTCTGTAATATATCACTAGTAGAATGGGAAATGAGATGAAAACTAAGGTAATAATGTCAGTTTACATAAAAGCAGAAGTTGTATAGAAATATATGATAAAAAACCTAATACACATATTGGAGCATGTTGGTTGAAAATATTGTGTACTGCTTTCCTGTTCTGCTGAAAAGAACCATAGAAAGGGAATCATTCCAGTGACCATATGATGAAACCAACTGCCAAAGAAAGCAGTGCTTTTTGCAAAGATGAAGAAATACTGTATGTTCAGCGAGTATTCGAGGGAGAGGCATTTAGGCAATATTTGAATAGGTGTTAAGGATAGGGAAATGTAGCCTCTCCCTATATAGTATACAATAATTTGTTCTCTTTTAAAACCCCTGAAAAGTCTAGAGTGTTATTTGCAATTTGGAGGGGGGGAAAGTACTATAGCTTGGAAAATTATCTCTGTTTTGGTACTTCCTTAGAGGTTGATTGACTAATTTAGCATATGGTGTACAAAATCAGGGAAATCTTTAAAAGCTGGACACAATGCAGTCCTGACAGCCTAGATTGTTAGTTCATTCTGTTTGGCACTTGCACACCTATACCTGGTGCACAGTAGGAAGTGAGCTAGCGTTACACTACATAACTAGTGGTGCTTGGATTACTGGCTCTTCCAGGCTTCTCTGCTGGCCTTGCCTCACCTTGTCACCAATCCTTAGAGACAGTTTTTTCTCCCTTGATACATTTTTCTGACAAAAAGTTAAAGTTTGTTTTTAGTAAGACAGACTAGCTGGAAAAAGAAGACCAGAAAGCTGGGTATGAATAGACTTCTCTTGGTCAATCTGATTCAGATAATAGCTTTTCGTGTGTCTGGCTCAAGGGTGGGTTCTGGCTGCTGGTACTACCAGTTGGCTCAGGGGCGTGCTTTGCGTGTGTGCACGCTTGATGGACAGTACTAAAAAAACCCGCTTCTGCACACATGCAGAAGCAAAAAAACAAGATGGCGGCGCCTATGGCTCTGCGGAGAGAACTGGTTCAGGGGTGTGGCAGGCCTAGTTACCATCTACTCGGCCAAACTGGTCCAAACCGGTAGGAACCCACCTCTGATCTGGCTTACTTACACTTTCCTCATCTATGGAGTAGAATAGCCTTACTGGCATTTCTCTCAAACTTCTCATTTATCAGATAGTTGGATTCAGCTTGCACAGGAGCTTACATCAGCTGTTTAAAATTATTACAACTATTATTACTTAGATTTAATATAGCCACCCACTCCTGTGGATTCTGGGCATTTTACAAAATATAATTAATGATTAAAACAATTAAAAACATAACATTAAACTAGATAGCCTGGGCTAAAAACAACATTAATCCCAATCATGGCAGCCCTGCCAATACATTACTCCCAGGACTGGGCCTAAAGCCAGATTTTAGAGGCTTTTTGGGATCCCAGGAAAAAGGGTGCCATCCATATTTCTGGGGGGAGGGAAAATAGTGTTCCAAAAGTTGGGTGCTGTGATAGAGAAGATACGTTTTTGTTAGATTTGGGCAACGAGAGAACAGACTCCAGATGATAGTGATAATAACAGCTCTTTATTTAGTAGTAGTAGTGATCCAGCTGGCTCTGGGGTCGAGTAGCTCCCCTTTTATAGGGATCTGGTACACCTCCCGTCCAATCAGAACACCCCCTTGTTCCCGCCCTAGTGGCGGACCTGAGTGGAGACTTACAGCGGTTTATGCTAATATCTAACACCCCTCCCCTCTTAGATGGAGTGTTCCGGTTAGTGACAAAGTCCTGTAAGTATGCCGGTTTCTGCCTTACTCGGGTGGACCGTCGCAGTTCGGGTTGAGTTGGAGCGGGTGTAAGATCGGCGTGTTCTTCTCGTTCCGTTTCGCTGGCAGGGGATGGTAGGTTTCCCTCGCTCGGAGGCTGCTCCGCTCTACCGCTGATCTCAGGTTCCACCCCAGGCTCCGTGGTGCTGTAATCCTCTGTGTTTGGATATTCGGTTTGTTGCATTGGCTGACTTTCCGACGGGATGAAGTCTTCATTTGCTGATCGTAGGTTGGAGTGCGTTAGGCGACCTCGGAGTTGGTCTATGTGCCTCTTCCAGTTTCTACCGTCCTCTAGTTCCAACAAGTATGATCGCAGACCCGTGATACCAATTACCCTTGCCGGAATCCACAGCATCCCCCCTGCATAGTTGTGGGCGTATACTGAATCCCCTATGCTAAAGTTCCAAATTTTGCTTGTGGAGTCTGGGGGCGATGTGGCAGAGAAGTTTGGGTGAAGCCGGTCCAGGTGAGACCGTAAGCGGCGACCCATGAGGAGTTCAGCGGGGCTCCTTCCCGTCGTGGCACTAGGCGTAATATGTTGGATTAATAAGTAATGGTCGATTCGTGTTTGCCAATCACCTGGGCCCATCCTAGCGAGGGCCTCTTTTGCAGATCGCACCATTCTCTCCGCCTGTCCGTTCGATGCCGGATGGAATGGCGCGACGAGGGCATGCCGAATCCCCTGACTCGCTAAGTATGTTTCGAATTGCATGGCCGTGAATTGGGGCCCGTTGTCGGAAACCAGGAGGTCGGGCAGGCTGTGAGTGGCGAAAAGCCGCCGTAGTACCTTAATGACTGCCTCTGCCGTGATTGAAGCCATCAGGACTACTTCCAACCATTTGGAGTATGCATCCACAACTATTAGAAATGTTTGCCCTTGGACTGGCCCTGCGAAATCAATGTGTATTCGCGACCAGGGTGCTTTCGGTTTGTCCCAATCCATAGCGGGCGCTTCAGGGGGGGCTGGTCTGGACTCTTGGCACGGATCACAAGTGGCTACCCATTCCTCTATTTCCTTGTCCATATTTGGCCACCAAACCTAACTCCTAGCTAACGCTTTCATCCTTACGATCCCTGGATGCCCAACATGTAAAGCCTCTAATACATTTCTCCGCAGTGCGTATGGTACAACAACCTTGTAAAACCGACAGTTCATCGCGCTTAGACCAAAACAGTTTGAATTCGGGTCCCACATTCCCTTTGGGCCACCCCCTCCATACCCAAGTTTGTACTTGTCTGATTACGTTGTCCTTAGCAGAAAACCTAGCAACTTCCACAGAAGAAACTGGCCCTGAGTCCAAACAGTCAATCAAGAGAACCGGTATTTTGGGAGTGGGGTCTGTTAACAGTTCTGGTAGTGGGCAATGGCTGAGTTGCATGCCCTAATGTGGAACCCGGTCGATGTATCAACTTGTAGGAATACGCAGCCAGGAAAACAGTCCACCTGGTCATGCGCAGGGAGAGTGAGACCGGTGTGGGGCAGTTTCCCGCCAAAAGACCCAACAATGGTTTGTGGTCTGTGATAAGTTCGAAATCGCGGCCATAGAGATACTCGTGGAAACGTTTGACTCCAGCCACAGCGACTAACGCTTCACTGTCCATTTGGCTGTAGTTTCGTTCTGCCGATGACAAAGTCCTTGAGCGATGGGTGCTTCATTACCATTTGGCATTCTGTGGCTGAGTACTGCGCCGACGCCGAAAGGTGATGCATCGCAGGTCAATACCAGTGGTAGAGTTTGGCTGTATTGGATGAGTAGAGAGTCGGTCGTGAGCAAACGCTTGACTGCGGCGAAGGCGGCCGCCTCGGAGCATCCCCAGGTCCATTTCGCGTCCTTGGCTAGGAGTCGGTGTAACGGCTCAGCGACGGTAGCTTTCTGTCTTAGAAAAACGCTGTAGAAGTTAAGAAGTCCGAGGAATGCCTGCAACTCGGTCTGATTTCGTGGTGTGGGGGCGTCCTCGATCGCCTTAATTTTCTTCGATGTTGGGTGTATACCCAGTCCATCGATTCTATACCCCAGGAATTCTACGCTAGGCACGTTAATTTGGCATTTTTCCTTTTTTAGGCGGAGGCCCTTTTCTCTGATTCTGGCCAAAACAGTTCTAACACGTTTTAATAGTTGCTCCTCGTTTGCAGCCGACACCAAGATATCGTCAAAGTATGGAACGACTCCTGGTATGCCCTGCAACAGCCGTTCAATGATGCTTTGGAACAGACCTGGAGCGATGCTTACGCCGAATTGTAACCGGTTGCATTTGAAAGCACCCCTGTGCATCACTATAGTTTGGGCCTCCGCCGTGGCGCTATCCACAGGCAGCTGCTGATACGCTTGTGCCATGTCTAACTTCGCAAATATTTTTCCTGGTCCCAACGAGTGCAATAGGTGTTGGACTACGGGCACAGGATACGCGCTCTGTTGTAGGGCGACATTAATTGTGCATTTATAGTCCGCGCAGATGCGGACTGACCCGTCTGGCTTAACTGGGGTCACGATGGGGGTTTCCCAGCGCGCGTGATCCACCGGTTCAAGGATCTCTTGCTCTACGAGCTTATCGATTTCTTTGTCAATCTTGGGACGGAGTGCAAAAGGCACTCTTCTAGGTTTGAGTCGGATTGGCACCACTTTTGGATCTAGATTGAATGATATTGGCTTTCCCACATACTTACCAAGGCCGAGGCTGCATACATCCTCAAACTCCTTAAAAATTTCCTCAGCACTGTTGTCCTCCATGGCGTTGATTCCGGTGACTTCTAGCCCCAGGGCTTCGAACCAATCCAGTCCCAGGAGGCTCTGTAACGGTGCGCTGGCGACGGTCACGGGCAGCTGGGCTATGATGTCTTTGAACTGGACCCGAAACATGCCTTGGCCCACGATGGGGACCCTGTTCCCCTGGTAGTCTCGTAGCAGGATGTCTGGTGTTCGCAGTTGGCGCTTCTTAAGGCTCGGAATTGCCTTTTTCATGGTTGGCCACGAAATGATCGTCAGGGATGATCCCGTGTCGACTTCCAGCTCGCAAGGGGAGTCCTCCAGGAGGACAGTGAGTTTCAGCTTTTTAGGCCGCTTTGTGCGGACCTGACCTATCGTTGTGAGATAGGTTCTCATGGGTTCTCTCTGGGGATACTCTCTCTCAGTTTCCTGGGAATACTCTCTCTCGGCTTTCTGTGAATACGCCCTTTCAGCTCTTTGGGGATACTCTCTCTGGGCTGACTCCCTTGGTTCTCTCTCTGGGCGCCCTTTGTTTTTTCGCCAAGCCCCTGGGTTGGGCTTCTGTCGGCGGTACATAGGAGGCTGCCATTGTGTGGCAGGGACTTCGCTCCGGCACACTCGTGCAATGTGCCCAAGTTTGTCGCAATGCGAGCAAACAACGTTTCTGAAACGGCAGGTAGACTGGGGGTGGTTCCCTCCGCAGCTTGCGCAGGGTGGCAAACGGAATTCGGATTTTCCCGCCGGTCTTGTGTGACTGCTCCGCATGCGATGACTGTCTTCGTATTCGCTGTCCTCGGTCTCTTGATCAGCGGCCTCATAGTGCACTCTGGATTGCCTGGCTCCGGTCTGGATTACGCTGTACCCGCGTTGTATTGTTTCGGATGATCTGTCCGCCGATTCAGAGGCTCTCGCCTCGTCTAGCGCAATTTGCAGGTTTAGGTTGGATTTGGCCAACAATCGTTTTTGTAACGAAATGTCTCTTAACCCACAAATGAGGCGCGCCAGGATTTGCTCGTCCAGGTCCCTGAACTCGCAATGCGTCGCTGCTTTTCGAAGTGCTGCAACGTACTGGTTTATGGATTCTCCCGCCTTCTGGTTCCTCGTGTTGAATTCCTGGCGGCGAACGTGGCGGGAAGGTTTTGGTGCGTAATGCGTTTGCAGCATCTGCTGTAGCGCCGTCCATGTTACCGCCTGGATGGGGGTTGGCTCAGAGAGATCCCTGGCCGTTTCGAAGACCTCTCGACCGCAGTAGCTCAGGAACATATTCTTTTTCCGGGAGTCCGGTACTCCCGTGAGATCGTTTGCCTCGAGGAAGCATTCGAATCTCAGCATGTAGGATTCCCAATGCTCGGCGATTGGGTCGTATGGAGTTGGTGGAGCGTGCATCGACATCTTGTCTGCGTTCGAATTTGCCGCGCTGAGATGGCTGCCGGAAGTTCCGCCGAATTCCGGGGCTGGATCGGATTCGTAGATTCTGGAGGTAGCTTCTTCGTCCTATCTGTCTCTTGATCCCATCCTCGTTGCCAATGTTAGATTTGGGCAACGAGAGAACAGACTCCAGACGATAGTGACAATAACAGCTCTTTATTTAGTAGTAGTAGTGATCCAGCTGGCTCTGGGGTCGAGTAGCTCCCCTTTTATAGGGATCTGGTACACCTCCCATCCAATCAGAACACCCCCTTGTTCCCGCCCTAGTGGCGGACCTGAGTGGAGACTTACAGCGGTTTATGCTAATATCTAACAGTTTTCTAGATCCCTCAAGGTGACAACACATCATAGAAGGGACCTGCAGCACATCCACTCTGCCTGAATGCATAAATCTGCTATCTTTCTCAGGTCTGCATGATAGTTTGTAACAATCTTAATTCTATTCAAATAAAGGGAAGTCACTGCAGAGCCAAGAAAGCGTGAATCCTAGAAGTTCATTTACTAAAACCCAAGCAAGGCCTCAAATGAATCCCAACAAGCTCGTTATACTTGCCAATTCCAACAACTGGACGCAGCAAGAAGACAATAAACAGTACACTTATTTGGTTTTCTTGAAATGGAACCCACCTTTTTTTTTAAAAAAAGTGATTTTCCCAGTTAAGTTTTGAATAATAAATGAATCATTAATTCTGTAGAAGTTTCTGCCTGGTCAAACAACTCAAAGTAATGCATAATCAACTTCTTCTACCTTTAATTGCATTAAGGCCATTGTTAAATTAGGGCCTTTGTAACACTTTCCTTTAGTGTCCCCCAACATGTCAATCTCCCCATATGCTAAGATGTAAACTTGCAACCAGCATGATTTCCATGCTAGCTGGGCATTCTAGAATTGAAATCTAATTGAGGTGCAGAAGGGAGCTGCTATAATTCAATAATGCTAAAATGCTATTAAATGTTTAGGACACACACAACATTATAGATATCATGTAACGGTTTCTGCAGCACACGGGGTTTCTTTGGGGCCAGATTATCCTACTTACACAGCTTGATTCAGAAATGGGGGCTCAGCATGTTGAATATAAAACCTCTCACTCCGTAGTGAAGATTATTTTTTATGCAAAGCTGTTGACTCCCCCATGTTGCCAACAATGGCAGAGGGATCCTTATTAAATGTGAGATAGCACTAGCAAAGTGTTAATTGCCAAGTGTTTCAATCTGGATGATTGCCAAAAGAAGAATTGATTGGCATCTGGGAGAGCCAG
Source organism: Natrix helvetica (assembly GCF_964273705.1). Taxonomy (NCBI): domain Eukaryota; kingdom Metazoa; phylum Chordata; class Lepidosauria; order Squamata; family Natricidae; genus Natrix; species Natrix helvetica. Next base: position 215,599,167 of record NC_138552.1, on the reverse strand, counting down.
CCGTAATAAGGCACATAATGCACATCTATTTAGCATCCAGCAACAGCTGCATCTCCAGTGATCAGCCACTTTGTCAGAAGCTTCTGTAAATGAAGATGACCTTCTTCAGAGTTTAATGTGGCATTATAAATGCAGTATATGTGATATTCAAGTGGCCTGTTCCAACCAGAGTGGGAGGCAGTAATGAACAGCAGTTACTTTGGCAGCAACAGTAAATTAGGGCTCATCCTACTGAAATCCATTGTTTTTGCATTTGATTTGCCATATGCATGAAATACTAAACTCCCAAACATGTAAGCATCAAAGGAGCAAATCTGGCAATTTTAGCAGTAGGGAAGAAGAATTCAGCCTTTCACCTTGATGATGCAAATCATCAAAAGCTTCTCACTGACTTAATTTACACATTTTCTGGCTGCTCGTATGTACATTCAAACAGCTAAGGAGTTGACTGTTTAGCCTTAAATGTGACATTTAACTCCTGTCAGGCATCCCTCACACATGTTGGGGCTCCTTTCTCATCAGTTGCCATTATCTCTGTGATACCAGAGATAATAAGGAGCTTCCAGGTGGCTGGCTCTATCAAGAGGCACTATAAAGCTATAATTCCCTTCCCTTCTTAACAAACTTGTCCTTGTAAGACCAACAGCAATAACAAGGATGAAAGAAATGGTGGGAAAGAGACAAAGGTCATCCAAGGAAGAAAACATTCTGTAAATGAGGCAGCACAATAAAACCTTGTTCAGAAATACCTTACAAGCTTCAATAGCTCCATCAGGATGATTGGTTCCCTCATCTACAATCTTCATCTTGTTTCATCTGCTTGGCCTAATTTTCTGGGTGCCTGCAACAAGCGTAGCATTGGAGGGAGGGGATGTATGTGCAATAAGATCCTTGGTTTTCAACATGCTGTCCCATCACAGCTTCTCCTTTTAGCTGCCTTGCTACCATTTGCAAGTGGCCTTAAATATTTCATGATTCCCTACCCTAAAGGCCAATATCACATTAGTTCCTTTGTATCTCATGTTTCTGTCCCTTTTTCCTTCCTAAGCCCTTTCATACAGTCCTCCAAGTCCCTGCTGTTCCTTTCTCTACTTGCCTCTTCTCTTTACTATTCCTATGTTTGGGGAAATTTTTTGATTCTTAGTTTTTCCCAGAAGACTTTTCCTGTATGATATTTGAATATTAGCCAAATGGACACTTTCCCCTTTGTGCAGGGGTGGGCTTCAAAAATTGCAGCAATGGGTTCACTGCCCCATTGCTGGGTGGGTGTGGCCATGGTGGGCGTGGCCTAGTCAGCCTCCTACACCACAGCGGGGGCGACACAACTTTTTTGCCCTCCCCAGGCTCTGGAGGCTTTCCTCCAGCCTCCAGGACTGCAAAATCTGTTTCCTCTGGAGGCGAAACAGGCCCATTTCTGGAACCTCCAGTAGGCCTGTTTCCCCCCCTCCCCGAGCCTCTGTGTGTGCCCTGTACTTACCTGTCATAATGAACGGGCTGTGTGGAGACCCCTGGGAGGGGAAGGGTGGGAAAGGGTGGGAGGGGGGTTAGGGTGGGCATGGCCAATCAGGGGTGGCATTTGGGGGTTTCCCGAACTGGGCAGAATCCTAGCTAGAGGATTCTAGAGATTCTGGAGACTCTTTCATTTAGATGCATTCCATACCAGCAATCAAAAGAGGGAAGTTTGATTTCACTATTAAAACATCATTATGATATCTGAGAAAAAAGAAACAGGTCCTCATGATTTCTCAGCAGTAATCAGTCTTCCTTCTCTTTTCCTAATCTCAATATTGTTGGTTGTCATCAATAGTTCTACTGTTATCACAGTTATAGCATTTCCATTTGTACAGTTTCTTGCTTAAATTATGCCCTCTCCCCGTGTTGTTTTGCATTTCTTCTTGTATTTTGCACAATATTCCGAGAACCTATCATATTCTCATTTGGGGAGTGATTTCATTTTTATTGCTATTCTATAAAACTAGAAAAGTGTGCAGTGGTTAAATAGCAGGTTTGCAACACGAATTTAGCATTCTCCAGCAGAGAAACAGATTTGTATACATAAGTGGGCATGCCACCTGAATCATGATTTGAAAAACCGTGGCAGGTAAGTATTGCAGCCTGATTTATAATGTAATAGATATGCTGCAAAGCTATGGTAATTGTACAGTTAAAATTGAAGATACAAAGCATTATGCAATACAAAGTCTGCCTTGGGAGCTGTTTATAATAGCTACTGCTGAACTCTAAAAAACAATCCATTGAATAATTCAGCCCTAAATATTAAATTGGCTGGGAATAAATAATACTGTTATCAACCTAATGGTACAATTGAAGCCAACAGTGACAAAACAACTGCACTGAGCACCACAACCCCACCTCTTGCCAATCATAGCCTGGTTGCAGTGATTCCAGTAATACCTTTAAGGAGCAGAGCATTCTATAACCAATAATGTCAACAGCAATCATCTCAGATATACTTGAAGATGTTTATGAAGGCGATAAAATGGTAGTATGATTAGAAGCAAATGGATGCAAGGTATGGGCTATGTGCTTCTGGTCCCATCTGTTTCTTCTTTCACTTTCCCTGCTTCTTCCTGATTCCATATACTGGCATTTCTCTAACAGCATGTTAACTCATACTTTCCACAATTATAAAGGTAAAGGTAAAGGTTCCCCTCACACATATTTGCTAGTCGTTCCTGACTCTAGGGGGCAGTGCTCATCTCTGCCAAAGAGCCAGTGCTGTCCGAATACGTCTCCGTGTTCATGTCACCATCATGACTAAACGCCGAAAGCGCACAAAACGCTGTTCCCTTCCCACCAAAGGCGGTTCCTATTTTTCTACTTGCATTTTTGCATGCTTTCGAACTGCTAAGTTGGCAGAAGCTGGGACAAGAAACGGGAGCTCACTCCATTACGTGGCGCTAGGGATTCAAACCACTGAACTGCCGACATTTCTGATCAACAAGCTCAGCATCTTAGCCACTGAGCCACTGCATCCACAACTAAGGTTTACTGAATAAGCCACCGTGGTTTTACAGTAAACACCCATAAAACACAATGTACAAATCACACTGGCTGGATTCAAACAACATACTAAATTATCAGAAAGCATACCATTTGGTCCCCCTCATTCACGATCTAATTTTGGAGGGGGAGCCGGACCTCGCGGGAATAACTGAGACCTGGTTGGGCCACGAGGGAGGTTTACCCCTCGTGGAAATGTGCCCACCAGGCTACCAAGCATTTCACCAGCCCCGGGCCCGGGGAAGGGGCAGTGGGGTAGCAGTGATTATCCGGGAGGACTTAGAGCCGAGGGAGTCCACTGTGCCACAGACGTCCGGGTGTGAATCCCTTGTTGTGAAATGGGGCCCTGGGAGACAGTTGGGCCTGCTGATAGTATACCTGGCTCCTCGCCATACATCAGCGGCCCTGCCTGAACTCCTCAAGCTGATCGCATCGGTGGCGGTTGAGACCCCCAAACTCTTAGTGATGGGGGATTATAACCTGCCATCGGTGGGAGAAGCATCAGAGAGGGTTCGGGAGTTCATGGCTTCCATGATAGCCATGGACCTGACTCAATTGATTCAGGGCCCGACACACGAGGGAGGTCACACCTTGGACCTTGTTTTTGTCTCTGGCCAGTGGTTGAGTGATCTGGGAGGAGGGAACTTAACCATCACTCCTCTGTCATGGTCAGATCACTCACTCCTCCGACTTGACTTCCCTGGTGCTACCCCCCGCTGCGGGGAGGCGGAACCGGAAAGCACTAGATGGTTCTGCCCCAGGCGCCTGATGGAACCTGATAGGTTCCAAACAGAGCTTGGGCCACCTCCTGTAGTCCTGACCCGCCCTCGGGTAGAGGACCTGGTGGCCGTGTGGAACAATGCAACTACCGGGGCCTTGAACCGGGTGGTCCCTTTGCGGCCTCTCCGGCGGCAACGATCCACCCTGGCTCCTTGGTTTACCGAGGAGCTAAGGGTGATGAAGCGCTGCAAGAGATGCCTAGAGAGTCGTTGGAGATCCTCCCGTTCCGAATTTGACCGAGCACAGGTACGAGCCCATTTAAGGACGTACCTAGTGGCATTGAGAACGGCCAAACGTCAATATTGTGCCGCTCTCATTGCATCCGCAGAGAACCGCCCTGCTGCCCTGTTTCGGGTGTCCCGCTCCCTCTTGTTTCAGAAGCCGCGGGGGGCCCCTTTACAGGGTAGGGCAGAGGAATTTGGGAAATATCTGCAGGATAAAGTCGCTCAAATCCGGAAGGATTGGGTCCCCGTCAGCGGCCCAGTGGAGACGTCCGTGGCGAGTCTTGAGAAACCTTTCTGGGAGGAGTTTGACTTGGTTGTCATCGAAGATTTGGACAGATTGCGTGGACGACTGCGACCTACCATATGTTTACTGGACCCGTGCCCCTCCTGGCTTGTACTGGCATCCTGGGAGGTTACACGCGACTGGCTCCTGGGCCTAGTGAACGTTTCGCTGGGTGAGGGGTCTCTTCCGGCCGCCTTGAAAGAGGCGGTGGTGAGACCCTTGCTCAAGAAGCCTTCCCTGGACCCTACGGAGCTGGCCAATTATCGTCCTGTCTCCAACCTTCCCTTTCTGGCGAAGGTTGTAGAGAGTGTGGTGGCTTCTCAGTTCCCACGACATCTGGAGGAAAATGATTATCTAGACCCGCACCAGTCCGGCTTTCGCCCCGGGCACAGCACAGAGACGGCCTTGGTCGCGTTGGTAGATGATCTCTGGAGGGCCAGAGATAGGGGTTGTTCCTCTATCCTGGTCCTATTAGACCTCTCAGCGGCTTTTGATACCATCGACCATGGTATCCTGTTGCACCGACTGGAGGGGTTAGGGGTCCGGGGAACCATTTTGCGGTGGTTCGGCTCCTACCTTTCTGGCCGGACGCAACGTGTGTTGGCAGGGGAGCAGAGGTCGACCCTAAGCCCCCTTACTTGTGGGGTGCCACAGGGGTCGGTCCTCTCGCCACTCCTGTTCAACACATACATGAAGCCGCTGGGTGAGATCATCCGTGGTTTCGGGGTGGGATATCATCTGTACGCTGATGATACTCAGCTGTACATTTCCACCCCGAACCACCCCAATGAGGCCGTCGAAGTGATGTCCCGGTGTGTGGAAACCGTACGGGTCTGGATGGATGACAACCGACTCAAGCTCAACCCCTCCAAGACGGAGTGGCTGTGGGTACCGGCCCCCCGGTTCAACCAGTTAATCCCATCTCCGGCCATTGGGGGCGTTCAACTTGCCCCCGTGGAGCGGGCGCGCAATCTGGGCGTCCTCCTGGATGCCAGGCTGTCCATGGATGACCATGTGACAGCCGTGGCAAGGGGGGCGTTCCACCAGGTTCGCCTGGTGCACCAATTGCGCCCCCTATTGGACCGGGACGCCTTACGCACAGTCACTCATGCGCTGGTGACGTCTCGCCTGGACTACTGTAACGCTCTCTACATGGGGCTTCCCTTGAAATGCACTCGGAGACTGCAGCTGGTCCAGAATGCGGCCGCGCGGGTGATTATGGGGAGTACAAGGTACTCCCATGTGACACCTCTCCTGCGCGAGCTGCACTGGCTCCCTGTGGTCTATCGGGTGCGTTTCAAGGTCCTGCTTACGATCTTTAAAGCGCTCCATGGCTCAGGACCTAGTTACTTGCGGGATCGTATTCTGCCCCATACATCCCTGCGACCCATCCGCTCGCACAGAGAGGGACTTCTCCAGGTGCCGTCCACTAGACAGTGCCGAGGGGTGGCGCCTAGGAGCAGAGCCTTCTCTGTGGCAGGCCCAGCCCTGTGGAATGACCTCCCTCCGGATATTAGGACCACCTCTGACCTCCGCTCCTTCCGTGTAAAGCTCAAGACCCACCTATTCCAAATAGCTGGCCTGGCTCAATCATAACTTCATATCGCTCCTGACGGGTTTTTAATTCTGTAATTTTATTTAAGGGATTTTAAATTGTGTTTTTTAACTGTTTTCACTCATCTGTCTACCTCCTCCATGCACATGTATATGTCTTTGTTTCTGTGTATGTTTGTCCATATCTGTATTTTATTTGTTTTGATTGTACGCCGCCCCGAGTCCTTCGGGAGAGGGTTGCGGCTAACAAATAAAATTTAATTTAATTTAATTTAATTTTAATTTAAAGTTGAGCAATCAGGTTATCATTGACAAATCCTATTATGATATGGAAGACATTGGTAAGATTATGAGGCAAGGGGCAAGAAAATACACGATGAAATACATTAGGTGGTACCATGCTCAATAGTAGTAACTGTGAGAGGGATCTTGGAGTCCTAGTGGACAACCATTTAAATATGAGCCAGGAGTGTGCAGCAGCTGCCAAAAAAGCCAACACATTTCTAGGCTACATAAACAGAGGGATAGAATCAAGATCATGTGAAGTGTTAATACCACTGTATAATGCCTTGGTAAGGCCACACTTGGAATACTGCATTCAGTTTTGGTCTCCATGATGTAGAAAAGATGTGGAGACTCTAGAAAGAGTGCAGAGAAGAGCAACAAAGATGATTAGGGTACTGGAGACTAAAACATATGAAGAACGGTTGCAGGAAATGGGTATGTCTCATTTAATGAAAAGAAGGACTAGGGGAGACATAATAGAAGTGTTCCAATATCTCAGGGGTTGCCACAAAGAAGAGGGAGTCAAACTATTCTCCAAGGCACCTGAGGGTAGAACAAGAAGCAATGGGTGGAAACTAATCAAGGAGAGAAGCAACTTAGAACTGAGGAGAAACTTCCTGACAGTTAGAACAATTAATCAGTGGAACAGCTTGCCTCCAGAAGTTGTGAATGCCCCAACACTGGAAGTCTTTAAGAAGATGTTGGATAGCCATTTGTCTGGAATGATACAGGGTTTCCTGCTTAGGCAGGGGGTTGGACTAGAAGGCCTCCAAGGTCCCTTCCAACTCTGCTATTGTATTGTATTGTATTACAGATAGCAGGGTTGCCTTCAATGTGCTGCCAGTTGCAATTTTTGTTTGAGTAACTTCACTCCCATGCTGGGTGGCTGGATTTTTGGAAGTCCTATACTTGAGTTCTTGTACTTTCCAGGTCCATATGGTTTTCTCTAATGTCACCCATCTTTGAAATAGCCTCCCAGTGGAGATCTGGATGGTGTCTTTGCAGGAAGGCTTCAAAACAGAATTTTTCAGAAGAACTTTGTGGAGATTGATATTTGGTCATTGGATTCCTATTATAGTTTTAATTTCATTGTCAGTATTTGAGTTTATTTGTTGTTTTTTGAGGTTGATTTGCTGAATTGCATGTTCTGGTTTTAACTGCACTGAAATGAATCCTTGGGAAATGTAGTTGTATTAGAACTATAATAAATAAGAAAATACATAAATGAATGAATCCAAGAATCTCTCTCAGCATAATTTGGCTCAATATAGTTCTGCTGCTAAGGCATCACAAACAAATGGTGCATTCAGTTCCTCAGTTTTAGAAAATAGACCTGTTTCCATTTTGATTATCAATTAACTCTGATTACACTGTCAGACTTCTTGCTGATGCTACCTGGAGTTCACATTGGAGAACTCAACTGGCAATTCTTGATGGAGGTGGCAGAAGTGGGTTTCCATTTTCATCAATTTCCCCTCTTTTGGGTGTTTTCCTGTCATTTTCCTCCGTGATCTTTGTCCCCTTAATTACAGGACAGTAGTCCAAGGCTCTTGGTAAGGCTGATCTTGTATTTGCTAAGCTAGTCTATGAATTTACGGAGATCACTTTCAGTCTCTCTTTACTGGACTGGGTTGCTCCAAAGAATGGACTTCATTTGCAAAGTGTTGAGTAGCTTGGGAGATGTGTTAACTCCTTCTCAAGCAGACAGTGCCCGCTTCTAATTTCACAGCTTATTTTCTCCTACTCCGTGATCATTTCCAACATATAAAAAATGAAAAATAGATCAGATAGAGAAGTTAACTTATGTTTAGGAATATATTGTTAGAGTACCTCTTTTCTTTCTTTCCTTCTGTCTTCCATTTTCCATTCAGGCCTGGACAAATGTAAAACCATTATTGTGCATAATTTTAAAACCCTAAACCTCTCGAGCAAAAGGGCCTTCTCTTCCAAATATTCCATGCCTATTATTTGCTTATTTGCCTCATTTTCCTTTGGACCATTGTGTTCAGTGTAGGTGGTCACAGCCTAGGAATTTCAGTTCCATTTGCTGTCCTTTATGATGAGAATACCCCTCTTGCATCTGTTTGCCATCTTCGGATGACAGAGCTCTTGGTTCTGTCAACAAGATAAGGCCTTTGAGATTCTATTCATTACAGCATAGCAGATGGCTATTTCCAGCTATCACCAAACAAAAATAAGCCGATAGCTCACTTTGAAGGAGTCTGATGACCTGATTGAGTGCCTGCCTGTCTTACTCTCATTGACCATTACTGGATTTCTTCTGTTTATCACGAAGTTTTCCTGGAAAGCTAAATTGAAGTCACAACTGAATCCAAAATAATTATTATAGTTGATGCACAATCATCCAGATATTTAGGCTGGATTTGATATTTTGGTCTATCTATTGAATCCGATGATGATGATGATGATGATGATGATGATGATTCAATTGTATCACAGCGGCCAGTTGTTTCGCCAGATTTGGCATTGATTACTAGTCGGGCCCCACCCAGGGGCCTAGGACGTCATAACGTATTTTCGTAATATACATGCGGATCCAAGCAGTGCAGCTTTTTGCATTTGACTGATGGTGATTTTGTCAAGTTTTAACTGTTTTAAATGTAATTCCAGTGCTTTTGGAATACCACCCACTGTGCCAATTACCACTGGAATTACCACTGCTGGTTTGTGCCATAATTGTTGAATTTCAATTTTTAGGTCCTGGTATTTCGCGATTTTTTCATGTTCCTTCTCGTCGACCCTGCCATCACCTGGTATTGCGATGTCTATGATTGTAACCTTATTTTCTCAACCAGTGTGATGTCTGGTGTGTTATGTGCCAGTATTTTGTCTGTTTGTATACGAAAATTCCACAGGATCTTGACCATCTGATTTTCGGTGACTTTTGCAGGCTTATGTTCCCACCAGTTTGTTGTTGTTTTAATATTATAATTTTTGCACAAATTCCAGTGGATCATTTGTGCTACTGAATTGTGCCTCAATTTATAATCAGTCTGCGTGATTTTTTTTACAGCAGCTGAGTATGTGGTCAACAGTTTCATCAACTTCTTTGCAGAGTCTGCATTTGGCATCATCAGATTATTATTATTATTATTATTATTATTATTATTATTATTATTATTATTATTATTATTATTATTATTATTATTATTATTATTATTATTATACACAGACAAGATATTTCTCTGCTGCACAGATAAAGAAACTCATGGATAAGGAAGGGACACAACTGGCCTCCAAGAACCCGTAGACCTCTGAATCAGAGGTGGTATTCAGCAGGTTCTGACCACTTCTGGAGAATTGGTAGCAGAAATTTTGAGCAGTTTGGAGAACCAGTAAATACTACCTCTGACTGGTGCTGCCCCCATCTATTCCCTGTCTCCCAAGTCCCAGCTGATCGGGAGGAAATGGGGACTTTACAGTATCCTTCCCCTGGAGTGGGGTGGAAATGGAGATTTTACAGTGTCCTTCCCCTGCCACACCCACCAAGCCATGCCCACCAAGCCATGCCACGCCCACCAAGCCACAGAACCAGTAGTAAAAAATGTGAATCCCACCACTGTTCTGAACGCTGTTAAACTGCAATTTCCAGCATTTCTGGGAGAGACTGGCTTTGTTTATGGAATGCAGAGAAGTACATGGGTAGCAAACTCAGTGAGTATTATGTGGGTATTTAGTAACTACTATATACTATTTAGCTATAAGAGCCATGGTAGCACAGTGGTTAGAATGCAGTATTGAAGACTAACTCTGATTTTCATTGCCAAAAGTTCGATCCTGACCAGCTCAAAAACAATTCAGCTTTCCGAGATGACTTCCGGTCCCTGAAGGTGACAGACGATCGCGTCCGCTGCTTGTCTTCTCGGTGGGCTCCTTTTAGGAGCACAGGGGGGCTTGGAGGGGCTCCCTGCCGTAGGGCGGCTTGTTGGGACCCCCTGGATCGGCGGCGGCCACAGGGGTGTCTCCAAGTTCGCCTCAGGAGCCAGGGAGCATGGGGGGTACGCAGCAGCGCGCCTTCGCCAAGCAGAGCCTGGAAGGAAATAACTAATCGGATGCTGCAGCTGAAATGCGGTGAGGTGGGAAGCTTCCCTCAATCTCCTTTTTAGCTAATCAATTTATGAAAAGCAGCTTTTTAAAATTGTGGTCTCAATCTTTCGAAGTGTTAAGACTGGAGGAGGGGTTCCACCCCCCCTCGGAAAAGCAGCATTCAGAATATCCCTCTCTCTCGGAGGAGAGGGAGAGAGTTAAAAGTTACTTTCTCTTCCTCTAAGCAATGGGAGAATGACTTTTTGCTACAATTGCAAAAGATGACTGCTGAGTTGATTCTTTTAAACTATTTTATGGAAACTTTGGACATGTTGCTTTCTGATCTCCTGTGAAGGCGGAGCCAAGATGGCCAACTTCCTCCTTCTTCTTTGCTCTTATGAATGAAGTTTCCCTTTTGAAAGAATTTCTGGCTTCATATTATATCGCACCCTAGAGATCTCCAGGAGCCTCTCCTTTCACGTATCTCCCTTGGATTTGGAACATTTGATTCATATTATTTGGCTTGGAGCTGTTAGGAAGACTAACGTTGTCTTCTGGGCTTGCTTACCTCATGATCTCTCCCGGTTGTGTTTTTCCACAGACGGCATTTCTTTTGTACAGACTTATAGCTATCTCTGAACTTAATATGGGTCCTAAAAAATTGCTGCCTGGTAAGGCATCTTCGGCCCCGACATCCTCTACATCCAGCCTGATTACTCAACAACTGGCTTCATTTCTACAACCTAAAACAACTGAAGAGCGTTCAAAGGATTTATCTGTTGCTCAAATGTTTCAAACTATTATAAACGGACAGGATGAACTGAAAAAACAACTGACAGATTTAAATGATCAGCTCAGAGAAACGCAACAACAGGCAACACAAAATAAACAGAGAATAGGTGTGCTGGAGGAGGGCGCGACTGGCCTGAGGGAAGAGGTTAAGACAATTCAGAAGGGGAATATAGAATTTGAAAATCACATGATAAAGGTGGAATTTGAAAGAATGTCTTTTTTTCTTAGATTTCAAAACTTGCCAGAAACAGAGAATGAAGATCTCAAGGAGATTATGACCACAATTTTAGCAGAATACATTAAAAGAGATAAACAACAGCTATGGTGGGATATTGATTTGATTTATAGGATCAACTCAGCATACGCTAGAACACACAACGTTCCAAGGGAAATACATGTTAAATTTCTTAGAAAGACTACAAGAGATGAGGTCTTAGGAGCTCAAAGGGTGGGACCATTAAAATATAAAGACAAAGAAATAACTATTCTTAAACAAATTCCGAAGAAAGTAAGAGATAAGAGGAAGAAATAATCCTCTTTAGCAAAGAAATTATATAATAAAGGAATTTGGTTCAGATGGTTATTGCCAGAAGGAATGCTGGTTTTCTGGGAGGGCAGCAGAATTAGAATTAATACAGTTGTGGCAGCGGAGGCCTTTATTAAAAAACACAGTGCCCTCCTAGATGAAACAGGGGACAGTACACAAGATATGAAGGAGAGAGGCACTGTGGCTCTGCCAGCAGACAGGGGGGAGGATGCAACAGTGAAAAGACTCAGGTCACAAAAATGAGGTTGAAACATTATTGCAACTGTTGTTACAATGTAATTGTTGGAAGTGATACAAAAGATGATGGAATATATTGATGATATAATGTAAAACCAAAAGCTGCCAATGTTTATTTAAATCTTGATGTTTTTTTTTTCTTTTCTGTAAAAGTTGTGAGATTTGGGGGGATTTCTACCTTTCGTATGATGTAGCTGTCAAAATTTTCTATACCTATTTATCCTTTTCCTAAAAATATTTGTAAAAACCAATAAAATTTTTCAAAAAAAGAAACGATTCAGCTTTCCATCCTTCTGAGGTCGGGAAAATGAGGACCCAGATTGTTTGGGGCAATATGCTGACTCTGTAAACCACTTACAGAAGGCTATAAAGCACTATGAAGTGGAATATAAGTCTTTAAGTGCTATTGGTATTGTTAAGTGCTATTGCTATATGAGCAGATATTTAGTTGAGATTTGCTAATGAGCATGTGTTGGCTGGTGGAAGGAGCCTGTTGCTTTATTCCATCCCTGGCTGCTTCAATGTAATCACTCAGTTCACAACACTGGCAGCATAACATAAACAGCAGCTGTGGCAATGGGGTAAATTGACCATCCATTTTAGCTACTACAATAGCCATCCATAGAGTTACTCTCCCATAAAGTTAAATTTTCCAGACCAAGGAAGTAGTTTTTGTTTTCAGTTGGAAGCAGATGTTTCCATCGTGGATATGCACATTTCTTAAATGCTGCTTTCTTGGAGGAAGAGTAAGATGAAAATGCAATCAACTTCCGGTTCCGGCTGCGGATCGCGATGGGCAAGCTTTGCTCGCCCCACGCACTCCTGGTGGGCTCCCAACTGATCCGGGGGGGCACAGGACGCCCTGGAGGGGCTCCTGCCGAGGGGGCGGCGTAGCGGGGAACCCCCTGAGTCGGCGGCGGCCGGGGGGGCTCCCCGCATCGCCCTAGGCACCAGGAGACAAGAGGGGAGGCGCCGTGGTGTCTTCGCGATGAGGCAGCTGGAAGAAAGCAAGATTTGAAGGACGCAGCTGCTGTGTGGTGAGTTGGAAACTTTCCCCCGTTCCCTTACTTGGCTGAAAGAAAAAAAAATTGCCAGCTTTTTAGAACTGACTTTCAACTTGTTTTGGAGAAGCGTGACTGGAGGGAGGGGGATTTCCCCCCCCCTTGGACAAGCGGCTTTAAACGGTTTTGCTCTCTGCCCCCAGAGGAGGAGGGGGGGGAGCCATGCAACGAAATCACGCTCATAGCAAAGGCAGATTTTGGACTGCAATTGTGTAAATGAGATGATGATCTGAAAACGTTGAAAACTTTTGGTCTTTGCCTTTTGATCCCGGAGCTGGCAGGGCAAGATGGCACACTTCCGTCATCTTCATAGACACTGAAACGTGACTCCACCCATAGAAGCTTCAGGCATCTTGTCTTTGTCTCCGTGGCACTCAGACAAATCTCTTGTTACATTGGACTCTGGGCTTGGAACAAAGGACTTTATTACTTTATTGCCAGGAGCTGAATACAGAAAAGGTTCCTATCTGCTTGGACTCTCTGCCTCCCTTGGCGGTTTTCCTCCCTAATTGTTTCCTCTCTGTACTGACATTGTTATCTCTTTGCTCATTATAATGCCACCCAAAAGACCCCCCCCCCGGGGAAGCCGGGCTTTGCAGTCTCTGCCCCGACATCCTCAGCGTCCAGCCCCAGTGGACAACAGACTTTAACATCCCTGCTTCAGCTCAAGCTTTCTGAGGTGGACTTTCAGCAGATGTTTCAACAGATTTTAAAGGGACAGGAGGATTTAAAAAATCAATTTAAGGACATGAATGAGCAGCTCAGAGAGAACCAAGATCGGGCGATTAATAATTCACAGAGACTGGATCTTTTGGAGGAGGAGATGGCTGAGATGAGGGGGGAGGTGGGGGGAGTGCAGAAAGGGAACCAAGAGCTTGAGAACCACCAGATAAAAATGGAATTTGAAAGAATGTCCTTTTTCCTTAGGTTTCAAAATGTGATTGAGGCGGATGATGAAGATTTAAGGGACATTATGATAAACCTTTTGGCTGAATACATCAAAAAAGACAAACAACAGATGGGGTGGGACATGGACCTGGTTTATAGAGTAAATTCAGCATACGCTAGAACACATAACGTTCCAAGGGAGGTACACATTAAATTCCTTAGAAAGACCACAAGAGATGAGATTCTGAGTGCACAAAGGGGGCAAGCACTAAAATACCAGGATAGAGAAATAGCCATTCTGAAACAGATCCCTAAGAAAGTGAGAGAGAGAAGAAAAAACTATTCGCTACTAGCGAAGAAATTATACCAGAAAGGGGTGTGGTTCAGATGGCTGATGCCTGAAAGTATGCTAATTTTCTGGGAGGACATAAGAGTCAGAATCAATACAACCATAGAGGCTCAGGCCTTTATGGAAAAAAATAAAGCCCTCCTAGATAAGCCTGATGACACTATACCAGACACACAGGACACGGGAGGGGCCGGAGCTCTGCTGGCGGGGGGAGAAGGGGCAACATCGAGAAAACTCAGATCACAAAACTGAACAAGAAAATCTGTTTGATGTAAAATGATTGAAATTATTTGAAGATAAAAGTTTATATGCTGACAAAATACCATCAATCTGTAATAATCTAATGTATTAATAAATGAAAAGTATGAGTACGGGGGGAGGGACCACCTCCTGCATATTGTAACTGCCAAAATTTGTAACTTATTCCACTACCCCTTTCCTTGTTTATTTTTTAAAAAACCAATAAAATTTTGTTTAAAAAAAAAGATGAAAATGCAATCAATGAATATATTAGATCATCTGTTCAGTTTCTTTGATTGCAAATCATTCTCATTGTATGCATTGTTCTGGAGGGGAAATAATAATTATCAGGATCTTTTCACCCACCAATCCTTCAATAGCTATCGAAACTATCTGCATTTGTTCTCTTCCTAACGCAACATACGGAACTGATATATGCTGAGGCAATACCTCACTCACTCCAGCTGAACACATTGACTTCCTTTTCTGAGAACATCTGGATACCCACCCAGTTTTTTTTTAATTTAAAGTATTTGGTTTGGGCGTATGCATCACTAGTGAATAATTGTTGCATGACTCATTTTTAGCCAGGAAGCAGTCTGAATACAGTCACTTTCATTTACACTAGTACGTTTTTTTGGGGGGGAGGGCACATCCTTTTTTTCTTAGGTAATAAGCCCAAGAGTTCTAAGAAAATAAAACTGGTTTTTTTTTCCTGGATCTCCCCCAATCTATTGCCTTTTCAAAAGACCATTTCCTATTTGTTGACATCAGAGGATTTTACTTTTGTTCCTCTGTTTGAGAATAATGGAGACTATCTGAACTGATCCCAAGCTGATGGCTCAGTTATGTAGGATGCCGTCATCCTAGTCAATAAAGAAACACACCAAAGGAATATTTCAATGGCCTTAATCAGTTTTTCTATCGTTCAAGACCAATGAATGACTGGCAAGGATTGCCTGTTACTTCCCTGTCCTTTGCAGTCTTGTTGAGAGATGAATGCTTTTGAAGAACCATTGTTCTTCTAAACAATACAATTCTAATTGTATTCATGATGTTTCCTGGTTTCACCATATCAAGCTGCTGTAATTCATTTCAAATGGTGAGGTTTCTGTAAAGGGAAGATTGGGCTCACCAATTTTGGACAGGTCTTTGAAAACGCCATCTTAAAGCCAGGAGTGTTTCGGTAAGAATATCTTTCACCAAGAGTCTCATATAAAATAATTTTGGGATAAAAGCAGTGGTGAGTTTCCAATTTTTTTACTTCCGGTTTCCTTGTGCGCGCATGTGTGATGCTTCTGCACATACACAGAAGCGTCTGGGTAGGTGGGCAGAGCCTCCTGCCACTACTACTTCCCTTTCACCAGATCCGGGCCAAACCGGGAACAACTCACCTGTGGATAAAATGGCATACAGGTAGTCCTTGACTTACGATCATAACTGAGTCTAAAATTTCCACTGCTAAGCAAGGCAATTGTTAAATGAATTTTACCCCTTTTTTTAACCTCTTTTGCCACAGTTGTTAAGCAAATCACTGCAACTGTTAAATGAATCATGAGGTTGTTAAGCAAATCTGGCTTCCCTCATTGATTTTGCCTGTTGGAAGCCATTTGGGAAGGTCACTAATGGTGATCACATGACCCTGGGACACTGCAACCATCATAAATACATGCCAGTTGCCAAGTGTTTGAATTTTGACCATGTGACCACGGGGATGCTGCAACAGTCGTAAGTGTGAAAATAGTCACTCTTTCCAGTGCCATTGTAAATTAAAATAGTCACTAAATGAATGGATGTAAGTCAAGGACTGCCTGTAGTTAGTATACCAACTGATTAAGCATTATGTTTACAAAAAAGAATGAAAGGGAAGGGAGCGTGGGGAAAATAATTTAAAAGAGCACTTTTCACCTTGTATAAAAATAATTATAGGTTGGAACCTTAGAAGCAGCAAAGTCAGGTGGATTCTAGGATTCTTGTCATTGGAGGTCCATTGGCATTCATGTTCCAGATATCTAATCATAATTCTTATAACTCTATGAACACTTTTTAAACGTGTTTTTAAACTAGAAATCTAGAATTTCAAAGTAAACTTATCCCTCAGCATCTCTTGCTGGCTTCTTTTACCATAATATCAATATTCCAGTGTTCTGCAACTATGAAAGGAGTCATTTGCAACAGAATTGTTAATTTCCTTAAGTTAAAACAAATTCACTTATAAAGAAATTGGCAAACACATGTGGAGAAAGAGAAGGTTCAGATCTTGACGGTCTTGAGGTTTAAGCCTTTCCAAACCTGGCTACAGTACTTGCTCTGGGGTAACGGACAGCCAAAACAGCTGCACGCTCCATATTAACACATAACTGAGCCCTTGGGCTAAGAACTGTTGTTACCAGCAAATCCTTTACCTGAAACACAAGCCCTCAACTTCGGTTTCTCAAGCATCAGCATACTACACGTTGGCTCAGCTCCTAGGCTCTAAGCAGGATTACAAGAATGTACATGCAATTATATAGTCCATTGTTCCAATATCTCAGGGGTTGCCACAAAGAAGAGGGAGTCAAGCTATTCTCCAAGGCACCTGAGGACAGAACAAGAAGCCATGGGTGGAAACTAATCAAGGAGAGAAGCAACTTAGAACTGAGGAGAAATTTCCTGACAGTTAGAACAATTAATCAGTGGAACAACTTGCCTCCAGAAGTTTTGAATGCCCCAACACTGGAAGTCTTTAAAAAGATGTTGGGTAGCCATTTGTCTGAAACAGTATAGGGTTTCCTGCCTAGGCAGGGGGTTGGACTAGAAGACCTCCAAGGTCCCTTCCAACTCTACTATTGTATTGTATTGTATATTCATTCAATGTTTAATTTTCAATGGCTTTTTGCAACAACAACAAAAAACAACAGTTCTAGCCATAGGAAGTAGGAGACATACCAAAGTATTCTGATAGTGTTAGACTTAATTGTACAACTAGAATTGCTGTCACCTACTCCTGGTTTATCCCCACAACCAGACATTAGTTTGTAAGGTAAGAATGATTTTTGTCCAATAAGCTTGACTGCATGTGCAATTTTAATGTCTATTTCTCCTACTGGGAGTTCCTCATTGCCCATTTTTGTCTTTGTTTTTAATTTGCCTAAATAGAATAGAATAGAATAGAAGAGAATAGAAGAGTTGGAAGGGACCTTGGAGGTCTTCTAGTCCAACCCCCTGCTTAGGCAGGAAACTCTACACCACTTCAGACAAATGGTTATTCAATTTCTTATTAAAAACTTCCAGTGTTGGAGCAATCACAACTTCTGGAGGCAAGTTGTTCTACTGATTACGGTAATTGTTCGAACTGTCAGGAAATTTCTCCTCAGTTCTAAGTTGCTTCTCTCCTTGATTAGTTTCCACCCATTGCTTCTTGTTCTACCCTCAGGTGCTTTGGAGAATAGCTTCACTCCCTCTTTGTAGCAGCCCCTGAGATATTGGAATAATTCCATGTTTTCCATAAATTTGGCCAGCTTACCTCCAACTCCAAAAGAAGTTAAATTCTGGTTAAACTATATCTGTGGAATAATTCTACAAATAAAAGTTTTCAGCAATGATGTTACCTTCTTTCTAATTTCTTTCCATTCTCCTTTTTAACCCATTACCCATCCACAAGGCAGTGTCTGCCTCTATTACATGGCTGCTAAAATCTGTCTGGGGTCTTTGGCTAAAGCCTTTTGAAAGACCATATAATTTTTGCCTGCATGCCTGAAGATGTCTAAAAAATCTCTAAAAGGTTCACATGAAAAAAAGAAAAGAAAAGAAAGGCTGGGGCTTCAATTGTGAAGTATTGGCTGCAATTTTGATTTTTTTAACCTCTTCTTCTGCAAATAACCCTAAAATTCAGAAGGGCTGCAGACTGGAGAGATGGTTGTACATAAAATACAGGTTTTTACATATGGGCACCCCCTAATTAAATAAATACAAGTATTCTTGACTAATTTTGGAAAAATGAAAACAAACCCTTCTATCAATGCATTTTTATGAAATGCTACAGATTTTTTGCACAATACAGAGTAACAGCTTTTGTTTTGTTGCAGAGTTTTACTTATTGTGCAGCTGATTGCCAACATTTATTTTGTTTCTATTTTTTCCCCATTAATAATTGCTATACCGCATACTGTTTTATAATGGATTTCTTTTATGCACCTGGGTTCCTTTGGGATGGAGAGAGGAATAAATAAGTTTTTTGCTAGAATAAAAAATAGTTTCACTTTGGAATTCTGTAACAAACATTAAGGTTTGGATTAAATTAATTCTTTAGCCATAATATCTAGAGTTTTGATAAGTTCTCATCTAAAATAGAGACTTTCAAGTCAATCATAAAATCATTCATGGGAGGTAATAACAAATTGCCTATAACCATGTACAGGGACAGAATGGAGATATGCAAATGTGAAGTCAGAATTCCAGAACTAACTTGCTAATACCTTCCTTGAATGCCATTGGTAAACATTTTGTTTAATTACACACTGCATTATGTTTCTAGAGCAGTGTTTCTCAAACTTGGCGACTTTAAGTCCTGTGGACTTCAACTCCCAGAATTCCCCAGCCAGCTATGCTGGCTGGGGGATTCTGGGAGTTGAAGTCCACAGGACTTAAAGTCGCCAAGTTTGAGAAACACTGTTCTAGAGCAACATCAAAAGCCCTTGTACTCTGTTTAAATAAGGTTTTGTCCCTGTTAATACACAAACACTTTGCCCACATAATGCATGGCAGACATTATAAAGAGAAAAAGAAATTAGTTTTATATCAACACAGACAGCTAATAAACACTCCGTGGTGAAGTTCTATAGGATGAAAAAGATAGTGTTGCAAATGACAGATTGCTAGAAGACAGAACAATGGAAGATTGTAGACTAGAAAGATCACACACAGAGAGACATACATACCCACACAGGATGATTCCCCCTGTAGGTAAACAATAAGTAAAGGGTGCATGGCAGACTCTTTTTATGACTCTTCTATGTAGCTCATTGGAAAGCTGAGCAACAATGGGTTTTTCACAGTCTGGTAGTTTCCAGATGTGTTCTACTGCTAGTCCTACATTCTTAACCTTGTAGGGCACTAGTTTGTGGACAGCTGATCTACATACCTATAGGGCAGATTTTGGAGTATGAGATGAAGTCTTTGGGAATGATAACAACTAATGGATCTAAATATGATTGGATTTCAAATTCTACTGTCCAAGATGTGTTGATAATGGCTAAGGTGCTAGATAATGACTAAGGTGCAACAGCTAGAGACTCAGACTGTAATATATTTCCTCTGGTTTTACATAAATTAACCATTAAGGCTAGTAAGTTTATTTTCACTAGAAATTATGATGAATGTATTCAAAATTGATGTCCCTCTGTGGTGTGCGTGTGTGTGTGAGAGAGAGATGTCCCAGTAAACCAAATTATGGCACCAAATGAAAGGTATAAGAAAGACATTTTCTAAAATATTATATTGCATCTGATACAGTTTTTAGATTATAATTATGATGGAATATGATAGAAATGAGAAAATTAAAAATGTAAGTATCTTTTTTCATTTCAATGACCTTTGTACTGGTTTCAGGATTCCCATGTATTCTTCTGTGCTTTGAGTAACAGAGAACCACCATATCCTTCTCCAGACACTGGATTCCCAGACTTCACTTTTTGACTTGGGAGGAGGTTTCATTGACTTCAACAGAATTTGCTGAATGGCAGTTTCTGAAATGTCTGCTTCTGGATAAAATGTGAATGTGTGTGTATGCAAATCTGTATTTAAATCCAGATTTAAGAACAATCTGATATTAATCATATGTTAATGTGGATGCAAGTGACTTGTAAGCAGTCATACTGAAGAGTAGACAGATGGAAATTACCTATTCCTGTCCAGAGACAAGTCTGAATGGATTAAGTATAATGAGAAGATGGTTCCTTCCCTTTTGGTCATAGTGCCTGAAGGGTTCTTCCTTTGATACCTAATTTTGGACATTGGAAATTTTAGGAAAGGGCTGACTGAAATCCCAAGAAGATGGTTTCCATCAGTATTGACAGTACTGTAGTATATGGATAAATATCCAGCTCAGTATAACATAACTTCCTATGTTCCTGTTCTATATTATTATAGGTAAGTGGTCATTGTTTGAGGAAAGCATTGTGCATGGAGAATACTATTCTACACATTGCTACTTTTTATTAAAGCAGCAAGTTCCTTGTTAATTCAATTTTGCACAGGATAAAAATATTATTACTCTTGCTAATGCTATTGCTAATTATTATGTAACATAATCCTAATGATTTTGAGAAGGAATGGAAAGTTTCCCTTCCACCTTCGATTGAGGTGTGGATCGTCGCCCCTCCTTGTTAGCATATCTCCAGATAAGAAATAAAGAAACCCGATAACATGTTCTAATGAAAACAAACTTTAATATAAAAAATAAAAATAAACAAATCTATCTAATTGTTACATTTTGGCAAGAGCAATTGTCGCCCACCTTCTTGGCAGACGAACAGAAGAATCAAAAGTCTCTGGAATGTGCGTGAGCAGGCGCAGTACATCACTTGCTGATAAGGCCTATGACCTGCGCAGTAAATTTTCAGCTCGGCTAGCAAACAATTAACGCAGTGACAGATTTGCCCTTAGTACTCTTCCCTCAAATCCCAGACTTCACAACACCCCAACTATTCCCAATCTCACACTATCCAATTGTATTAAGGATTATGATGACCGAGAAGGGCCTTAATGATAGTCCAAAATCATACCAGATAGGGAAAAGTTGCAGCAAAACTCCCATCAATTAATTGTTTATTCTTGGGATGATGGTTTGTTTCAGTTGCATTACAATAGCTTGCCTTCAGAAACTGTAGGGGCTTCATCATTGAAGGTTTTTAAGAAAAGACTGAACAGCCACCTATCTGAAATTTTATAGGGTCTCCTGCAAGCTCCCTTCCAACTCTATCCTGATTGATCTTTCCTCTCCTTCTTCCTCTTGTTGAATTTTCGAAGTAACAGGCAGCCTGAGAGAATGAAGATTTCTAAAAAGCCACTTTTCTTACATTGTTTTGCTTTGTGGATAAAGTTTCACTGAATGTTAAACCCCTTATTAAAGAATAAAACATGAAATGAGACACTATTTATTTTGAATCTCTCCAAACTAAGTAGGGAAAGAGGGTGGGGTTAGATTTTGTTAAGCTTATGTTCTGCTTTCCTATACTTGTCAGATTCTTAACATTCAATTGAGTTTATGACCTTCCTTTCTTCTTTATAACTTACGGGATTTTTCTCCCCCCCCCCCCCATCACCTTAGGAAGATTCAGCCAGAAAATTATTTTTCTACTCAGCAGAAAATTGTGCTTTCTGCTAAAAGTAGAACATTGCCTTCATAGAAAGAAACATTACAGAATTGTGATGCTTATATGTATTATTATTATTATTATTATTATTATTATTATTATTATTATTAGTAGTAGTAGTAGTAGTAATGCTGTCATTACTATCAACAGCCACTGCAAAGTGAATAAAATGAAGGCCTCTCCACTGAGAGTTATGAACAATTATCTACCATGGTAATCCACCATAGGTTAGTAGATTTTTTAAAGAGTCTAATCTATGGTTGAAAAACATCTTTTAACTATAGCTAGAATAACATTTGCCCAATGCTGGAAACAAAATAATACCCCCTCGGACGAATTAGTGATAAAAAAAAACTTTGGACTGCGCAGGGATGGATAAATTAACACTGAAATTAAAGGATAAAGAAGAATCGGAATATTATGAAATTTGGAACAATTGGTATAAATGGCTGCAAAACAAGAAAAATAATTAAGCCGAAAAACAATATATAAAAATATCTATAGAACTGTGTATAAAAGTATGTAAATATAGAAGCGGAATGTGATATATATGTACAGATATGATGATATAACAGTGTAAACAATGTTGATATAATGATTGTAATGTGTGGTAGAAGGAGAAAAATAATTAAAAAAATCTACTGTAAGATTATAAAAAAGAAAAACAATGATTGGCCCAATGTCAACCAGGCTTGCTTGACATTGGTTGACATAGATTGGCTTCTATGGCTGAGAAAGGACAATATTCAGGTTCTCTCTGCTTCTATTTTAGCACCTTACTGGTTTACTTAACAGCCATATAAATAAATCCTTCCCAGCAAGATGTAGCCACAACTTGGCCTCTCTGGGGCATCCCTTGCCACTTAATTCAGCTCATCCACCTTGTTGCTGACTATCCTCTTCTTTTTCCTTTCAACTTTTGCCACCATCATGGACTTCTCAAAGAAGTGGGGTGCATGCATTATGTGTCCAAACTATAATCATTTGAGCTTGGTCAGTTGTGCATTGTGAGAATCTATTTTGGACTGATTTGTTCTATGATCCATTTACTTGGGGCTTCCCTTGAGATGCACCCGAAGACTACAGCTGGTCCAGAATGGGGCCGCGCGGGTAATTATGGGGAGTACGAGATACTCCCATATAACACCTCTCCTGCGCGAGCTGCACTGGCTCCCTGTGGTCTACCGGGTGCGTTTCAAGGTGTTGATCACCATCTTTAAAGCGCTCCATGTCACAGGACCTAGTTACTTGCGGGATCGCATCCTGCCCCATACATCCCTACCACCAATTTGCTCTCACAGAGAGGGACTCCTCCGGGTGCCGTCCACTAAGCAGTGCCAGAGGGCGGCACCCAGGAGCAGGGCCTTCTCTGTGATGGGCCCAGCCCTCTGGAATGACCTCCCCCCCGACATTAGGATTACTACCGACCTCCGCTCCTTCCGTAAAAAACTCAAGACCCACCTGTTCCAACTTGCCGGCCTGGCTCAACTATAGTTCTATTTCTAATCCTCCTGGCAATTTTAAACTTTAAATTTTAAATTTTAGGGTATTTTAATGCTTTTTAACCTTATTATTATTGTTGTTTTATGTATTGTAACAATTGTTGTTGTGACTTTATACCTTTTCTGCGTAATGTCTAACGTGTAACATTTGATGTATTTATTGTACGCCGCCCCGAGTCCCTTTGTGGAGAGGGAGCGGCTAACAAGTCCAATAAATAAATAAATAAAATAAAAATAAACTTAGGTGTTTTTTTTTCATTATCCATAGTATTTTCAATAATCTTATCCAATATTAAAGTTCAAAAGTGTCATGATTCTTTCTATTCTGCTTCTTCAAGTACTACATTTTCTTCCATTGACTGTCGCAGTGAAAATCATTGTGTGGTTGGTACAGATATGTATGGTATTGCAATATCTTTTCCAAGGCTTTCATGGCTACCTGTCTGTCAATCTGCGACATATTTCTCGACCCTGGTTCCTTTGCGGTTGATAATCAATTATAAAAGGCAAGACATATCCACCATTTCAATGTCTTCATTGTCAATTCTACAGCTGGTTGATGTGCTACTTATCACTGGTTTTTCTTTTATTATATTTAATACTTGCCCATTTTTTTCAATTTACTCTTTGTCATTTCTTTATTAGAGCTTCCCACCAACTAGAAGGTCCTTACTGGGTTATGAATTATGCTTAAGATGTATTCTTTTTCTTTCAATTCATTATTTAAGTCCCGAGTTCTGCTTGTGAGAGAATTTATAAATTTTGCTAAATGTTTATAATAAAGGAAGCTACAAAAAATTGCAGAGCATTGATAAATGTTGACAAGATATCTAGGATTAAGTTGGCATGACTGACAAAAATTGCAAAAACAGAGCAGTCAAGGAGGAAGGGATAAAGTACAATGTTATTCAGTCTTGGAGACACACCTGGTGGATTTTCTATTCTATTTATACTTTGCAAACACCCTCTGAACATAAATTCTTTGGTATCAGAACATAAATTACTTTAATGTGAGTCTTCAAAACTCTCCATGCATAAATGATTAAACATCTCAGGAAAACAGGAGAAATAACTGCAGCAAGTTTAACTTAGCCAGTCATCAAACACAATAAAAATAAAGTTCTAATCACAAATACCCCTCATTGTTTTCATTAAGAAGGCTAAATGCACAATTTCTGGAAAGGAATAAAAATGTAATTATCTAGTAGCAATTTGTTTTCTTTTATGTTGATCCTTATTAGAATTTAAATGTTCATGTGTTTTTTCCCTACAGGCCTTTATCAAAAACAAATAACTGTTACTTATTCTATATGAAGTATATGAACGTGGAACTTTTTTCCCTGAAAAAAGATGTTGTCTTTGTTTCTAGACTAAAGGAATTCAAAACATGTTTGTTTATATTTGATGATGGGCTTTATGATAAAACATGTATGGGCAAAATTCAGATTTGTGAAATCTATTCTTTCTCCTTTGTTATCCAACAGCTAAAGACACATACAAGCTAATGCTTCAGTCCAGGAATATTTTATCGTACTTGAAATGACCTAATTAATCCTTTCACGCAAAAAAACTTATTTCCATGAAGATCCACACAGATTTCACATCGCATCAGTATATTGACTTTAATGACTCAGCATATTTTTTAAAAACCATTTGGAAGAAATGTTTCAAACCATCTGATGTAATTGTCACTGGTGGGATGAAAAACCATGCCCGCTGCATGGGATATAAACCATGCAGTTTGTCAAGACGAGGTGGCTCAGTGGCTAAAACACTGAACTTGTCTATCAGAAAGGTTGCATAATGGAGTGAACTCCCGTTAGTTGTCCCAGCTTCTGCCAACCTAGCAGTTCAAAAGCATGTAAAAAATGCAAGTAGAAAAATAGGAACCACCTTTGGTGGGAAGGTAACAGCGTTCCGTGTGCCTTCAACATTTAGTCATGCCAGCCACATGACCACACAGATGTCTTTGGACAGTGCTGGCTCTTCAGCTTTGAAACTGAGACGAGCACCGTCCCCTAAAGTTGGGAACGTATAGCACATATGTGCAAGAGAAACCTTTACCTTTACCTATAAAAAGGAGGCATACTTTGATAGTGCAGCTATGATTGCCATCTTGATTTTTTTTTAAATTCTCCTTCCAAAGACTTCTGGGAGCAGAACATTTCTATCCACTACAGCAGCTTGTCTTTTTTTTTTTTCATGATTTTGCATGAGTCTGAAAAGAACCACAACAATTTTGTTGAATCAGGTCCATCAAGTAGCACTTTTCCCCCCTACATTAATGCTGAGTGCTGAAAAAAGAGGGGGCTGCTTTAAAGAACAGCAGAGAAGAGTAATGCTCAACTGAGGTCTGGTTGTTTCTTCAGAATAATTTTTGAAGCATGCAGAACTTGATCTCCTAATCGGAATCCATGAAGTCTATTCTTACTCAATCTTCTTGAAGCTGTTTTCTCTCAGTTTTAGTTTTGCTCTCCTGACAGAACACTTGGGTGCCTGTAAAATTAATGGTTTCACATTCCTCATAAAATTTAGAACAAATAAAACTGAGATACAAACTTTCAACGTTTCCTTGATTCTTAAATTATGACTGGGCATAGAATCTCTTCAGTGGAGGCCTGCTTATCTCTGAAATGCCGTTTTCAAAGATGTTTCTATTAATATATCAGGGCTAACTTAGGGATACATTTCTTATTTTTATAAAGGTATTTATAATTGTGGTTTTTTTAAAGCCAATTTGGGGTTTTCACTAGCCGTATTCAAGCTTTCTATAAGGCAGGAAGATCTAAATGGTTACTATGGAGATGAGCTCTGCCACTCAGTCTTACATCAACTCTGTATTTCCAATTGACTACCAAGTTGCTGGACCACCCACCTTTATGAAGCTTCTGTGACATCAACACTTTGATGTAGTACTAAGGAGCTAAACTGACACATTCAATTTGGCTTTTTAGCATTAGTGGATGTGTCTTTTGTGGGAATAAATGATCCTTGATTAACAAAATTATTGCTGACAATTTTGTGTAAAAGAGTCTGAAGATTATGATGACTATAGACAGCAGACATGCCTAAATAAATGCACAAAATACAGCTCTGGCTTCTTTCCACAGAGATGTCTGTATTTACTGTTCTGTTGACTATGATAAAGTGTACAGTCCTGGAAAAACTAGAATCCTTTCCTTTGAAAGCGGTCCATCTGGATCAGTGTCCTTCACTAATGCTCCTAAGTGCACATTTGAGGAATGACACAAGAGCCATAATTGCACATTGCTCCAACCAAATTAAGAGGTTGCCATTTCACTAGTGTGTATGAGAGATCAGGATTCTCTTCCCAAACACTGTTTCTATTGGATTACCAGGATCAACTGATATAACCGTTACCATCCTCCTCAAGACTGCTTTTCAGATCGTTCTAACTAGCATGGCCGATGGTCAGAAATGATGAAAGATTTCTTTATTGTTTATTGCTTTTAAAATAATCATAAAAATTGAACAGAAATATCAGGAACATAGGAACAGAAGGATAGAAATATATACATTGTCACAGAAAAAATACACTAAAGTGCTTTTTTAAAAAGTTAAAAGAGTAGAACAGAAACAGTCAAAAAAGCGTATTGTTATAAAAGTAAACAGCTATAATTCTGAAAATGTTTAAGTACAGATGTGCTTATTTCTAATACTTACAGTATTTAACTACTATGCTATTTCAACTTACTGTATGTTCTATAAACAAGTCCCATACTATTCACTATAGTTATTCATACAAAATGTACATCTAATAGAATAACAGAGTTGGAAGGGACCTTGGAAGTCTTCTAGTCCAATCCCTGCTCAAGCAGGAGACCCTATACCATTGCAGAGAAATGTCTGTTCAGTCTTTTCTTGAAAGCCTCTAGTGGTATAGATGATTTATAGGTGATCTGCTCATAAGTGGTAACTATACTCAGTTTCCAATCCATTGTTTTTAATTCAAGTCTATTAAGTCTAATGTTGTCTGCTACTGGCTTAGTTTTTATAAACCCGTCTTTATAAAGTCCTTCGGGAGAGGGTGCGGCTAAGAAATAAATATATTATTATTATTATTATTATTATTATTATTATTATTATTATTATTATTATTATTATTATTATTATTATTATTATTATTATTATTATTATTATCATTCCTAATAATAAATGATACCATTTGTTAGCTGCTGTTAAAATCTTTGTAGCAATATTAATCAATGATACTCAGCACACTGAATGTATCTATAATTGCTTTTGGTATAACTGTAATATAAACTTGATTATATCCCTGACAATATCTCTAATAAATATATCATTATACAATTGGCAACGTTTTGGCACCAAAAGAGCCATAAATGTTTTGTACAACTCTATAGGAAATCCATCCAACCCTGATGTTTTACCACTTGCAATTGCAAAAATTATTTATTTAATCTCTATTTCAGATAGTAGAGCAAATAAAAATTGATTTTTTATCATCTAAGGGTGGTAGGTTAATTTTATTTTGAAAGGCTTTTATATCTTAATTCAATACATTCTTTAATTTGAAAAATGACATTGATATCCTTTAAAGTTTGACACATTTTATCTCTCTCGTCTCTAATAATTGGTATCACTGCCCTTTTTTTTTTTTTTTTTGCTTTGAGTAGCCATTATTGCTTATGCATCATACACGAATTAAGATAAAAATAAGAGGTAAAAGAATTTCTGGATACCTTGACCAGTTTCTGAAATGCACATTTCAAAGTAATTGCACTATATAAGTAATAAATAATAAATATCTTGACTTTTGTGGTATAAAGTTGATATTTTTAAAAATTGGTGCACATTTGGATAAAGTATATATTCTCTTATTGTTGAAAACATCAAATCTATTAAATTCAGTTCTTCCATATAAGTCTTAATTATTTCCACACTAATGATTGCTTTTTTTCATGCCAGTGTACTTCTATCAAGCTCAGAATCTAATATTTCATTAATATTTTCTCCTATTACCACTTAATCATAAATACACTCATTCTAGTGTCCAAAAGATTCACAAAACGTAATAGGAGAATCTAAATTAGATCCACAAACATTAATCATTGTTAATACAGTCCCTGCAATTTTAGCGCACAAAATTAAACACTGCCCATCTACTCCAGTAATAACATGGTGTACATCAATTGGAAGTCCTTTTTGAACCCAAATGGCCACACCTTTAGCTTTCATCGAAGTATCAGTGAGAAATGTTGGAAGATGTAATCCAGCAATACCGCAGAGCAATAGGCAGCCCGCATTTGTCCATTTCAGTCTAAAATATTTGGGCCCTTTAATTTAGCATTATTACTTATTATTATATAACTAATGTAATTACTTAACACTGGTAATCCACACTACATTCTCTAATTATTATTATTTTGTTTCATGATACTCCCAGGAGTATCTAGCAGAGCTGGAGGGAAAAAAATGTTTGAAGGTTACTATTGCCTTTAAAAGGATTATTTGTTTGGGAACTGTTTGTATTTTTTAGCACAGGTTTACCCCCTCACCACATCCCCATATGACCTGCAGACCTCATTTGCATTGAAAGGTCTTCTAAACTTTATTTGGAAAGGACACAAAGTGAATTGCAAGCATGTTAGCACAATTCCTAGGTGTGCAGTATTTCTTGGCCGGTAATGACAAGTTTTTAGAAAGGAACTCAGTTCCATTTGCTTCTTAGATGTGCAGAAATTAGAGTGACAAGCTGGCAAAATAGCCAGCGTTCTCCAGAGAGAAATGATAAGTTACTATGAACATTAAAAACACTCAATGAAAAGGAGTTTATAATTAGAACAAGAACAGAAAACAGATAAAAGCCATATTGCCAGTATTGTGCATGTAACTAATTACAAACTTAATAAAATACCTGAGAAATGAGGCATCCCTAAGCCTTAGGCCAAAAAGTCATTCACATGGACACAATGGGTGTTATCGTACCAGTGAAGCAAACCAACATTTCCAAATATCCAAGTCCAATGGGGTCGCTGATTTCATACTTCCCCGGTTGGATGCTCTCCAGCTCTATTAGGGCTACAATTTGCAGAATCCCGAAGCAGAAGGATGAATGAACTCTGGGAAGATGACGCATCTTCCATAATGTACAATGTTCTAGAAGACAGATTTGCCCTGTATAATATGACGGTCTTTCATTGCTACCATAACATAGAGAGGCAATAATGATTCACAGCTTGATCTTCATTGGCTTGATTAAGATCTGGAATGGAAAAAGAATCAATTCCAGGAGCAGATCAGAGAAACAATCTGAATGAAGGAAGAAACACAGCAAGGAACAGAAGCACACTTCAAACAGCAGAGAACCAGTTTGTAAGGAACTGGGCCAAGTCAAATGAACCAGAGACAATTGAAATTGTTTTGACAAAATCCTAAAACCCAACTGATGTTTTACTTGTTTGTGCAGGGATGAAAGATTGACAGAGCGAGGAAATTTCAGAGAAGTTAAATATTTTCTGTAATGTGCTGTCACAGTATGACAGTGTCAGTTGCTTATTCTGGCAATACACTTCTCATAAATTCCCTTTCTTTCTTTTGCCTCTAAGGACAGTCCTACACTAGGAGCAGCAAAGTGAGCTAAAGGTTATTGGGTTTTTTGGTAATTTTTTGAGGGTTGTAGAGTTTTTATTCAAAAAAGATATGCAGGTAGTTTTTAGCTAATGACATCATGGAGCCTGGAATTTCCATCATAAGCCATAATGGATGTAAGTCATGGCACCCACAAGACCGACCTGATTTTGTGATGCTTTTTTTGCAGTACAAGTAGTCCTTGACCTACGACCCCAATTGAGTCCAAAATTTATGTTGCTTAGTGAGAAATTTGTTAAGTGAGTTTTGCCGCATTTTATGACTTTTCTTGTCACATTTGTTAAGTGAATCACGGCAGTGGTTAAGTTACTAACATGGTTGTTAAGCGAATCTTCCCCATTGATTTTTCTGGTCAGAAGCTCGCAAAAGGGGATCATGTGACCCCAGGACGCTGCAACCATCATACATATGAACTGGCTGTCAAGCATCTGAATCAAAATCACATGGCCATGGAGTGTCATAAGTGTGAAAAATGGTCATATGCAGCGGTGGGATTCAAATAATGTAACAACTGGTTCTCTGTCCTAATGACCTGCCCTAATGACCAGCTGGATAGGCAGGGCTCGGCGGCCATGTGACTGGGTAGGCATGGCCAACTCAACGTCACTCACGTCAATGGGTGCTTCGTTTTAGCTGTTACAATGTAATAAAGGTTAACTGGAGAGGCAGCTTCTGCAGGGCAATAAAGATTAGGCTAGAAACAACACCAGAATGTTTCCTTCCTGCCTTCCTTACAGGATTAGCCCTGTAAAGTGGAAAAAACCAAAATGAGATTTCTTCCAACAACTGGTTCTCTGAAATGCTTAGAAAGTTAACAACTGGTTCTCCCGAATGGGTGCAAATTGGCTTTAATCCCACCACTGGTTATGTCACTTTTTTCAGTGCTGTTGTAACTTTGAACCGTCACTAAATGAACTATTGTAAGTCAAGGACTATCTGTAGTCTTTTGATGACAGAACAGACCACAATCTCTTTAAAAGCAGGCAAAACCACCCCTTCACACAAGAATGCGTTCACTAGTACCTGAATCCAATTACATGTCATCTTGAAGGACATTTTAGCTGAAAGGGACACAAATCTAATATAGAGAGCGCCATGCTACCAGCCCTGAGGTTTCTGTCTATTTTTTTCAGGACTAACAGATGGAACTCTTCCTAGATAATCTGACAAAATCTTGTCTCAGACATCTCCAAAGAAACGACAAGAGTTCAACTCTGAATTACGAGTATTTCGAATATTCTTCAGAGCAGCCCTGCATGTATCCCTCCAAACTTTCCTTCTCTAAGGAGGACAGAGTCATCTTAAACAGGACCAGTTGTTTCCTGTGGAAATCCAGAAACTGATTCTGGGAGATTTCTCATCTTGTTAAATTCCTTAGCATGAGAGAAATGAGACAATTCTGATATAAGAACTGCTAATAAAATACAGGTACCCCGTTTCGCTGAAAATAAGACCTCTTCGAATAATAAGCCCAATTGGGCTTTTGAGCCATTGCGCTAAAATAAGCCACCCCAAAAAATATTGCAACACAGCAGCAGCCACGAGGTGACCATGCTTGCCGCCTCCTGTACCTCAAAAATAATAAGACCTCCCAGAAAATAAGGCCAAGTGCTTATTTCAGGGGTGAAAAGAAAATAAGACCCCGTCTTATTTTCAGGGAAACACGATAGTCCTCAACTTACAACCACAGTTGAACTCAAAATTTCTGTTGCTGAGTGAGACATTTGTTAAATGAGTTTTGCCCCCTTTTACAAGCTTTCTTGCCACGTTTGTTAAGTGAATTACTGCAGTTGTTAGGTTAGTAACACGGTTGTTAAGTGAATTTGGCTTCCCCGTTGACTCTGCCTGTCAGAAGGTCACAAAAGGCGATCACATGACTCCGGGACACTGAAACCGTCATAAATATGAGTCAGTTGCCAAACAATTTTGGATCACGTGACCACAAGGATACTGCAACGGTTGTAAATGTGAACAATGGTGAACAATGGTGATAAGTTACTTTTTTTAGTGCTGTCGTAATTTTGAACAGTCACTAAACAAACTGATATAAGTCAAGCACCCCCTGCAACTGCTACAGGCAGTCCTCAACTTACAACAGTGTGTTTAGTGACTGTTCAAATTTAGAACTGCACTGAAAAATGTGAGTGATGACAGTTTTTCACAGTTATGACCTTTGCAGCATCCCCATTTTGATCATGGGATCAAAATTCAGATGCTTGGCAATATTTGTTTGATTCATATCTATGACGGTTGCAATATCCTGAGGTCATGTGATCAGCTTTTGTGACGTTCTGGCAAGCAAAGTCAATGGGGAAACCAGATTCACTTAACAACTGTATAACTAACTTATCAACTGCAATGATTCACTTAACAACTGTGGCAAGAGAATTCGTAAAATGGGGCAAAACTCTCTTAACTAATATTTCACTTAACAGCAAAAATGTTGGGCTCAATTATGGTCGTCAATCAAGGACTGTTTTCTGTAAAGTCGCTCTATAGAGATTAGAAGTTAGCCACATTTTCAATCGAGGATCACCACAGATATTGCCATCAGCCTTCCAAGAAGCAGTGCATGTATGATAGAGTTGCTAATAAAACATTTCTTTCCTGCAGCTGCCTCATTGCAGCCTTAGAAATCCGCTTATACTGGATAGTAGTATCCCAAAAGAGGAAAGGTCAGGCACACAGAGAACAGTGCATTCTCTCTGTATCCGCTGGCCTTAGTTAGAGGTGAGTGGAAAATCAATCTGTCAGCATGTAACCTGTAATCCGATGGGGGCTACTAACTGGAAAGTCTAAAAGGCTGGGTACAGGCTCTGTTAAGGGCAGGAAATTTGTAGGTCAGCTGGAGAGAAAAAAGAACTCAGCTGTGAAAGGTCAGAGGAAAAGAGAGCAACAGTGACTATCCGCAGAAATTTTTAAAAGGCAGAAGTATACAGAGGGCTAAAATCACAGACATCAATGGTTGAGTAGATCTAGAGAGAGAAGAACTTTTGTAACAGTCCCATAAGATCCTAGAAGCCATATCTACCAGTTTAAAAATGTTGACTTCAGGAAGCTAGACGTCTCTTGGAAGTATTACTGAGATTTTTTTTTTAAAAGCCAAATTATCCACGCTGAGAGACTTCATCTCTACATTCCACAATACCCCTCCTTCTCTCCTCTTCCTAAAGAAGATTCAAGGCAGTTTTGGGATGGAGGAAGACAAGCCAATTGAAGATCAAACCAACCCTATGAACATTGCTGGCTGAAATTTGCAGGTTGATTTAATCTGCGTGTAATGTGCTAGTCATTCCCTACTCTAGGGTGTGATACTCATCTCCGTTTCAAAGCTGAAGAGTCAGTGCTGTCCGAAAACGTCTCCGTGGTCATGTGGCCGGCATGACTAAATCCTGAAGGTGCACAGAACGCTGTTACCTTCTCCCCAAAGGTGGTCCCTATTTTTCTACCTGCATTTTTATATGCTTTAAAACTGCTAGGATGGCAGGAGTTGGGACAAGTAATGGGAGCTCACTCTGTCATGTGGTGCTAGGGATTCAAAGCACAGAACTGCTGACCTCTTTGATCGACAAGCTCAGTGTCTTAGCCACTGAGCCACTGCATCCCTAATCTGCATATACTGCCCCTGAAAAACTAAATATGCACTTTAAAGTTTTTCAAAACAGATACCTTAAGAACTGCCCTTTGCCTTTTAGGCATTTTCAACAGCTACAGTTCTATTTGGCTGCAGAAGCTGCAGAAATAGAAAAAAATCTATACAGTATACCATTATGTATATGCTATTATGTATATACCATTATGTAATATTTGCTATGAATCCTTATCCTTGTTAAGCCGCACCACGTTTATCTACTGAAATTACAATTGGCACAAAATTTTATTGTTAGGTTATAATGTGTCCAAGTAGACCAATAATGTATATTGGGTATAAGACCATTGAAGCCAGTTTAGCTATCACTGGTGGGAAAGGCAGTCTTTAAACTGACAGCTTACAAAACTGAATAGAAAGATGATGTTCTGACCTAGGCTTCCTGATACAGTAAAAAGCAAACGATTAGGTCCAAAAACCTTCTTTTTATTTCAAAGGCTGTGAATTATACTCATTCACAACCTGTAATGAGTCCCAAATAGTTGTAAAGAGATCTACAGCAGGCTGCCAAAGTCCTTCGGGAGAAGGCTAATAAGCACCTTTACCTTCTTTGAAAATGCTGCCAAAGACTTAATTGGCAATTAGCTTGGCAAGGCCACACGGAGCAGAGTTCAAATGGAGTTTCAGAAGGCAAACTGACCAGCATGAATCAAGTTGCTTCCTGCAAAGGCTCATGTGCCTTTGCTCCTCCTTTATGTCTTATGGGAGGGGCCAATCACCTCCAAGCCTTGCTACTGAGTCGTCCCTTCTGTCTTAACTGTTCTTGCGTTTTGGCAGCTCTGCACATGCGCACACTGGGAACAGGGGGAGCCTGTTCCTCTGCCTCACTGCTGTCCAACTCTGGAGGCTCCAGAAGCAGCATATAACTCCTCTCTGCCTCCAACACATAGCCCTCATCCGAGTCTTCCCCAGACTCCAGGACTGGCCCAAGTTCCTCCTCAATTCCTCACTGTTCGAGTCTGCTACCAGCTCTGCAGGCCGCCGGTGTCAGTTAATGGTGGTTGGTTATTGCTTGGAAGAGGACCAATGTTTGTAACCAAAAAGACTGTTGGAATAAAACTGAGGAAGGAGGCACTTTTCATTCAGAGAATCTGACTACAGCAAGACTTGACTAAGCTGGTGACAGAAGAAAGGTAGGAACTGAGGTAGGATTGAGACTTCAAGCAGGCAGCAAAACTCAAGATAGGAAAGCTTCTAGAGGAAGCCAAATCACAAAGACCTTCAACAATGTTTAAATGTCTTAATGGGAATAGAAGAGAAATATATTCAATGCAAAAGTCTGAACATTTTTGAGAAGTTTTAAATATGTTCTACCGTCTTTTCTTTGTTCCATTTAGCAGTTCCTTCAATTGTCTAGGCAATCTCACTTCAAGTCCACAAAATGTGTTTATTGAAGATTAATAAACCACCAAGCTGGAGAGAACATTGAGAGAATGAAACAGGACTAAATGCAGGGGCCCTTTTACAAGGGATGCAACCCCAAAGGAAGTCGTTGAAGTGTTTCAATTGACCCATTAAGATCTTATTCAACTGGGCTGTCACTTGAATTTATATTTGTGAAAAAGGGCTCAACAGTGGAGTAGCGATTACTGATTTGGTTGAGAAAATTATAGTCTAAAAATCCAACTCATCCGTGGTCTCTGCCAGGGGTGAAATGCTACAGGTTTGAGCCAGTTCGCCCGAACTGGTAGTAAAAAAATGCTACTGTTTGCCTGAATCAGTAGAAAAAAATGCTTTAAAAAGTAAAAAAAAAGAATTTCCAACAATCAGCTGTGGAAAACTGGGGCTGAATCTTC
This sequence comes from Natrix helvetica, assembly GCF_964273705.1. NCBI lineage: Eukaryota > Metazoa > Chordata > Lepidosauria > Squamata > Natricidae > Natrix > Natrix helvetica. The sequence goes on along the minus strand of NC_138552.1, from coordinate 215,563,921 downwards.
CCGGTTAGGCCAGAGGCCTTCTCCGGGGGCCGATTTCATGAGATGGAGAGTGAAGACACCACACAGGATTCCTCGGGATGAAGCCGCGCCCAGAGTCGCCTCTGGGGATCTCTTTTATTGGTAAACAAGGAAGGGTTCATACTACAATTACACATAGGTTTAACACTACCATATTTGGTCATACTTCCTGTAATAGGTTTAACACTACCATATTTGGTCATACTTCCTGTACAAGCATTCTATTGGTTCCTGGTGTCATGTTTACATTGGCTGCTCATCCTGGCATTGTGGTGATGAGATCCTTTTGTCTCCTTTGTTTTTCCTCCTAACGTGGTTCAGCCTCCTTCCAGAGGCCTACACGTAGTGGAAAATTACCAGAGATAGTTCTTCTGAGCACATGTTTTTTGTTTAGCCCTTAATGGTGGATCAGATACTACTGCAACAATCAGCTGCGCTTGATCGTCTGTGAAGTTCCTGCTTGTTGCAGGGGATACTTTGTGTGAAGTCCAGCTGCTTTTACACTGTGTGTGAATCAGTTGTGCAGCCATGCCCGATCGGTCATATGACCACCAAGCCACACCCACCTGGTAACATGACCACCAAGCCACACCCACAGAACCACTAGGGAAACATTTTGAAATTTACCACTGGTCTCTATCAGGAAGCCAAATTCACCCTACAATGCTCCACCAATGGAATTTTCATCTGCTGACTAGTTTTTATTATTATGGAGATTCCATTAACAGAAAAGGCAGCATATCACACTTTAATGCACATAAGAGTGATTATGTCTGTGGAAATTCTCAGTCATCCAAGTCTTGGTTGTCCTGAGGGTGCTTCCCCCCCCCCCCCAACAGGCAACCATTTTTGGTAGAAGAAGAGCAATGGTTTTTGGTTTTTCTTTGAAGAAGAGCTGAAGAAGCTTCTTGGCTGAGAAGCGAAATGTCTCCAAAGAAAAAACAGAAAGACCAGTTGCCTCTTGAATTAAAAAAAAAGCACCTTTGGGATAAGAGTGATTAGACACATACTCACTCAAGTTAAAAGATCTCAGAAAACTAATGCTCAATAGATTTAGACTTGAAGGTAAGACTGACTTCAAGCCAGTGCAACCTCATGATTTCAACATGCACCAGCAAACACATCCAAAAGTGCTGTTTCTAGCTGGGCCTGGCAGACGATGTAAGAGCGAGGGCTTTGGGATTGGCAGGATATTTCTATCCTAGGGGGGAAATGTTCTGGCATCCACTTTGTTTTGCAGTGCAGTTGGCTGGCATGAACTTCTTTCTGAGTTCACTGAACGGTACTTGCAACCCAAGGGGGCAAACTCCATGTCCTTCTCTACTAAATGATTAATTCAAATGCAAAGTTCTGCTCTCCGAAAGAGTCAGCAAGACTGTGCAGTTGACCTGAGCTGAAAGCAATTATTTCCCTTAGCATGAAGGGTCGATAGAAGCAAATCTTCTATCATTATTCAGGTGAAGGCTTCTATATTGTAAAAATGGGTTCCTGGTGTTTCCATGGACTCTCTTATTCCATAATGACATTTAAACTCCTATTTCACAGTCTTCATCCAGAGGAAAGTAGTGTTTGTACACAAACATTCTAGTTTATGTTATGCCCTATCGCAGCCAGGTTCCTATATTCCATTTCAGTTCCATAAAAGGAGTCTGCTTAAGAGTACGGGTAGTCCCCCACTTACAACAGTTCTCTTAGTGACCATTCAAAGTTACAATGGCACTGAAAAATTTACTTATGGCCATTTTTCACACTTATGACCATTGCAGCATCCCCATGGTCACATGATTTACATTTGGCTGCTTGGCAACGGATTCACATTTATGACTGTTGCAGTGCCCTGGGGTCATGTGGTCACCTTCTGCAACCTTCTGACAAACAAAGTCAATGTGGAAACCAGATTCACTTAACAACTATGTTACTAATTTAACAACTACAGTCATTCTCTTAACAAACATGTCAAGAAAAGTCATAAATTGCAGCAAGACTCACTTAGCAAATTTCTCACTTAACACCATACATTTTGGGCTCACTTGTGCTCATAACTTGAGGACTACCTGTCCTATACATTGTTCCACTACAGTGTATCCACATAGTTCCAGCAGTAAAGTTGCCATTCTAAGTTGGCCTTTGTTTCACCTATCACCATCATTCATGATGGCTGATTTTCCTACTGATGTTGGATGTGGTGACAAGTCTTGTCAGGAATCATTGGAAGGGCCCTTGGAAGTCTTCTAGTTCAACTCCCTGTCCAAGCCAAGAACCTCAGACCATCTAAGAGAAATGGCTATCCAAACTTTTTGTTTGGAAACCTCCACAGACAAAGTACCCATGTTCCAGAAGATAGCTGTTTCATTGCCTAATAATTTGCCTGGTCAGGAAATTCACTCCTATTTTGAGTTTGGATTTCCCTGAAAAGCTTCCACACATTGATTCCTGTCCTACCTTCAGACACTATGGAGAATAAATTAACATCCTCTTCCCTATGACATCATTTCAAACAATGGAAGGTTGCTATTATATCTTCCCTTAGCATTTTCTTCTTTAGGATAAACTTACCCAGTTCTTTTAAACATCCTTCATAGGACTTAAGCTCCAAGATCATCACCATCTTTGTTGCTGTTCTCTATACTTGTTCCATTTCCTCAGCATTCTTCTTGAGTTGTGCTGAACAAAAATGGACATGGCATTTCAGGTGCAGTCTGACCAGTGCAGAATAGAGAAATACTCATTTCCCCTGATCTTATGTGTCTGTTGAAGCAGCCCAAGACTGCAATCGCTCACAGTAGTATTCATCTCTGTGCTTCCCCACTTTTCATATGTGCCTTGTGTCATCACAACGCATTTTCAAAGTGACATTGCTCACACTATGATATTGCAACATTTCTTCCAGTGGTAAAATTCATTTTTTTTACTACCGGTTCTGTGAGTGTGGTTTGGTGCGCGTGGCAGGGGAAGGATGCTGCAAAATCCCCATTCCCTCTCCACTCCTCAGGGAAGTATATTGCAAATTCTTCATTCCCACCCCCCTCTGGAGTCAGCTTTCCAGTTCTCCGAACTACTCAACATTTCCGCTACCGGTTGTCCAGAACCTGTCAGAATCTGCTGAATTTCACCCCTTCTTTCTTCATTCTGCACCCCCATTGCTGGCTTAAATCAGAAAGGAAGAATAATTCTCTGTAAAATGCCACATTAATCCAACAATATCTGAAACAGAAATCTCTTTATTCATTGTGCTCATGAGAACAGAATCTATTCTTCGTTTTCCTTTTGGACTTCCTATCTTTGCAGCGCAGGAAAATCAAACTCAAAGTCATATTGTTTCCCTGAACATAGCTGAAAATTTCATCAAAGGGTATTTCTGTTCTTAGGATGACATATACTCAGGAAACAATTAAGACAGCCTGGGCCATCAGTAGATTCTCAACACCCCAAGACTATGTTACTAAAATTCATGGGCCAAAAGAGCCTTATTTCAGTTGTGCAGGGTTTTCCCCCACCTTTTCCTTTAAAAAATAATTTCAGGATTACGATAAAAGCAAGAAGCTTCGAAGAAAAAAACCACTCCAATTGCATCTTACAGCATGTTCCAAAGTACCAAATTGTCCCCTACCCCACCCCCCAAAATAGTGCTTTGGTTGATTTAAAAGTTGGAATGGTAGAATTTTCTTTCTTGCCTTCCCTCCCATCCTTAAAACCTAATAAATGCTTGAACACTACCCAACGCCATCCCAAAACAGGGTGGACATTTTCAAGCCATTCTGGTGAAATCACCATGTTATTAATGGCTTCAGTAACTTTCTGGAAGTCAGCACAAGAAACTAAAGCTCCTGATTCTTCAAACATTCTCCAGCCTGTGGACCTCCTGCGTTCATCAAAAGTTTCCATAAGTGCAATTGCTTTTTTTTAAACGTATCTTTACAAGTACAACAAATAAAACATTCAGATGCCTTATCATCAGTGCTCCCTTACTCTTAATAAATGGTATGATGAAACCGAATCTTTTTACTAGCTATCTAGGTTCCACCAAATTATCTGCTTTATTTCCATATGTGGACATATTTCATTCTATGTCAGGTGATCAGTCCAAAAACAGGACAGATAAGTGCTGCACTCAGAGCATTTTTCTGCCTCCAGGGGACCAAGATTCAAAGAAACTCAGGGTTCCTGAAACTTTAATAATAGTATTGTGAATTTTTGGATTGGTTGGTATGGCTGAGTTTGTAAGTTGTTAATGTTTTAACATGCTGCTTAAGGCACTATTACTTGCTGTTTTGTTTCACTTGTTTTTAACGCATCCCCCCCTCTTTTTAAAAATGTAGTTTCATTTACCAATGGAAAAACGGGGCATGACATTTTTATAAATAAAATAAAAAGTGTACATGAGGGATTTTAGCACAAAGATTTTTTCCCCCTATTACAGTAAAAAAATTCCTTATCTGACAGAATTAAAGATGCAAGAAGTTTTGTCTTCTGAAGCGTGTGGTCACATTCTTCAAATTCTTATGTAATCTGCTTCATAAAAACTGGATCATTTAAGAAGGAGGCATTTAAAATGATTAATATACCATCAAGTTGACGTTGACTCTCCTCCTAGATCTTCTCCAGAACCCCCAACTTGGTCCTTCAGGTCTTCCCTCACCACCATAGACTAGTTCAGAGGTTCATGTTTGCAACCGGGCTGTAGAAATGGTGAGCGAGCACAAACACGTGAATCCCCGCTTGTATGAGCAGCAGGCAAGTGCGTAAATGCACAGTCTACTTGTACACTCTGCGGGCACACGGGTACGGTGTGTCACTGCGTTAAATGTTTGCTAGCCGAACTGAAACGAAATAATTACTGAAAGAGTTACTGCGCAGGTCATAAGGTCTTATCTGACAATGATGTACTGTGCCTGCTCTTCACACATTCCAGAGACTTCTCTTCCCTTTTGATCTTTGTCCGTCTGCCAGGAAACTGGGAGACAGAATTGCTTCTGCCAAAATGTAACAATTAGATAGATTTGTTTTATTTTCTATTTCTTATTTTTGTATTAAAGCTTGTTTTTAATTAGAATATGTTTTCCCGGATTTTATTTCTTTTTTCGCACCTTAAAGATAATGCTGTTTGGAAAAGCCGCGGTCTAAGACCTCATCTAGTTCAGGGTGAAATATTTTCCCCTGACACGGTGCTTATGCAAGTGGAGTATGTGGTCACACTCCACTTAATGGCCACTCATGCGGAGCCATCTCCTCTCCCCCCACTGCCATGCCAGTCTGAAAAATCAGAAAGTTTGGGGAACACTGGACTAGTCCATCTGTCTTGCTGTTAACTCTCCTTTTTGTGTCATCCCCCCCTGCACATTAACCCAAGTTCTATAGTTATGCAAACACCAGTGACAAGTACAGGCTATACATTGCTTCGATGATGGCTGGATGTTGTTATACAAGGCTGTAAATCCCTAGTCAAGAACTGGACTCATAATGCCTGCGGTCAATGCTGATATATTTGAAATGTACGGAGCGAAAATACATTGACATTTAAAGGATGCTGTCTTGGGCCAATTAATCCATAGTCATTTTTAATGTGAAGCCCCATCTAAGCTCTCAGCATTTCCTGAGCTTGTTTATGTAGGCATTTAATTTTAATGATGGCTCCTTTCTCCCTCTATCTGTATATCCAGTAATGTTTATTTCAGTCCCCTCCCCCCCAATTATGATAACCTCACATGACATCATAATAATTTAATAGAATTTGTAGCCCATATGTTAATTCCTTGAAGGGCAGCATCAACACAGAAGTACTGAATGACTCACTTGGATGTTGCAGGCACAGCAGAAGTTCCTGTTCCTCTTGGTTTTGATGGCTGTGGTTTTCAGATGAGGCATCAACAACAACAAGAGTCACTTTGCAAAGTAGGGTTGGGGTGGGATTCAGAAATTCAGAAGAGAGAAAATCTTTTTTTCCCTCACATATCATGAAATATAGTTATGGGCAACAGGCAAGTACACGGATCCTCCCCCATGTATTAATTCTATCTTATACCCGATGCTTTATTTACATTAGAAGAAGGGGAATCTGATCTCGGCAATCATCTCTTTAATACATGATCGAGATAAAATAATATTTTGAAACAGGAATATTACAACTGAATTAAAATCTCCCACAGGGTGTAGAGGTGTGAAATGGGACTATCAAAAAAGATGAAATAAACTACAAAGGAAATGTCAATCAGGGAACAAAATTAGAGTAAAAAAGAAACAATTAATTAAAGATCACAATGCATTGGTGAATGGAATTCAAAATGAAAAAGGAAGTTGAAAAGATATTTCAACTTCCAGAACTGAGCCTATTTAGTATTAAAAATGCTTTGAGGGGCTAACAACTGTAATCTGTAAACATGAGTTTTCATGTAAAAATAATTTAAAGTGAAATGTTATCATTTGCAAGGGAACATAATGGCTCAATGGTTAAAGAGATGAGCTTGTCAGCTGGAAAACTGATATCCCGAGTTCAAGACCTGACCACCATGCGATGGGGTGAGCTCCCAATTCTTGCCCCAGTTCCTACCAACCTAGCAGTTTGAAAGGATGCAAATGTAAGTAGATAAAAAGGTACTACTTCAGTGGAAAAGTAACAATGTTCCTTGCATCTCGTCATATAGTCATGCTGGGCAGATGACCACAGAAGTGTCTTCAGACAATGTTGGCTCCCTTGAAAGGGAGACGAGTACCACCTAGAGTTAAATACAACTGGATGGGGAAACCTTTATCTTTATCATAATTTCATTCAATAATATTCAAGGGCATTGGGTTCATGTCAAAATCATGATTCCAACTGGTGAATGACAGCATCTTCTTGAATCATCCAACAAATTGTGCTGAAATAACAGTAATAAAGATAAGCTTGACATCACTTCAGAAATGACAGGGTAGCTCTGCAAGATATTCTAAGTCACAAGAGAGGATCCTGCCTGAGACCCAGTGGTGGGATTCAGCCAGTTCGCACCACTTCGGGAGAACTGGTTGTTAACTTTCCGAGCAGTTTGGTGAACTGGTTGTTGGAAGAAATCATTAGAGCAGAGAACCGGTTGTTAAATTATTTGAATCCCACCACTGCTGAGACCTTCAGAGGATGGCTCAGTCTGCTATTAGTAAATTCCAAATTTGTTTGGGAGGGGTGTTTCTCCTCATTTAATGATGTCCAATTCTCAGAGAGTGCATGGACAAGTCCATGCAGGTGTTTTGGCAAGGTTTTTCAGAAGTGGTTGCCATTGTCTCCTTCCTAGTACTGAGAGAGAGTGACTGGCCCAAGGTCACCCAGTTGACTTAGTGCCTAAAGCAGGCAAAAACTCACAATCTACCATCTACCAGTTTCTATAATCTACATCTACCATCTACAAGTTTTTGGCCTGTTGCTTTAACCACTAAACGAAACTTATTTGATTGAACTGGCTTGGTTAAATGTAGGGAAATAACCATTTACTGTCAAGTGACATTTTTGCAGATTGAGCTGGAGGCGTCCAAATGTCATGGTGGGTGGAACATGATGTATTGATGCCATACAAGTGAATCAGTTCATAACTTTCAGTAGATTGGGTTTGGCAAAAAAAATACTTTTGTTCTTTTCAAGCATTTTAATCCGTTCTTGTTTTATCTACTTCCCCCAATTTTTGTTTATTATTGAAGTACAGAGGAAATTGTGCCTAATGGTTTTTTTTTGCCACCAAGTTTTAGAAGTGCAATTTCAGTGAACTCTAGATGGAGATGCTCAAAAAGAGATATTTTGCCTAAAAAACAGAAGACCCTCATGGGCACATTACACAATTTTTCTAATATGTAAAGAGCTGTTGCATTAGGAGGTAAAAAGTTGAAGAGTTAGATTTTATGGGCTGAAATTACAGGTGTGTAGATTTATGAAAACTCTGTTGATAGTGATGATATTTAACAAAGCTAAAATTCTCTCTGGTTCTACACATTCACCTCTATTGTTCAGTGATACATTTTCTGCCTCTCTAGGATTTACCTCTATCTGCTCCTGTGAGGTTGTTTCTGTTGGATGTATATAGGTATATTCTCGATGGCTTGTATAGTGTTTTAACTGCATTGTGATTAAACAACAAGCGCTGCAGAGACCTGAAAGTCAGATGGCCGATGGAAGGCAGGTGCGCATGCACGGTGGAGCTCAGCTGGGGTGATGGCTCTCGTGCTGGCAGAGAGGCCTCTGTGTGCCACCTGTGGCACATGTGCCATGGGTTCACTCTCATGGGTCTATCGACTGCAAGATGAAGACCTCTTCTGCAAGTTTCCAACCAATACAGTTCCTGAACTTTCTTTTGTCAATTGAGCACACAATACTTGCTGATGTCATTGATCCATCTTGTTTTAGGTCTCTTTCATGAATGCTTTTTATCAGGTGGGATCCATTCTGTGACTGCCTTGGTGCACCTGCCATCAGTTCTTCTTGCTGTGTGACCAGCTCATTTCCATTTCAGTTCTTTTACTTTCTTGATGGCATCGTATACTTTATTTGTTCTCTAATCCATGTGCAGGTCTTTCTATCTTGCCTTGTAATGCCAAGGACGTATCTTTCCATGGCTCTTTGTGCCATTCATAGCTTTTATATTGATTGCAAGGTTAGTGTCCATGTTTCACTGGTATATGTTAGAGAAGGTAGCACACACTGATCAAAAACTTCTCTTTGGGCAAACGGAGAAGTTTTTCTTGAAAATTATGCTCAGCTTGCTGAATGCCTGCCAACCACATTTAACATGCTGTTCAATTTCCTTCATTGTATCAACTTCCATTGAGCTCTGTTGAAAAAAGTGTATATATATTGGTCCAGTGGTGGAATCAAAAATTTTTTATTACCGGTTCTGTGAGTGTGGCTTTGTGGGCGTGGCTTTGTGGATGTGGCAAGGGAAGGTTACTGCAAAATCCCCATTCCTTTCCCACCCCACTAATCTGCTTTCCAACTCCATTCTCCTGTTCAGGGCAACGAAAGAAGATCAGCTGGGAGATTGGGAGGCAGCGGGGGTGGGGCCAGCCTATTTGCCGGTTCTCCGAACTACTCAAAATTTCTGCTACCGGTTCTCCAGAACCTGTCAGAACTGGCTGAATACCATCTCTGTAATGGTCTACTACATCTAGATCTTTTCTAGATATAAAAAGTTTTCTTCCTTTGGTAAATTTATTAAACATAACCTGGCTTAGGGGTGTTATAGCACTGATTGTCCTGCCGTGAGCAAAAAAACGGACTAGATATCTTTAAAAACCCCGTACAAGAAAAAGAGAGAGCTTTCCACTGAAAGTTGTATTTATACACTGCAGTGTGCCCAATACAAAGAGACCATGCCCAATATAATAGGCTTAGCCTATTTGTTCTTTAGCAAAAGCCACTGCAGCTATATTGGATTGTCTTTTCAGTTGTTGCAGCAAAGAGAGGATCAGGATGTTTTGGCAGCTGTATGGAGTAAATACATAACAATAACCCTATTCAGGTTTACTCTTGCCCCATCCCCCACTCCTTCAGTAATGTTCCATTTTGGTCAAAGCTGTATTTAGCAAGAAAACAGATTAGCCGAAGCCTGGCTTAATCAAAACCTATCCCTGTTCTGGGATTTGGCTTTACTTACAAAGTAAACATAGCAAACATTCCAGACTTCACTTTCCCTATGTTTGACCTCCATTACATTGCATAATAAAATTAACCATTCCGTTACTCTCTTGTCATAAATCTCTACAGACTCCTAAAGATAAAAAGGGGGGGAAAAAGCTGAAGACCTAGAGATTAAGCTTGATCTAAAGCACAAAGTCTTGGAGAAAGATCTGTTTGTTTACAACCTGCATCTGGCCTCAGTCTTATTTATTGCAGGGAAACGCCTCGGCCTACACACATGGTTGAATGAAGTGGAAGGATGCCTCATCACCACACATTGGAAATAATACCTGGAATGCTGAAAACCTCATCAGCTAAAAAGCCAGCAAGTCAAGAAGAAGATTTGAGCCCTGTTCTTTATCTGACATTATTCACAAGGAACAGGAAGGGTTTGGTCTTTTTGGAATTGGGTTTAATCTTTTTTTAACTTTTGTGATGTGTGTTTTTAATGTTGTACGCCGCCCTGAGTCCTTTGGAGAAGGGCGGCATATAAATCCAAATAAACTTAAACCTAAACCTAAACCACTCCTCTTACTTTTAGTTAGAAGTAAATATAATAAGCACATAGAAAAGAATAATACAGTTCTTTTATCTTTCCAGGGTTCTGCTACCTCATTCAAGTGCAAATGTGGAATCAGTATTGTGGTCCCCCTTTTACCTCCCCTTTGGAAGAAACATACATCTCATGAGAATGTCATACAGCTTTTACATTATGTTTGTTTGGCCACCAGATAGAAAAGGAATCAGTCAATTCAGAAGACGAAGATGTGTTTGCTTTTCTTTTGTGTGCTTATTTAATTCTTCATATAGTTGATGAAAAAATAGACCTCACTAGAAGATCAAGGGAAAGAATCAGAGGCAGTTTTAGGCTGGTTTAGAATAGCTTTGTGGCAGGCCCTATATAGACCAGCAAAGCATCTGATTGTACTCTTAAAGAACATCATTAACTGGTACATGTGGATATGCTGCATGGAATGTGGCCAACTTTTTCCAATCTCCTTCATTACTTTTCCTTTAATTCTGCTTCCGTGTTTAACATGTCTTCAAAACTTCAGCTGGCCCTTTTTTGAGAAGGGGTTATTGGTGGGGAAAAGAAGGGAATGCTGGAAATATGTGGAAGTTCAACAGTATCCATGATTCTTTCCCTACTGTCAGAAAAATCAACTCAGCATCCTTCTAGCACAGTCTTTCTCAACCATGGCAATTTTAAGATGTGTGGACTTGAACTCCAAAAATTCCCTAGTCAAGTTTGTGAAACATTGATCTATCAGTTAGACAAGGAGCAGAAGAACCAACCTGAAAACTGATTCATAATCCTATCATTAGCTTTCTGTTTGGAAGAAGGCATCAGCATGCTTGTACCAACTAACATGATGGTAAATTCAGATATGGCCTTTTGCCAGCTATTTTATGTGGTGATCACTTTAAGTGGGATTGATGCCACCCTAAATGAAGGCATTGTTGCTCTTAGGATACAAGCAATAGTTCTAGTAGCTCTCCTTTTGAATGACTGCATAGCTTGGCAAGAGAAACAATTGTCTGTACCATCTCTAGTGTTCTCCAGATAGTGTTGTTTGTTAGGCTTGGTGAAAAATATCAGATAAGATATAGGATAAAAGAAAGAATTAGACATTGCAGCAGGGTAAACCACAAATTAAGGAAAAAGAATAGCATCTGCATAAAGGCAAGAGTTTACAAGGATAGCACTGAGATTATCTTCACAGTGAAAGAAGATAGACATCTGCCTGTATTGAGAAGTGCCAAACAGTTTTACTTCATCAGCTTCATCAGTAGAATTTCCTATTTTCCATAGTAGCTGAAAGCACAACAGCTCTGCTGGAATAAGTCAGCAATTCTTAGTATGAAAGAAAAGTCTCTCTGATTGCCTCTTGAAGTAATTAATCCTGTGGTTTTTCTTTGCCGAAAGTCACATTTGGATGATAGATGTTGATACGTTAAAACTAGATCTTGGCTTTCTCCAGGAACAAAAGGCAGCTTACATAAGGGGTACCTTTCATTTTATCTATACAATAACAATTCTGCAAGGTAGGATGAGCTGTGAAAGACTAACTGATGCTCACCCTGTTTTCAGAGCTGAAGGTAGATTTAAAACTCTGTAGAGATTCTCAGTCATCCAAGTCATGGTTGTCCCAAAGGTGTTTTTTTTTTCCAGGAGGCAACTGGACTTTATTTTTTCTTTGAAGATGGGAAGGAATATAAATCCTTCCATTCCCCACTACACTGTCAGAGCTGAAGGAACTTCTTGGACGAGAAGCAAAACGTCTTCACAAAAAACAAGAAGAAAGTCCAGTTGCCTCCTGAAAAAACCTTAGATTTGAAACTGGTATGCCTTAGTCCAACACCTTAATCAGTACACCTCCTCCTGTGGCTAAGTGGCTAATACATATGCCTAATATGTAATACAGCCCAGGTTCGAATCCCAGTAAGGGTATGGCTAGCTGATGAGAACTAAATAGCTTGAAATAGATCTATACTAGTCTCCCTTTATTTATTTATCAGCAGAAATACAAAACACGCGCACACACACACACACACACACACACACACACACACACACACACACACACACACACACACACACACACACACACATATATATATATATATATATATATATATATATATATATATATATATATATATATAAAGCATCTTCACTCAAAAAGATGTTGATATATTGGAGAAGGTGGGGGGGGGGAGGATCTGAAGGACGTTCTTTAAAGCGTCCATCATTTGGTGATGCTTTTTCTACATTATTCCTGCATCTTTGCCCATAATACTTACAGCAATGACTAGCATTACAATATTTTTGTGGCTAGCTTTTATGGAATTGTGAGTGAAGCTTTTATGGAGTTGTGAGTGATAGAATTGTGCTAAATGATAAGGCTAATACAATCTGTTAGACTACTTGCTTCCCGGCTGCTCCCGTATGTTTTGTGCGCATGCAAATGTTGTTTTAAAAAACTGTTTATTTTCCAATCTATCTTTTAGAAGAAGCAGGTTTATGCTGTACTTTTCCATCCCAAACCCCTGTAATTTACCATCAAAGGTATTAGAATTACTGCCTAATTTCTCTTTTGAAATATTTATTATTGGTTCAAAAAAGCCAGGCCCTTTTTCATGTCCCCGAGGCATGGCCTAAACCTATGGCAGATTTAAATCTAAATCCCAAAACATTAAATTCATACCTCGAACATATGTTAGGTGTTAGCAGTCACTGAATACACTTGTAAAAATTAGGCAGACATTTCTATGTTCCAGATGTTGTAAAAATCTCATTACCTGGGCCATAAAATTTATCTCTGCCGACATGGTACACAGCCTGAAATAGAATAAAGATGTGTGTCTTTCCATGTGTGCCTTCCTTTGGCAGCCCTAAATGCACCTGGCATCAATCAATAGCACTGACAGCTTTAGTATCTGCCTGGAAGATTCACATGGACTTATGAGCACATCTTTCAATAAAAGGTAGAGGTGGTACAGATAAGGGAGATGAGAGAAAAATACAAAGGAAAATCAGCCAGCCGGAAAGCAGATTTTGTGACCCCTTCATTAACCGATGAATGCCAGTCAGCTCATAGGCCTATCCCATTACTGAGAGAACACTGGCCTTCAGAAATGTGCTCCACAAATGACACCAGAGCAACGGAGGCATATAAAAGGCAGGGCCCCCTAATCTTCATGTTCCCTTTAGCCATTATTTTGTCTCAACCTTAGTGGGATTTTTTTGAGGCATGTTCTATATTTATTTATTGAACATACCTTTAATCACGTAACAGATTTTAATGGGTTCCATGCAGGGGTGGGATCCGACCGGCTTAACAACAGGTTCACTGCATGCGCGCCAGAGGTGGGATGCTCCTGGTTCAGCCCGGATCAGTAGTGGCAGCAGCGGGAGCCTCTTCCACCCTTTTAGTTAAGATCCCTTCTTCACTCATTCCTCTCTTTTTCTTCCTCAACAACTCCTCCCTTTACCCCGCCTCTTACTTCTGGGGATGAACAAAATATGCTGGCTCTGGCTGGATAACACACAGATTTTCTCTGTTGCTCAAGCAATCTACCTGTTGGGTTCTGAGAACCTGACTGTTGCTTTTGGCAAGAGCCGTACCAATCCACACAGGAGAGGAAGCCCTGCCCTTTATACTGAACTGACTCCAGAACACTTAAGAGGGTGGAGAAGGAAAGAAAGGGCTCCCATTCGTCTGGGTTTCCTAACTGATGAAAAGGCAATTTTTAGGTAGAAATGAATAGGAATTGGGGAGCAAAGTTTGACAGCTTGATGGGATGAGCTGTTGTAACCCATACAAACCTAACTTAACACTGCTACAAGTAGGAAGCTGGAAGGGAAAAAGCTTAGCAAGCAGATGGCTTCTAATAACAAAAGCAATGGAGCAAGCTATATAAATCAAATGTCCCCGACATTCTTCAGATAGAATACCAAATAGAATGTCACATCAAACCTGAGGTCTAATGTGCAATTTAAATGAGGACAGACTAAAACAAGGTACTGGTGCTTCATGTGCTACAGTTCTTCTGTGGTTTTCTTTGCTGTCTGCCTTGCAAATGTTCTTTTACCAACTTCTACCTCCTCTTTGAAGTCTCAGTTCTACTTGCTGTTAGCCCTGCTGACTGACACGGAGAGGAATTGGATTTGAAACATTCATAAAAGCATTTAGAACTGATCTATCAATCAGTTAATCATTCAGCTATCTGTCATTTACTTATCTGGGTACATTCTAGAGGAAAGAAATGTGAATCCTTCCAAATATCTTCCTATCCTTAACGGATGCTTGTTTTAGCAGGGAGCAAGCCCTAGTTGAGCTATGCATTATTTTAGAAGCTAAGAAGGTCCACCCTGGTTAGTACTTGGATAAGGAATGGCTTGGGAATTTAAGATTTATAAGATAGACTGAGAGGTTGGAAAAATAGTGCAAGTGGGTGTGGAGCCTTCTTGGAACAGCTGTGTTGTGGAGCTGTGCTTTCTGCAGGATGTTTTCTGCCCTGTGTCCCTTCACTGTTGAACACAGGCGCAGGAAGTTAGGGATGAGTCTGTGTTGCCTCCATCTCAACTGCAGACTATAGCAGACTTGTGCTTCAGATTGAGATGCATTTGGTTTTATAACATCCTGTTGCCCTTTCATTTCAGGGGCAAATAAATGAAGCTAGCTGCAAATTCAAAGACAGGCAATTACTTCAATCGTATTGGGAAAATGTCCTGTGCTTAGAAGGTGACAGTTACTGACCATAATTTGATATAAATTTTAGAAAGAGGCTGGGTGCCAAACCACAGCTACTGTAACCGAGTAGAAACAGAAGACAGTTCTGCTTGTTTTAATTTGCATGAGTCTTCATTTCAAAGAGAGGGCTACAGGACTATCCTTTATAACCACGGTCCCCAACCTTTCCATCTTTACAGACCAGTGGCAGTGGGGGAGGGGAAAGAGGATGGTTTTGTGCATGCATGCCTGCTGCTTGCACAAACGTAGCTTCACATATTTGCCCATCGTTTGCACGGTCCTGTTTTCAACAGGCCGCAGAAAGATCCTGGTCCTTGGACCTGAGGTTGAGGACCACTGCTTTGTAATAAAGGATGTATCAACTTTGTACTTTTAGGAGAAAAAGTGAGAAAGGTTTGTATTTAAAATCCAGGTCAAAAAATAATTATTTAGGCACATCCACATGAGCATTTTGCAGCAGGACAGAATCACCTCCAGCCTGATAGATCCCCTAACTATCCATGTCATTATTTTATCTTTACAAACCATATAGTCTTTTAAATATAGCAGAGGTGATGATGATAGGGGCTGTTTTGGGGGATAAGGATTTAAATGCTTTTTCAATCAAGTACGTCCTGCATAGCTTCTTCTCTGCAGACAATTAGATAAATTGTCTGATCAAATTGACTTTCAAATGCATACAAATGAATGCACTCAAAAACATGGATGGGGATTGTTCATATATTACTCTGTAACATAGTGTTTTCTGAGCCTGGATAAAATATCCCAAGTTGGGTCAAAGTGGTTTTTTGGGGGCAATGACGTACAAACCCATTATCCAATTACAACAGGGATATTTAAATAAAGACTTTCTGACCAGCAGTTTTGGCTAATGAAGGAAAAGTTTTGGGAAGCACTGCTATAACAGGTAGTGATTTGGAAGAGAAACATTGCTTGAAGTAGGGCAGTATTTCTCAACTTTAACAACTTTAAGCTATGTGGCCTTCAACTCCCAGAATTCCCCCTTTCTCCTGTTGAATTCTCCAAGAGAAAGAAGTGATTGGCTCATCTTCCTATAACTCACCACATATAAAAATGCCAACATCGATCTATCTCCCATCCTAGTGCTCTGAAATTCCCACAATTTCACCACCACCAACTACAATTTCAGCGTATTTGATCTCCCCAATCTGCTTCTATAAGGAGCTTGATTACAATCTAATCCATGGGTGTCCAACCTTTTGACTTGCCTGGTCTGCATTGAGAGAAGAGGAATTCTACATACAGGTCACATACAGGTGAAACTCGAAAAATTAGAATATCGTGCAAAAGTTCATTTATTTCAGAAATGCAACTTAAAAGATGAAACTAATATATGAGATAGACTCATTACATGCAAAGCAAGATAGTTCAAGCCGTGATTTGTCATAATTGTGATGATCATGGCTTACAGCTCATGAAAATCCCAAATCCACAATCTCAGAAAATTAGAATATTGTGAAAAGGTGCAATATTCTAGGCTCAAAGTGTCCTTCTCTAATCAGCTAATTAAGCCATAAGACCTGCAAAGGGTTCCTGAGCCTTTAAATGGTCTCTCAGTCTGGTTCAGTAGGAATCACAATCAGGGGAAAAACTGCTGACCTGACAGTTGTGCAGAAAACCATCAATGACACCCTTCATAAGGAGGGAAAGCCTCCAAAGGTAATTTGTAAAAGAAGTTGGATGTTCCCAAAGTGCTGTATCAAAGCACATTAATAGAAAGTTATGTGGAAGGGGAAAGTGTGGAAGAAAAAGGCGTACAAGCAGCAGGGATGACCGCAGCCTGGAGAGGATTGTCAGGAAAAGGACATTCAAAAGTGTTGAGGACTTTCACAAGGAGTGGACTGAGGTTGGAGTCAGTGCATCAAGAGCCGCCACACACAGACGGATCCTGGACATGGGCTTCAAATGTCGTATTCCTCTTGTTAAGCCGCTCCTGAACAACAAACAACGTCAGAAGCATCTTACCTGGGCTAAAGAAAAACAGACCTGGTATGTTGCTCAGTGGTCCAAAGTCCTCTTTTCTGATGAGAGCAACTTTTGCATCTCATTTGGAAACCAAGGACCCAGAGTATGGAGGAAGAATGGAGAGGCACACCCTGCAAGATGCTTGAAATCCAATGTGAAGTTTCCACAGTCTGTGTTGATTTGGGGAGCCATGTCATTTGCTGCTGGTGGTCCACTGTGCTTCATTAAATCCAGGGTCAATGCAGCTGTCTACCAGGTGATTTTGGAGCACTTCATGCTTCCTTCCACAGACAAGCTTTATGGGGATACTGACTTCATTTTCCAGCAGGACTTGGCACCTGCCAAAAGCACCAAAACCTGGTTCAATGACCATGGGATTACTGTGCTTGATTGGCCAGCAAACTCGCCTGACCTGAACCCCATAGGGAATCTATGGGGCATTGCCAAGAGAAAGATGAGAGACACGAGACCGAACAATGCAGAAGAGCTGAAGGCCGCTATTGAAGCATCCTGATCTTCCATAACACCTCAGCAGGGCCACAGGCTGATAACATCTATGCCACGCCACATTGAGGCAGTAATTGCTGCAAGAGGGGCCCAAACCAAGTACTGAGTACATATGCATGCTTATACTTTTCAGAGGTCCGATATTGTTCTATGTACAATCCTTGTTTTATTGATTGCATGTAATATTCTAATTTTCTGAGATGGTGGATTTGGGATTTTCATGAGCTGTAAGCCATGATCACCATTATGACAAATCACAGCTTGAACTATCTTGCTTTGCATGTAATGAGTCTATCTCATATATTAGTTTCACTTTTTAAGTTGCATTACTGAAATAAATGAACTTTTGCCCAATATTTTAATTTTTCGAGTTTCACCTGTATAAAATATATAAAAGCTGCACATTGCCCCTGGGCTTTTGTTGTACAGACACATCCTTTAATCCTTGCTGAAATGCATATGAATAAAGAAAAAAGAGAATTTAGGGACAACCAAGGAATCCTGTGCAGTTTGCACCCTTGGCTTCCTACTGTTAGGAATGTAAGTGCTTGGAGAAAAACAGATCCTCTTCCAAACACATTGACAACATAGCCACTTGCACTTCAAGACTCAACAAGGCATTGGGTCTTGTTCTTTTTTTGCTTCTGTCATGCTGTTAAAATCTTAGATCTGGAAAAGTTATACTCAGCACAAATATAATCCACTGATACAATATCACAGTTGTGATTGTGGTGGGGGTACATTTATCTGCAGAGGTAACTGTCAACCATTGATCGATAACCCCAATTCATTTACTGGGGAAGAAAAACATGACACCACCAAAATAAGCAGATGTAATCAACTCCTGCATGAAACTAACTGGCAGGCAAAAACTTTGTGGCAGGTGAAAAAGGAACTAGAGCCAAGACAGTTTTGAACAGGTCCCAGGAATTGATGAGATAAACAAAATGGTTTAGCTAAGAAAATAGTACAAGACAGTTATTTTTCTATGTTAATAAAGCAAACAGTATTAATGCCATATACATGAGTGCATATACGTTGTATTTATTTATTTATTTGTCATATTTCTATAGACTTCCATCTTACAACAAAGTGATTCTGGGCACTGTATGATCTCATACCTGTAGAACAGTGGTGGGTTCCGGATCCCGTTCCAACCGATATGGTTGGAACGAGCCTGGCGTCATCCACATAGATGCACGTAGCATGCACACACGCGAGCACATGCATGCGTCTTACCATCCAGCGATGCCTCCGCTAGTCTCCGTCACACTCAAGCTGCTCAGCGGAGTGTCGCGCAGACACTGTATGCACTGTGCGCGGAAGCGCCAAAGACTTTAAAGACAGGTAAGCAGTGCGGGCGGGCGGGTGGGCCCTCCAGAGCACCGTACCAAAATGGTACCCAGCGCTCCGGGCAGGCTCTGGTACGCCCCTACTGGGGTGTATCGCCTGCAATCCACCACTGCTGTAGAAAGACAAAAGGTGTTACAAGGCTTTCTTGCCGGTGTTTTAGACTACAATTCCCAGGGCAATTTCTAGGGTTTTAGAAAAATTGCCTTTGGAATTACCTTGGTGGTGATAATCCTACTTTTGTATTCCTTAAATCATGCTGTTCTGTTCCATAGCAGTTATCTAGCTAGGCAGGTATTCTGCAAGGGACCCGCTCTGTTCTAAATTTGGTTCTGATGGGGTTGTATTTTGTTCTCATATTAGTAAAGGTAAAAGTGCCCCTCGCACATATGTGCTAGTTGTTCCCAACTCTAGGGGGTGGTGCTCATCTCTGTTTAAAAGCTGAAGAGCCAGCGCCATCCGAAGATGTCTCCGTGGTCATGTAGCCGGCATGACTAAATGCCAAAGACGAATGGAACACTGTTACCTTCCCACCAAAGGTGGTTCCTATTTTTCTATTTGCATTTTTACATGCTTTCGAACTGGTAGGTTGGCAGAAGCTGGGGCAAGTAATGGGAGTTCTCTCCGTTACGCAGTGCTAGGGATTTGAACCGCCAAACTGCCGACCTATCTTATCAACAAGTTCAGCGTCTTAGCCACTGAGCCACCGCATCTCATATTAGGCAAGCAATAAAGCATGCTGCCTGGGGAATTCTGGGAGTTGAAGTCCACACGTCTTAAAGTTGCTGAGATTTAGAAACACTGCAATACAATTTCATCGTCCAATTCTCCCTCTGATAATATTTCCATCCCATCTGTGACTTATTTCCACCTCATTTACACTGTTCTGTGACATATTATTACTGCTAAATGTTGCAGTTAAAATGCTACCTTTCTAAAATTAACTCCGTTCTGAAAGGATGTTCAATAGAAGCATCATACAACAAAGGGCAGCTCTTTAAGCAGTGACTCAGCTGTGGACAAATCTTGCTGGGCGTCAATTAAGGCTTTGGGCTGCTTTACAAATCTCTTTAGTGGCAGATTAAGGCTTTTTAAAAATAAAATAAAATAAAAGGATAAAGAAAAGGGAAAGATAGCAGCTGTGTCCAAACTATACAGGCCCACACTGACCTTACAAAAGCTGTAGACGGACTGTCAAGGAGCACCTGGGCTTTTGTACGCTAAAGGCCAATTCTTTCCTGCCATCCACAGAAAGGTTAAGGAAAATAAGATTGGCATCTGCTATTCCCCTCTCTTATGTGGGCATTACACAAGAAAAAGGTCTTTGTGTTTGCATTCATTCCAAGGCAATGGAGGATCAGGTTAGAGGTCTTCCAGTCTCTCTCCATTAAATGCACACAGTTGGCAATATTTATTTCTTTATTTGTTTGTTTGTATCTCATCTTTATTATTTTCACAAATAATTTACAGGGGAGGGCAGAGGAATTTGGGGAATATCTGCAGGACAAAATCGCTCAGATCTGGAGTGAATGGGTCCCCTTCAGTGATCGTGAGGAGACACCGGAGGCGAGCCTTGAGGTACCTGTCTGGGAGGAGTTTGACTCTGTTGCCGCCGAGGATATGGACAGGCTACGCAGGCGACTGCGGGCCACCACATGTTTATTGGACCCGTGCCCCTCCTGGCTTGTACTGGCAACCTGGGAGGTTACACGTGACTGGCTCCTGGGTCTGGTGAACGCCTCGCTGGAGGAGGGGTTCCTGCCAGCCGCCTTGAAAGAGGCGGTGGTGAGGCCCCTACTTAAGAGGCCTTCCCTAGACCCAGTTGAGTTAGCCAATTATCGTCCTGTCTCCAACCTTCCCTTCTTAGTGAAGGTTGTTGAGAGTGTGGTGGCGCAGCAGTTCCCTCGACACCTGGAGGAAATTACTTATCTAGACCCGCGCCAGTCCGGTTTCCGACCGGGTCACAGCACAGAGACAGCTTTGGTCGCGTTGGTGGATGATCTCTGGAGGGCGAAAGATGGGGGCTGTTCCTCCATCTTAGTCCTGTTAGACCTCTCAGCGGCTTTCGATACCATCGACCATGGTATCCTATTGCGTCGTCTGGAGGGGATGGGGGTGAGGGGCACCGTTTTGCGGTGGTTCTCCTCCTTCCTCTCCGGTCGGACGCAATGTATGTTGGCGGGAGAGCAGAGATCGACCCTGAGGCCGCTCACGTGTGGAGTGCCACAGGGGTCAGTCCTCTCCCCTCTCCTGTTCAACACATACATGAAACCGCTGGGTGAGATCATTCGAGGATTCGGGGTTGAGTGCCATCTGTATGCAGATGACACTCAGTTGTACATTTCTACCCCGAACCACCCCTACGAAGCCGTCGAGGTGATGTCCCGGTGTCTGGAAGCCGTGCGGGTCTGGATGGGCGACAACAGACTCAAACTCAACCCTTCCAAGACGGAGTGGCTGTGGCTACCGGCGCCCCGCTTTAGCCAATGTGTTCCATCTCTGGCCATTGGGGGAGAACAACTGCCCCCAGTGGATAGGGTATGCAATCTGGGCATCCTTCTAGATTCCCGGCTGTCGCTAGATGATCATGTGACGGCCGTGGCTAGGGGGGCATTCCACCAGGTTCGCCTGATGCGCCAATTGCGTCCCTTACTGGAGCGGGACGCCCTTTGCACAGTCACCCACGCCCTAATGACTTCTCGCCTTGATTACTGTAACGCTCTCTACATGGGGCTCCCCTTGAGATGCACCCGAAGGCTCCAGTTGGTCCAGAATGCAGCCGCGCGGGTTATTATGGGGAGTACTAGGTACTCCCATGTAACACCTTTCCTGCGCGAGCTGCACTGGCTACCTGTGGCCTTCTGGGTGCGTTTCAAGGTGTTGATCGTCATCTTCAAAGCGCTCCATGGCTCGGGACCTAGTTATTTGCGGGATCGCATTCTACCCCATACATCCCTGCGACCAATCCGCTCTCACAGAGAGGGCCTCCTCCGGGTACCATCCGCTAAACAGTGCGGGCAGGCGGTGCCTAGGAGTAGGGCCTTCTCTGTGATGGGCCCAACCCTCTGGAACGACCTCCCCCCCGATATTAGAACCACCTCTGATCTCCGCTCCTTCCGCAAGAAACTCAAGACCCACCTGTTTCGAGTAGCTGGTCTGGCCTAATTATAATTATAATCATAACTGTATTTAACATCTATTACAAACCTTCCTGGATGGCTTTTTAAATTTTATATTGGGGTTTTAAACGGGTTTTAAAATTGTTTTTTAAGTATTTAAATTGGTTTTGGGATTTTATACAGACAGTGTGTGTGTGTTGTTTCTGCTCTGTGTCTTATGTTATTTTCTGTTGTTTTGATTATGAATGGTCTGTACACCGCCCCGAGTCCCTACGGGGAGAGGGGGCGGTCTATAAATTAAATAAACTATAAACTAAACTATAACTAAGTGGGTTGAGCTGAGAGAGAGCAACTGGCCAAAGTCATTCATCTGGCTTTCATGGTTAAGGCAGGATTTGAACTCTTCCCCTCCTGCTTTCTAGCCTGGTGCCTTAACCACTAGACCAACCTGACTCTAAACATGCTGTTTAAGCCCTTTCATTAACTATCTCCATTAGGTCTATACCAGTGGTCGGCAAGCCGCGGCTCGCGAGCCACAAGCGGCTCTTTACACATTTTAATGCGGCTCTTCTGTGTGCCGGATTATTATCCTCCCTAATCATTGTGGATCGAAAAGAAAAAAGGGAAAGGGGCGCTTGTTTTGAAGCGCCCGCTCCCCTCCCTCCTCTCGGGCACTTCAAAACAAGCGCCCCTTTCCCTTTTTTCTTTTCGACCCACAATGATTAGGGAGGATCCTGAAGTCGGGCGGGGACGAGAAGCGAGGAAGCAGAAAAAGAAACGCAGGCTAAGGAGCTTCCCCCCCGCCCCCTCCCAGCAAAAATCTAACCGGGGAGCCGGGCAGTAGCAAATTAGCCAATCATGCGAGGAAAGCGAGGTCTGACCGTGTGGGCAGCGAAACTCCAGGGCTCTCTGTTCTAATTCCCTGTGAAAACTGTTGCCTCTGAAGCGTTTGCTCTACTGTTTGAACCTTTAAGGAGCTCCGTTTCTTTTTCTGCCTCCTCGCTTCTCGTCCCCGCCCGACTTCAGGATCCTCCCTAATCATTGTGGGTTGAAAAGAAAAAAGGGAAAGGGACACTTAAAGGTTCAAACAGTAGAGCAAACGCTTCAGAGGCAACAGTTTTCAAGGGGAATTAGAACAGAGAGCCCTGGAGTTTCGCTGCCCACCCGGTCAGACCTCGCTTTCCTCACATGATTGGCTAATTTGCTACTGCCCGGCTCCCCGGTTAGATTTTTGCTGTGGGGGGGGAAGCTCCTTGGCCTCCGTCTCTTTTTCTCCCTCCTCGCTTCTTGGGGCTCCACCAATGGGGGAGCAAGGCCCAGCACCCAGCTTTGGGCTAACACAGGGGTCTGCAAAGTTGGCTGTTTTAAGACTGGTGGACTTCAATTCTCAGAATTCTGGGAATTGAAGTCCACCAGTCTTAAGAGCCAATTTTGCAGATCCCTGGGCGAATATGATTGATGCCCTTGGTGGACTTCAATTCTCAGAATTCTGGGAGTTGAAGTCTACAAGTCTTAACGCTGTCAGGTTTGAAGACCCCTTGGGGTTTTTTTCCTAAAGGGTTAGGGGTGCAAGGATCTTGTAACTTGACAGCTTTAAGACTTGCGTGCTTCAAATGCCAGAGTTTATTGAAACTAAAAACAGTGTACCATCCTATGTATTTTCGGTTTTAAAAATGTGGCTCTCAAAATAAATTTCAATCGTGGTTTTGGCGAGATTTGGCTCAGTTGAAAAAAAAGGTTGCCCACCACTGGTCTATACAGTGGTGAGATTCAAAAAATTTAACAACCAGTTCTCTGCCCTATTGACCAGCTGGGTAGGCAGAACTTGGTGGTCATGTGACTGGGTGGGTGTGGCCGACTCAACGTCACTCACGTCAATGGGTGCTTTGCCTTAGTTATTACAATGTAATAAGGATTAACCGGAGAGGCAGTAAGCAGGGCAATAAAGATTAGGCTAGAAACAACACCAGAATGTTTCCTTCCTGCCTTCCTTACAGGATTAGCCCTGTAAAGTGTGGGGAAAAACAAAAGGAGATTTCTTCCAACAACCAGTTCTCTAAATTGCTTAGAAAGTTAACAACCGGCTCTCCTGAATAGGTGCAAACTGGCTAAATCTCACCACTGGTATAGCAGAAATGAGCTATTGTGCTCTCTAGACTTCTTTTTCATAGCTCCTGAGACTCTTTAGGAGGTTTTTAAACAGAGTAATCAGTTTAAATTCAATGCCACAAATTTTACAACACCTAGATTCTGCTGACCCACATTTAATAGATAACTTCTGGATAGCACTCTAAACAGCAAGCTAGATCAATCGTATTATTCAGACAAACACTTAAAATTTACATTAAATTAGATCTTGTTTACTTCATATACATCAATTTAGGTCATTTGCGTAAGAACTCTGGTGTGGTCTCCACAAATCTTTGCAAGCTGTTACATGTGACTGCCTTCATGTGACGAAAATATAAAATTATTAAGCACAAGCTTGATGAAGAGCCATATTACCTACACAACTCAACATTTGTCAACTTTTTTTCAAGTCCATCACTGGCATGCAGCTCAAAGGCCAAGCATAGCCCATGGCCTGGAAAAGTTACACACTTCTAATAAGGAACAAATCTCATGATCGCTCTTGTTTCTCAGCAATGGTTCAGCCAAAAACCATCTTTTGATGCTCAATTGGACAGGGACATCTAAGAGGGGGTGGGGACAAATGGCCAGCAGCCATTCACTTCTGTGGCACCTCAGGATTTGGCTGTCTTATTCCTCCTGTTTAATCATTTTTAGGGTTCGGTATTATCAATGTATGTATGAAACCCAATTATACATACCCAGTTATGGGTTGTGAATATGATGCTATCAATGAACTGACCCAGGGTCTGGAAGCTGTTTGGGTCTAGATGGGAAGGAACAGTTTTTGTCCCCGTCTTAAGAAAATTAAGTGATTATAGTTGCTTGAGGTCACTTTTTCACATTTGGTCTTAAATTCCATATCCACACTCAAGACTAGTCTAAAATATACAGGTCTTTTTGGACTGGCAGTTACAGCTCAAAGAGCAGGTGGTGATATAGCCTTGCACAGGTCCATCCTGAGCCCTACTTGTGCACTTTCTTTGACTGGGAGGCCCTCATCCCCCTAGTCCTCACATGATTGGACTACAGCAATACACTTTGCATGGGACTGTCTTTGAAGACCAGCTGGAACTACAAGTGGTTCAAAATGCAGCCATCCAAAGCAATAATGGATGTTTATCATTGTGTCCATGCATCATCACTGTCGTATGAATTACACTGGTTACCAGTTGACTATTGAGTTCAATTCAAGATGCAGGTCATCACCTAATGAGTTTTGTCCACCTGATTATTCAGGCAGGGTGGACACATTCCAGGTCACATCAATTAAAAATTGTGTCATCTTAAGAGATCAAGGAAGTGTGATCTTTCTGACTTAGCTCCTGCCTCTGGAAAATTATCCCCCTCAGTGATACATCCTCCCATCCTCCTTGGTTTTCAGAAATCTCTTAAGATCTGGCTCTGTTCCCAGGCTTGGCATTAGGGTGGTTGAGGGTTGAGTTTTTGCATGTTGGGGAGTGTTATTATTATCTAGGCAATTATGTGCTTTAGTGTTTTTAATCTATGTATTGGATTTAATGTATACCACCCAATATCTTATTGGAGTTTGACAGCCATAACAAATTCAATAAATAAATAGTGCAATAATGCAACATTGGAGCTGAATCATTCAGTACCCAATGAGTGTCTGTCATACACATTTCTCAAAAAATGACGCTATTCATTGAAAGGTTCCTTCTGATTGTGCTTGCCTTCTTCAGCTTTGATTGTGGGAAACTTCCTTCCTCAATTGGTCTATTCAGTGCAGCCTTTTCTTCCCTTCCCTTCCCTTTTTCTATGCATCTTCCACCTATTTCCTCTTCCTACAATGTGTATGGCTTTTGCTTGCTGGGAACTCAATCCCAGTGAACCAGGCCCAACATAAGAGAGAGTTCTATCTATATATTCATTATCCATTTTATGCTATTGACCCAACATCTCTGTTGTGGTTTGTCGGCCTCATTTTATCTTGAGTTTCTGACCTGGAAAACAAAAATGTGAATACATTCATTTTTATATGAATTTTATATGAATTCAGAAATTCATTTCCTGAATTTTTCTTCTCTCTCAAATAACTGATTGTTCTTAGGAAAACCATGTGTTCCATTTGGAATTTAATTATATTTTCAAATATCATTTGATTGAGTTCTTTTTCCCACCCTGGTTTCTACAGGTCACAAGCTTAGCATATGAATAGTATCCCACTGCAGGAAGACAAGCACCTACTGTATTTGGGACCAGAAACAAACTAATTATATAACCCCAATAGGAACTCAACTTATGGTTTCTCATCACAGTATCTGTGAAAGTGAATGAGTTGTTGATCACTAGAGGATCAAAGAAGAAAAGGTTGGATTTTTGTTTTGTGACAAGAGACATCCTGTTAACTCCTCTTTTTCAAGCTGGTGCCTATGAACTTAAAATCATAGGGACCTTGGAGGTCTTCTAGTCCAGTGCCCAGCTTGAGCAGATTATCTTACATGTTGAATCCTCCAAACTTCATATTATGCTGTGTCACTATTTTTTCTCTCTTCTAAGATGGAAATTTAAGGGAAAAATAGGGGTCTTCTGTACTAGTCCTCTGCCCTGAACCTTTGCCTGAAAACCAATTTCCAGCCTAGAAGAGGAACAGAATGGAAGATACAAGGGTAAGTGGAGAAAGTGAATGAGAGAAAGTGATGTGAGAAGGGAGAAAGAAATCTACACGAAGAGTCAAAGATGTCAGAAAAAAGTGGGGCCAGCAAATACAATATATAAATGATAAAAACATGCCTATGGATAGAAGGGAAACATGAAAGCAAGTGTGGTACTTTGAAACTGTGTTACTTGCTCCTTTCTTACAGTATGGAAAAAATTCAGAATTAGCAATACCAACATACAAGAGAAAAGTGTCTGTGCTCATGAAATATGATGGGAAGAAGGGATGAAATATCCCAATAATAATAATATTTTTTCACAGCGTCCTGTGTGGAATCCTTTTGTTAAAGTGTTCAAATCAATTATAACAGACTTTGTCATTTAGAGCAACTCTCCATTTAAAATTTTCAACGAAATGGTTTGCTCAGGCATGCAAGAAAGTGTAGGCTGGGGGCTGCCAATCTCCCTTTGATAGCTGCCAGACCTTTTTCCCATGAATGTCTTCAAATTATATATTTATACAAGTTGCAAAAATCATTCCTCTCTTCCAGCTAAAAGCCTACACTTCGCTGTAAAAGGATAGTGGGGAGTTTTCTTACATAGTTTTGCTTTGGATGACCTCATTACGATTTCAGTGGAAGAATAATGCGGCTTAAGGATGCATGAGGGTATAATAAAGAAATAGAAATTTCTTTATGATGATGAATTTTAACATTGCTACCTTGGCGGATATATACAGTATATGAATGTGTCACAGCAAATTTAGAAAGGATATCTGTGCCAATTTTTACAAACCAGCTCTTCAGCCAATTGATCATGTATATTTACCGTATGTATGTATGTATGTATGTATGTATGTATGTATGTATGTATGTAAAAAGGGACAAGGTGGCTCAGTGGCTAAGACACTGAGCTTGTTGATCAGAAAGGTCAGCAGTAAGGCAGTTCGAATCCCTAGTGCCACATAACAGAGTGAGCTCCTGTTACTTGTCCCAGCTTCTGCCAACCTAGCAGTTTGAATAGGACATAAAAAATGCAAGTAGAAAAATAGGGACCACCTTTGGTGGGAAGGTAATAGTGTTCCATGCGCCTTTAGCATTGAGACATGCCAGCCACATAACCACCAAGACGTCTTCGGACAGTGCTGGCTCTTCAGCTTTGAAACAGAGATGAGCACCGCCCCCTAGAGTTGGGAATGACTAGTGAGGGGAACTTTTTCCTTTATGAATGAATGGATGGATGGATGGATGGATGGATGGATGGATGGATAGATAGATAGATAGATAGATAGATAGATAGATAGATAGATAGATAGACAGACAGACAGACACACACAAACACACACCATGAATGACATGTTACACCGTGTCTACTGTATAACATCAGTGGCTCACAATAAATGGAAGCTACCGGTATCTGATTTGGCCATTATGAAAGTATCAGAACAGGTCATTCCACTTTGTTGCATAGGTTCACACTGCAGTTTAAAGTGTGAAAATATTACTACCGTACACGATTGCATCCAAAAGGGTAATATTTTTATGCAGCTATTGGTAGGTACATGTGTATGTGTGCTTACATGTGAGTGTGGGTATATGCGTATTCCTCTGAGGAATCCTGTCTTTAACACATCTCTTAGGGTCGTCAAAGTACCTTCATTGATATTCTAAAGGATGCTGTTAAGGCATTAGCAGTCCTTTAGGAATATTCCCATCACTTTCTTCCGTTAAAAGCCCTGTCTACAGAGATTCGTTTGACTGCTGTGAGTGACTTTTAGGAGCAACCCTTTCAATCTCCCAGGTGGCTGATTTGTACAACAATAGACAAGTGGAAGAAGAGGCACATTTCTTATTTGAGTCTGATATTCTGGTGGAGTTTTAAAGGTAAGGAAAGCAAATAGTGGGGTTGAAGAAGGGACAAGAAAAATCCAGGTATCCAGATCTTAAGCATAAGCATGTCTATAATAATTTGACCTTCACAATTTTGTATTTTTCCCATGCACTTCTTCTCCTTGTATGTAAATAGTTCCAAATTTATAGAGCTTACCCCCAGGGAAATAGAAGTGGAATTGAAACACAAAAGGTCAGAACTATTTCCTTTTTCCAATGTGGAAGTAGGACAATAATGGTTGATCCAAGTAGCATGAAAGAAGTTTAGGTTGATACACCACCACCCCTCTCTCTCTCTCTGCCCCCCCCCCCCCCGGTCTGCTTCAGTACACCAAATCAATGAGGGTGACATTGAAGAACAAACACAAAAGGGAAATGTGAACAGGCCAAGAAGAAGGAGGAAATTTACAAAGTAATATCTGCATGGAGTTGATCAGTTTACTGCACCAAAAACTGAAATATTGTAAAAAAAAACCAAAACAATATAATTAAACTATGATAAAATCATAATGATAACAATCACATCTTTTTTCCTGGAGTGCAAAGCAGCTTACTTATTGTATGGATCTCTAGACTTCAGCTGCTGGACACACAAATGCTGTGTATTGTGGTCCATATGAGTCTTTCTCAATCTTTGCAGACTGGTGAGGGAGAGGATGGGAATGGTTCTGTGTGACCGGGGGGGGGGGGGAGCATGCCTGCACAGCTCCATTTGTACAAGTAGCGGCCCACACACCTGCCGCTTGCACAAATGAAGAATGTGCACATGCACTCACCGGTTCTGAATGACTCTCAGCCTAGTAGTGGGACATGGCCCAGGAGTTGGGGACCCCTAGGATAGAAAATCATGGCCAAAATGCTTTGCTTAACTGAGATGTGTTTATTTTTTTTTATGATCAAACTGTCTCAGCTTATAGTTCTTATGAGATAGCATCATTGTCACAAATGTCTATGGAGATTCTCAGTCATCCAGGTCATGGTTGTCACAAAGGTGCTTTTTCCAAGAGGCAGCCTGACTTTCTGGTTTTTCTTTGAAGATGTTTTGCTTCTCATCCAAGAAGCCTCTTCAGCTCTCCCCACCATCCAGTCAGAGCTGAAGAAGCTTCTTGGATGAGAGGTGAAGCATCTTCAAAGAAAAACCAGAAAGTCCAGTTGCCTTTTGAAAAAAAAGCACCTTTGGGACTTCATTGTCACAGTTTTATTAATTTATAGTTTTACCTTCAGGATTAAGAGAAATAGCACTGAAGAAGTTGAGAATTCTCTACAGCTGCATCCTTTGGGGGGAGGGCATTTTTCTGCAAAGTAAAACAGGATTAGTGCTAGAGCAGTAGACTGTGTTCTCCTTTGGAGACCTTGGAAATGCCCAAACTCATCTGGTTCTGTTCAATATGATGTGAGTTCAAGCTGATGTGGGTTTCTTATCCTATTTTTAATCCTCCCAGCAATCGCTTAAGATAATTTAGGCTTAGAGAAAGGTGATCCAGTATGGCTGTGAGAACATCTGAAGTTGGATTTCTCCAAGTCCACCCTTCCATGGCACAGGGGGAAAGCATGTTTGGGGAGTAATGCTAGAATAAACAGAAAATCTACAATAAGCACACTGTGCTGAACCTGCACCAGAGAGAAATAACAAGCAATATAAACACACCTTGTATCTGCAAGAAGACTTGAGAATGCATTTCACTTTCTAATGAAAACGAAAGCTCCCCTTGAAATATCAAAGTTCATCAATGCTAAATGTCCAAGCAAAACAAAATGGATTAATTTATTAAACCAGTTGGCTGGAGTCACTGAAAGTCATAACAGGGTTGTAATTTTCTTATTGAAATGTCATCTCTCCTTTATGCTGTGCATGCAGATAACTAAAAATGATATTGTTTTTTATGCTCATAAACTTCATGAACTTTGGAATGAACAAATTACATCTTCAAAGCTGATACAGTACCCAGAGCTATTCACTTCATATGTGAAGTCCTTCAGATTCAGTTTTTAAAGAGTGCTTTGGAGTGTTCTCTTTTTTTTATGTATATATTTTTTATTTTCAAAACAGACATAACACAAAGAATCCTCCTTCTTTACATACTGTAGAAAGTGTATCATTTGGTTACAAAAGATTTTCGTGCATCTCTTCCACAGTCATCAACCATAATTCATATTAACTCAAGTATTTTAACTCAGATATATTTATACATATTACCATCATCATACCTCCATTTTCATTTGACTATAATTGTTTAAACGTCCTTCATCATAAAATATACCAAGATTTAAAACACAACCAGATACTGGCATTTCATTTGCTATTTCTAATATCCTCCAATAACACTGAATCCTTATGGCCTATTCTGGCTAAACATCCATAATATTTAGAAACAAAAATTTCTAATCCTCCTTTCCAAATCACTGTTTACAATTTACATCCAGTTTCCTTATGTTGTATCATTATCCCTCCTTTATTTGACTGTATCCTTTGTCATAACATTTTACCCCCTAATAATCAAAACTTAACTAAATTTAACTTAGTTCTTTTTTATTAACCTTTATATATAACCAAAAAATTTCTAATCTTCCTTTCATAGGTACCATTTAATATTCATATCCAATTATTACTTATCATAGCAATACATATGTATACATTATTATCATTATCAATTATTTATTTAACTACATCTATTGTCACTAAATTTCACTAAATTTAATTAGTTTTAGATTGTAGACTTTCATCTATCAACCTGTATCTTTCCGATAGCAAACAATCTCATGTCTTCTGCCATTTGTGGTATCAGTCCTCTAATCATCTCTTTAATCAAATTTGTATGGACTCCTCTTTGCAACTCATTGCTTATTAAGTCTGTCATGTAATTTCGATGCCCTTCTTCTGTTTTCTTGATCAGCTTATCTTTAATTGTCAGTGGTGTTTTCAATGATGTTGCTAATAAAAATTTTCTCTTTAAATCCATAAATTCTTTTATTTTTTCTTCTTCTCTATTTTGCCATCTGGGGTAGAGTTTCCCTCCATTTAATTCCTCTTTCCGTATTCCACTCTTTCCATTTCCAGACACAAACTAATCACCATAGATATCAGCGGATTAAATTTCTTTGTGGTCATTTTTCTCTTCGGTTTTTAGGACTCTAACCTCCACTTTTTCCACTTGATAAACATCTCCAACTTCTTCATCATATTTTACTGTTAGATACTCTAGATTTTCCATCTTCTTCTCCATCCTCTTAAATGTGTTTGATAATTTCTGAATTTCTAACAATATCTTTTGCAAACTTAAAAGTTTCTTTCTGCTGTTGAAATTGTGCCATTATCTCCAGCTGACAAACACTGCTGCTCTGGCTTGGAAGGTTTTTACAAGATTAAGTATAAATTCACAATATGGTCTTATTTTCACTTTTCTCTGGTTAAAGATATACTTCAAAGGAACATCTGTATGCTTTTCTTCTTATCACTCTCTATAGACAAAACAGTGAGACCTTGAAGTGCCAAGCCAGAATAATCAGTGAGGAAAGTAAAAGTGTTTTGTTTCCAATACACAAACCTCCAGCCTCCGAGTAGCAGTGTTGTCTTTCCCTCTGTTGTTACAATTTTGTTTGTTGCTTTTTGTATCTTTTTTATTCCAAGTTTTAAAAAAGTCAAATTCTTGAATGAAATAGAGAAGAAAAAGGGAAAAACACACGCAGTAATGCAGGAGAATTTTAGACCATAGGTTGAAAAAAATAATAATGAAAAAAAGATAGAAGAAGAAAATGTAATCCATTCGTTTTAAAAGGCTTACATAAATTCCACCCTTGAAAATAGCATTTAAAAAGTAAGATAACCTATTGTCCAAAACCATTCAAAGCTTAATTCTGCTGCTTATTTCTTCTGTTCTCAAATTTAAATTAACTTTAAGTTTTCTATGGGCAGTCTCTTTTAAAATGGTAAAAATTCCTCACCAGCTGAAAATACTTTCTCTTTCCGTATCCTTCCGTTTCAGAGCTGCCCCGACTTCATCAGCCTAGGGGCTGTGCTTTTGTCACCAGCTAAAAGAACTTTTCCTGGATCAATCAGGGACTTTGCGATGTCCCTGAGATCAGCAGGACATATTCTTCCCATTCACCATCTCTGCAGGACGGTTTAGGTCCATTTGGACCACCCAGCAGCAAAAGTATCTACGGCGATCTCAGAGCATTGAGATCGCATGTCATCTCATCGCGACATTGGCTCCTCCTCTCTCTGGAGTGTTCTCTGAAGTTCCATTTGGATCAAACCCAAAGATATATTGTACTGTTAGACGTTTAAATTTGCATCATTATTATTTCTGGTTTTAAAAGATTTCTGGTCCCATTTTGAAGAAGTGACAAGATATTCTTATGGATTGATGCTAGAAAGAAAAATGCAGCTTTTTCTCTTTTTTGTAGATTATTACTAGGATAATATAATCTCTTTTTCTCTTCAACTGCTATTCTCAGGAGAACTCTAATAATAATTAAAAGGCTTATTAAAAGAGAAATAACAGGGGTGGGATTCAGCCGGTTCGGGCCGGTTCAGGTGAACCAGATATTAATTTTACATCCAGTTTGGCGAACTGGTAGTTCCAATGACCAGCTGGCCCCACCCCTCCCAGGAGTCCCCACATGCCCCATTCTGGCTCCCAGGAAAGTGCAGGAAGGCCTCCTAGGCCCAAAATGGGCCATTGGGGGGGTCGCCTCCCTGTGGCCTGTTTTCTTTCCCATGAGGCTTCAGGGAGGCCTCATAGGCCCAAAATGGGTCGTTGGGGGAGTCGCCTTCCTGTGGCCTGTTTTCCTTCCCATGAGGCTTCAGGGAGACCTCATAGGCCCAAAACGGGCCGCAGGGGTTGCTGCGCCCCACCCATTAGCCCATTTTCGCTCTCAGGAGGCTTCAGAGAGGCCTCATAGGCCCAAAATGGGCCATGTGGAGTGCAACGCAGGTGGAGTGCAGTGGGGGGGGGGCAAAGTGCACGCTCACCAAACCGGTTGTTAAACTTGTTGCATCCCACCATTGATTAAACTTATAATGCTTGGTATGGAAAGGGAGAAGTTGTTTATCTGCAATAAACATGATTCTTTTTGACAGGTTATTTTATATATCACAGAATATGGGTCAGTCATTAATAGCCATCTAATTACTATAAAATTAAGAAGTTTTCTTCACATGCGCCTGACATTTGATCAGAGCATCTAAAACATCCTCTGGAGATAGGTAAATAACCAGCTTGAATACAGTTGTATGGCTGGATGTTTGGGCCTGGGTCTTCAATGATTTGGTAATCCAGTTATAATTACGATCTGCTTGGGAATCCCATTCTCAGTTGCTTATGACTTGTTTTGCACAAACATTTGTCTCATCCCCTGCCTACCCTACTGATATTCTGTGATCCATTTTTTTTCTGACTGCAACTTAGCTTGAGTTAATTTTGACAGTCAAGCCAAGATAACGTGACATCAGGAATTACTACAGCTAGAATAGGTCACTCCCCATTGCTCCAATGAGAGCTCTCTTTTTTCAGCTACTGTAGGTTTGCTTAGCTAGTATCATGTCAATCAAAAGAGCATCTTAAGCTACAGATTGGACAATTAGCTCAATGGTGGGATTCAAATTTTTTTTACTACCGGTTCTGTCAGCATGGCTTGGTGGGCATAGCTTGGTAGGTGTGGCAGAGGAAAGATACTCTAAAATCTCCATTCCCTCCCCACTCCAGGGGAAAGTTACTGCAAAATCCCCATTTCTTCCCGATCACCTGGGACTGGGGAGGGAGAATAGATGGGAGTGGGGCAGTCAGAGGTAGTATTTACTGGTTCTCCGAACTATTCTAAATTTCCGCTACTAGTTCTTCAGAATTGGTCAGAATCTACTGAATACCACCTCTTAATTAGCCACTTTTAATAAAGGCTTTTCTGTATTCTAGGTAGTGCTTGCTTAATGACCCCAATTAGTACCAGCAACTCTGTTATTAAACTATGTGGTTGTTAAGTGACACATCAGGTGACTTCAATGGACTTTACAACCTCAGTTCTGCAGAGCCATTAAGCAGATCATCCAAGTTTGTTAAGCAAAACACCAAGTGACTGGGTCTTGTCAGTTAGTTTACTGTCAACTTCTCTATTAATTCTCAGAAACTGGCTGTGAATTGTCAGAAACTGGCTGTGAAGCACACAAATGATGATCATGTGATTGTAGGATGCTGCAACCATTGTACATCTGCTGGTTGCAAAGTGACCAAATCTCACATGACTGTGGGCACACAGCAGCAGTGTGATAACGGTGTTGTAAATTGGCCTTTTCAGGGTCATTGTAACTTCAGTAGTTGTTAAACAGGGAAATCATTAGGCAGGGGTGCCTGTAGATATATACCAGCTACATCACTGATAGCCGGGAAGGTAAAGGAATGGAGAAATTGGCATACAACACATCACATCCAAGAGCTGGTATCGAGGAATTGAGCAATACTAAAATGTTACAAAACAAAATCAGCAAGATAAGAGTTGCAGGAGGATCAATCAGAATGTGATAAAGCAAATTAACTCAGTACTGCCCTCCTGTATGAAATCAGTTACCTGAGGATTAGCCATGCATTGACTGACACACAAACACACAATAAGGAGTTACACACAAAAGCTTGGGCTTTTCCATCCTTCACTGAAAGCTTATGCTGTCCAGGCTATTTGTAGGAGACCAAAGGGAAAATAAAGACATAAAATCATTGGAAAACCTTGCCAAAATCAAAACACTCCTGAGGCCTATGGAGGAATGAGTACAGTACATAGAGTTCTGCAAAATAAGCAGCTAGTTGGCTGTGTTATCTTCTATTGTTCTTTTTCCTTTCCTTTTTTTTTTTTTTTGCAATGGGCTGAAGTCTTGTAGAGATTTACTTAACCCTTTTTCCTAGAGGAAAAGAAGATATCTACGCAATATGCCTAAAGCTGACTATCAACTACCATGTATCCTGTAATTTCTCATTAATTAATGTCGTTAATTTTTTTGCATTTCCTGTGAAAAATTATGATATATGATATATGTTTGTATTGTATATGAGAAGCCATGCATTTTAAACCATGAAGTAAAAAAATATGTGAGGCTAATTTCAAATATTTCAAAATAAAAGTTAAATCTCCAGAATTAGCACTAGGTTAGGATAATGACATAACTATTTTCTTGGTTTACAATACAATACAATACAATAGCAGAGTTGGAAGGGACCTTGGAGGTCTTCTAGTCCAACCCCCTGCCTAGGCAGGAAACCCTATACCAGTGATGACGAACCTATGGCACATGTGGAGCCATTTGTCAGGGAGGTCACCCTTTTTTAAAGCCATTTTTCACCCTCCCCAAGGTCCTATAGAGCCTGGGGAGGGCGAAAACAGCCTCCCCCGCCCCCCTGGACGCCCTCCGGAGGCGTCAGGGAAGCCTCCGGACAGTCCCTGAAGCCTTCGGAGCGCCAAAACGATCCTCCGAGCAAACCGGAAGTCACTTCCGGTTTGCTCGGAGGGTCATTTTGAGCGCTCCGAAGGCTTCAGGGACCGTCCGGAGGCTTCCCTGACGCCTTCGGAGCGCTCAAAATGACCCTCCGAGCAAACCGGAAGTCACTTCCAGTTTGCTCGGAGGATCATTTTAAGCGCTCCGACGGCTTCAGGGACTGTCTGGAGGCTTCCCTGATGCCTCCAGAGGGTGTCCGGTGGGTGTCCGGCGGAGGCTGTTTTCGCCCTCCCCAGGCTCCTATAAAGCCTCTGGAGGGTGAAAAAAGCATGTAAACATGGGGGGTGGAGCGCACTGGGGGTCACGTATTGTATTATGGGTGTGGCACGCCTGCACATGACCCCCCTGCACTCCCCCCACTTATGGCACGCGAGCCAAAAAAGGTTCGCCATTGCTCTCCTATACCGTTTCAGACAAATGGCTATCCAACATCTTCTTAAGGACTTCCAGTGTTGGGGCATTCACAACTTCTGGAGGCAAGCTGTTCCACTGATTAATTGTTCTAACTGTCAGGAAATTTCTCCTCAGTTCTAAGTTGCTTCTCTCCTTGATTAGTTTCCACCCATTGCTTCTTGTCCTACCCTCAGGTGCCTTGGAGAATAGTTTGACTTCCTCTTCTTTGTGGCAACCCCTGAGATATTGGAACACTGCTATCATGTCTCCCCTAGTCCTTCTTTCTCTTAAGCTAGACATACCCAGTTCCTGCAACCGTTCTTCATATGTTTTAGTCTCCAGTCCCCTAATCATCTTTGTTGCTCTTCTCTGCACTCTTTCTAGAGTCTCCACATCTTTTATACATCGTGGCGACCAGAACTGAATGCAGTATTCCAAGTGTGGCCTTACCAAGGCATTATAAAGTGGTATTAACACTTCACGTGATCTTGATTCTATCCCTCTGTTTATTAGTTCCTACACAGTTGTCAAACACCCATACACCCATGCCCTTCAAAACCTGCCCTTCAAGCATATTAAAAAGCTTGTTTAATTTTTAAAAAATTCTGAATGTTCAAAAACACAAATGTCTAAGACAGGGGTCCCCAACCTGTGGGCTGCGGCCAACTACTGGGTTGCGACCTATTGAACACCATGCTGTGTGAGTAGCTGGCCAATATGTGCACATGTGCGCAAGCCCACAACCTCAATCACACGAGCATTGCTGGGGATACCCCATTTGTGCAGGTGCTTGCGGCCCCACTCGTGTGAGTGTCGCTATAAGCATCCCAGATCCTTGTGGCGCCACTTGGTGAGCAACATATGCATGCGTGCGACTAAACCTCCCACAAAACCATCCCATCTTCCCCCCCTCTCCCCAGTCTGGGCCGCTAA
The DNA here is from genome assembly GCF_964273705.1 of Natrix helvetica. Lineage (NCBI taxonomy): Eukaryota > Metazoa > Chordata > Lepidosauria > Squamata > Natricidae > Natrix > Natrix helvetica. The sequence continues at coordinate 215,526,602 of NC_138552.1, read as the reverse complement.
CCAGGAAAGGTTGAGGAACTCTGGTCTAAAGATATTACTGTACAACAAAATAACTTTCTACTTTTTTTAATGAGTTCAAATGGCTTTTGCTTTCCTGGGATTTTAGCAATGGAATTCCTCTGCCAATGGAGTTGTTGGTAAATAATTTCTCTCTCTCCCACTTTGCGTCTGGTTCTTAGCTTCTGTCCTGTTCCCCACCCTCCTCACCAGGTTTCTCAGCTGGGAGCGGCTCTTTACTAAAGGCCAGAAGCAATTAATTTCTGTTGACTGGCAAAACTACTCCACTTTGAAACATGCTCTTACTTCATGCAATTTCTTGCCCATCTGCCATAATAGCTCCTCATGGAATGATTTTATAATATCAGAATTCAGCAGGGGCAGCTAGCATGATTCATTTTTCCAAGCTACTGAGAAATTACAAGCTACATATTTCCTCTCTTGGGAACTTTCAGCACAACATTCAGAAGGGATGGTTTTGTTTCGACTGCGATTCAGAGCAGAGGAAGAGCAGTTTAGGGCCCATCTTCCTTAGGTCCCCAGTTTCACTGCTGAATTCTCAAAATTAGATTGGCCTGAATGAAGGTTGCCTGCAGCTTGTGGTGTTTTGCGCCCTGGAATTCCAAACCTATTTGTGGCTTGAACATGCAGTGCCAAAGGGATACCATCAAAAGGAAGCTGCAACACTTTGATCATTTGCTGTGGGTTCCAATTTAATCTTCAATTGACACTCAGATTTGGAGTCAGCAGAAAAGCTTGAAGCTGTTTACGGGGTCACACATCAATCTGAATTGCTTTCTCTCTTAAGAACTGAGAACACCTCCATCATCTCTCAAACATCGTCCAAACAAGGCAGTTCCCCCCTCCCAACCAGATGCTTGTTACCTTCTCTTCCCTACCTGGCCCTACCTGCAAAGATAAACACTGAATTTTAGATAGAAAAGAAACAGCTAATCACCAACCAAGGTTGTCAAAGTAACAGTAAATCACATTCAAGTCAAATTTAATCTTGATTGACTTTATGGAAGCGTCCATGTAATTTTTTCTGGCAATGGGATTGGGATTTTCTGGCAATGGGAATGGGATTTTTCTGGCAATGGGATGGGTGGGGGGGGTCTCCTATCTAAGAATTAAGCAGATCCTTTTTTTTAGATCAGCCAATAGCTTCCTAGCTGACCTCTTGTGAGAAGTTGTATTGACTTGGTACACCAATGGCATTAAGCCATAGTTGGCTTAAGCATGGTTTCCTGAATACAACATAATTGGCTTGGTTTATACAGCATGCTAAGCCATAAAACAAAAGTTACAAATCATAATGGTTGAATTCATATAATACATTAAGTCAAAATCTATTGCATCTCAGAGCCCTTCAGCTGATATGCAATTTGACTACTTTTTTGTAGCCCTTCCTGTCCTCTGTTGCTGAAATCAGGAGGCAAACTTGTCCGTTTTCAGAGGTGTGATTATTTTCATTTTTAATGTTAAACAACATGCTACATCACACTCATGTCTGAGGCACTTCCTGGTTGAAAGGAATTCAACATTCATAGGATTAGCAGGTGACATCACCATTGCCCGGGGGAGGGGGATGCCCAGCTGGGGTATACTTTCATGTTCCCAGCAGGAGGTAGAGCGAAAGACAGTAGCTCATCCTGCCCACAGGTCTCAAACATGGGCTTGTTATCCCTTCTCCAGCATCCCAACCACATGAGCCACTGTGCTCCTAACTATTTACTAAAGAGATGCATTAACATAGCCATTTTAGCGAAACAATCTTACAATCCCACCTGAAAGGGATTGAATAATTTTGTCCTGTATTCCATAGTTACATCAATGTGTTTCAATGCCATGACTTCTATGTTCCTGCTAGGATTGAATGTACAGTATATGCACATAGACTCCAATTTGAAAGAATTGAGTACATCTCCCTGTTACATGAAACAAGAACCCAGATGGTGTCAAAAAAAGAGGGGGGAATCATATGCGCCTGTCACTCCTGCATCTGAGGGCTAAACATTTTGCTAGTTTAAATGTCTATTTCATCTACCCAAAATCTGCAGTGTATTTAAAAGCAAAATATTTTATTCTGCAAGGCCAGTAGTTGTAGACTGTGGCAGCATTCCTCAGTTGATGCTCCCTGAAGAGACTGGATTGAGAACAATGGGGTTATGGCATTTAAAGCAAAAGAAAAATAAAATCTGACTGAGTTAAAGGCTAACTCACGCTACAATCCCTTTTGTATGACTTGGCAGCTGAAACTATGCTTCAACTATACTTCATTTTAACAACATATTTCATTTTTTTATATATTGTACAAGGCTAAGTAGTGTAGAGAGATTTTTAAATAAACAAGCCAGGTGAAATGGCCTTTGGTCCATAGAGAAGACTTGTTCATGCCCAGCTTATTAGTGGACAAAGGGAAGCAAATTTTAGGATGTTGGAATGCATTTTTTAAAAAAGCCCCCTGCCTAGTACTCTCTGATACTTTGATGCCTTTGTAATATTTCAACTCTAAAATCAGTGGCCACCTCCATAAATCAAAGAGAGAAAAAATCAGTTGGTTGTTTCTATAAATGTATGGTTTTAAAAACATTTCCCTTCACTAGTTTTGGTCTAAGGAAGGTCAACAATACAAGTGTCTAAAGCACTCCTTCCTTCCAGATGTCCTCACTTTAGTTTAGTCCAAACCTTCTCGCCCCTTTTAATTTTAACTCTCTTCACTTTGCTGAAGGCTTCTTCTTTAGATGTCTATGGAGATTCTCAATCATCCAGATCCTGGTTGTCCCACAGGTGCTTTTTGCCAAAAGTGAACGGGATTTTCTTGGGGCGGTTTCTCATTGAAAACATTTTACTTCTCATCCAAGAAGCTTCTTCAGTTCAGTTCTTCTTTAGGCCTTTTCATCTGCTTCAAAAAAACCCATGTTTTATTCCTACCAAAATTATTTCTATCTTTCTGCCTTTTAATCCTAACCATTTCTCATTCTATTTGACTATATTCTTTTGCAGTTATTTTTCCCCTCTCTATGCATCATGCAATATTTTTCTCTCATCTGTATTTTTGCAGGATTCTCTTATGTGCAGCTTTTTCTTATCTACAGCCTTTCAGATCAGAATTCCAAGCAGCATCCTTCTTGGTGCTTCCATTCAATATCATCCCATACTTTTCATTCTGTTCTGAGCAGATTTTTTTTTTCAGAAGTGGGTTGACATTACCTTCTTGCTTAGGCTGAGAGAGAGTGGCTGGCTCATTGGCCCAAGATTGCCCCAGCTGGCTTTATGACTAAGGTGGAACTAGAACTCACTATCTCCCAGTTAGTAGTCTGATGTGTTAACCATAGAGCAGATTCCATAATCTCTTTCCTTACATCCACATTCCATTCATTCTATTGGGAAATCAATCTATCTTCTCATAGTTTTCATGTATGACTATCACCTCTGTTGTGGCCCAGCAGCAGCCGGCTGAGCTGTTGGTGGACTCTGACAGAAATGAACATTATGGGACTGCTCTGGAGGATGAAGAAGACTCTGGAGGGTGTTTGGAGTCAGAGCAGGGACTAGAGAGGCCTGTTGGCCACCAAGTGGCATCTGAGTCAGGCAGCAGTGAGGAGGAACAGAGGGAGGTTGTCCCTGATATGCGTGTGCATAGAGCTGAGAAGAGAAGGGAGCAGTTGTGGAGAAGACGTCATAGAAGGAAATAGGGACAGGTGGCTACTGTTGTGGCCCCTCCCAAAGAGTTCTGTGGTTCTGTGGGCATTTATAGGTGGAGCGACGGGAGGGGAACCTTTTCAGGAAACAACAGTCCACTTAACTAGCCTTTGAGAAAGCATTCCGTAAGTCTAATCTTGGTTTCTTGAAGATAGCAATCTAGGCTCCTAGCCAAGGGGTAGCTTTATCTCCGTCATTAGTCGTGGAAGACAGCCAAGCCTGTGTCTGCATATTCATTAGAATCATGGGACAGAACAACTTCATATCCTTAATTCTTTTAATCTGTCATCATAAACATTAAAACCAAACATTCCTTTATATTTATAGTTTTTCCTTTGCCATCTGTATATATGAATAGACTTGATTAAACCATATATAGGTGTTTTTTTTCTGAGCACATGATCAGTTGAATAATCACCATTCTCATTTATTCTTGGATTTTCAAATGACTAAATTACCCTTTTTCCTGTACCCTCTCGTCTCACTTCTACCCATCTATTATTGTCACTCAGAAGAGTATATTTTTCTCTTGATTGCATTTATTCAGAGCATTGGATGATGGCTTATGAAATCTCGTGTCCAAGACTACCATTATCACCATTCACTGGGAGCTTAATTACAAGTAGTCTTTATTTAACAACTGCCTCATTGAGTGACTGTTCAGAATTATGATGGTGATGAAAAAGTAATTTTACAACCAATCTTTGCAATTATGACTTTTGTAGGTCTATAAAGGAAAGCTGAAGTAAGATCAGAAGCACAGTTGTATTTTCACTTAGTGATTGCTTCACTTAACATCACTAAATGAGGACCAGCTATGTCACCAACATACAGATGGTGCTTTCAAACAGAACCATAGTTGCCTAGATGACACAAATTCTTATTTCTAATATATATTTTAACCTTCCATTATAATTAAATGTGCTCCTTTACTTTCCTGCATATATGCATCAACTCTCCCAAATCAGGGAATTCATGTTCCTTCTCATTTACTTGGAATGTTTACATTCCAAGCAGTGGTGGGATTTATTTATTTTTACTACTGGTTCTGTGGGCATGGCTTGGTGGGCATGGCATGGCTTGGTGGGCGTGACTTGGTGGGTGTGGCAGGGCAAGGATACTGTAAAATCTCCATTCCCTCCCCACTCCAGGGGAAGGTTACTGCAAGATCTCCATTTCCTCCTGATTAGCTGGAATTTGGGAGGCAGGGAATAGATGAGGGTGGAGCCAGTCAGAGGTGTTATTTACGAGTTCTCCAAACTGCCCAAAATTTCCGCTATCGGTTCTCCAGAACTGGTCAGAACCTGCTGAATACCAGCTCTGATTCCAAGTCACAATATTCCTTGTGCCATAATAGTCAACAGTTTTCAATAAGAGAAAGGAACAGTAGACAAAACTAACAAAATAAACATAGTCACAGCAGATACCCATGGAGTATTTTGGAATGCATTACTTGTTGTAAGGATAAATTACAGTTTGTTGTTAAAAAGTGTGTTGGGAAACATACCTGTGAACTAAATACAATGGGAAAGATTAAAACTAGCATCTTGAATTGGATCTGGAAGCAAACTGGCATCCTATGCAGCTCCCTCAGCAGAGGTGCAACACGCACTGTTATGGGGATACACATAACTGCCTGTGTTGTTGCATTCTGTACCAGCTGAAACTTCCAGATATTCTTCAAGGGCAGCCCCATGTACAGTGAATTAAAGTAGCTGTATGACATACTTGTTGATTATCCCAAAGGAGAGTTTCATGGTGGGAGTATATTTGCATCTAATATATATTAAATTTTCTTGAAAAAAATACTGTATTTCCTATGGCAATGCACTTTTTAAAAAGATGACTCATTTAAGATTTATTGGGAACTAGCTGATAACCCGGCATTGCCCAGGTTTTTATTTATAGGGGGGAAATGTCCAGACCAAACTTAATTTCTAATGTTGGATTTTCCTCCTTACCAGAGGGAGCCCTCTTGTGGAGTACTGTGAAACCATTATCATGACAATTCCACTTGTGTTGTACAGTAGAAGCCACCTTAAGGCACAACAGGCTGTATCTTAACAGAACACACACCCTGAGGGGTATTAGGGGTGTCTTACCCCCACAGTATTTTTCTCCAGAGAGTAAGTCATCTGTATACCAAATTTGGTTGAAATTGCTCAAGGTGTTCCAGAGTTATGCTGGAATACACACATACATGCACATACACGCACACAGCAGTGGTGGGTTCTGGATCCCATTCCAACCGGTACAGTTGGAATGGGCCTGGCGGCATCCACATGGACCTGCACAGCATATGCACACATGTGCGCAGAATGCGCATGCGTCTTAGTGCCTCTGTGAGCCCCCCTGATGCTCCAGCTGCTCAGCGGAGCATCATGCAGGCACTGTACACACCATGCACGTGCGCAGAAGCGTCAAAGACTTAAAAGACCGGTAAGGAGTTCAGGCGGGCGGGTGGGCCCTCCGGAGCATCATACCGGAACGGTATCCAGTGCTCCCGGCAGACTCGGTACGCCAGTACCGGGGCTTACCGCCTGCAACCCACCACTGACACAAAGCCATTTTTATATAGATGATAGATAGATAGATAGATAGATAGATAGATAGATAGATAGATAGATAGATAGATAGATAGATAGATAGATAATAGATAGATAGATAGATAGATAGATAGATAGATAGATAGATAGATAGATAGATAGATAGATAGATAGATAGATAGATAGATAGATGATGGATGGATGGATGGATGGATGGATGGATGGATGGATGGATGGATGATAGGTCTTAATTTAGAGTTTTGTTTTTTAAGATATTGAGATATCTACTGCCATCCACAAACAGATTCAAGACCAGGCTCAAAACTGATAACAAAAGTATAATACAACACCTGTACTTCACTGACACATGTGGTCTCTGTATCCCAGTATATTAGTCATTCTTAGCCTTCTTTTAAATCTAACATCATGTGGGAGTGAATGGGGAGAAACTAGAAAGAAAACATTTATGTGTCTGTGTGTTTGTTTGTAATGAGTAAGCATTCCAGGGAGCTATTTCAAGCTTGCTGCTCTTATTTTGGAAAGAGTGATTTATTGTAATTTCTATTGTAATTTCACAATAAAAGAAAAATTCTATCTCACATACCCCCCCCCCAAAAAAAAGTCCTTTCAGGAGGATCGAAACTCATTAGAATTTTGCCCATGCCACTTCACAAAAGATGGCTAGAGAAAACAAAGTGAGGTGCTGAGCTTACTTGCCTGCCTTTGTGCTGGAGTATCTGAGATTTTCAGAATCTCACAGTTCAGTGCACACATATGTTGAGGCAGCTGACTGGGTTTATTATGTTTTTGTGCCTGGCTGTTCAAGCTGTGGGTTGAAAATGCAGTGCTGGGTTAATTGCTGGTTGTTGAAAGCTTTGTTATGTATTTTAATATTTACAGAACTTGCTAACACAATTATCCCTGTTTGAGCATAGCCCGATTCTCGCTTGGAATGGTTTCAAGTCTGCAGCTGAATAGGTTAAACGTCATGACATAGAGTTCCCCAAGAAGACTGTACCTTATCAGTTTTTGCATATCTGAATCTGCAAAACGTATGAATATCCCCTGTGAGGAGAGAAGATTCATAGTGACGAAAGAAATGCAGAGTATTGGTTGTGAGATCCTGAGGCCATTGGGACGTATTTGACAGAGAAGAGAACCAATCAACTCTGATGCTTCCTCCAACTTCATGATTGTATTTCTTGTTTGTTTGCTGCATCGTATATAGCTGAACCAACAAAGATCTCCAAGCAGATAAGAGTTGCTGTAAATCATCTCTTGAAAATATGTGGACATTGACTCCCAGAACTCTTCAGCCAGCATAGAAGTCCACACATCATAATTTCTACATTTTGTCACTGAAATGTGAAAGCCAAGTTTGCTCTCAGGGACAGCACAAAAATGACGGGAAAAATATTTGTCTTTCTCTTCCGCAAGCCAAGGTCTGCTTCTACTTTCACCATGGTTGTTGAATAAACCACAATGGTTGGTTTGTCCCCATAAAGGAGAATATTTGTAGCTTAGTGTTGAAATGAGGGATTCTTAGTGCATTCTCAGCTTGGTTATTTTCTTGCAGACTTTTCATTATCCAAACTCGGTAACATCATCATTGCTAATGATGGTTAGTTTGTGGGATTGGTTTATGCATAGGGTTATCCCTCTTTTCATATTTTTGAACTTTTCTGTTAGACAATATCATGGACCAGTAATGGTTTCCTCTTATCTTCGCTACCGGTTCGGAACCGGGAGCGCCATGCGCTCGCTCGTTTCACTCATGTGTGGTGCTTCTGCACATGTGCAGAGTGTCTATGATGACATCTGGGCAGGTGGGTGGAACCTTCCACTGCTGCCACTACCGATTTGCCCAAACTGGGGCGAACTGGTAGAATACCACCTCTGTCGTGGACAGTGAAAAAAAACAAACTCATGGATCATCCCAAAAAAAATCAAGTCAGAGTTCTCAGTGAAAGGGGAAAAAATCACCATAGTCAAATTATCCTACTTTGGACATGTTATGTGAAGACCTATCTCTCCAGAGAAGGCTGTAATGCTGGGAAAAATGAAAGAATAGAGGGAAAAAGGATGACCAGTAACAAGTGGATGGACTCAGTTTCTTTTAGCTTATCAGTTTTTGATAAGTATACTAAGACTTGAAAGGACAAGTTAGGGATAGATTATCATGGAGAAAATCTGTGTGATTACTAGCAGTCAAAAACAACTTAATGGCACATAATAATCAATCAATCAATCCTCTTTTGCCCAAAGAGCACAATTAACAATAAGGAATAGAATTAAGATTGCATTTGGCTGCAAAGTATGCTCTATAGCCCTCTAAGCTAAACCAAGGAAGCTACCTGATGGATTAGCACCATGTATGAACCATGCCAATGCCTTGAGGTATGTGGTCTGGCAGAGAGGTGACTGTGGTAATTTATAATTGCATATTTCATTGATGAGAACACAAGGCTTTATGTATGTTCATTTTTGTTTTGCAGTTTAAGAAACGGGCCATTCCAGTTTCTCCTGCTGCTGCCACCCACATACATGTTGTTGCAAGAAAGCAGGCTTTGGGTGGGGATGCTGACTTTTCTGAATCAAAAACTGTTTTTTAATTGCCTTGATTTATTGATCCTATCCTTTTCAAAAGACCTGCCTTGCAAGATTTAGTATGGAATCAAGTTCTTGGATTCATCTCATAGGCACTGAGGAAAATGTCTTGTACCAGTGGTTCCAGGCGGTATGGCCGACCCGGTAGTAGCTGGGAGCAGCGGCCACCGTACCGGTATGGTGCTCATTTGGCCCACCCGCCCGCCCGCATTCTGTAGCTCTTTATAATGCGACCGGCCAATTGCGCACACGCACACAGCATGCAACGCCTGCACGACCTCCGCTGAGCAGCTGGGTGTCGCAGGGCGGTGGTGTGTGCATACCGGTTGCAACGGGATCCAGAACCCACCACTGGCTTGTACCATGGTTAGGTTCTGCTCCATGTAGCCCATAAACTGACAGTCACAGGCAAAAAGCAAATCTGCCTGCATTGCTACTCAAAAATAGCTTTAACTGGAAATATCAGAAAGTATAGGGCAGTCCTCGACTTAAGACCACAATTGAGCCCCAAATTTCTGCTGCTAAGCGAGACAGTTGCTAAGTGAGTTTTGCCCTGCTGTTTTTAAGGGAATCATTGCAGTTGTTAAGTTAGGAAGAACATCTTAACGGTTGTTAAGTGAATCTGGCTTCCCTATTGATTTTGCGTGTCAAAAGACAGAAAAAGTGATTACCTGACCCTGGGACACTGCAACCATCGTAACAGTCACTTTTTCAATGCCATTGTAATTTTGAATGGTCACTAGACAAACTGTTGTAAGTCAATGTTGTATAGTTCAACCCTAGTTGTCATTTCCTCATTCTTGTTCTTTATCGCACCAGCAGCAATTCCAGTCACCAGTAAATTCCTGGCACTGTTATTTCCTAAGTAAAGATCAAGCAGCTCACTTACATATAATTACACTAATGCCCACGACAGCCAGTCCAGCTGCTGGGGTGAATCTGCCATTGCGGATCGTGGAACTCCATGAAAGCTGCTTCCGTAAGGAAATTATTTGGAGCTACCCCCACTACCACCACAAATCCATGAAAAGGTAGGCTTGTGGCAACTCTTCCAAGGGCAGATTGTTCCAGGCAAGTTTTGAGATGGAGTCTCCGTAGGTGGCGAAACCTGCTCAACCCACTTATTAATGCTGCAGAACCAGTTGGGAGAGAAATGTTTGTTTAATTCTACAAACATTGACTAGTGAATGACTGCTGATAGAATTCTTTGATATGTGTGGGAAACTTGCATTCACTCCTTCTCCCAGCAACCTGTAACTCCTGTTTATGTTGTGACTCATCTGACACATTTTCAGTTTTCTATTTTAAGAAGATATGTTTTTTCTATGTACAAGGTAGGATGCATTTGGAATCAGACGAGGAGGACACTTTAGAAATGTCAGTTGATGTTGCCAGAAGTCAAAAGTGCTATGAATTACCTTATAGAATAGAACCAACATGCCTTTATTTAGATCTGTTTAAGCTCAGGAACACTTAAATACTGAGTAGTGCAAGCGGCCTAAAATCCGGGCGGTCTATGTAAGGCCAGTAGATCAGCAAAGCAGAGCACTGAGAGCCAACCTTTGCCCCTGCCTTTCCAATCCATGATCCTGGGCAGCTGCCCACCCTGACATCTCGTGAAGAGAGAATCAATCATATGGCGAAGTACTCTGAGTGTTAGGTCAAATAATCCTACTGCTTTATTCTGAGAAATCCTCAGTGCAAAAGGTTACGAGCATATAGAACATGATACTAACTCTCTCCCCAATTCTTCAGTTTACTTCTGACAAAAAATTATATCTAGCAATTTGTTGCTCATCCCAGTAAATCTCAGTGGGAATTTTTGAGATAGTTTCAAAAATATTTTTTTTAATCAACTGTTTGGATATTTTCCTCCCTAAACTGCTAGGAACACCCTCCTTGCCTTGTTAAAAATTGCTTGTTTTAAGTTCCCTTTATTTCCTATAAGTGGATCCTTAAGATATTTTAAATTCTATTCAATCAAAACATAACCATCAAGGAACCTTTTAAAAGAATCATTCAAATAACAAGGTTTTATGCTGGGAACTAAATACTCTTTTCATTATTATTTTTTGCACACCTCTACTATGGAGACATAAGTAGGTCACCCTGCCTTCCTCTTGGAAGCCTTTAAAGTAGAAACATTACTTAATGTGGTTCTGAAAGTTTTCAAAATGAGGTATTGTTGAAAAGATAGTTATAGGAAAAAGGGGGAGCAAGTTCCAAGTATGGTATGAAACTTTTATGTTTTAATGCCAACTCATCATCTTTTAAATGTCCTGTAGGAGTTTTAATTCAGAAATAACATATTTATATTAGCACCCTTCAGAATGAAGCATTCAGCAGATCAGGTAGAAGGGGATGTCATAGTAGCAATAGCAGCAGAGGTGAATTCCTACCGGTTTCAGACCAGTTCAGCCGAGTAGGTAGTAACTTGGCCTGCTACGCCCCCAAAATGGTTCTCTCAAACAAGCATCTTGTTTTTTGCTTCTGCGCATGTGCAGAAGCATTTTTAGTACTGTGCATGTGTGCATAGCACGCATCAAGCATGCATAATGCACATCAAGCATGCACAGCGTGCATCAAGCATGCATGCAGCATCTTCCTGAACAAACTGCCAGTAGCAGCCCTGAATAGAAGTGTATCTTATCATCTGAGTTAGTAAATTCTACTAGGTTAATCAGTGGTGGGATCCTGCCAGTTTAACAACCGGTTCACACGTGCACAGTTTTAAGTAAACTTACCTTCCACCTTACTGTTGGGCAGTAACACAGCTGAGGCACAGCAATCTGCTCTGCCACGTGATTCAGCTGAGAAGGTCAGTAAAGCGCAGGGGCAAGCGGGTGGGCCCATCTAATTGTCACAGTGAACCGATTCACTCCCAGTTGATCGTCGGAGCTACCGGTTCGTCCAAACTAGTCCGAACCAGTAGAATCCATCCCCTGAGGTTAATGTTGGCCTGTGAAACTTGAAAGACTTGAATGATGGGATTGTAAAATAGTCGAGATTTCTCAGTCTTTAAAACATTAGGATAACATTGAACTGTTCAAAGAAAGAAGCTGTGATGTGAACCTCTAGTTGTGTTGCGTAATTAACTCAGTAACTCACAAATTACTTTCTTTACAGGATGTATATAACTTTGCTTTAAAATCATTATTACCACAAAGTGAGAGGGGGGATTTTGGGAGGGGGGGTAAGAGAAGCGGCCGACTCACTGTATAAATATTAAGGTTGTGTTGATATGTTTATACTTTTATATGTAATAATTGTATTATTCTTAATACATGTATTGATTACATAATAAAATGAAGATAAGAAAGAAGAATCAGGCACCCTTGATTGGGTCTTTTAGACTTCTGTTTTTCATTTCTGGACTTCAATTTTTCAGTAAGATTCCTAGACAGAATTACAATATAGTAAAATAGTTTTTACATCTGTTTATGGGGATTCTCAGTCATCCAGGACATGGTTGTCCCAAAGCTGCTTTTTCAAGAGGCAACGGGACTTTCTGGTTTTTCTTTGAAGACGTTTCACTTCTCATCCAAGAAACTAGTTGGGGCACTAAAGATAGATAGCATTGTGGTTTTACTCTAATCAGTTGTTCCTTCATGGCCCAATGTCAATATCTGTTCCCTTGTTGATGGGAGAGTTTGTTATTATTGTCTTTCATTGGTTGTAGCTAGAGATTTTGGATGCTGTAACCCTAGAACTTTTGCAGTGCACAAGGTAGACTTGTGTCCTGCAAAAGGTAGAATATTAAGACTAAGATTCTCAAAGAAAATTCTTTAAGAAATTAGAAAATTCTGCAAATTCCTCTTTGACACACAAGAAGTCTAAGATCCTGTACTTTTAAAAGAAAAGAAGATGAAAGTAAGGATAACAGAGTTTTGCTAACACAGCTTGATACGTTGACTCGTGGAAAGTTGAGTCTTTTCTTCCCTGCTCCTCATCATATCGTTTCAGGAGAATCCTTTCTAGGCAGATTTCTGGTAAAACAATTATACCCCCTTTTTTTGCAGAGCCTTGGGGAGGTACTTGACTGAGCAATATTTCTTTTTTATTGCTTTCAGTGTCATATTATTATCATTATCTAATTCAGCTTCCCGATCAGATGCCCCACAGATTTGTTGGGAGCCACAACTCACAGAATTCTGAGGCAAAGATATATATTTAATGACCTACACTGAGATTTCGTGAACTAGCTTTGATTCTAATGTTAACATTTTGTGTGTTTTAATATGCATGATCTTCGGGATCCCTTGTTTAATCACAGGGAATATTAAAAATGGAAACAGTATGACAGGTTTAGCTTGTTAAATGTTGCCCCAGCTGGGAAAGGAAAATTATTTTGTGCCTGTTTGCCCAGCTCAACGAGCATTAATTCAACGTTCAGTGCCTATGCGTGTGACAGAATATGTTCCCCCATAACTCATTTTTTTCTCTTTCTAGCAATCTACTTTGTACAACACACCAAACGTGTGTTAAGTTAAAATATAGACAGGTTAACAGCAGCTTAATATAGAGCCTGAAATTACTTGAAGTACACATGCTGTTACAGCATTTATATAGGAACATTATTGTGTATAGTGGAACATGACCTACACAGTCTATAACTACCTAACCCATTGTAGCAAGATAACGTACAAACATCAAGTGTTTTCTGACAGGAAAAGAGTCCCCATCTGACTATTCATCTCTTGGTTTACAGCAGCATCTGGAATGTAAGGTGGTAGGTGAGTCGCAAACTGCTTCTCAACCATATTGGAAGATGTTTTATTTCTGCTCTCAGAGGGATTTCAACCGAAGATTATAGACAGTGTTGTTATAACATTTTGTAGCTGTTCCAGATCAAAGGGATGAGCTGCATCACCACACACAGCTTTGGAGATGCTGAGCTTTTGGCTTTCATTTTCTTACCTTTCCCAATAGCTAATTAAAACAATTGCAAAAATATTTAGAGAGGTTGTCAGCCATGAAACAAAAGCCAGGGTTAAGCATTTTAATTCAACAGGGGTCAAATTAGACATTACATAACCAGAACATGTTTATCCTTGTAACATTAATCCTCAGGGCACTTTTACGACAGGAATATTTAGGTTAATAAACCATTCCTTTCATATTTGCATCACCTCCTACTCAGGCTGTTTAAAAATATTCAGCTGTTTCCAGAGCAAATTCTTATGTTTTCTAGGAAATAAGTTCCACCGATTTCATTGGTTTCTGAAAATACATGTTAATATACATGTCTAAATAAAGGGAGGCAGGTTATATCATGACCTGTAATGAATGTACACATTTGAATTTTTTTCTTTATATTCATGTGCTATCCTGAAGTTATGTGCATGTTTAATCAATGTATAATTGTATCACTCCATAATTCAGCCATTAGGAAACACTGATCTTAGTTGAATCAATAGCTTATTTCTTTATTTTATTAAATTTATGGGGCTATCCAACTATATAACTATGGGCAGTGCACAATAAAATCAGCAATAACATATAAATAAAACCTCCAAGCATCAAGAACAAAAAAACCAGCCATTTTTTTAAAAAATACAATACATAGGACTCACCCCTTACTCTAAGCCAAGGCCTGGAGAAACGACTACATTTTGGGGGACTCTTAAAGACGGATAAAGTGGGGGGAAATGGGAAACTAATCTCAAGGGGATGATGTTTCATAGGTGGGCACTGCAAGAAAGAAGGCGTATTTCCTAAATCCCATCAGGTGATATTGTATAATGGAAGGGATCCAGAGCATGCCAATTATCCTTCCAATAATACAGACCAGATAGAAACTATGAGAGGCAGCTGGCCTTAAGATTATCAAGTCCTATGTTATGAAGGCCTTTCTAAGTGGTAATCAGCATCCTGAATTGTAAGGTGACCAACCGTCCTCCTTTAGGGAGGACAGTCCTTCTTTTGTAAGTTCTGTCCTCCCTCGAAAAGTGTCCTCCTACATGTCCTCCTTTTCGATATTTGAAGACTAATCTATTGCGCATTATGTGATGTATTTTTATTTGACATGACAATTCGTCAAGGCTTGGTATAGTGCGGTATAAGACATGATTATGAGATGCATGCGCTCCGCACGGGAGATCTTGAGAGAGAGCGCTGCGCGCAAGTGGCTTTGTTTACTTCTTACTGAAACATGACATGGCACATACGCACGCAGTAGATTCACGGCACGTCGGCAATTGAATGACTCACAGTAATTATTTCTTTCTCAGTGAATATTCAATTATACAGAGGTAAGTACAATTCATGTTTTATTAATTCATTATCTATTTAATAATTTCCAAATATGTATAATTTTATTTACACGTTTATACAACCCTGTTGTCAACAGAAGTGTAAAGTAATTTAAATTTAGATTTTAGTGAAGTTTATTCGCTTATGTTATTAAAGTTTCAGTTGTAATAATTAATTTTATTTATTCATAATGTACCTGCATTGTTCGTGTAGCTTTATATTTTATTTTTAATTTTAAATTTCATTAGGGATGGAAAAATCAAAAAAGAAGAAATGCTATTTCAATGATCAATTGAAAAAAGAATTTCCACTCCTCATATCAAAGAAAGATGCCATTGTTTTCTGCAATATTTGCAGAGGAGAATTTTGTATTGCAGTTGGGGGCAGAGCAGATATAATGAAACACTTGTCCACCAACAAACATAAGCAATCATTAGATGCATCAGCTTCCAGTCATAAAGTAACAGGTTTTTTTAAAACCATTAGCCGGCCTGGCCTGTTAATTTTATCTCATTTTTAAAATGTTATTGTCCTATTAATTGGGTTTGTTTTTTGGATATGTATCTAATTTCTCTTTAACTTTCGTGATACATGTTTTTTAATGTTGTACGCTGCCCTGAGTCCTTTGGGAGAAGGGTGGCATATAAATCCAATAAAACAAACAAACAAACCCTTTTGCAATCTTCTGACAAGCAGAGTCAATGGGATTCACTTAACAACTGAGTTACTAACTTAACAACTGCAGTGATTCACTTAATAACTGTGGCAAGAAAGGTCGTAAAATGGAGCAAAAATCACTTAACCAATGTCTCACTTAGCTACAGAAATGTTGGGCTCAGTTGTGGTCGTAAGTCGATGATTATATCTGTATAGAACTGATATATGCATGCCCAAAATTGCCCCTTCCGTTGCATTTTGGACCAGCTGCAGCTTCCAAGTGATTTTCAAGGGCTGCTCCATATAGAGCAGATTGTAGTAGTCCACATTCAAGATAATCAGAGCAAGAGTGACTGTCTGATTTATCAGGTCCAGATAAGAGTGCAAGAAAGAATTGTATGAAAACCTAGTTAGCCACAGCTACTACCTGCACTCCAAGGAGAAGCTATAAGGCCAAGAAGTCCTACAAATCACACCTCAGTCCCAAAGAAAAAATGTAACCCCATTCAGGACTGAAGATGAAATATTCCTAGTTTCAGAAGTACTCCAAAAAACCATAGTCATTTTATCTTGTCTGTTCCTCCTCATCCAGGCCTCTATAGTCTCCAGACACTCAGATAAATTTTTGTCAACATCATCTGGATAGTTTGAGATTACTGACTACTTTTGACTGGTCAGGAGTTTCTGTTCCTTGCCTACATTTTGATACAAGCAAATTCCTGCTTGCTGAGCTATCCAATCTTCTCTATCAGTAGCAGGATTTATTTTAGAAAATGGAAAAAAAACCTGTCCTTGATTTATATAGGCACCGAATGAAAACTGTAATCTTTGTACATTTTTGTTGCACAGAAGAAAGAAACCTATAATCAAAAGCTTTCTGCCGTATGAAGCTTTTTTTTAGCATAACTGGTTTTTCTTTTGTTTCCTGCCAAATATCTTTCCAAGGACACTTTTACCAGCGGACATCGTTATTTTTAAGCATGGGGTTTTTGTAAACTTACCTGAAACATTACCTGCCATCTTTTCAAGCACTGCAAAATTTAATGGAAAATCAAATTATTTATAACTCATCCTGGGTGAGACTTACGCCTTTTTAAACAATAGGCCAGTTCTTCAGAATTATATATTAAAGATATTTGAAACTAAGAATAAGATGAGGAATTGCTGATATTCAAAGAACCACCCAAACTGGGGGACAGGAACTATATTCCTACTTCACAAACCCAGTCGTCTTTTTGGTGTCATCTCCATCCTGCAGGACACATTCAGTTCATCTACAGATTCCAATTTAGTAATATAGAGACAGAATTTAGTCCACTGCACCACCATCTTCACATCTCTTTAGCAAAACCTATCTGCAACCCTGGATTCATTAATTCAGCTACTCCAAGGAGATTTTCACCTTCTCCTTGCAGGCACAGTTCTTGGTTTTTAAAGTCTGTAGGACAAATAGAAATTTAACTGCATGCTCTTTTTCCAGGCATAATGCTAGACAAGAAGAGAATATTCAATTTGATTCATGCACTTGTTTCACACACTTGTTAAAGGGACACGGTGGCCTAACGGTAAGGTGCTGGGCTTGTTGACAGAGAGAGCATACGTTTGAGACCCAAGTGTGGTAGAGTGAGCTCCCATTCTTGCTCCAGTTCCTGCCAACCTAGCAGTTTGAAAGCATGCAAAGGCAAATAAGTAAACGTGTACTGTTTTGGTGGGAAGGTAACAGCATTCTGTATGCCTCGGTGTATAGTCATGCCAGCCACATAACCACAGAAGCATCTTGGGACAGTGCTGGTTACCTCGGCTAAGAAACAGAGATGAGCACTGCCCCTAAAGTACAACATGACTGGGAAAGGGAAACCTTTGCCTTTATACCTGTTAAAGGTAGCGCTCACAGCAGACAGCATCACTTAGCTGACATTGACTGCTCTTGAAAAAACTTAGCAGGGTCAGGCTCGTCTCGAGATGAGATGAATGGATGTCACCCAAACCAAAAAACAGGGATGAGAAACCACTAGAAACTTGAGAAAGCATCCTGGTAGAAAGCAATAATAATCCACTTCTGTATAGCAATATATAGCATTTAGGCTTATATACCACTTCACAATGCTTTACAGCTCTCTCTAAATGGTTTACAGAGACAGCATATTGCCTCCAACAATCTGGGTCCTCATTTTACCCACCTCAGAAGGATGGAAGGCTGAGTCAACCTTGAGCCTGGTGAGAATCAAACTGCCAAATTGCAGAGAGCCTGCAGTCAGCAGAAGTAGCCTGCAGTATTGCATTATAACCACTATGCCACCACAGTATAATTGACAAAAATACAACATGTCCACAAAATCGCAAAGCTATAAGGGAAAGAGGATTTATGTTTCATCTTAATGTCATGGAAGCCTGCCAAGAAGAAAAAGATAGAACAATGAACCATAAAATGAATTTGCATCTCAACACTGAAATCAATAGTTTTTACTTGTTTCAGTTTGCTTAGAAGTAAAACATTCATACATGTTAATTGTACATTTAAAATGGTATTCTTTAAAATGCAATCATGGACATATTTGCCTAGGGATAGTCCGCATTCAATCAAACATGAGATACTATGAATAAACATTATTTCAGGATTCGCCAAGTTATTTTTATCATATATATCATCTAAAGCACCAAGCACTTGAGAATTTGTTGTCTGGATTATGTTCAGCAAACTGGGTCATAAATTTCCAGCCTGACGCCCCATAAAGAAAATAGATAGATAAAAGAGGGAAGAAAAAAGAAAGTGAAAATGGTGATTTCAGACTTGATCATTTCCCTACATAAAACGATGAAGAAAACTGTGCTGTTCTTTGTGAAATTCACTCTTGTTTAAAATTATAGCCCTCTCACATATACAACCAAACATAAGGATCCAGCACAGGGGGGACAAACTGACAGCCCATGGGCCAGATGCATCACACACAGCCCACGCCCGCCCCAGCTCTGCAAATGGGAAAAACGTCACAAAATGTCACATGAAGGCAACATGACATGGGGAGTTTTACACCCGTGATCCAGCATATAGACAGCACTTTTGTCATAATAATAAAGGAACAATTAAAGAATATATATGAAAATATGAACAACATCTTCACAGAAATAAAATTCACATGGAAAGAAGAAAACAACAACACACTATCCTTTCTGAATATCCTTATCAGCAGAGGAAATAGCTGCAAATTAGAAACACTAGTCCATTGAAAAACCACGCACACTAAACCAGTGCTCCAGTACCAAAAGAAGAACTCAAACTTCTACAACTCACCTTAACACATGAACCAACTAAAGTGCTCCAAAACATCTTGGATAAACCAAAAGACCCAAGAAGCCCAAGAAGAAAAAGCAGGACTCATTTTCAATATAGAATGTAAAGATTATAACAGCCACTATATAGGGCAGATAGGCAGAAGAGTGCATCCATGAACATCAAGAGCCTTATTCAAATGGGTACAAATACACTGCAGCAACTCAGACCACCAGAAAAATGAAACAGACCACCTATACAACATTTTTCAACAAATTGGATACGCATGCAACTTTATTACAAGCTGCTTGACCACTCAACCCTCTAAAGCAGAGTTCCCCAACCTTTCTGGCTTTGCGAACTGGCCAGTGGGGTGAGAGGGAACAGTTCCATGTGGGCGGCAGACAAGTATACACATGCGCTTGTCTGCTGCTCGTGCAAGTGAGAATGTGCGCATGTTTACCTGCTGCTTGCACAAGTAGGGATGGATATGCTCTCACCTGCTACTTCCACAGCCTATTCCAAAGGGCTCAAGGGCCAATAGTGGGCCTCAGCTCAGGGATTGGTGACCCCTGCACCAAAGCACAATCAACATGATGTGTAAGAGGATAACATTGCCATACATCATCACCTTAACTCATGAACCAACTAAAGTGCTCCAAAACATCTTTGATAAACCAAAAGACCCAAGAAGCCCCAGAAGAAAAAAGCAGGACTCATTTTCAATATAGAATATAAAGACTATAACAACCACTATATAGGACAGATAGGCAGAAGACACAGAGTGCATTCATGAACATCAATTAGCAGTCGGAAGACATAATTTTACAACACATGGACAAACTTAACCATAGTTTCAACTGGGAAACTGAGCATCCAAGCCAAGCTAAATCAAAAAATGTTAGGGAATAATTAGAAGGTTGGCACTTAGGCAAATCAGTCATCAACTGACACATGGAGATAAACAACATTTACACAGCATTCAAAAGAGACAACAGAAAGCTAAAAAAAAAGAAACTATAAAGACTAGAACACATCCTTGCCAGCAATCAACAATCAAATAAGTAGGTGTTAATGCCAGACAAATAAGCCATGAGCAATACCCTAATCAAGGAGCTACCCATCCAGACAAACAAGCAATAAGGAACAAACTAATCAAGGTATTATCAAGGAGAAAACCACACCCTCACCAGCACTGACAGGACAAGCTATTATATATAAACAGAGAGCAAAACCCAGGCTCACTGAAAATGCTACCTAGTCAGGTAATGAAGCATCCACAAACAAAGAACCAAGCTTAGAGAGTAGCAAAGACTCCAAATCATTCTGGTGACTACTTTATTTCATATGTGGGTATAGAGAATCCATGATTCAATTTCTTCCGTCCATTAATATCTGAACATATTATAAATGCATCCTTATGTATCATACAGAAAACAGATAGGCAACCATTTGACAGCTGAGGATTGCATGTAGCTGCACCAAAAATTATTTTTCCCAAATAATTTAGCTTCTGAGAAGGACTGTCATCTTAGATTTACTATGAAGGTTGTAATGGAGACAGAGGAGTTTTTCCTTCTGATCTTTCTGTAACAGAGCATAATCATCTTAAATTCAAGCAGTGTTTCTTTCAAGTGAGTGTGGTACCGTTTTGGAGAAGTAGCGAAGAGCCAGGGCAATAGTGCAAAAGTTGATAGGAGTACATTACATACATTGATTTGGGAGTAATATTTCATATTTCTGGGCTTATGGGGAAGTTATTTTGTTTTGCTTTGCTTTTGAAATGTGTTATGTCTGCTTTATATCATAAACAACAGTTTAGTATCCTAGTCAACTCACATTACAGGAAATGATATCTCTGATGTAGTTGACCTTCTATCAAAATTCACTGGAGGTCAAAACTGAGATTTGGGGGCTACTTAAGCACTGTGGTTTCTCTTGCCTATTACTTGTAGATACTTCAATGGTGCCCCACCACCTTCTCTGGATCTTCTCTGCTCAACCGTCTGCTCATTTCCTGATAGATTATTTTAAAGCTGCTTTGCAATTTGCAGATGACTATGAAAGCAGAATCCTTCTATCACCCCCTCCCCAAAATTTCTCTTTTAGTTCTTTTGGAATAAGACTTTAATTCTTCCCAGTTCAGCTGTCCAAATCTCACAAGAACAAACCCACACTTGCTAAACAAAAAACAGACTGGCTAATGAAGCACACAGCACTTAGATAGCTATTGTAATAGGGGCCTCCATTCTTCCCTTTAGTCTGATCACAATAGCCAGTTTCCATTAGCCTGGCCCTCCCCAGCATTTATTTTCCTTTCAGAAGCTATTGAAATGGCTTTCCTGGGACATGAAAACTAATTTATGCAGATTGTTATACTGCATCACTGCCAAGTGTGATGCTGCTACATTGTTGAGATGGCTAATTATGGGGATAATGCGGTTTGTCTGCTTTCTGTTCTCTTCTGGTGATGCTCAAATGGAACAAAAGACATGGCAGACTGAAGACAAGGAGAATGAGAGCTTTGAGCCCTGTTAATAGGAGCCATAAAGGGAATAAGAGAATAAGGTTGGTTCTCAGCATGAATGAGATTCTGCACTCTGTGTCCGAGAAATCAGAAAGGAGATCAGGAAGCTAAGTTACCGTCTTGGAAAGGTTGTTTACTGCTAATAAGCTGATAAATTTAACTCATTTTGATAACTTGTAGGGTGTTGTTACTGATCCCAAAATAAATATGAATTGAATTTTCCCTCCAACACTACCCCTTTAATTGCCCCTCAATAAGTCTTACAGGAGAACCTCACTTCCCTTGTTATTATCTTCAAAAGATCCAACCATACAGTTCCCACATATTCCATTTCTGATATATTTCGTTACATAAGCACTGCTGCTCCCTGGGTGGTTTCAAAGAACCCCGCCTCAGGCATTTCCAGATAGCAAATGGAGGAGATACCATCTGGATCAGTCAAGGTCTCATCCTGTGAATTTGTAACAAACCACAAGGAGCAAATGCTGCTTCACAGAGCCCTTTTCCCTTAACTGGTTAAGATTGCATTATAACCTGCTGTGAATGATTCATTCAAATGACTCCTCGTAACACTATTCGGCACATCGGAAATACCTTTGGAAAAGTGGAAAAGTGATTTGAGAGATTCAGATATTTGCCCTGTCTCCATTTCCATAATTTGCTTTGCTCCATCCTTTTTTTTTAATGGAGGCTTTGTGCACAGATTAAAACAGATTGATGGACATTTAAATCTACTTTCATTTGCAGTTGTAAAAAAAAACAACAGAGGGTGGATATTGATCAGGAATCTACTCCTCTACCTGAATCTGTTTCTGGTTTTTGAAATTGGAAATCCATAAAAATGCTTGTTTTGAACTGCCTGTTTCTGTGCCTCTTCAAAGACATGGCATAAAAAGGAAAGGGGTTATATTACTCCTCTTTTATTGCTATACAAGAGCCCATTAAGGTTGCCAGGAAGAATTTTATTCACACTTCACATTGAAAGCGAAAGATGAGAGATTAGATTAGATGCTGGTTGCTAAAAGAAGGTCAGAACAAATCAAATAGTTTTTCTAAACTTAGGGATTATCTATGAAGTGTTCTAACATCTTGCTTCTTATTCAGAAGGCAGACAGCAGCTGTATACAAAACTGTAATAGAAATGTTAATTGTCTGTCTTTTGCCTAACTTAGGTGCTTATGTTTCTTTTTTTCCTCTCTCCGGTAATTATATTCTTGATCTATTAACTCTGTAAAGCAATAATGGTTTTGAACCAATCTGCAACATTATTTCCTAAATGTTTTTTACATTAGTTCTGAGAGTGACATCACATGTTTATCCATGGACAACCTTTATTTTTCTGCAAGGTCTCCATGCTGATGCCTTCATCTTGCCCCAATCCATGAAAATTTTCATCATGTTGAACTGTTCTGGCATTAATCAGATATCAACTGATTTACTATCTGATATCAACTCATGGCATTTTTTAAAATATGTAAAATGAGGCATACTTTGCTGATTGTTTTATGGGCACATAATCAGAAGACCTGTAGAAGACACAAGGGTATCTGCAGGCTGGAATCAAAAAAGTCAAGAGGCAACCTTGATGGTCCAATCAAGGCTCTGATCATTTTTAATGATATGTAATGCAGAGCTTTGGTCACACCATTGAGGCCACCATCTTGGTTTTTTGGGCCACATCCTATAAACATTTCTGAGGGGATGGGAAGAGTTCAGTACTTATTCCCCCCATACATCTGGGTCAGGAAATTAGGTGAGTTCTGTGGTGTTGCAGTTCTGTGTTTTTTTTTTTAATTTTGGAGGTTTTTTTCCATTACTTGGTTATTTGTATTCTATATTGCATTCTATAATTCAATAAAGCAATTTTAAAAAAATTAAGAATGCTTAAAATTTAAATGTTCCAGACTATTTTCCATTACTCCATTTCCATTAAGAAACATCCAGATTATACAATACAGTACAATGCAATAATACAATACAATACAATACAATACAATACAATACAATACAATACAATACAATACAATACAATACAATACAATACAATACAATAGCAGAATTGGAAAGGGCCTTGGAGGTCTTCTTGTCCAACCCCCTGTCTAGGCAGGAAACCTTACACCATTTCAGACAAATGACTATCCAACATCGTCTTAAAGACTTCCAGTGTTGGGGTATTCACAACTTCTGGAGGCAAGCTGTTCCATTGATTAATTGTTCTAACTGTCAGGAAATTTCTCTTCAGTTCTAAGTTGCTTCTCTCCTTAGTTTCCAACAATTGCTTCTTGTTCTGCCCTCAGGTGCTTGCCTTAATATCACCTTGCCATCCGCCAATCAATTCCTTAGAACCACATCCATCTAAGTCAACTTTATTAGTTGATGGTAAAAAGACCTTAGGTCAGCATCAGTAGTGGGATTCAAATTTTTTTACCATCGGTTCTGTGGGCATGACATGTTGGGCGTGGAATGGCTTGATGGGCATAGCAGGGGAAGGATACTGTAAAATCTCCATTCCCTCCCGATCAGCTGGGACTCGGGAGGAAGATAATAGATGGGGGCGGGGCCAGTCAGAGATGGTATTTACCAGTTCTCCGAACTACTCAAACTTTCTGCTACTGGTTCTCCAGAACTGTCAGAACCTGCTGAATATCACCTCTGGTCAAATGTAATGTAGGAGAGGGCAAATTCACTTTAGACCTCTCGTAAAAGTAAATTTCCCCTTTTCTGAGAACAGTCAGGAGAAATTAAGAAATAACAAAGAGTACAAAAACTATCATAAAGAAAGAAATTAAAGAGAAGGAGAAGGTGTGGAAGATGGGAGGGATGGAGGAAGAAGGAAGGAAGAAGGAAGGAAGGAAGGAAGGAAGGAAGGAAGGAAGGAAGGAAGGAAGGAAGGAAGGAAGGAAGGTTGGTTCTGCCTACAAATGGCACATAATTTACAATAGTATATTCCAGGAGAATGTAGTCCTGACACAGAAACTGATGTCTATTCTGGCAAAGATGATTTAGTTATAGCATGACAAGAATAAATGTTTCTTAAATCTTCTGCAAGCTGAAATCAGTATGATCTAGCCTATTTCTCTCCCTTGAAGATGTCATTATTTGAATTTACCATAAGGATAATCTTTCAGTGGAGCAGCTATATTTTGTATCTGTGACTGTTTTAAGACCAATTTTGTGTGAATTTTCTGCCTCACAAGAAATGATAAACCAAGATCATGACTGGCTCCTGGGTACCCTTGACTATTGGCCATGCAGGCTGAAGAGAGCCTGTAACATCTGTAGTACTATAAGATCTCAGTCTCAAGATATTATGAGCACAATTTTAGCAGAATACCTTAAGAGAAACGAAGAACAGATGTGGTGGGATATGGACCTGGTTTATAGAATTATTTATTATTTATTTATTTATTTTATCAGACTTATTAGTCGCCCCCTCTCCCCACAGGGACTCGGGGCGACGTACACAAGCAACGGTCTATGGACTACAAAGGAGGAGGTAAAAAATAAATAAATACAATAATCAGAGAAGTTAAAACCCCAATAAGAATAAGAGTTTAAAAGCTAACATTGACAATTAAAATTAACCAAGGGGTGGAACAGTTGTCGAGATTATGCCAGGCCGGCTAGCCGAAACAGGTGGGTCTTCAGTTTACTGCGGAAGGAGCGGAGATCGGTTGTTGTCCTGATGTCTAGGGGGAGGTCGTTCCAAAGGGTGGGACCCGCCACAGAGAAGGACCTACTCCTGGGCACCGCCCTCTGACAGTCTCTAGAGGACGGCACCCGGAGAAGGCCCTCTCTGTGTGAGCGAATGGGCTGCAGGGATGTATGGGGCAGGACACGATCCCGCAGATAACTAGGCCCTATGCCATGGAGCGCTTTAAAGATGGTGACTAACACCTTGAAGCGCACCCGGTAGGCCACAGGAAGCCAGTGCAGTTCGCGCAGGAGAGGTGTTATATGGGAGAACCTCGATCTCCCCATGATTACCCGCGCGGCTGCATTCTGGACCAACTGCAGTCTCCGGGTGCACCTCAAGGGGAGCCCCATGTAGAGAGCATTACAGTAGTCCAGGCGAGACATCACCAGTGCGTGAGTGACTGTGCGCAGGGCCCCCCGGTCCAAAAGGGGATGCAATTGGCGCACCAGGCGAACCTGGTGGAACGTCCCCCTCGCCACGGCTGCCACATGATCTTCTATAGTCAGCCGGGCATCAAGGAGGATGCCCAAATTGCGTGCCCGTTCCACCGGGGCTAATTGTTCATCCCCGATGGCCAGCGATGGAATGTGCTGGTTGTATCGGGGAGCCGGGAGCCACAGCCACTCTGTCTTGGAGGGGTTGAGCCTGAGCCTGTTGTCACCCATCCAGACCCGCACGGCTTCCAGACAACGGGACATCCCTTCGACGGCCTCGTTGGGGTGGTTTGGGGTGGAAATGTACAGCTGGGTATCATCAGCATACAGGTGGTATCCCACCCCAAAACCACGGATGATCTTGCCCAGCGGTTTCATATATGTGTTGAACAGGAGAGGTGAGAGGATCGACCCCTGAGGGACCCCACAAGTAAGGGGCCTCGGGGTCGACCTCTGCTCCCCTGCCAACACACATTGCGTCCGGCCAGAGAGGTAGGAGCGGAACCACCGCAATACGGTGCCTCCGATCCCCAACCCCTCCAGACGGCGCAATAGGATACCATGGTCGATGGTATCGAAAGCCGCCGAGAGATCTAATAGGACAAGGATGGAGGAACAACCCCCATCCTTTGCCCTCCAGAGATCATCCACCAACGCGACCAAGGCCGTCTCAGTACTGTGACCGGGCCGGAAGCCAGACTGGCGCGGGTCTAGATAGTCATCTTCCTCCAGGTGACGCGGGAACTGTTGAGCCACCACACTCTCAACAACCTTCGCTAGAAAAGGAAGGTTGGAGACAGGACGATAATTTGCTAGCTCCTCTGGGTCCAGGGAAGGCTTCTTGAGCAGGGGTCTCACCACCGCCTCTTTCAAGGCGGTTGGTAAAAGGCCCTCACCCAACGACGCGTTCACCAGCCCCAGTAGCCAGCCTCGTGTACCCTCCCAGGAAGCCAGTACCAACCAGGAGGGACACGGGTCCAATAAACATGTGGTGGCTCGCAGTCGCCCGCGCAACCTGTCCAAATCTTCGGTGACAACAGGGTCAAACTCCTCCCAGCGTGGAATCTCAAGACTAGCCTCGGACGCCCCCACTGGAACACTGGGGTGGGTCCACTCCCTCCGGATCCGATCAATTTTATCCTGCAGGTATTCCCCAAACTCCTCTGCCCTGCCCTGCAACGGGGGATCCCGCTGTCCCTGCGACAGCAGGGAGCGGGTCACCCGAAACAGGGTGGCAGGGCGGTTCTCTGCGGACGGTATAAGGGTGGCACAATACTGACGCTTGGCCACCCTTATTGCCACAATTAATTCAGCATATGCCAGAACCCATAATGTTCCAAGAGAGGTACATGTTAAATTTCTCAGGAGGACCACGAGAGATGAGATGCTAGGGGCCCAAAGGGAGGGACCTTTAAAATACCAAGATAAAGAAATTACCATTCTAAAGCAAATCCGAAAAAAGATAAGAGAAAAAAGGAGGAAGTATGCTTCCTTATCAAAGAAAGTATACAATAGAGGAATTTGGTTTAGATGGTTATTGCCAGAAGGAATGCTGATTTTTTGGGAGGGAAGCCGAATTAGAATTAAGACAGTGGATGAGGCCGAAGCCTTTATTAAAAAATATTTTTCACTCCCAGAGGACGAAGATAGCGGAGGTGGGGGAAAAGGCAGCAATGTACAAGACATGGGGAAGCGGGGGGCTATGGCTCCACCTGGGGACAGGGAGGAGGGAGCAATATCGAAAAGGCTCAGGTCACAAAAATAAATATATCTGAAATATTATTGTAATTGTTGATATACTAGAAAGTGACAAAGAAAGAGTTGATTGAACACATGGTTGATATAAAGTAAGAATTCTGTTTATGCTTATCTTTTATATGTTATTTTTAAAATTGTAGAAGCGTGAGATTTGGAGGGATTTCTACTACTAACATGGGAGCTACCAAAATTTTCTATGTACCCTTTCACCTTTTCCCCATAAATGTTTTAAAACCAATAAAAAAAATTTACAAAAAAAAAAAAAAGATCTCAGTCTCTATTTCAGAATCAAGGCTGAATGAAAGAGAGTATCATTTTGCTTGTTTCTTTATTTGCTAGCAACTGCAGAAGACTACTCCAATATTTATTGTAGAAGGAAGCAGTAGAAAAAAACATTTCTTGGTTTCACATTTCTGGTGCAGCAGTATATCAAGGAGGTCAAGATAATTGTAGCACTACACAAACTGATGAGAAAGCAGAGGAAACTCAGGATATTACATCTGAAGTATACTATTGCAAAACCTGTTCAGACATTTGATTAATGTATGCTAATTGTGCATAAATAACACTCAAATGAGATGAAAGGGATTCAGAAACAGACATTAAAAATAAATGTTCTGCTGTGACACCCTTGACCCTTAGTTTAAAAAAAAGATTTCTTAATTTTTGTTTATTTGACATTATAACTAGATTTAAGGGCAGATATTTCATGTGGGTGTCCAGAATGAAATTCTTGAATAACCTTAACCTTTGTGATAAACAGTGCAAGACAATTAAACTTTCTTCACTGGTAAAAATTGGTATTCCTGATTTCCTATGGCTGACATTATTATCTTTGTTTTGTCTATCTTTCCTTTCATGAAAATATATAATGTCACAGCCATTCAATGAATGTGGAATTCAAATAAGATAAATTTATTACCAGCAAGATATGCATTTATTAGAATTAATCAAGAAATTCATTCATATTATACATTTACGTATTAATTTATATGGCATTCATATTGCACCTTTCTAATATTTCAACTTTCTTCAGAAAGTCTATTTACCATGATTAAAACCAATATAGTATTTAAAAAATCAAAAGGACAAAATCAATCTAAAAACATTGCAGAAATCAATTTGTAGATAAGACATATTTTCTTTAGGCATTTGGCCTTTGAATGAGGGGTTCAAAACTACATTTTAGCAAGCATGAAAAGTGAGGATAAGGAAATTAACAAGAACAATGCAAAATTAAATAGGATTCACTTAAAAACAAATCGAACACAGTATGTTCACTTTCCCAGTATTTCATTTTTTCCTCCTTCCATCACATTACAAATAATAATTTGGGGCTCTATGGGCCACTTGGCATGGCGTGGATTCGGGTGTAAGAATATATAACATACTATAAATGTATCACCAAAACCAGTTACTTAAACTATGCAAATTAAGACATTCCTTGCCTGGGGCAGGAATTGGCTTAGGCTGAGGGGAGAAAATAAGAGTTAGAAATTCAGGACTAATATTCACATAAAGGTAATAAAATATGGTACTGTTGAATGAAGCTTTGAATAAGTCAGACATTAGCTGGGTTCTCACATCACTATTTTTTATTTTAATTATGATTTGATGAGCAAGTTGCAGGTTTTTGACTGACGCACAAAATTAGGCCATGAACTATGTTTTTAAAATTACAGAGGTAAGGTTTATATATCACAGAAACCAGAGCAACTGTATTATGTGATAGCACAATGTGTGAAAATAAGGCATCTTCATCCCCATGATTTTTAAAATGTTATTATTGCCATTATTATTACCCCTAATTATACTAAGTTATTATACTGTCAGGGTCATGGTTGTCTATTTTCTATCAATTTGATGACTTCCAAATAAATAAATCTCCTATCACCTCCTAGGTAGCATGGCTATATATTAAATATCACATTTATGCAGATGTTTGAGAAGACAGTTTAGAGTGTTATTTTCTGTCTTTTTCTTTTTTTCATACTGAAAATTGGTATTTCATGAATCATAGCTACTTAAGAAATTACTGGTTTATAGACTTCTATGAAATGGTTTGTAGCAATGATTTTACGGGTAGTCCTCAACCTACGGCCACAAATGTGGGAGCCCAAACTTTCCGTTGTTGCTAAGCAAGACTGTTGCTGAATTTTATGATCTTTCTTGCCACAATTATTAAGTGAATCACTGAATTAGTAGCACGGTTGTTAAGCCAATCTCGCTTCTCCATTGACTTTGCTGGTCAGAAGTTCACAATAGGGGATCACATGAACCCAGGGCACTGCAACCGTCATAAATATGAGTTGGTTGCCAAGTGTCTGAATTTTGGTTACCTGACCAGGGGGGATGCTGCAATGTTCGTAAATGTGAGAAACAGTCATAAGTCACTTTTTTCAGCGCTTTTGTAACTTTGAATAGTCACTAAGCAAAAGATTGTAAATTGAGGACTACCAGGATTCGGGTTTCACTTCTTCATGTGTAAAGTAGAGAAATGTGAAAAACATTGTGTGATTTTTAAATCTTGCCTCCCCGGTGGGATTACTAGATTCTAATCCCACAGATGCCGGGTGGGAATAAAACACCAAGGAGAAGTTCTCACTCTCCTTCTTTTTTAAAAAAATAAATAAAGTTTTATTAGTTTTCTACTATTACATTTAATTAGTGCTTAATAAACATCATGCCATCTGGGTTGTTTTGTTGGCTGAACAATACAATATTCCTAATCTTTACCCCTTTTTCCCAGCCATTGATAAAATAAATTCCATGTTTGGTAGTATTGGTAGTATCTTCTTTCTGTTTAATCTTCAATGTAAGTCTGTCCATTTCTGCACAGTCCAATTTTTTTTATTTTTTATTTATTTGTATTGTCAAGTGTGTATAAGATAATAGATATAAGTACATACAAGATAATGAATACATGAAATGGATATGAATAAATGGGGTTGTTAGGACAGGGACGTTAGGAACGTTGGTGTGCTTATGCACACCCCTTACAGACCTCTTAGGAATGGGGTGAGGTCAACAGTAGATAGGCTAAAGTTAAAGCTGTGGGGGTTTGAAGACGAAACCACAGTCAGGTAATGCATTCCAGGCATTGAACACTGTTGCTGAAGTCGTATTTTCTGTAATCAAATTTGGAGCGGTGTACCTTAAGTTTGTATCTATTGTGCGCTCGTGTATGGTTGTGGTTGAAGCTGAAGTAGCTATTGACAGGTAGAACATTGCAGTAGATAATTTTATGTACTACGCTTAGGTCATGGTTGTGTTGTTCTAAATTGTCTAAGCCCAAGATTTCAAGTCTGGTGGCATAAGGGATTATGTTGCAAGCATTGGAATGGAGGACTCTTCTCGTGAAATATCTCTGGACTCCAGTGACGTGCTGTGAGGTTTATGGCTGATGAGGCACTGACGTCACCACATCTTGACCGCATGAGTTATCTTGTACATGTTTGACAAACCAAATAAATAATAAAATAAAAATAAATAAATAAATAAATAAATAAATAAATAAATAAATAAATAAAATTGCAGCCGAAAGCTGGGGGAAACAGCGAGATGCCTATACGGTCAGCCCGGGAGCAGCAGTACCTCCATGCCGTTTCGGGCATGGGTGGTTCCTCCGGGACCACAGAGGCTACCTCTTAATCCAGCATCTTCTCTGTAGGAGAGGGCTACTCCTCCTCTCCGCACCACCCGTCCCATTTGCGCCTTTTGCCCAAATTGACCAGAACCGAGTGCCCGGACATCACTGCGTTCCCAGCACCAGCTGCAACCCCGGGATGCCCACAGCTGCAGCACCCCCGGCATCACGCTATTGCAATCGGGAGCGAGCCAGGCTGGGACAATGGGATCGCGACTGAGCTGCCTTACCGGAGGCTGGCGAGCTTGCGCGGCAAGAGCTTATGACAGCTCTGCCCTTCCTGGAATTGGAGAGCGGTGGTGGCAGTGGTGGAGGGAGAGGCGCAGGCGCCCAACAGCAGCAACAGCAGCAGCCTCAGCTGCAGAACAAGGGCCGGCGGCAGGCGAGACCCCGGCATGGTGGTCTCTGGTGATGCTTTAGCCCGGCCGATTTCCCACAGCTGCCCGCTGCTTATAAGGGAAGACCGGGGACCGGGCGGGGATGACAGAGCAGAATGCGTGCACACAGGTATCAGCTCACTCACGTGTGGCTTCTTGCTGGATTTCCTCCCCTCTCTCCCTCCCCATGCATGGCTCACTTGCACCGCGGAAAAGCAGAGCCTCGGAAAGGGATCCCAGCATCTCCGGCTTGTACTTATTGTGGTCCACCTTGGGCTGGGGGATCACTGGTGGAGAGGGATCCGTGTCGTTCCAGAAAAGTCCTTGGGGAGGACTAAATATAGAAAATAGTGGTGTGTGTGTATGTGTCATCACATCTTGGCCGCATGAGTCGCGCTGTGTGGTTGTCACTTACTCTGCTGCCGCTGAGTCACAGGAAGAACGATCGCCCTCTACTATGAAGCAGGAGAACTGCGTGCCTCACCTAGCCTGACTTTTTAGGCTTTTAAGCCTCTGCTTAACTTTGCTCATGCTGAGCGATCATAAAACACCTAAAAAGTCAGATTAGGTGAGGCACGCAGTTCTCCTGCCTCATAGTAGAGGACGCTTTTTAGAGGCTTTTTTAAACTGTTAAGCAGAGTCATCCAGGATGAGGCCACAGCTAGCTCAGCCTCACCGCAAGCTCTCGCCTGACTAGTTGAACGGTAAATGTGAAAATTCTGCAATTTTAATACCAAATAATGTAAAACTGGTGAAGTTAAATGGAAAATAACTTTATGGTACAGATCAGTAGATAAATACAAGCATTTAATTTATTTTTTCCTTTTACATTTTTTTTCTTTTCATGATGAGAGGTGAGGCTGTGCCTCGCTTGCCTCACCTGACTGCACGTCACTGCTGGATTCGCTCAATTGTGTTAATATTTTAATTATCTCTTCATCTAGTGGTATTTCTTCATTTTTTTTCCAGTGCTGCACAAATACAATCCTTGCTGCTGTTAATACATGCAATATTAAATATACACTTTGTTTTATCAAATTTTTCTGGTACTATGCCTAATTTTTAAAAGTTCAGGTTCAAGATATACATGTTTTCCTGTCATCTTTTCTAGCCACATGTGTTCTCTCTCTCTTTCTTATGAACTTACAACTGTTTGTTGATTCAAAGTTATGAGAGCCTAGGAAAAACTGACTTACCCATCCTCAAAGTTATGATCACCCTGCCACTCCCAAGGCTACATGATTGCAATTTGGGTACTTGGCAACCGGCTCACATTTATGATGGTTACAATTTCTTGTGGTTGCATGACCATAATTTTTGACCTTCCCAACCAGCTTCTGACAAGCAAAGTCCATTGGGAAAGCCAGATTTGCTTAATCCCTGCATGATGTCATTAACCACCATGATAAAAAAAATATGAAAATCTCATCCAGTCACATAATGATTCGTTTGCCTGTAGAGGTTTTGGATGCTCCATCACTTGGGCCTTTTAAGAAGAGACTGAACAGACACTTATCTGAAAGGGTATAGGATCTCCTGCTTAAGCAGGGAGTTGGACTAGAAGACCTTCCAATTCTGCTATTCTGTTACTGCTTTACATTGCACCAAATTAGGACAGACATTCTGGTTGTAATTGTGGTCTTAAATTGAGGGCTACCTGTAATTTGTTCAATCTGGGTTTTCCTTTAATTCAGCCATAAATTGATGCCTATCAAAATCCAGCTATTCTGTGTTAGAAATGTGGAAATTCAAGAAGGAAATAAGTAAACAATAGGTTTATTAGGGTCTTACTTCTGTAAGCTACCCAGAATGACCATGAGTGAGGCCTATAGACTTGGGGGGGGGGGGAATTGTGTCATATCTCACATTTAATGATCAAAATAAATAATATCCTCAGCTTGGGGAAAACAAAAATGATAGATGTGTTGTTCCTTTTGCTATTCCAGAAAGCCATTAAAGTTGCTACTGTATATCCCATTTTCCATATTTTCATATCCAGAAGCATCTTTGCTTCTTATCTGCAGTCACTCTGCTCTGAATGTCATGCCTGCCGCTCTGTTCATAAGTGCTAAATTACATACGTGTCATTTTCCTTGGCAATGCAGCCAGGACTAATGAAGGTCTTCCACACTGCAACTGCAGAGCTAACTCTGGTGTTTGTTGAAAAGCTCTGTCAATTAACAAGAGAGGGGAAGGGAATCTAGACAGATATTTTCCCTTGAAGCAAAATAGACATAGAAGGTGGCAGAATGAGAAATCAAGTGAAAAAGAGCAGTGAACATTGGCAGACTGTCCATCCTTCCTGCCACAATATAAACGTTTGTCTTTTATCATGAACAGCCTGTGGCAAAACTAGAAGCTGCCTGTGGATTTTGTTTTATTGCACTGATAGTGAACATGTTTTAACACGTGCAGCAGGTAATTATAGTAATCAGGAGAAAATGATCTAAAATACGTCTGTACAAGGGGGGGGAAAGCTAAACGTTTGTAAAATGCAGTAAATTGAGGTTCTCCATTATCCGGAATGATTTAAAAGGAATCTCTCTCTCTCCCCCTCCCTTCCTCTCCCCTTCCTCTTGCTCCCATGTGCTTGTATGTATGCACATGTGCAATGTGTGTGCTCCTGCAATTGAGTGCATGCATGTATGGCGCTGAGCTTTAGAAAAAGAAAACACCAGCTCTTTGGGGGAATAGGGAATGTTGTTTTTAATTAAATGGTGCTATTATTAGGTGTTTTATCTTTGCATCTATTTTTTCCTCTTCATAATAATAGATGCAAAGGTAAGGAGTAAAAGAAAAGAGTAAAGAAGAAGAAAAGGAAGCTTGGCCTGGTGACCCTTA
This sequence comes from Natrix helvetica, assembly GCF_964273705.1. Lineage (NCBI taxonomy): Eukaryota > Metazoa > Chordata > Lepidosauria > Squamata > Natricidae > Natrix > Natrix helvetica. Next base: position 215,492,287 of record NC_138552.1, on the reverse strand, counting down.
CACAACTACTTTTTCAGCTCTTTTCCAGGCAAGCAACCAGATTCAATTTTATATTGTCAGGGCAATATAATTAGAGAACATGGTGTCCATGTTCACCAAAGAAAGTGTCCGATGCACCATTTAAATGTGTCTATTTTTTAATTTAAAAAAAAGAATGTCTCATGCTTCTGAAGTGCAAATCCTGCTCCCTATTCTAAAATTTAAATGGGAAGAGAGCTAAGTCAAAAAAGAGAAAAAGAAAAATCAGGAAAAAATATTTCCATTTTAAGGAAATCAAGTTGAATTTAGGTATAAATAAGTAAATATAGATAGATCAGGAAGAAACCATTTCTTTTTTAAAAAGATTTTCACTTTGAAAGGAAGTTCAGGGAGCAGAGGAGAAAGGGATGACATAATAATGCATGAGTTTTCATGCAACTTGTTGAAATGTTTGCTCTGGACTGTTTATAGGCAACAGGGGGAAGTTAGTTAGAAAACAAAGACTGACATAATCAGATTGTCACTTGGCTTCCAGACGTTTTGACTGGATAGGCTTCAGAGACTTGCCAAACTTTTTTTTAAAAGGAGATTAGCACTTCATTAAGTTTAATTGCCAAAAATTCTCCTTCTTGGGCAATCATCAAGAGCCTCTGAAAAGCCACCTACCAACAGTATCTCCAATTTGTCTCCATTCTTTGTTTTAATTGTGAGTTGTTTCAGCAGTGTATGTCTTAAGTTATCAACAGATGGTTACCCAAAGCACGTGTGTGGATTAATAATCATCAGAGGGCTTTAGTGTTTGCTGCTTTTATACAAATAAACATTACTCAAGGGAGAAAAAAATGAAAGGAAATTGGCTCTGAGATTCGACAGTGCGCACTCATTGTACATGGTATCTTTATCTGTTCCCAGATGCTTCCTTTCCCAAACTTAGTCCAGCTTTTTATGTTGACCTCTTGCTAATGACTGTTTACCTCCTGAAACAATCATCTACTTGCCAAAATTTGGCATCCCTGCTAGTAAAAATCTTTCTAGCTCCATTCTGTCTTCAGGAACAGAAGACTTTTGCCTGCGTGCTCTATTTTATTTTATTTCTGCCTCCCAACTAAATCAGCACATTGTCTAACACCATGATGGCAAACCTATGGCATGTGTGCCCAAAGTGGCACGCAGAGCCATGTCATCTGGCACGCACAGCATTGCCCATTCCTCTTCTGGGTTCCTGGCGCACATGCGCATGGAATGATCAGCTGACCTTTGTGAGTGCGGCAGTGCAAGAAACCGGAAGAGCTGGTCTTCTGTTTTCCAGTGTGAGCATGCGCACTGGACAGCTGATCGGTGTGAGCGCATGCACGCCAGGAACCAGAAGACTTGCTGGCAGGCACACAAGTACACGTTGGAAACTGGAAGTACATTTTCTGACATATGCATGTCCCCTGGGCAGCTCCTCTTCCTGGTCACTGCCAAGATAAGCGCACGCGAAGTGCTCTCTTTTTGACACTCGGTGCCACATACATATGCGCTCACTCCCTTTTCGGCACTCAGTGCCAAAAAGGTTCGCCATCACTGGTCTAACATATTTAAAGAGCTAGTTTCATATGTCAGAAATGGATACTATTCATATTCACTCTGGTATGCAAACAGTTATTTTTCCAACCCGGTCAGTTTTATACACTTCCAAGCAGACCCTTTTTGAATCCTTGAAATTACCCCAAAATCAAATTCTTTGGATTCTTCTCTTACTGTCTGTTTTACTGCGCCTTTTCTAAGACAGAGAGTTTACCTCTCTCTGGTAAACTGCACACAGAAGGCCCTGAATTCCATCACAATTTTTTTCCCATACTATTTCTGCATTGGAAGCACCAAAGTGCTTCTGTGATCAAAGGCTTTGCTGGTGACATCACCATTGCCCAGGGGACACCTTGTTGGGAGCTCCTTTTGTGTCCTGATGAAGTTGACCATTGAAGTGCTACCCATTTATCTACTTGCTCTTGCCTGGTTTTGAACCACTGGGTTGGTGGGAACTGGAGCATATGACAGGAACTCATCCCATCCCACAACAACAGTGGGTCTTGAACCCGAGGCTGCAGATAATCAGCCCAGTGTTCTAACCTCAGGAGCCACCATGCTCCTATTTTTTTTTCATGAACGGATCAGATAGAAGGAATGATCCAGGAAATCCTTGGTCAGTATTGGGCTAGGTAAATTAATTTCCCAAATCCATCTGAAGTTACAAATGTAGATTTTTTTTTTCCAATCAAATTTTTATTTTTTAATATTCTTTATACACTGCGTGAGTGGTATGGTAACTGGGTAACATACATTCCAGTGCACATAAATATTGTTTTATTATTCCTAAATATTACATTTCATTTCCATTGTTTCATATTATTTATATATGCTTTTATTTTCACCCTTCATTTCTGAACCATCTTTCGATCCTTTTGTACATCTTAACATATTTATATATAATGTAAATAGTTATTATAAACGCTTTTACAGTTGTGTAGTGATCGGGCCTTTACCCTGAAATAGAGTCAGAATTCTAGATTTGGCCCTCTCTGTCCTAGGTCAGTTTGGCAATAGTCTACAAGTTGGTTTTGGAGCATGATTGGGTAAACAGAGATTATGCTCACTGGAAGGGTTCTACCTGTAGCATTTTAAAAACATTTCCCCGTCAACATTGTTTGTGTTTTCTTCCCTTCCTTTCCTTGCATGCCTATTTAAGTATTCATAGCCTTACCATTTAACTCTGTAACTTTGCTTTTAGGATCATGAAAAAAACCTATTCTAGCGAAACATTCTTCAGACAATAAGATGATTTATATGCATGCATCCTTCACAATGTCGATCCTACTGCCACAGCCTACAAAAAGTGCAAATCAACTGGTAGTATGAATAAGAACAGAAGATGAGCATAGCAACATTCGTCTCGAAAAGGATTGATTTGGCCCTGCCTTGATGGTAATGATTCCAAGGTCACCCAAGCCAGATTACTATCCATAGTCTGCATTTGGCACAACTCATCGTGGCATCTAATTTTGGAGGTTCAGTTTTCACCTCCAAATCATAGAAGTCACTTGCACAGGGCATATACAAAACATTTCCATGGCTTCTGGTAAGCCTTACTTTTTGCAGTTCGACTTCTTCCTGACCTCTTTTCCTAAATTCAAGACAGTGTAATTGATGTGTCTGATAATGTTCAGATCACAAAACTGATTCCGAGTTGAGGACTCATCTGCAGACAGATGAATCCAAAGGGGAACTTATCATACTATGTGAGGATTGTTACATCTGGTAGAAACCAACACTGTATTCTCCAATATGAGTCTCCTAGTCGTTGTCAAGCATGGAAATCATACTGTCAGTTGTTTCTGGATGGTTTCATGCCTTGAAAATTGGAGCACTTGCTATCACTGAAAAAAAAAGGATTCTGCTTTCTATCAGAAAATTATCCAAGACAGTACCAGACTTCTATCCATTAGTAGAAGTTCAAGTGCATCAGGCAGCAAGATTATGATTCCAAAGACTACAATGTTTTCAAATAGCTTTTTTTTTAAAAAAAAATCTAAGTGGATATAACAGCAAAGCGGGGTTGAAAATGGAATAGATGAACTTCAAAGTTTTGCTTTCTTCTGCCCTATTTATAAATTTGTCTATTTACCATGGAAAAATGTAAAATCTCATCCAGCCACATAATGATTTGCTTGCCTTTAGAAGTTGTGGGTGCCTCATCACTGGAGACTTTTAAGAAGAGAGTGGACAGACATTTGTCTGAAATGATATAAGGCAGGAGTCCCTTGGTCCACTCCGCAGCATGCAACCAGTCCACGCAAACAAATGAAGCCCCCTCTGCAGGATGCAGGCAGCAGCATGCAAAACCACGCCCACTCTGGTTCGCGGAAAAACCTATCTCCATGGAACCGGTCCCTAATGCCCAAAAGGTTGGCGGCCATTGGTATGGAGGTTGGACTAGATGACCTTTCAACCATATTATTCTATGTTATATGTTTTCTATATGTAATTAGTTATATTAAGCCAGGGGTGTCCAAACTTGGGAACTTTAAGAAACTTTAACTTAACTTTAACTGGCTGGGGAATTCTGGGAGTTGAAGTCCACAAGTCTTAAAGATCCCAAGTTTGGACACCCCTGTATTAAGCTATTACAAGTTGAAGATATGTATTCTATTTACTATCAATAATTAGTGGGAAATAATACTGCTGCTGTTTGACAATTTGGCACCAAACTGTGGTACTGCAATACTGAGGAAGGGGCTCTGGAATCTGCAAAGGACAAACTGTCATGGAAAGCATGTAACTTGCAGATTATGGTTGCTCACTTCCGTGCTAAAGGACAAACTAAAGAGGAATATTGTTTTATGCAATGCTTGCAAACAATGACAAAAATGGAGACAACAGTGCTCTATTTTCAATAGCTAGCTCCCCCCCAAAAAAGTAGTTAAGGTTTAAAAAAAAGTTGAATATGCGATATAAACAGGAAAAAACCTTGTAAAAAGTTGAGAAAACTTTAGATTATTCCCAGCATGCTAACTAAATTTGAATAGTGTCAAATTGCAGTGCCTGTATAGCCAGGTTCCAGAAAGAGATGTGACTTCAATTTCCTTTTCTGTCATTATTTGGCAGTAGAAATACATCTATAAATATACCAAGTTATTCTGATTCCCTTCTCTAGTATTTGTCCACAGCTTAAAACCATAGCAGGTTATGCTTCTTAAGCTTAAACATCAAAACCAAAAGCATTATTTTCCAAAGAAAGCACCTTTACATTCAGTGTTCAAATTAAATTTACAGAAAAAGTATTCAGATGTTTATACTGGTCCAAAAAAGAAAAACTCCAAGAAACAAACCACAGCCCCAAAGTGATAAATGGATAAATGCAACTAAATTCCATGAAACTTCTGAATTGGACCCAGGCAGTATTTCAAACACGTTGAATTCAATCTTATATACTGCATAAAAATACTGTTACAACTGTAATTTTACCTTCCCAAACCAAATATCTTTATCCAAATACAGTAGCTTCTGCATACAGTTAGTGGGATATACATTCCAGCCACTCTGAGAACATTTATCTATCAGTCAGCCTGGCCCCGGTGCCCCAAATTTTTAATGCCTTTCTAAAGGCTAACAAGTTAGGGCCATCTGTGTTGGAGGATGGGGGAAAGGAAGAGATTATTACAGAGGGCAGACACGGTACAGAAAAAAACACTTTACTAGATGACATGGTTTCAGGGAAGGGACCTGAAATGTTCCCATCCTATCAGAGCATAGGGGATGGGCTGAAACCATTAGAGAAAGACAGACCTGCAAATAATTCAGCTTGTTCCATATAAGGCATTATAGCTGATAACCAGCACCTTGAACTGGATCCAGAAGACAACGCAGCTCAGTAGTGGTGTTTCATGGCTGCACTAATGTGCACCCATAACTTCGTTGGCTGCTGTTTTCTGGATCAGCAGTTTCAGGGAAGGGACCTGAAATGTTTCCATCCTATCAGAGCATAGAGGATGGGCTGAAACCATTAGAGAAAGGCAGCTTCATGAGGGGTACATTGCAATACTCCAACCAGGAGGTGCTAGACTGGCAAAATCAGCGTCTCTCAATCTAGGAATTGGGGGGGAGGGGCAATTGGCACACAAGAATTGTTGAAAAAGCATCCTGGCCATGGCTCCCACCAAAAGCAGGAAGGATCTATGAAATGTTCAGCAACAGGTAAAACATAGTGGAGATCATGGAAATTATAAGGGATATATTGATACAGGTAGACAGAGAAATGGCAGGGTGTAAATTCAGCCCTGTATTTAACGAGGGGATGAACCGTGGCCTTTCCTTGAAGTATACTTGATAATTAAGTAAAATAAACCCGAGATATAGTCTAAGAAACACATTTTATTGTAAAGAAAGTAAAAACAAAACTTACTAGCTAAATGATTACATTTTGGCAGAATTCCTGCCTACCACCTTGGCAGGCGAACAAAAGACAAAGAAAGTGAAATAATAATGATGAAGGAATGTGGAAGAATGTGTGCACATGCGCTGTTGAGTTTAGTGATAAGAGTCAGATCAGTCTACCGTATGTCTTAGAGTTGAAGCACAGCTGGCAAACAAAAAAACGCAGTGACAGGAAAGACCTGATCATTGATTAGCCTTCAATAAATGGCATCATCAATATGCTGCTGAGAGTTTCCAAATAGAAGATAGGAATGTGGATAAGACAGATAGACTTCTTCCACAAACATTAGACAATGTATGGTAGGAACTGGTTTCCATCAATAGCTTTATATAAATTTGTAAGCAACTACTGGTTACCAGCTAAAGACATATTCTTGATTCAAATGGATGCATCAAAATTAGAACATCTCTGAACAAATGAAAGCAAATATACATGTCACAGGATAATGTTGCAGGATCCAATCTGGGTCAATCACTGGGACCAGAGGGTTGGTCTTCCAAGCTTTCGGACTCGTGTTGGAGCCCATCCTTAGAGAATTTCCCTCTGCTGGAACATGTGCTTGGGCTATTCTATGCATCTTATTTATATCGTGCCTGGTTGGGTGTGGCTTCTTACTGCTTGCAACATTATCCTGGGACACATATATTTGCTTTCATTATATTTCATTATATTTTGGGTTTTTTGCCACATGTAGCTTTCAAAGAGTTTAACAGCAACAATAAATTAAAACATAAAACCCTCTTTTTTAAAACAATATGCATCCCGTCTGCCCTGGATATCATGAGTCAAAGGATACGCATGCATCAAAGACTTGTCTAAATCAAAAGACACCCACCCACACCCAGCCGGAAAGTTGAGAAGACACTAACCTGACCTCACTAAGATGGGAATTCCAAAGTACTAATAAATCTTTTTCTTCTAAAAGAAGCCGGGCCTTCAGAAGAATGTCCCAAAAACATCCAGCTGCTCCCAGGAATGTGAAATACTACTCTAGTCTAGCTGAGAATTTAGTCACCTGGGCATAACTTTTGTGCAGTAAAGTTGACTTTGGGAAAATAATTTGATTTCTGAATATTATGATGACGCCATATTGAAGAATGTTAAGGAGGGAGAAAATCTCATTAGCACTGGGATAATAAGGCCTAATTTGTGCAAACGGGTGCCTGAGTGGTTGTAAATTTGATTACCGTATTCAGTTACTTACTAGAAATATTTCCCATCAGTTCTGTGGAGGAAAATAAAAGCACCCCTCTGACGTCTTACTATTTGAGGCAAAGATAGTTTTGGGAAATGGGGGAAGGGGTGTAGAGACAAGAGGGAAGTGATCAAAGCAATTGATGGAGTAACAGAAGGCACTATTAAAAAAAAGATGTAAGTGGCAAGAGGGTAATAAAAAAAAATACTGCAGGAAATAAGAAAACCAGAATCTTGTCACCTCTTAAATATTTTCCATATTCTCTGAATATGGAATAGTCTTAAAATGAGCTTTCTCAATAGTTTGCTCTGCCATTTGCCCCTAAGAAAGGAGCCAGATGTAATTTATGGTCCGTATAAATCCTAGGAGAGACAATTTGGTCTAATAGTTAAGGTACCAGGTTAAAAGTTAGGAAACTGAATTCTAATCCTTGAACACCTTAAGCATAAAGACCTTCAGCCAGTCACTTTCTCTCAGCCCTAGAAAGGAGGCAATGCTAAACTACTTCTGAAACCTTGACAAACAAATGTCCAGACCTGTCCAGGAAGTTGTAGGATTCAAGATTGATTGACTTGAAGGCAGCAAATAAATAAAGTCTGGAGCAAAAGATTCTCTCACATTAACTGCTGATTGGAGATGAGGAATGGAACCAATTTTGTTGTATTTAAGTACAAGAGTAAGGTTCTACATTTAGGCAACAAAAATGGAATGCACAGGTACAGTATAGGCGATACCTTGCTCAGTAGTAGTAACTGTGAAAGGGATCTTGGAGTCCTAGTGGACAACCATTTAAATATGAGCCAGCAGTGTGCAGCAGCTGCCAAAAAAGCCAACACAGTTCTAGGCTGCATCAACAGAGGGATAGAATCAAGAGCACATGAAGTGTTAATACCACTTTATAATGCCTTGGTAAGGCCACACTTGGAATACTGCATTCAGTTCTGGTCGCCACGATGTAGAAAAGATGTGGAGACTCTAGAAAGAGTGCAGAGAAGAGCAACAAAGATGATTAGGGGACTGGAGACTAAAACATATGAAGAACGGTTGCAGGAACTGGGTATGTTTAGCTTAAGAGAAAGAAGGACTAGGGGAGACATGATAGCAGTGTTCCAATATCTCAGAGGTTGCCACAAAGAAGAGGGAGTCAAACTATTCTCCAAGGCACCTGAGGGTAGAACAAGAAGCAATGGATGGAAACTAATCAAGGAGAGAAGCAACTTAGAACTGAGGGGAAATTTCCTGACAGTTAGAACAATTAATCAGTGGAACAGCTTGCCTCCAGAAGTTGTGAATGCCCCAACACTGGAAGTCTTTAAGAAGATGTTGGATAGCCATTTGTCTGAAACGGTATAGGGTTTCCTGCCTAGGCAGGGGGTTGGACTAGAAGACCTCCAAGGTCCCTTCCAACTCTACTATTGTATTGTATTGTATTACAATGACAATTGTACAATGACAATAAAGATGATACTTATACTTATGTCTGCAAGAAGGCAGGGGCTGTGATGTTAGAATACTCGAGAAGAATTTAGTGATTTGGATGAATGAAGGGTTTGAGCAATATTTGACTCCTGATCCAGGGATTTCTCATTCACATGATTGCAATTGTTGAGATCATGAAAAATTTACCACAAGACATGAGAAATTTAAAATAACTGCATTTTTGAAGATGGCAGGAATGATTGCCATGTTTTGACTCAATTTTTCTTGAAACTTAAAACTAATTGTCATTGTTTTAAAATGTCACTTTCATGTCACAAATTAAAAAGGCCATTTCTCTTATGTGCCTTTCAAAAACTCTAAAATAGGCCAAAGTGCTATTTTAGGTGGAGAAATATTTTCCCCTCCTCATACAATAGCTTCAAGCATCTTAAGCATTCATTTTATCTTGATGGTCTCTGTTAACATCTTCGTCTTGGGTCGTGTGAGATAAAGTTTTTCAGATTTCAACTATTATAGTTTGAAAATAAGAATTCCTTAAGGGTTTCAAGTGAGAAAAATGCAATTGTTTTTTAAAAATAATTCATATTGATAGAAGTAGAGTTCAGGAGTCTTGGCTGATGAAATCTAGTTTGAAATGAACTCTGTGGATGAAGGTGTAATTGTCAATAAATAACTTTCTGGTATGTGCTGTGAATGTATGCAGAGCATCTATATTCATGATTTTCCCACAACCATTCAGGGAAGCTAAATCTTCCCACAAAGATTTCCTCTTTCCCCAACTTCTCTGGAAGTCCCAGACATTCCTTTTCATATTTATTAGATCAGCATTTTTGTTGCAAAAACAAAGGGCCATTGTTCTGCCTAAATTTTCTTTTTACAACGATGTTAGTTAGCTCTCAGTGTGTAATCAATTAGTGATGCCTGTTCATTCTGGTATTATTTTGAACTAAACAGTGGCCCAGAATCGCATATTAATTAGAAAATTAGAACCAAGCTAGATATTTGCAGTGTTTACACCTGAATCTCAGTAATGAAAACATTTGTCTGATTTAATTCCGCCACATCTCAGTCACGTTATTCGTTATTTTCTCCCAGTTTAATGAAGTGAAGAATTTCCGCATCCATTCACTACATGGGAAATGAAATAAAACATCATCATCATTGCTGTTGCCACCACCAGCAAAAGAGGCTGAAAATTATATTTTGGTTTAATTTTTCTTATTAATTTATCAGATGGGTTTATTAAGGAACTGATTTTTAATCAGGGAAGTTATACATTTTTATTTAACTTCTTAGTCTGCTTGGAACTGAAGTACTATAAACAGTCCTCTATTTTCTTCAGAATTATTGCATCCATTTATTAAATCAGGGACAACCTGTGCTTTCCCCCTGAAACCCTCCCCAGAGACCTTTCGGAAGTGATGACAGAATTGCATTCTCCATGGCTGGAGAGAAAAATTAATCTGTACGAATGGCGTAATCATAAAAGTAATCATAAATGTATTTGATTCATTTTACCCAACATTACATTTTGATTAAACTAGCGTTGTTCTTTCCCCATCCACTTTTTTTCCTGACCGTTTTCCCAGCCAGAAGACCTTTGATCCCTGCTCTCTCCATAAGCTGGCAGAACATACCTCTACAATTGCAAGGAAGATAAAATCAAGTTTGTAAGCATGAAACTGAATTACACGTGAGCTCCAGCAGGGAGGGGATGAAAATTAGTTGGACTCTTATGTTGATTCACTGATCAGTCTTCTTTCCAGGCATACTCATCAGGGCAAAAGAAAAGATGCTCCTTTAGACCGGGAGCTGTTTCCTCTTCTGAGAAGTGGGAGACAACCTGGAGATGATTCAGAAGATATATGAACAACATTGTCAGGCACAAAGAATCAAGACTAAGTTGCAATTCAAAAATGATTCATTGCTCAAGCCTATACACAAACGTCTAGTCAAACAAAGTTCAATACCAAATTGGCACCAGACAAAGGTAAATGACATTCAAGAAGGGTTGAAAACAGATTGTTGTGGCAATGTAACAATTCTAAGCTAATGACACGTTTAACTCCACCTCCTGGCTCTGCCTTTTCTTCTCCTACAAACATGGACAGAGGAGAGTAAGAGATGGGCTAATTTATCTCCATAGAGTTTCTGTAAGGTTCGCTGGTGCAGAGCGTTCTCCACTGCCCTTTTTTTAATTTCACATGCGCAAGGAAGATTCCTTACTCAGAGAGGCAATATCCCAGTGACTCTGGGCATACAGGAATAACAGAGCATGTGCTCCTCCACTGCCTACAGAAACATTCATCTGTCTAAATACCAAGGTGCACAGGACAATTTTATACCCCCATGTTGTTTGCAGAGACTAATCCAAATATAACAAGCAATATTGCCAATGTCAGCAGTGATTAAAATCTGTCAGATGATGAGCCTGCCTCAAATCAGCCTTAATTAATGTTTTTAACTTGAGAATGTTTGCATTATGATACATCAGTTTGCCATAGACTAACCTATTTTTTTTCCTATTTAATTAATATTTTAGTCCCTTGTATAGGTTTTAAAAGATGCTTATGTGTGTATGTACATGAATATATACTTTATCAGCTTTTAAAAATTGCTGATTGTATTTTATTTGCTTTATGCTGGTCTATTATTTCAGTGAAGATTTAATTGATTGACAGCGACAAGAAAGTAAAGCTTAAATGGGGAATTCCAACTCTTTTAGAATACTAGAATGCTACAGAAATAGATATGTTTACTTGTTCATTAGAGTGTAGGGCAGTCACAGAAGTGATAGCCAATCAGTACTTGTTCCTCTAGACCAAGAGATGAATTGGTCAATGTTTGTGCCAGTCGGCATGGGGACCTTATTCTCATCAAGCCTCTCCATTTCCTCCTCTGTAGAAAATCTGTTTTAAAAAACTATGTGCCTAGAAAGATGATAAGCACCTAACCACTTATTTTGCTATCATTTGGTTCATGATCCAGTCCTTCATAACTAGCCACCATGCCGAGCAGCCAAGAGCTGGGAGATGATGCTAGTCTGGTGTCCCACCAGTAGCTGCCCAGAGTGCCCAGTACAACCCACAACTCTCCTTCCTTTGTAACAGTCTTCATTGCCTGCAAACACCATTCCTCACCTTGAGACTAGAACAGGGAGAATAGGATCAGGCACAATGGTAAGTTTGCAGCAACAATATCAGAGAAAACATTGGCAAGTTATTACCTTGAGTCACTCTGAGAGTGAGATTGGCGGTATCTGAATTTGATAAACAAACAAAATAAACATAAATTTCACTCTGTACCCATATTTGGAAATGGACATTATTGTTCTTACTGGGTAAAATAAATATGCTTGCATATCTTGTACTATTAAATTACATTGTATTTACTCTGCACAGATTGTAAACAGTTGTCTGTATAATCACCTATGGATTTGTCTTTAGGAGAGTGAAAAATAGAAATACTTATTTACCAAAAATGCACGTGGATATATATATAACTTTCACTAAAACAACAGTAAGCAAATTAATACTAATTAATTAACATTTACTATGCAATTAATGTAAAGTATGTAAATTAATATTTACAATGAGCAAAAAAAAAAAATCTGGACTGGCTATCACTTATCTTCCTGACTAAAACTTTAATCCAGTGAGTTATACATTCTATTCAAAGCTGCTTGTCACTGACCTTTAGATCTTTCAGTGTAAACAAAACAGCGTAGGCTCCAGTTTCTTATCACAGCCTACGTGTGAGATCTGCCTTAGCAAGTAACATATACATATAGACTTCTTAGATGGGTGGAATGTCTTCAATTAATCTGGAACATTTATAATACTGTCAGTTGTCTAATTCTGAACAAGAGTCACAATAAAACGGAAGGCTGAAATTATAACTATCCAAATGTAATATAGTTTCCCAATACATTCAAGGGAAGTCGGTCAATCAATCTGTCAGTTAGTTAATTAGTGTCACCGAGCCAAACCTGATTCCTAGTGATCTGTAAAAACAATAAAGCAAATGTAGTTGTGGTTGTTTCTTTTTCCTTGCCTTGATGATCATGTTTTGTGTTGTCTATGATAGATGTACATATATAAGAATGAGTCTGAATACGACCCCATTGTTAATTTAGACATCACCATCAAACCATAAAACACGTGCTTGTAACCTATTGTACTTTTAAATTTTGGTAAGCTTCTCATTGATTGTGTGACCCTTTCTCTGAAGCCAATGCTAATTCACAGATTTAAACAGGTTAGGGACGGACGATCACCTGGTATCCAGTGTGCTTAAAGGTACAGTATCTTAGTGTAGTCAATTCCTTGTGAATGTAGTACAGAACTTATCATTATACCCCACTATCTTTTGTACAAAGATGCCTTCCTACCATCTTCGGAGGGCATCTCCTCATTAAATCACATTTATCTCATTCCTAGCCCATCTCAGACAATGCATTTACTTTGCTTCTTTTTCCAACACAGACCTATCACAGAAACAATCTGCAATGCAGTCACTATGACATGGTCAGGGGCTGGGATGTGCTCACTATGATTCTTCTCTTCCGATCTTTGAGCACTGTCCAGCAGAATTATTTGGTTTTCAGTTCCTGGTGAGTTTTCAGGCTTCAGTTTACATCAGGGGTGGGATTTAATTTTTTTTACTACTGGTTCTGTAGGCGAGGGGTGGCTTGGTGGATGTGGCTTGGTGGGCGTGGCTTGGCGGGCATGGCAGGGGAAGGATACTGCAAAATCTCCCTTCCCTTCCCACCCCACTCCAGGGCAAGGATATTGTAAAATCTCCACTCCCACTCCACTAAGCTGCTTTCCCGCTCAGTTCTCCTATGCAGGGCAACAGAAGAAGACCCAGCCAATCATCTGAGACTTGGGAGGCAGCGAATAGTTGGGAGTGGAGCCAGCCAGAGGTAGTATTTGCCAGTTCTCCAAACTACTCAAAATTTCCGCTACCAGTTTCACCAGAACCGGTCAGAACTGGCTGAATACCACCTCTGGCTTACACCCAAAAATGTTCAGCCTGTTAACCAAGTTAATTTTTTAGTCACAGGTTTGGTGCTTTTTGGGGCACAGGTTTAGTGCTTCTCTAGAAAAGTGCTAGACCTATTCCCATTAGTACTGCTTCCCTTCTTCTGATAATATGAATATATTCTTAGCTCAGCTGCTGTGCAGGTTCTTGGATGCCCTGGCCCAAAATTGTAATGGGAGAAGACAATTTTGAGGCAAAAAGCATCATGCCTGTATTCAGAAGCATAGGAAATAGCTGTAACACTCACCAAAGCATAAATATTCCTTCATTTCTTACAAATTTCACAATTATTGATGTCTCAAAGAACTTATTGGCTACTATCATTTTGCAAAACAAAGGAATTTGGGTTATCTGGTACCTTCCTGGGTGAGGGCTAATGTTATAAGATTTGTTTTATGGAATGCAAGCATTAGTGGGGGGAAATTCATTTGTATCTGCCAAGATGTTCCTCCCTCAAAGCATTCCTCTTTTTAGATAACATGCAGAAAGAGCCAAGGTCAGAAGGATTTTGTCAAAGTGAGTAGCAGCTTCAAGAGAGCCCAGATTCATGTCAGACTGTGAAATAAGATAAACATTTTCTAAATTCTCTCTTTAATTTTTGAAGTGGTTTTCTCGATTAAAATTCCTCCTAAAACATTGATATTTATTCTGCATGGGAAACAATTCTCTAGAAAAAAAGCATATTTGCAACCCATGAAGATAAGGGTGTAAAAAAACGAAGTGCAGAAAGCAATCTCTGAGAATTCTTCAATCACAGCCAGTCGTTCCTATTCCAGTGCCAGGATTGGCGAGTTTTCCCACTCGTTGGTGAGGAAGAACAAAAGAACAATTCATTATGCTTATCTCACATTGGACATGACTAAGCAGGACAGTATTATTTGGGAGTGATTTGGAAGACGCATAATAGAAGCAAAGTAGGGATTGGAATGGGAGCAGGCAGATGTCATGCTGGCACCATTTTGGATGAATTCAAAGAAGGGTAGATAACACTTTAAGTCAGCAATGGGAAGGATCCTCAAGGGAGACTCTACTCAACTCAAATTATGCAAATAGGAGAAAAGAAAAGAAAGGTTTGATTTTTCTCTTTTAAATGGAAGAAATCCTGATTATAGACACAGTGGGCCATTTTTCATTTGGCCTTAGATGTTAGAAAGGTGCTGGTACTCCTATCTGCTGTTTATAGTTACATATGTTTATAAAGAAACAATCTACTGCCGATAGTGATATTTATCTTTGATGTATTTTTTAAAGCATGCAGATCTTATATTAACTTCCTCTGAAAGTTCATAAAACTTGGAAAGAAAAAATATTTTAGGGCAATGCTAACATACCATGAACAATTAAACTATAAACTAACATTTATTTATTTATTTACTTACTTACTTATTGAATTTATTTGCTACCCATCTTGTGACAAACCAAGATCAATAAAGAGAGGGTGAAGGAGTAAATATAGTGACTGACCATGTATTGCATGTCCTTATTCTTAGCTTCAGGGAACTAGAATCACCTTTGCATTAAAACAGCCAGATAACAGAAGGTAACTTTTTAATCTATTCTAACCCAAGTTTCTCAGCTCAAAATTCACTTTAACTAACCTCTGCCTCAGAGGTCGTATTCAGCAGGTTTTGACCAGTTCTGGAGAACCGGTAGCAGAAATTTTGAATAGTTTGGAGAATGATAAATACCACCTCTGACTGGCCCCGCCCCCATCTATTCTCTGCCTCCCGAGTCCCAGCTGATTGGGAGGAAATGGGGATTTTGCAGTAACCTTCCCCTGGAGTGGGAAGGGAATGGAGATTTTACAATATTCTGCCCCTGCCATGCTCACCAAGCCACACCCACAAAGCTATGCCACGCCCACCAAGCCACACTCCCAGAAACAGTAGTAAAAATTTTGAATCCCACCACTACCTTTATTTTCTGGAGCTGACACCAAGGTCATTCTCATCAGGGAATGCTGGACTATAAGGCAAATTCTAGACCAATGTTTCCCAACCTCAGCAACGTTAAGTTGTGTGGACTTCAACTCCCAGAATTTCACACGCAAGATGTTGAAGTCCACACAGCTTGAGAAACAATGCTCTAGACAATGTTCCTCCCTGTTACAGATCTGCCCTTTGGCTGAGGAAAAATAGCAGCTGAAGTCTATACCTGTTCGGTACAGGAAGCTGGAAAGAAAGACATGGGACAATCAAAACAACATCTTCTCTCACACACCCAAAGATTTCAAAAGTGTCAGAAAGTATCCCCCGTGACTCTGGCGGAAAAACTTGAAAGAGCTGAGCAAGCTCTGAAGCAGATTAGGCTGAATATCTTCCTCTCCTCCTCAGTAGCAGCCAGATCTCACTTAGCTTTAGTGTAGGGAAACCAGCCCAGAGGAGTCAGGATTATGATAGTGCAAGGCAGCAATGGTATCTCTGCATCACGCTTTCAAGCATTTGCATTTTTGTGGTTTTACTCTTATGTGCTGTAGCTGGCTGTGTATGGATGTCCCACCCCCACCCACAAACACACATACACATATTCCCTTTTGGCTTGTCATGGGTCAGCCCTTTGTGGCAGCTAGAGGGAAAAACAGCAAAAAGAACATACACTTGGCCAGCAGCCTGAAAACACAGCTGCACAGTTTGTTGTGCTGTTGAAAAGGCAGACCTCTTGTTTGTCTCCATTCGTGTAATTTGTTTGTTTGGTTTTTTTTTTTTTAAAAAAAAAGCTGTTCTAATTGCCAAAGAGCAGAAGAGTGGCCCGGCTGACCACTGCTTTGTAAACTTATGCTTCAATGACACCTGGTGGCTAGCCTTATAGAATTTCCTTTTTTTAAAATAGTAAATGCATTAATTATTATAATTGCAACAGTAAAAACTAATACAAATTTCAAAAAAATGGATAATAAAAAGAAAGTAAAAAGTGCAAAAAAGGAAGAAAAAGGGGGAGAATAGAAAGAAAAATAGAAAAGAAAGGAAAAAATATATAGTAAAGAAAAAAGACATATCGTAAAGAAGTGGCTTCTCAACTTCATCACGAGTATAAGCAATTTTAGTAACTTCTCTTGAAATGCCAAATATGATCTTCCTATATGCCAACTCTCTCATAAACTATTCTCATTTTGGCCTGATATAAGCAAAAGTCTATAGAGGTTATCATAAATAGCAACATATCTCTTTTAACCTTGATCAAATAAAACAGCTTTATATTCCTTATTTTTACTTCTAACATCTTGTTCTTTAGCTCTGCCAAATATTGTCATGGAACTTGATTTATTTATTTTTCTTTTCGCCTTTCATACATTTTTTTAAAAATTAACAAAACTCATTTGTTGAATCCAATATAGGAAGGCTATCCAGGTCACTCTTTCAGTGTATTGTTTATATCCCCCTTTTAATTGTTAAAATATAAGCCAGTTTCTTTTATATGTCCAGTGTAACATGTTTTTGCATGTCATAGAAAATCACTTTCAAATCAGTCTCACCCTTGTTAGGTAGACTGTGCTCCTCTTCCATAGCATCTTTTAGATGCAGTCTATCTATAGAACAGACACTCTTAAAATTAACTTTTCATTCCGTCGTTCAGTATATCCTACAGTAAAATATTTTGTTATATTCTGTAATTATAAATTGAGATTAAATGTCCTTCTCCTTGAACTGTAATCTTTACAGTCTCCCTTTAATTTGCTATAGTGCCTAAGTTTTAAAATCGTATCTTATGTTTCAAAACAAAAGCATTTCCCACAGGAAGGATTCTTCATAATTAATTCCGAAATCTTATTTCAAATTTATCTGGACCCTTAGTCCATTTGTAATATTCTAAAATCAAATGCTTTGGATGTTTACTACATACACACAAATGAAAATATATGAACTTAATGTCCTTTCAAAGGTACCAAATACAGTTTGAGCAAGACAGCTCTTGACAGATATCTCCCAGAGCTCTAAACCAATTCCCTCCCAGCCCGAACTCTAATAAGGAGCAGCAATCTGGAGCACTTGTGGGTAATCTCAAGTCATCTCCTTGCCCTATTCATTAGCTCCTCATTTTGCCATTAGATTTTTGTTCAACCTAAGCAACGGAGACTGAGTATTAAATCCCATATCTTTAAAGCCATTACTTTTGCTTGGATAAAGTATTGTTTCAGAATTTCTGGGACTAAATTATATTTCTAACATCAGGATCTCTACTGGATAGGCTTTATTTGATTAGATTGCTGATGAGGTATCTTGCTACCATGGATATTTTTCACAATGAACCTACATTGATCATATTTAATTCTGTCTATATTAAGGTGACCAACTTTTTTACAATGAAAAGGAGGACAAAACACGTTCTATTGTCCAAAATGGCATATTTAGCAGTACTATGACAGATATTGCACAATGAAAAATTGAAATTTATTGGAAAAGGAATATATCAAGTTGTTTTCCAAAATAAGGGAGCAGCAAAACCAACTCATTTATACATCCAGTACAGGTTGTCCTTTGCCTGAACTTGTACAAAAGCTCACAGGTGCTTGGCTTAGAGAATAGGTGGAACAGATTCTAAGAATTATTACTGAGACATAAATCATGATAAAATCTGAGGAAATTGTTCTGATTAGTTGTGTTTAGAAATGGCAATAGCATTTAGACTTAGATACTGCTTCACAGTGCTTTACAGCCCTCTGTAAGCAGTTTTCAGAGTAAGCATATTGTGCCGAACAATCTGGGTCCTCATTTTACTGACCTCAGAAGGATGCAAAGCTGAGTCAACCTGATCCCATCAGGATTGAACTGCTGGCAGTTGGAAAAATTAATCTGCAATACTGCATTCTAACCACTGTGCCATCCATTACTGCAATGTTGTTACTGTTCAAAATGTGGCATGGGTGATGCTTATTCTAACAATTTGCAAAGCACTAAACAACAGGAGGTTATACAATTGTGGTATGATATAGTACAGTAATAGTTATGGACCCAATGGTTGCATAAAGAGGTTTCAGAATAGAATGGCTTCTGCCATGTGTAGCATTCTTGTATGCCCAACATATCCATGTTACAATCCACCACACTTCATTTGTTCCATTTAATGGCTGAAAATTCAATGGTTGCAAATATTCATGTTGCCTGCTACCCCAGGAACCACAAACTCTATGCTTTAAAGCCATTCAGAATTTATACACAGTAGCTTGTCCTGCCAGTTTCAGTGGAGGTGTGGCTTTCTCCCTTGTGGTTCCTTATTAGGATAATATTTTGTGTTGAACTGTTTGTTTGATGTTAATCATTGTTTATCAGGGTGTTGACTAATGAAGAAGATATAAGATTATTTCATCAAGTGAGATTATTTCATCTAGTCTTCTGACTGGCTTTCATGGATGTGCTTTGCTTGCCCTCTGCTTGTCCTACCTAGTGGCTGTTACAGTCCTTACATTGTATGTTTTATGGCAGATGACTCCTGTTTTTTCTTCTTGGGCTACTGGGTCTGTTGGTTTGCTGAGATGTTTTGGAGGGCTTAAATTGGCTTGTGTGCTACGTGATACTATAGCATACACTCTCTGGGTTTTTTCTGAAATGTTTTGGATTATGGCAGTGTTATGCTTTTCATTGCTTGTGTTGGTTGTGCTATAGTCAGTTAAATGGTCAGGCACTTTTTGATAAAGTTGCATGGGTATGTATTTCGTTGGAAGACGTGTAAGTGATCTCGTTCATTTTTCTGGTATTACA
Organism: Natrix helvetica; assembly: GCF_964273705.1. NCBI lineage: Eukaryota > Metazoa > Chordata > Lepidosauria > Squamata > Natricidae > Natrix > Natrix helvetica. The sequence continues at coordinate 215,472,960 of NC_138552.1, read as the reverse complement.
AGTTGCTGCAGTGCATTTGTGCTTGTCTGGGTAATGTTTCCACATAGTTCTTTTTGTGGGAGGTTGGATTGTTACTGAGCACTGGTTAGTATGGGTTGTTTTTTTCAATATACTTGTGATTCTTATTTGCCATTGTTTCCTCTACTGGTGAGGATATCCAGAAATGTTGTTTTCTTCCTACCTTGTCAATCTTATTCCTTTGAAGATATTGTTGATTGTCTTCTGTTGATCCTTTGTTATTAAGACAGAAGTGTAATTTACATACCAGATCCATATGTTTGGTTTCATGTGTAGGAGTACTATAGTTTCTAAACACTGCATTAGGATGTCTCCTATGCATCCTGAGAGTTCCCATGGGTGTGCCTCTGATTTATTGGTATATTTGTCCATCAAACTGGATGTGAGGCAGAGGCTGATGTGGTTTATTATCCTGGGTATTTCAATTTTAGCATATTTGTCTAAGTCATGTTATGTAGTACTGATGCAATGGATTATTTTGCTAATTCTCAAACTATAGACATGAAGAGTGCTGTGACATCAACTGAAACTATAATTTCATCTTCCTCTATTTTTAGGGCTTTGATTTTCTGGAATCACTGTGGTGGGGTGTTGGTGTAATATTTACTCTCCTTGATGATGTGTCAAAGCTTTTTTCTGTGAGTTCTTTGATTATATGGTAAATTAGGGTCTCTCAGAATGGTACAATTGGACAAAGAGGTACGTTGGACTTGTGTATTTCTGGGTATCCATAGAAATGTGGGAGAATGGATCCACTGCTTTTCATTCTCCAGAGTTCTTCTCTTGTAATTTAACCTTCCTTGGGTGGACTATTGAGGGACGTTTTGATCTGAACTGCTTTGTGTTAAATGTGTATTCTTTCTTGTCCACATACACTTCAGCACAAGTTGGTTTTTTTAAGGAATCATTCTGAATTTAATGCTTGTATGCATTAATATGTCCATGCATTCTGCTTAAGAAAAACGCTGCATTTATTTTTATAAAAAAAGATTGCTCCCAATGGCAGCCATTTTAAGATATGGCATAATTAACTGCACCTTTAAAGTACAATTTCTGTGTTGCTTTTTTCAAATAAATTGGAGGGGGGGAGGAGATAACTCTTTAGGAAAAGCAATTATTATTAACATCTTTATTACCCAGGGCAAGCTAGGAAATATATATATAGTACCTCTTTATAAGGTAGGAAACCTTTTAGCAATGCTATGCTCAACATCTTGTTCAAATGAACAGTATTGTGAACCTAGTGAAAATTTGAGAAAAGATGCTGGTTAGGAGAGTAATCACTACCTCCTTCTTCCTGGATAGGGCCGCCCTTGAACTCTGCCTTCCTAACCTTCTCATCTGGGCACAACATAGCCTCTCAGTTTCTGGTCCTCTCATGCTAGCAGTATACACTGAAGAAAATTGTGCAAATATGCACAGGCTTAAAATTGGGGCCTTGGATAAAACCTGGATTGGCTTCCCCTCCTCTTAATGAATGAATGAGAACAATCAACCAATGGAACAGCTTGCCTTCAGAAATTGTGGGGGCTTCATCACTTGAGACTTTCAAGAAGAGATTGGACTGCCATTTGTCAGAAATGGTGTAGGGTCTCCTGCATGAGCAGGGGGTTGGGCTAGATGACCTATAGGATCCCTTCAAACTCTGTTAATCTGTTAAACCCTGTTAAATGCCAAATGAAACAAGACTAGGACTCTACAGTAGATTCCTTTTCTATATATACAAGAATATGTATACAAGAAGAAGGCTCCTGTTTCACTGAAAGTATTCATACATTGTGGTAAGTCATGGCTTGTTTTAATCCTAGCTTCCTGAGTAAATCACTTGGTTAGGTCTACCCATGCACTGCAATTGAAGATCTCCTATAGTATGTTAAACAATAAAAATTTTATATGCCTTGTGGCTGGGTTCACTCAACACATTAGACCCAAATCAATCATATGATTTTTAGGAATGCCATGTGAATGTGTCATTTACCCATGTGGCTTTGCATGCACACATTGCCATGCCCTAAATAATGGCCAAGAAACCAAAGTTGTAAGACTCACAAAAATAAAATAAGTCCAATTCATAGCAAGGATGTGTGGATTGGGGAGGGGGTGGCAAAACCTTTACAGCCATTTGTGGAGTAATTGACACAGTGTGGCTTGCAGGGCCATTTTTCTGCTCAAACCTGCTGAGTCAGTTGGGGAGGAGAAGCAAGTAACCTTGCTGATGTATTCCCTTCTTCCGGGAACCAGGTAATTTGGGCTGTCACTTCTGTATGCTTGGATTCACAAATCATTGTATGAAATTAACATGAGGATGGGGAAAAAGGGAGGTGGCATTGCAACACACTTTTCATTCTTGCTTAAAGGCGTGTTTCAGAAAGAGTGAGCATGGTGTGTCCAGTCAAGAGAGACTAACACGTAATGAAAGTTCTCTGTTTCGATTGGGAAACTGATGTTCAAATAGAATAAGGAGACAGACTTAAATAGCATAGGACTGCCAGCCTCAGAAGAAGTTGCCTTGAAATAGCAGCTCAGATATCCAACACCGCTCTTGGACAATTGCCATCAGTCAGAAATGGTGTAGGGTCTCCTGCATGAGCAGGGGGTTGGGCTAGATGACCTATAGGATCCCTTCAAACTCTGTTAATCTGTTAAACCCTGTTAAATGCCAAATGAAACAAGACTAGGACTCTACGGTAGATTCCTTTTCTATATATACAAGAATATGTATACAAGAAGAAGGCTCCTGTTTCACTGAAAGTATTCATACATTGTGGTAAGTCATGGCTTGTTTTAATCCTAGCTTTCTGAGTAAATCACTTGGTTAGGTCTACCCATGCACTGCAATTGAAGATCTCCTATAGTATGTTAAACAATAAAAATTTTATATGCCTTGTGGCTGGGTTCACTCAACACATTAGACCCAAATCAATCATATGATTTTTAGGAATGCCATGTGAATGTGGCATTCATTTACCCATGTGGCTTTGCTTGCACACATTGCCATGCCCTAAATAATGGCTAAGAAACCAAAGTTGTAAGACTCACAAAAATAAAATAAGTCCAATTCATAGCAAGGATGTGTGGATTGGGGAGGGGGTGGCAAAACCTTTACAGCCATTTGTGGAGTAATTGACACAGTGTGGCTTGCAGGGCCATTTTTCTGCTCAAACCTGCTGAGTCAGTTGGGGAGGAGAAGCAAGTAACCTTGCTGATGTATTCCCTTCTTCCGGGAACCAGGTAATTTGGGCTGTCACTTCTGTATGCTTGGATTCACAAATCATTGTATGAAATTAACATGAGGATGGTGAAAAAGGGAGGTGGCATTGCAACACACTTTTCATTCTTGCTTAAAGGCGTGTTTCAGAAAGAGTGAGCATGGTGTGTCCAGTCAAGAGAGACTAACACGTAATGAAAGTTCTCTGTTTCGATTGGGAAACTGGTGTTCAAATAGAATAAGGAGACAGACTTAAATAGCATAGGACTGCCAGCCTCAGAAGAAGTTGCCTTGAAATAGCAGCTCAGATATCCAACACTGCTCTTGGACAATTGCCATCAGTCCTGCAGTGGGTGGGATGGAGACATGATTGTAAAGGTAACCTGACTGAATAAGTTAGAAGATGAGACTGCCTATGTGCAGTGTTGATGAGGAGCAAGTGTAGGAGGATTCAGCAATAGAAATAGTTTTAGCAGCTTATGTCTCCAGTGACTTTCCTTTAATGTGATTGGTCAGTGCTCTAGGAATGCCTATGGGTGTCTATTATTGCCATCAAAATCATCTTGCACTTGCTCCAATGTTTTCTCCTTAATTGATTCTCTTGGAAATAACCAATACAGAAAAAGCCTCCTATTAAAATCCACAGCTACAGTAGGAGAGCTTTAAAATGGTGTTGCAGTGGTTAGCTAACTCTGGCTAACTCTGTCAACTGCCAGCAGTTCGATCCTGACGGGATCAAGGTTGACTCAGCCTTCCAGCCTTCCAGATTGGTAAAATGAGGACCCAGATTGTTGGGAGCAATATGCTGACTCTGTAAACTGCTTAGAGATGGCTGTAGAGCAGTGTGAAGCGGCATATAAGTCTAAATGCTATTGCTATTAAAAGAAAACTTATCAAGAAGCACTTAAAACTTCCCCTCACCACTCCTAACCAAAATATTTTGCAGTGCACTAAAATTATCAATAATAATAAATTATCAATAATAATAATAATAATAATAATAATGATGATGATGATGATGATGATGATGATGATGATGATAGTTGGGTGGGGCCCGACTAGTAATTAATGCCAAATCCAGCGAAACAACTGGCCGCTGTGATACAATTCTGTTGATGCAATAATAATAATAATAATAATAATAATAATAATAATAATAATAATAATAATAATAATAATATTTTTGTGCAAAATATATTTCTTTAGCAATATTTGTATATTATTCTGCTATCAGAACCTGTCACTTTCTGACCATCTTTAATCTGGCCAGGAAGAATACTATTCGGTGTAAGAAGCTATTGTTATTATTTATGGAGCAAAATGAGAGAGGGCAGAAGGGGAGAGAAAAGTGCTTTTAATTGGCGATAATGGCTAGTGTTATATCACATGCTGGCATCCTTACACATAAACATGTGATGTATCATTGCCTTATGAATGATATTTCCATTTAAAAGGAAGGAGAAAGAGAAAGAGAGAGAAAAGTAGATCACATATATGTGTTCAAAGATATAAACTGCATATTCTTCTCTCTCTCTCTCTCTCTCTCTCTCTCTCTCTCTCTCTCTCTCTCTCTCTCTCTCTCTCTCTCTCTCTCTCTCTCTCTCTCTCTCTCTCTCTCTCTCTCTCTCTCTCTCTCTCTCTCTCTCTCTCTCTCTCTCTCTCTCTCTCTCACCCTGATTAGGTACCATCAAACTAAAATGTTTCAGAAAAACTGCTAGGACTCAACATCTCATGTGGAGAATAAAGCTGTGGGGAGACAGTATTTTTTGGAGATGATGAAACTAAACTGGAGAATGACAAGGAAGTATTTTTCAAGGTACTATAAGAACATGACCAGATAGCTGATTTATCAGGTTTCTTTTAACTCTTATCTCCAGAGCTGTTTGCATAGGTTGACATTTTAAGGCTGCTTCTGGTCAGTTTCACAGCTATCATGGAGGTCTTATCAAGGAGTCTGAGATAACAAAATTTTGGAGTCCAGAGGCCCTGGCCAAACACTTGTGGGTGTCTATTTATTAGACACCTACTCAAACACACTTTTGAAAACTTGGTAAATATGAAACATATTAGCTCATAATGTACATTAAATACCATAGACGAAGGTGGTATATATACCACTTCAATAATAATCAAGGAAAATGTTAAGAGTGGAATAATGTCAATTACTTTTTGATGCAGATATAAGATAATTGTGACTATTTAAAGAAAATAATTATAGCATTTAGCTTTTTGGGGTTGCATTGTTGTACAATATACACTCACATGTAAGCCCATTGGCGGATAAGCTGACTCTCACATTTATATCCAAAATACTATGAAAAATGGGCCACCTACAAATAAGCTGACCTTTGTAATTTCATATGTTTACATTTTCACAATTGATATATCCACAGGTAGCACATTTCCCATGGCATACAGCACCTGTGCGACCCTCCACTGAGCAGCTGGAGCATCGCAGTGGTTCACGGAGGCGTAGCTGGACAGTATGATGCATGTGCGCGCTGCACACGTCCATGTGGACAATGCCGGGCCCGTTCCAACTGTACCAGTTGGAACGGGATCCAGAAACCACCACTGAGTCAACCATATGAGAGATTATTAATGGGAGATTAATGAGATGAATTAATTAATTATTAAAATAGTAATCTATTAATACCATGGATTACTACAGTAATACAAGACCTCCTTTTCCAGGAGGGTGCCTCCTTCATTCAATCAATCATATCTAGCAGGGATTGAGAAAGATGCTTTCTTTTGAACAGATGAGCTATTCATGGGCCAGATAAATCAAGATATGATTGGGTAGGTGGCAACTTTCAGTTTCAGTTTGACAACCAGAGAACTGAACTGACTGAATCTGCAAAAAATGGAATTGGCTGTCGGTCTCCCAGACTATAATCTGACACTAGCTATTGAATGACACCATCGTTCTCTCTTTTTGCATGGTACAAATGCTACATATGTATGGTGACAAGTCTGTTGAAGGTTGTGTGAATAAGACATGTAAAGGACAGGTTGCATGAGTCAATGTTTTGATCTCTTTCTGACCTCTGGAATTGTCTGAAATGCAGCCTTCCCACTTTCCCCTGTGGAAAAGTCCTCACATCCTTTTGATTTGTCAAGATATGCAATTATCTAAATAGAGCTGGCATGAATCATTGTGGCCCAGCTCTGGATAAAATGTTCCATATTAAATGTTGGTTTATAGTTATCGTATTTATTCGAGTATAACGCGCACACGTGTATAACGCGCACCCCTAATTTTCGATTAAAAATCGGTATAAAATTTTGTTTCACACCAAGCATTGTAATTGACAAAAAAACGTTGTTGAACACGTGCGGCCATGACTATTGCCGCCGCTGCTGCCACCGTTCACAGGACCCGCCTCTCACCCTCTTCCTCCTGCCGACTGGAGGAAGAGGGTGAGAGGCGGGTCCTGTGAACGGCGGCAACAGCGGTGGCAATAGTCGCAACTCGGCGGCGGGCCGCCCCGGCTGGGAGACAAAGGAGGGGAAAGGCAGCAGGCAGCTGAGTTGCGACTATTGAGCATGGCGCGGCGCCGCCTGAGGCCGGGATCGAGGCTGCAGTCCGGAAATTTACAATTTACAATTTGCCTGCGCCCTCAATGGACCGGCCGCCACTGCCACCCCACCCCAGCCCTCGTTTATAACGCGCACCCAAACTTTGATTTCTTTTTTTGGTAGAAAATTTTGCGCGTTATACTCGAATAAATACGGTAGTTGTTTGATAGGATGAAAGTGGAAAGAGGGAGGGGAGAGAGAGAGATTAGCTATCCAAGGTGAGAAGATGGTTTTGACTCCAGTTTCAATTTCTCCTTTTTCCACATGAGCTCCAGGGACGTGAGTTGTCCTGGAATGCCAGTCTTTTCTCGAGGTGGTTGAGAAATTTGGAAATGATCCCCTTTCTTATCACATGGGCCTCTGCCTTAGATCAAAAACAATGCCAACTGCGGGGCTTGGTTTGGATGGCTCCCAAATGCTTCTGAGTTAGATCTTTAGGGGAAATGTCACAAGGGGTCAAAAGGACAAGAAATGATCCTTCTGTGACTAAAATAGAGATGATCGGCTCTGGAAGAATGGAACTGGGAGCCTTTTTACAGAAGGATTCTGCCCGGGTTAAATTCCATCTCTAAATGCAACATCTGATGTTTTCCAGTGCCTTTATATTTAAAAATAAATAAACATAGCATCTGAATTGAGCTTTCAGTTTCCTTTTCTGTGGTGTGGTGCAGGAGTATGAATGTGCAAGAGAAAATGTTCATACTTTTCAATGTTACCTGAGATACTAAGCCTGCAGTTCCTACAAAAAGCATGAGGGGGGAAAAGTAGGAAGCAGATGTGGTGGTGTGAAGACCCTCCAGAGGAAAAAAAGTGAGAAGCAGATGGTTTTTCCTTCAGAAGCCATTATTCACCTCCTGACAGGAGTTAGAAAGGAAGAGATATTAAAAGAGGAAATCTTAAAGAGAAGAATTGTTAAAGCAGAGGATGTTAAGTATCATTGTGACTATGTTATTGCACTATTACTATTATGGTGATGAATGTTATAACAAGAATGAATACTATGTCTGATGAAACGTTACTGTACCCAGACCAAGTGAAAATTGGATTGAATATAAATAAAATCAATAAGACATTGAAAAAAAGAAGAAGCCATCATTCATTTCCTGATATCACAGAGTCAGATACATTTTTTTTTTGCATTGGTACACCGCTCTGTTTTACAGGTGGTCCTCGACTTCCAGTTACAACTGAGCCAAACATTTCTGTCAGTAAGCAAAGCAGCTCTTAAATGAGTCATGCCCCATTTTTACGAACTTTTTTACCACAGTGGTTCAGCAAATCACTGCAGTTGTTAAGTGAATCATTCGGCTGTTAAGCAAGTCTGGCTTCTCCCACTGACTTTGCTTGTCAGAAGATGGTTGGAAAGATGGCAAATCATGTGACCCTGGACAGTACAACCTTCATAAATGCATGCCAGTTGCCAAGCACCAAGATTTGATCATATGACCATGGGGATGCTGCAGTGGTTTGAGAACCAGTCCCAAATTATGTTTTTCCAGTGCTGTTGTAACTTTGAATGGTCACTAAATGAATGGTTATAAATTGAGGACTACCTGTATTTAATTATTTATTATTTGTTTAGCATTTATATACCCACCCATCTCAACATAAAGTGACTCTGGGTGATCCCTCTTTTCATGGACTCATTTTATAACTCCTCACTATGTAAAATATCTGGGAAATTCTGGCCTCTTTTATGTACAGCTGTTACTATCAGAGCAATATGATACAGTTTCCTTGTATGTTTCCTTAAATTCAGCTATTCTGTCTGTAAAATCAGACAGAGTTTGGCAGCCCATTGAAGATATCACCATTTGTTCTAATATAACATTATGTCCTGTTTTGTTTTAGTTTATTTTAATGTTTTAATTTTTAAGTCTTGTCTAATAATCATAATAAAAGATTGACTGATTCTGGGTAGCTTATACAATAAAAAAACTATCACAAAAAGCCTAAATGTTAAAGACTACAATTAAAATACATTGTTAACAACATAATATTGAGCAAATCATATACTCAATATTGTATAATATTACTAATCAATGATATGCTTATATTCACAATGCAATATTTTGCAAATGCTGCTAACATATCAGACTGAGTTCATACATTATATTAAGTCATGGTGCAGATGATTTATTTTTTCCTTGGTACAAAGAATAGAATTATTTATTGGCCAAGTGTGACTGGACACACAATGAATTTGTCTTTGGTGCATATGCTCTCAGTGTACATACAAGAAAAAATACAGAAGAATGCAGCCACTATGATTGTAAACCATGATGGTTTAGCATGCTATGCAAACTCAAACAAACTGCTGAGTGCAGTGGAGGAGTTTGATCATGGTATTGAGGAAAAGTTTCATAAACTTTCCCATATAAGGCAATTAAGGTGAATGAAAGCCATCCTTTAGGGTGGCTGATAATATTGAACTGTTATGCGTGTTAAAGTTGTATGACCATCTAAACAGAAATGTAAAGAAGCCCATTAGTAAGCAAACTGAAATAAGTTTAGAAAAAAGGAAACTTGAGCGTCAAGGAAAAATGGAGCTCTTTCTTTTTCCTTTTTAAAGTTACATAAAGGTGTTCCTTGGTTTGCTAGAAGTGTCCATTCTATAGCAAATTATTGTGGCAAGCCTGCATTGCTATAGTGAGGAAGGTATTCAGGGGGGGCATTCTTTAAATTCCCTGCATGTATAAGAGCTGAGACAGAAATGCAAAGGCTGTCTGGGCTCTTTTGGAGTCAGCTTAATCTTAGGTGCCCTGACAGAAAAAACTAAAAGGGAGTCAAGGCTGACATACCACAGGCCCTTGAGGTACACTCAGAGCTTGGTACAATTAAAAAAAAACAACTTTTTAGCCTTGACAAATTCTTACAGTAAAGAGGCAGCACATTCCTTTGGAAAGATTCACTCACAAGAAGTTGGAAAATTCAGCCCCTGCAAGGCATGCTGGGGCAACAAAAAAATATAACCAAATTTATATAAACAATTGTTTGCAAACCATGATTCATAAATTATCTTCTATTCCTGGAGGCAGAAAGACCTCTGTCTTGAATTTTTCATACTTGCCTAGACTTTTCTTATGGTTTGGGATGATTTTATTGTTTGTTTGTTATTAAATTTATGTGTCCTTGGTGCTGTTTTGTATCTGTACTCTGCTCCTTGATTTCTTCATTTCTACTCTACAGTACATCTGTTGAACTCTCAGCTTCTTGTTCTAGGCAGATCGGTTTAATTTGGCTTGTTTCACATAAATTCTCTTTTTTAAGTGTGTACAGCACAAGAATATCACAGAGATATCTAATATCTTGGAGTCTAATTACCCATATCCTGGCTGGATGTGATGGGAATTGGACTCCAACATATCTGGAAGAAAGTAGTTTGAGGGACAGTATTTGGGGGGATAGTAAGTGCTGCAGCTTTCCAAGTGACCTTTCCAATGGAATGCTAAGCTAAAACTGTATCCCACCCACCTGTTTCTTAAAATATATTTCTTCTTCAGTGTGAGTGGGCAAGGAAGGGGGATCTGTTTCAAAAAAAGCAATCTGGAAAGCTTCTTGTGGCTAGAAATGATTTGCAAAATTGGGTGTAAGGGAATACATCGTGCGAATGTTGTACGCCTTGGGGGGAACCCAATCAATACTTCAAATCAAGTTAATTGGTACTATTTCTTACCATTGCTACCAGACCTGTAGCATTTTCAAAGCTGAAGAGTGCAACACTTGTGGGCAGGTATTCATGTAGCTAACATGACTCCCTTTGTGTTAAAGGTGAAGGAAAGCCAGATTTCTCCACTGGTAACTTCTATGACTCAGCTATGGATTCATATCTGAAAAACATCCTTGTGATGTCATTTGGATTCACATTTCTTTTTACTGCTTATGGAGGACTCCAAAATCTTCAGGTAGGTGAAGTTTATTTGGATCTATGAGATCCTGTTGTGCATTATTCATTCCGGTATATACAGATATTGAATTGTACACTCACTCTCCCTCCCTCATTTGCTTTTCACATTTCTCTGCTTTCATTTTTTTCTGATCATGTACATTTATATGTACACATGCATGCATGAATGCGTGATGTATATTCATATATTATATTAAACACATATTGCATAGTGTATTTAATGTACTATGGTAGATGCTTTATTTATTTTATTGTATCTTTTAATTGCTATTAAAACTATTCTCTGTAATGTTCATATTCTTTATGCTGCCTTAAGAAAGTCTGATTTTCTTTGTTTTCAAATGGATGAGGTGAGATTGCATAATGGAGGAAAGTTTTAACCCCCAAATTGAAATAAATCATAAGTGCCTCAAGATAAGGGCAGTGATCCTGGTGATGTGACCAAATATGTTTTGTTGTATGAGGGCAGAAAATCCTCATCATCTCTCTCCTTTCAACAGTATTCACTCCCAACTGCCTGCTATCCCTCCATGACTACATGAACTGTCAATCATCCCAGCAGACCAGACAGGAAACATGATCAGATGTGCTAATACGTCCTTAGTGTAAGATTACTTTCCAAGATTCAAATCCTTGCAATTATGAAAGTACAAAACTCCTGCCATCTCCTTTACAGCCTCTGAAAGAAACTACAACGAAGTCACTCTTTCTGTCCGTTATGCAGCTGTGGGCCATGCACCCTCTTAACTGTTTGCTCCATCTGCAAAATGTACCACCTAATGTTCTTAGGCTGAAGTAGCTTTGGATAATCATTAGCCCTTTAATTGGTCATTGGTGGCAAATGATGGCTTGGTGAATCTGGTTCTTTTCTAAAGCAAGAGACACGCTGCATTTTCATTGCTCTGTACAATAAAGACTGATGAGTCCGAGTGTCCCAAGAGAGGAGCTTAATTTGTGGGCACCCATGAGGGGAGGGAGGCTTGATGAAAGTGTGTGATGATATCATCACCCAAATGCTCTGATTTCCTCAGAAATCAGGACACAGTAAGAACAGACAGCATTTTGTAATGACAATGCATTTGTCATATGTGTTTGATATCATAGTTTCATTACCAAACTTCTCTGGCTTAACTGTCTCTTCCTCTTTTTCTATTCATCATTGTTACCGATGTATTATTGTGTTTGCTATAAATATGTGCCTCCATTGCATTTTGTCTGTACAGAGCAGCCTCCACTCTGAAGAAGGCCTGGGAGTTGCCTCCCTGAGTATGATCTATGCTACTCTCATCCTGTCCTCCATGTTTCTCCCATCAGTCATCATTAAGAAATTTGGATGCAAATGGACCATTGTAGGCTCAATGTGCTGCTACATTACATTCTCTTTGGGAAACTTCTATGCCAGCTGGTAATTAGTATTTCCTAATTCCTATGACATTTGCAATGCATTTTGTCAGACACAAAAAAAAATCAGGACCATTCGTAAGGTTGCAGCATGAAATATTTATTCAACCCGATAAAGTATTTGGTCAACTAAAGTTCAACAATAAATTGTCAACAGATAAAGGTCAACAGAATTCAGGAGGGGTTGAACTTGGAATGCTTGTGGGAATGCAAGGACTCCAAACTTACAACATACTTAACTCCACCCTCCTCCACCTACCTGCTCCATTCCTACACATTTGTGGGGGGGGAGATGTAATTTCTGGCTGACATATCTGTAGTGGGCTACCACCATGAAAGATCTAATTGAATCTAACTAAATGGAAAAAAAGTATAGTAAATAGTTTGTTCATTAGATGGCTTGGGCTTCACAAAACATAAGACTGAAAGTCACTTTAGGATTTGATGGGGGACAAGTAAATGTTTTTAATGATAGCACCAAACTGAATGCTTTGAGGCTAAAAACATTACTGATACTTGAGGAATCAGCAGACAACAGCTGGAAAGGGAGATGGAGGAATATCTATAGAAGAGGTGTGCAACTTTTATTGACTTGAAGGTAAGAATCAAGTTTTTTTATAACATGCCAAGATCTTCAAATGAACAGAGCCAAAACCCAACTTTGTATGTGAGTTTTTAAAGAATGAAACTGGGGCCTTCGGCTCCCTAAAATGAAGTGAAGGTAAGAGAGAGCTTTTAAATATTTGAGATCAGGCCAGGCTTCAAAATGATACCGGTTTCAATCTGGATAGAACTCTTACAGGCCAATGGAAATAGGGAATGAAAGCCCAGCAACAGTTCCCTGCCCTTGGAAGAAAAGAAAGAAAAGATCAGATTTGTAGTGAATACCTTTGGTGTATTTCTTCTGCCTCGCTTAGTTTTGAGCATTTCTTCACCCACCCCAAGATCATTTTCAGATGTACTTAAAATAAGACACTGGGAGAAGCAGATCTCAAATAGTCTTACTAGTTTTGGGTTTGAGGGATAGCCATATGGGTAGGATTTATGCCACAATTTCCATCTGTAAAACTGCAGCTGTTGCTGTAGAGCAGTGGGTCTCGACCTTCCTGATGCCGCGACCCTTTAATACAGTTCATCATGTTGCGGTGACCCCCCAACCATAAAATCATTTTATGTTTTCTGTATTTTTTCAAAAATATGTGTTTTCCCATGGTCTTAGGCGACCCCTGTGAAAGGGTCGTTCGACCCCCAGAGGGGTCCCGACCCACAGGTTGAGAACCACTGCTCTAGACCATTCTATAGATCAGGGGTGTCCAAACTTGGGAACTTTAAGACTTGTGGACTTCAACTCCCAGAATTCCCCAGCCAGCATGGCTGGCTGGGGAATTCTGGGAGTTGAAGTCCACAAGTCTTAAAGTTCCCAAGTTTGGACACCCCTGCTATAGATGATTAAGGTGGTTTTGCTGATCCCTGGTTTGTGGTTTTGTTTTTGTCTTTGTCCTTTTTTTTAACCAGTCTACCTCTGACATGTCAGTGAAGGGTTTCTCATCAAAGCAAAACAACCACTCACATGCTGCTTTTTTCATGAGCTATTAGAACATGAACAAAAAAGCAGAACAAATAAACAGATACGCTGGGAAGTGTATAGCAACTGCTTTTGTAGCTGAGGCAACCACTTACGTCTCCTTTACCAAACAAAGCCTGGGCCAAGTGAAACCAAGCAGAAGCCAGTAAAGGCATTATCTAACGACTGGAGTTATAATTACATTTCAAAAGGAAAGGACAGGGAAAGAGAAGTTTAGCTAACATTTGATCAGCCTGGTATCCTCTCCGACCCCCATGATGTCTCATAGAATCATAGGGCCCTTATGCGATCCCAAGCAAACGGTTGTCCAAACTTTTCTTGAAAACTTCCAGCGATGGAGCATCCTGGAGATTCCTTGAACCTCCATCCAGAAAGTTGGCCAGATTAGCAGTAGAAGTCTGGGAGGAGACAACCCTCCCCCCCAAAATATCCAGAGGGTACTGTACTAGCCCTCCATTCCTGGGGAATGCTATGTGATCCATGTAACTTTAATTTCCACCAACCAGTGGTGGGATTCAAAAATTTTACTACTGGTTCTGTGGGTCTGGCTTGATGGGCATGGCTTGGTGGGTGTGGCTTGGTGGGTGTGGCTTGGTGGGCGTGGTAGGGGAAGATTACTGCAAAATCCCCATTCCCTCCCGATCAGTTGGGACTCAGGAGGCAGAGAATAGATGGGGGCGGGGCCAGTCCAAGGTGGTATTTACTGGTTCTCCGAACTACTCAAAATTTCCTCTACCGGTTCTCCAGAATTGGTCAGAACCTGCTGAATACCACCTCTGCCACCATCCTCTAGCGAGTACAAAATAATCGAGAGTATCACATGATAAAAAATGTGGTACCTTTATGCAGCCATAAATAAGTTGTACTTTGACCGTTAAACTTTTTAAAAGTCATTTCTTCTCATATTATGAGGGCTGGTTTTATGTGTTCTTATAAATAGAGATAGTCCTTAACTTACAACCATTCATTTCATGATTGTTCAAAGGTATGATAGTGCTGAAAAAAGTAACTTGCAACCAGGCCTTGTATTTACTATACAATCTTCACAATGTCCCCATAATCATGTGATCAAAATGTGTGTGCTTGGCAGCTGATATGTATTTCTCATAGTTGCAGCATCCCAGAGCCACAGGATTACCATTTGTGACCTTCCCAGCTGGCTTCCAATAAACAGTCACAAGGGCAGGGGTCGGCAACCTTAAACACTCCAAGAACCACAAAGGTCCTAACCGGAAACCCCCATTCAATTCTGGAGCTGACCAGAAGTCCGGTTCTCCCACCATAGAGTCTCCTCCTAGTGCAGTGCCCTTTTCCCTCTGCCGACAGGAAGTCTGGTTCTCCACCATAGAGACTCCTAGCGCAGTGTCCTCTTTCCTCTACCTGTCCTAACTGAAAGCCCCATCAATTGTGGAGCCGACCAGCGACAGGGAGCCACAACAGAGGGATGAAAGAGCCACATGCGACTCCAGAGCCATGGATTGCTGGCTTCTGCAATAGGGGAAGATGGATTTCACTTAATAACTACCCGATTCATTTAATGATCATGGTGATTCACTTAATACCCACAGCAAAGAAAAGTTTATAAAATTGGGGATGACTCACTAATAACTGCCTAGCTTAGCAATGGAAGTTCTGATCCCAGTTTGTGGAACTTTGAGGTCGTAAGATGAGGACTATATGCATAGCAATCTATCCCTAGTAGGCATAGCACCTCTGGAATATCCTGTGTTTCATTATATTAGACAGTCAGACTCAAGTAGATATGATGTGGACATTCCAGAATTATAGCTCACAATTTTCTCTCAGCCCATCCTATTTCAAAGGACTGTTGCCCTGGGGGTAAAAAGAAAAAGAGAGACCTATTCTGTAAACTGCCTTGAACCCTCAGAAATGAGAGTGGGCTTACAAACATGTGTGTTTGTGTGTCTTCAAGTCAGTTTTTGACTGCTAGCAACTGACTGCATTTTTCTTGGCAAACTTTTTGGGAAGTGGTTTGCCGTTGCCTCCTTTTCTAGGGCTAAGAGGAAGTGACTGGCCAAAGGTCACCCAGCTGGCTTTGTGCCTAAAACAGGCTACTCACCATCTCCTAGTTTCAAGCCTGATGCCTTCAACATTACACCAAACTATTAACACTACACCAAACATCCCCAAAGCCCCATAATTTCAACCTAAGACTGTCTACCATTGACCTCACCCCATTCCTAAGAGGTCTATAAGGGGCAGGGGTGGGTTCCACAAATCTACAGTGCCGTTTAGAACCGGTTCCTTCCCCCCACCTGTTCAGCACATCATCAAGATGAAGAGCGAGAGGAGGAATTCTGGGAAATCCACAAGTCTTAAAGCTGTCAAGTTTGAATACCCCTGGGGTTTTTTTTCTAAAGAGTTAGGGCTGCAAGGGTCTTGTAACTTGACAGCTTTAAGACTTGCGTGCTTCAATGCCAGAGTTCCTGAGCCAAAATGACTGGAGGAGGAATTCTGGGAGTTGAAGTCCACAAGTCTTAAAGCTGTCAAGTTTGAACACCCCTGGGATTTTTTTCTAAAGGGTTAGGGGTGCAAGTGTCTTGTAACTTGACAGCTTTAAGACTTGCGTGCTTCAAATGCCAGAGTTCCTGAGCCAACATTTTGGTTGCTAAGCAAGAGCGTTGTTAAGTGAGTTTCACCACATTTTACAAGTTGGCCACACCCACCCAGTCATATGGCTGCCAAGCCACTTTCGCCCGGTCACATGGCCAGCAAGCCATTCCCACAAAACAGGCCACACCTACAGAAGAGGTTCTTAAAATTTTTGAAACCCGCCACTGGTAAGGGGCGTGCATAAGCGCACTAGTGTGCCTACAGTCTCTGTCCTACTGTCTCCATTCATTCGTACCCATTTACTGTGTTCATATTTATGTTTATACTTATACCTGTTTTTTTTTTTTACATGTTTGACGAACTAAATAAATTAAATAAATAAATAAACTGACTACAAATTTAGGAAGTAAGTTTTAAATATGAATGGTAAGGAGTCTATCTGAACAAATGTATTGTTTCATTCTACACAGCTGCAGCTTCTGAGCCCCACACAGGGTCATAAAATGCTTTACACAGGCCTAGTTTTGATTTTATTAATGCCTAGTTCACTCTGGAAACCCTACCCAGAAACAGCCAATCCTGTTACTGGGCAAATAGTGGGTGGACATCACTTGAGTTTCTGGTGCCAACGTTGCAATTTGAACTTCTGTTGGTGATGCTTTAATTCTGTACTTGTATCATGACTTCTTACGCAACTCTGTAGGGACTTGGCATTAGAGTGAAGATGACAAAACATGTGAATCATTATTTGCCTCCCTTGCATTCTGTTTTTGTTCTTGCAGAGGGAATACAAATAGCAAATTTCTCTGAAATTCAGTGGAATGCTAAGTATTTGGGGATTATGTTTGTTTCATAAAAATAACCACATTAGGTGTTTTTGGCAGGTTCACACTCATCCCTACATCGATGATCTTAGGGCTGGGAGCAGCCCCACTCTGGTCAGCCAAGTGCACTTATCTTACCATGGCCGGCAATTTATACGCTCAGAAAGTGGGCAAAACTGGAAAATATATAGTTACCCAGTATTTTGGAATCTTCTTTTTGATATATCGATCCTCTGGAGTCTGGGGGAATCTAATAGCATCTCTGGTTTTTGGCCAGACTCCTAATAAAGGTAATTATGTTTAAGTAGACATGTAGTAAAGAAGACACATGAAGCCTATGTTATTTGTAAATAATGTAATGAGAAAGAAAACATTTTAAGGCTTTTAAAATTCTTGTCCTAGTATTATAACTGATCTTTGTTCTCTTACTTTGCCTCTTGGGCTTGCAAATAACTGATTCCAGATATAGTGTCAGCGTTCCAAATATCATGCAGAATTAAATCAGAGTCCAAGGCAGAGCTATCCTTAAAGTTCCAATTTAATAAGACAGACATGTTGGCAATGAACTGTGGAATCCCAAATCTGAAAACTTCCTGGGATTCCACCCAGTTGAAAGTTCATGATCTTATCCTCACCCATAAATCCATCACATGGTCCAATCTTCTTCGGCCACGCTGGCATCTTCACCCAGCTGGTTCCAGTCAGGTGCAGAGGTGCGGAGACAAAAGATGACCTTGGGCTTCTAGAAAAGAATGACAACAACACATTCCACAATTCTACTCCTTTCTATTCCCCCCTCCCAATTACTACACTAATGAAACAGCACAGTGAAATAATAGAAAGTGTGGCAGGCCAAAGATCCTAAAAGGAACATAACTGCAGGCCTGACATATAGTTCATATATTGCCCTAAATCGGAACATAATTTGTTGGATTTTGGTTTAGCATATTAGATAATCCCATGCAATTTTGCACTAGTTTTACTAATCATCTGACAAAGTACCAAGGTGACTCAAACAAATAATGTTTCTAGCATTTACACTAAAGAATCGGTCTATGGATTTATATTCTATGTTTTAATTGCTTTTATTTTAAGTTTGATTTAATCTTTAATGTAAGGATAATAGAGGCTAGATGGACTGCAACAGTAGTCAGTTCTTCTAAGAAATTGTTAGGGATTGAATGTTACTAATTAAAATCACTACTAATGGGGCAATTTTACAAAGTTGTATTCATAATTGGTAACATTTCCTGATTGACCAAATATTACTATTAGGAACAAATCAGAAACTGTTAATGGTACTCTTGAAAAGTTTCAAAATCTCATATTCATCTCAAAGGCACAGTTATTGGTTTGGGGGGGGGGGATCACAAATAATTGTTCTATTTTATCATGTGCATCAGAGGTGGTATTCAACAGGTTCTTTACAGTTCTGGAGAACTGGTAGCAGAAATTTTGAGTAGTTCAGAGAACTGGTAAATACCACCTCTGACTGGCCCCAGAGTGACCCCCCCCCCAAATCTATTCTCTGCCTCCCGAGTCCCTGCTGATCGGGACGGAATGGAGATTTTACAGTACCCTTCCCCTGTCGTGCCCACCGTGCCATGCCCACCAAGCCACGCCCACAGAACTGGTAGTAAAAAAAATTGAATCCCATCAATGATGTACATCAACCCATTAGCAAGTTCTTGATATAATTGCTTGAACGTCTGGACCACTGAAAGTAATTTAGAGAGAAAGACTTTGCAGCATGAATGCACAAGTAAGATCACTTAGGAATTTATTTTTTTATAACAGAGTGTACAGGGGGTTAGAATGGCCCCCAAACCTGTTAGTCTTTTATAAGGACCTAAAAACCTGCCCATGTTTTCATGCCTGGGGTGCACAGGGTGCCAATGGCCCCATTTCCAGGCTGTATTACTAATAGACCAATCTTGCTCCTATGTATATTTAATCTGGATGTTTTAAAATGTTTTTAGTATTTTTAATTGTAATATACTTTTTTGAATTGTAAGCCACCGAGAGTCTTTGACTGAGATGGGTGGTTATAGAAAGCAAATGAAAGGAAGGAAGGAAGGAAGGAAGGAAGGAAGGAAGGAAGGAAGGAAGGAAGGAAGGAAGGAAGGAAAAGAAATATCATAGACCTTCACAGATATTTCTTTTCCTTCCTTCTTTCACAGAAATAAGATTACCAATGCAGTTTAAATTTCTTTGAAACAAAACTTAAAACTGATGACAGGGAATCACAAGTGGATTGTATATTTGGCCTTCATTTGCTTATACAACCTTCATTCTTGTCTGTACTTTGACCATTAATAAAACACTGTTTCCTTTTGTTTTTAATGTATTAGTGAATCTCACGGAAGCAGATCTGATGTGCTGTGGTGTAGGCAGCTGCATGGTAAACACCACAAATAGGACTGTGACATCAATACGACCATCTAATACTTTGATCTATACTTTGATGGGAATCTACACAGGTAAACCCTCTCATGCATCTCTGACATATAATGAAGGAAAATGTGCATAATTTGTATGCATAATGTATCAGAGCACATTTTAAAGTTATATAATGCCGGACCTTACTGAAGCGAGGTTCTTGGTTTAGGTAGTGCTATGATGGAAGATTATGTAGGACAGGGGTGTCAAACTCGATTTCATTGAGGGCCACCTCAGGGTTGTGTTTGACTTTGGAGAGCTGGGGTGGGCATGGCCAGCTTGATATCACTCGTGTTGGGAGTGCCTGTGGCAGCCCAAGTGCTCTGCCAGTGAAAGCGGGCTCTCAAGCTCCATTTACAGCTGCTATGGCCTCCTGCAACCAACTGCCAGAAAAAACAGAGCTCGGGAGGGCCTCCCAAGCTCTGTTTTTGCTGGCAGAGGGTTGCAGAAGGTGGTTGCAGCAAAAAAATGGAGCTTGGGAGCCCATTTTTGATGGGAGAGCCACCGCGGGCCGATCCTTCACTGTTTCCAGGCGGCCCCCCAGATCTAAGCACCCTGCAGGCTGGATTCGGCCTGCAGACCTTGAGTTTGACACCCCTGATCTAGGAAATTTGCTTTTCATGCCTTGAGCTCCAACATGGCAAGATTTAAATTCTGAAAACCCTCAAATAGAGATCAAGGTTCACCAGTGATGAGGATCGATGGCACTGAATTTCAATATATGGAAAATCATTAATTGACCAAAGACAAATAAGAAAAATTTGGAAGTTTACAGTAGGATCCCCTAGGCTTTAAACAGGATTTACAAATTATTCATATATTTTACATGCTAAAATGAAATATTAAAATGAGAAAAGTGACATCATATATATATATATTTACATGTAAATTTGAACAGGATATTAGAGAATATCCACACCAGAGGAAGAATCTACTCTTAAAGTATCCCTGACATCAGATGGCTGTCTAGCTTTGTTTAAATCAGTGGTGGGTTTCCATTTTTTTTACTACTGGTTCGCACGCACGCGCAATGCTTCTGTTCATGCGCAGAAGTATCCGGGCAGGTGGGCAGAGCCTCCTGCCACCGCCACTACTAGTTCACCCAATCCAGGCTGAATCAAGAGCAACCCACCTCTGGTTTAAATGCTTTAGTGAAGGAGATCCGCCATCTCTCAAAGCCGCCCATTCCCTTATTAGACGACCTTTTATTGTTAGACAGGTTATTTTCTCCTAACACAATCAAAAACATCTCCCTTTTAATTTAAATCCATTGTTTCTTGCTAGTCCTTTATATGCTCTTAGGAACATTGCCGAAAGTAGTGGATCCTATTTTGTAGTGTCTGTGTTCGTAGCATACAAGGCTTTTCTGGATTTCTCCTCCACTCAGGACCGGATGTAGGAAGAAATCTCAATTGAATTAGAATCTGAAAATGAAAAGCTATAGACCAAGTCTATAAGTAAAAGCTATAGGCCATGTCCAATGAAGTTCAACCAACCATGGTACAGGGCCATGATGGCAGACTTATGGCACGCATGCCACAGGTGGCACACAGAGCCCTCTCTGGAGGCACATGGGTCGTCATCCCAGCTCAGCTCCACCATGCATGCACGCGCACCTCCCACCAGCCAGCTGGTTTTCAGGTCTTTGCTGCGCATATACGGGGGTGGGAAGCATGCAGGGGGGTCATGCATCGAATATCTTCAAATATTAGGGATCAAAATATTATGCTTTGACATGACATGCTTTGACTCTGAAGGTAACATTTTCCATTCAAAATATGTACAGAGAAACGGTAAATCTTACCAAATTCTGAATATTTTGTAGATCATTTCAATTCATATATTCAATCTTTTTGATTGGATTGAATTTACTTCAACCTCCATCAATGTAATATAATAAAAATTAACATTTCTTGCCAGAGGGAAGGTTGATCTTCTGGGAGGGAAATAGGATTAGAATTAATACAGTGCAGGAGGCTGAAGCCTTCATTAAAAAGCATTTCTCCCTCCTAGAGGACGAACACAGCCAAGGTAGTGAAAAGGATAGCAAGGTACAAGACAAGAAGGAAGGGGGGCTGTGGCTTCCTCGGGGGACAGGGAGGAAGGAGCAATATCGAAAAGGCTCAGGTCACAAAAATAAAAGTATTTGAAATATTAGTAATTGTTGATATTTTAGAAAGTGACAAAGGAAAAATGATTGAACACATGGTTGGCACAATATAGAATAAGATTCTGTTTTTTGCTTATCTTTTATATCTTGTTTTTAATATTGTAAAAATTATGAGATTTGGATGGATTTCTACCACTAGCGTGGGAGCTGCCAAAATTTTCTATGTATCCCCTTACCTTTTCCCATAAATGTTTAAAAACCAATAAAATTCTTTTTTAGAAAAAATTAACATTTCTGCTTTTAGTATAGTGTCCTTTTACACGTAATTTAGAAAATACTATCATTGCAAGGAAATGGCTCAAAAATATGCTCGTCTGGAGTAGAAGCAATATTGACGGATGTGTGATACCATATTCATGCTAATCTCAGTAAAGCCTTTGATTTGACCTGGAATGGTAACAAATGTTTCATGCAACAGCAGATTGTGGGGTTGTTGTTTTTTTCCTGCTAGCTGTCATAACACAAACGTCACAGCTGAGAAAAAAAAAAGTGAAAAAAGGATGCCCAAAAAGTATTTTGCTTTGGGTTAAAAGAAGACATTTTTAATATTGCTAATTTAAATTAGTAGCACTTAATATGCCAAGAAATATGACTTTATTATTAAACACCAATTTTTCCAAACAAAACATACCCTTTTAATTTTGTTTGTTCAAATACTTCCTTTCATTTTTCAGCTAGTGAGATTCTAGCCGTGTTGCTAGTAACTATATTTCTGGATCAAATCTCAACCAACCAAGCAGAGAGTGAAGAAAAGTCCAGGTCATCTTTTAGATCCACTTTTCTGGAAACATTTCAACATCTTAAAGATAAACGCCAGTGTCTCTTGATACCTTTGACTATGTATAGTGGACTTGAGCAAGGATTCCTGGCCAGCGACTATAATAAGGTGGGTTATAAAATATAGGTTTATCTAATCTACTTAAGGTGCTAAGTGAAAAAATGCAGAAGGAGCAGAAGTTCACCACAGAACTGCACCACAGAATACCCAGTGTAGACTGTCTCTCTCAAGGGACTAGAAAACGCATATAAATGATGTGCCACTAGATGTAGTCATCTATGTATTCCATTTGGCACTAATTCTTGGAAATGTTTTAAAAAGAAACAATACAACCATTTGGGAATCATACTGGGATTAAAGACACATAAGTATAGGTAGGAGAACTATTTCCTAGGCATAGTTTTTGGTTCTTTAAACAGTATGAACTATTAATTTATAAACCACTTCATCAAAATGATTTATTCAAAGAGTAAGTAGGCACGCAGGCAGGCAGGCAGGCAGGCAGGCAGGCAGGCAGGCAGGCAGGCAGGCAGATTCATTCATTCATTCATTCATTCATTCATTCATTCATTCATTCATTCATTCATTCCTTTGATTTCTATAGCTGTCCATCTCAGCAAAAGACTCTGCGCAGCTCACAATTCAAAACATATATTGCAATTAAAATTTGAAAAACATCATAAAACAATTAAATCAATAAAAATGTTAAAACGGTAAAAGATATTAAAACGTTTCAATACATACAAAAATGAGACATCTGTCCCATTAATAATATAGCGAGAAACAGAACTCTTGGCACATGGAGTGCTCCAAACTCAGGAGCATATCCAGGTGCATCAGAATTAAAACTTTCAGAATTCCTTGTCAATATGTCCAAAGAATATCTTTGCTAAGAATTCCAATGTGTTGAAATGACTGGGTTTTTTAAAATTACATTTTATTACATTTATATGGCCACCGGTGGAATCCCAAATAGGTGAAAACATAATATAAAATAATTTAAAAAACAAGTTGAGACACCTATAAAAAAAGCTCATCATCAATATGTTACACATACAAATGCCGGAGTTCCATTAGTATCCAATTCCTATGCTAGGGGAAAAGCCAAGTCATTACAATCTTCCAGAAGGCCGAAAGGGGTGGGTCTGTCCAGGGGGAGGCTCTTCCATAAGGCAAACACCGTGAGAATGAAGGTACACTTCCCAGAACCTCCCAAATGACATTGTTTCATCACCGAGATCCTGAACATGTTACCTCTTATTAGATTGCTGGAACAGGCAGAAACCAAAAGGGTAGGCTATCAAGCAATTACAACACACCTGGAGGATACTACTTTGAGAATGAGTACGTTATGTCTTTTCAACTCCGGGTCCAGTTTTCACTTGTTTTTGTGTTTAAGAACAGCTGCAGTAGCTGATCAAAGTCCTGGCTGTCTACCCATATTGCACAGCAGCTGCACACTGCATTTAAAGGCTCTATAGCGAGACAGGGAATAGCTTTATTGATCATGTACATGTGGCATGAATATTCAACATCTGCACTCTGAAGCATTCATCAGGTCTTTAACTGCAAACAAGAAAATTGAAGCTGCTGCTCTGTATAATAAAATAACTGTGGGCACCTCTCTCTTTCCCATTTTCTTTCTAGTTCTATGTGACCTGTGCTCTTGGGATAAACTTCGTTGGATATGTGATGATCTGCTTTTCAGCTACAAACTCACTCGCCTCCTTTCTTTTTGGCAAGATTTACCAGTTCACCGGTAGAAAGGTTCTCTTTACATTGGGTAGGTAAAGGCTAACTGAGTGCTTATCTAGTGTAATGGCCTGGATGGATTTGACTTGAGCTTTGAGAAATAGGATATAAGTTAAGCAATTGCTCAAGAACATAGTTTCCTGTTGTGGCCCAGCCGGTGCCGCTGTCACCAGACTCCGAGAGTGATACTCCATACGAGTCAGCTCCAGAGGAGATGTGCGATCCTGGACAGGATTCGGAGGCTGAGCAGGAATCCGAGAGTCTGGTCGGCCACCAGGTGGCGCCAGAGGCATGGAGCAGCGGTGAGAGCAAGAGGAGGAGGACTCCCGATGCCCTGCCTTGGAGCAGCGGAGAGGATAGTGACTCAGGACTTAGTAGGGCGTTTCGAGATGCCCGTTTCTGGCGCGCCCACAAACGCAAGGAGCGTGGGCGTAATTATAGGCAGTAAAGAGCTCCCAGGTGCTGTTGGGAGACGCCCTTTTTAGGTTATAAAAGGGTTGACTCTGGACAGGCTCTGCGTAGCAATCAACAAAGGACTTTTGACAGCAACTCTAGTCTGGGATCCTGGCAAGCTGGATTGCTGCTTTTGTGTGTTCTGTCTTTGTGAGTTCTGTCTTGGTGGCTTGCTGCCACAAAACCTCTTGTCTGTTGGTGTAATAAACCTTGTTCCCTTGTACTGTTCCGGAGTGTGTGTGCTGTGTGGGCAACGGAGGAAGGGTGGTCAGAACAGTTTCCCATCACTAGCAAGATGAAAAAGCAACAGTCCCAATAGTTACATAAATATATTTGCTGAATCAGTAACTTTATTGAAGAATTCTCCAAGGGTACCAGAATTATAATTCACTGTAATCCCAAGAGTTCTCAGGAAAGCATCTGTAGGTAAAGGAGCTGAAGGTTTCCAACTTTCCAACTTGGAGAAGGTGTTCTGGAAATCACCTGATCTATGGGGCTTCTTGTAATTTCATTATCCAGCTTATTAAGTTCATTATCTGACCTCATATCATCAATTCCGGTACTCTTTTTATAATGTATTGATATAGGTACCGTCTTTCCCTGAAAATAAGACAGGGTCTTATTTTCACTCCTGAAATAAACGCTTGGCCTTTTTTTCGGGGAGGTCTTATTATTTTTGAGGTGCAGGAAGTGGTGAGTATGGTCATGGCTGCTGCTGCATTGCAATATTTTCGAGGATGACTTATTTTGGGGGGAGGGCTTATTTTAGCGCATGCACTCAAAAGCCCAAATGGGCTTATTATCCAGGGAGATCTTATTTTCAGGGAAACAGGGTAATTTTTTTTAACAAAAAAATGGTCTTAGGGCTGTGCCTACTTTGAAAATGTTTTGGAAGAATTGCTTTAGATCTTACACAAATGTGGCTATTTTACTATTTGTTGGAATAGCAAAAGGAGGCTGCTGCTTTAAAGGCATATTACAGCAGTAGCATCTTTTTAGAGGCTAATGTGGCAGCTTGACAAAAGGCTGCCTGAATGAGAGAGGTCAGGTGATATATGAAGTACTTGCGCACTAAAACAATAGAGAGGAAGATACCTTAGAGGTCATGTAGACCAGCATTTGGCTCAGTGCAAGATTCCCTACAGCAGGGGCATCGAACCTGTGGCGTCATGTTGTTGTCACGTGATGTATCGCGACATTTTTTTCCCCTTCACTAAACCGGGGATGGGGGTGGCCAGCGTGTGACACATCTGGGCTGCAAGTTTGACACCCCTGCCCTACAGTATATCTAGTAGATGATCATCCACCTTCTGTGGAAAACCTTTAGCAAATGAGAACTTGCCCAATAATGTGGCAGCCTTTTCCACTGCCTAACACTTCATACAATCAAGAGATTCTTCTTAATGTCTAGTCTAAACCACCTTCCTTTGTTTTAACCACTGGTTCTAGTCCTGTCCTTGGTGGCAATAGAAAATATAGTTCCTAAGATTGAGAAACGCTACCTTCATGGTTTCATTATCTGGACCAATCCTGCTTCTTTCTTCCAGAGTTTACTGGGTGCTAGAAAGTAAGTTATAGCTAAGGTGCATTCTGGGTCCTATGATACCAAGCGGTTCTTAAATTCATAAAGTGTGAATTGGAATGTGCTTTACTATTTTCTCATGATCTTTGCCTCATCCAACAGGTGCCATTCTCCATCTCAGCTGCATAATAGTGCTATTGCTCTGGAAACCTCACTCAAACCAACTTGCCCTATTTTTTATAATACCTGCCATCTGGGGTGTAGCAGATGCTATCTTGCAAACACTAACCAACGGTAAGCATTTATAGTGAGAGAAGGCCAGCAGAAAGATGAAATAGGATTGTAGGTTTTATGCAAAGGAGATAATATCAGCAACTATATTAGCCTTCCTGGAAAGGGCCTCCTTGGCATGAACTGTTAGATTGATCTATGTGATGTTTGTGGATGGCCATTTAGACCTGTCCTTCTATGCATAATGATTCCACTCTATTTCTATGCAAATCTGATGAATTGTTTAAAATCTGCAGGAAGATCCACCTACATTTCTGTGTCCGTAAAAGTATATACGATTTCTCAAACATATATAGTTGCATTTCCCCTTAATTGGTCCCTTTTAATGCAAGGCTTTTTACAAAGCATGCTTTTTTTTTCACCTTCTCCATTTCAGTAGGAAGAAAATACATTGTAAAATTCTGAAAAGGGAAAAAACCTGAAGGATTTTGTATTGCACTTTGGATAGTCAGAGTATTGGATACATAAGTTCCCTTTAAAATAATGAGCTGAGTCAACTTCATCCCAAACCCATAAAATCATTTGACCCCTGAGGATTGTTAAAACTTAGCAACATATTTATCTTATACATTTATCTTATAAGGCAACATATTCTGCATACCCCATCTAGAATTTCACTGGCAGGGAGCAGCCTGGCATCAGTCAACTTTAGTAAGACCCTTTGAAGGAGGTGTTTTTTTTACTGTTTGCCACTTTGAAGATCTGCATCACCCCGCAACCAGACTTGTTTAGGTTTCATTCAAATATCTTTGTGTGTTTCTGCTTGCCTTTTCAGTTCCAAGAAATGGTAAGCTCAAATTACTAAACTAACACTACAAAAGGAGAGGGAAGGAACAGGAAAATTAAGAAAGATCATTGGTAAACTATCATAATGTAACATCACAGCCCATTTTGTATCTGTTGTTTTTTACAGTCCATTTGAAATTCATAGGTAAAGATTTATTTTTTATCATTCGCATTGACAAATAGTATCCAGCAGACCATCGCTGATCTCAGACGCTAAGCAAGATTAACCCTGATTAATAATTAGAGGGGAATTTCCTGGGATTCCCAGAATTGTAGGTTGGACAGATTATTATTTTTTTAAGTAAGGTGAAGCTCTGAAGAAGACAATGGCAAATTATACATCACTGCTCCAAATCATCACATAGATGAGTTGAAGATATCCTTGTGTTTGTTTAGAATAGAATAGAATAGAATAGAATAGAATAGAATAGAATAGAATAGAGGAGAGGAGAGCAGAGCAGAGCAGAGCAGAGCAGAGCAGAGCAGAGCAGAGCAGAGCAGAGCAGAGCAGAGCAGAGCAGAGCAGAATAGAATAGAATAGAATAGAATAGAATAGAATAGAATAGAATAGAATAACAGAGTTGGAAAGGACCTTGAAGGTCTTCTAGTCCAACCCCGCTTAGGCAGGAAACCCTACACCATTTCAGACAAATGGATATCCAACATCTTCTTAAAAACTTCCAGTGTTGGGGCATTCACAACTCCTGGAGGCAAGTTGTTCCGCTGATTAATTGTTCTAACTGTCAGGACATTTCTCCTTAGTTCTAAGTTGCTTGTCTCCTTGATTAGTTTATATTGTACCTTCTAAACAAACTTTTTTTAAAGGGGAGACTTATAACCAGAAGGCATTTAAAATTACTATTTGCATAAATGCACTTATGTCTAATAGTATAATTAAATAAAATGCTATATATGAAGAATTAACAAATAAACTGTTGAGTAGAAAACATTTTAAAGAATTTACTGTAGAGGATGGAGGGAGAAAGAGAGAGGATGTGTGTGTATTTATGAACTTCTCTTTGTGGGATTATTTTGCTTAGCAGTGTCTGGGCTATTTTTTAAAAAAAAAAACTTATGTATTTCCTTTCCCATTTCTGGGAGACATCACACTATCAATCTAAGAATAAAACTTAGACTGTGCATTTGGTTCTGTAGGATATAGCAATAGCACTTAGACTTATATACCGCTTCACAGTGCTTTACAGCCCTCTCTAAGCGATTTGCAGAGTCGGAATATTGCCCCCAGCAATCTGGGTCTTCATTTTACCGACCTCAGAAGAATAAATGAATCAACCTTGAACCTGGTGAGAGTTGAACTGCCAAATTGCAGCCAGCAGAAGTAGCCTGCACTATTGCATTTTAACCACCATGGCTCAATATAATGGTTAATATGATGGGCCAAGACCACCCTGACCTCACTCAGACATTTTATGCCACTTAATCCCTCTGCTATTTCACAGGCAGTGATTGCAGCCAGAAATTAGCTATGTGTTCTCCCTTGAGCTTCTTAATTATCTAAATCAGTCTTTCTCAATCTTGGCCACTTGAGGATGGGTGGACTTCAACTAGTCAAGGTTGAGAAACACTGATCTAAATTATCTAATGGTTACATGAGTTCATGCTCATTGGGCACTAGTGTTATAAAAGCTGCGTACCACCTAAAGAATCTAATGTCAGTTCCTGTAGTCTCTGCAAAAGACCCTCTATGCTCTCTTTGCATGCTCAGAAGTTCTTTCTCTTTCTTTCACAGAGTAGTTACATAGTAAAGCCATGCTTTAGGGTTGCAGATATTCTTCACATGCCAACTGCAATCGGGACCAGCAATTCGGTTGCTAGGTAATACAGTTTTTAACGGAGCTGACTTACACTGTCCGTTCCAGTTGTTGTCATTAAGCAAACCACTGCAGGTGATTAAGTGCAACATCACATATGTGGGTCTTCTTGCAAATTTCCTCATCGGTTCTGGTTGCCTGAAGTCAGTTGTGAATGTCACAAATGGCAATCACATGTTCGCAGGACGCTGCGAGTATCCTAAATTCACACCCATTGCAAAGAGCCCAAATCACAATCACTTGATCATAGGGAGGCTGTAACAGCCACAGCTTTGAGGACCAGTCATAAGTCTCCTTTTTCAGTGTTGTCATCACTTCAAACAGTTGTTGAATGAGTGGTCAGTAAACAAGGACTGTCTATATACTACTCCAAGCTATATACGGTATAAGAACAGCTCAGTTTAAAAGCCAGTAACATTGCTGACCCTTGGCCCAGTTCTCTCACCAAAGGATCATAATATTTTAAGGAGAATTGATCAAAAATTCATCAGCATTCAGAACCAAAGCAAGTCACACACAAAGCTATCTTTTAGAGTTGGGAGCTACTACTAATCAAGAGCTCCCCCTAAAGCACACCTAAAGAAACGCAGGATTCAGTTTCATTCATTCCGGATACATTTGTTCAGGATATGTGTGCGCTGCATTTTGATTTGCAAAGCTAAAAATATATCAAGCAGCAAATGAGGGCAAACCCACTTCTCTCTGTAAAAAGAGAAAAGACTCAATAAAGTCTTGCCATTCAGAGCAGAGATATGGGAAACCAAAGAGTTTGATATGATCAGAACACTCCTTCCTTGCAGCCATAAAAGGTATCCCAATCTATAACAGAGCGCCCTAAAAATATTTGACACAAAAGGAGAAGTATAATAAAAGATTTTAATGCAGAATCACCTTTGCTTGAAATAGATGACAACTGTTGTTTTAAAAAACATAAATCTGAGCTGATGTCGTAAAGATTATCTGATATCATTCTCTGATATCATTTTTTTTATAGCTCTCTATGGAATTTTATTTGAGAAGCACAAAGAGGCAGCCTTTGCAAATTACCGCCTGTGGGAGTCATTGGGCTTTGTCATAGCCTTTGGCTACAGCACCTTCTTAAGCGTCTCCATCAAACTGTACATTCTGGTAACTATTCTGATTGTGGCGATGGTCTTATATGGAGCAGTCGAATACCTGGAATCCAAAGTGTCTTCTGGAACACCTCATACTGCTAACCAGGAGCCAATCACATCACAGCAAAATGTTCAATCAACAAATCTCTAAGTAAGGAATCTATGCAGAAAAGGGTTCTAAATCAAAGCTTCCATAAGAACATTTACTGGACAATAGAGAATGATGGCCATGAGAAGGCTATAATAATGTGCACAGGATTTTTTTGAGTCTTCTTTTGTGAAAAGACTTTGCAGAGTATTATGAACTTTCCTTGTATAGACTCTCCAACCAACTTCACAGGATGGTTGTTATGGGGAACAAATCAGAGGTTGGAGTCCTGTGTAGGCCACCTGAAATCCTGGAACAAAGACAGTGGACAAATATAGCACTGATTTTCATTTTACCTATTTTTTTTAAAAAAAAATCAAAATCAATAAACAATGACAATCAATAAACAAAATATCTCTTTTTGCACTACAGAGTTTGTATTGACATAGCAGATATAAATTGATGGTTGCAACTGGATCTTAGTATAGTATAGTCTTTATTGCCATTGCACAAAATAAATACAACGAAATTGGTTGAAATCTTGTTGAAATCTGGAGTTAACATTTTCTTTAGAGTTAAGAATTCTGGGCAATAAGCCACATCCTAGCTCCTCATCTATGCAACTGTCAAATTTTGTATACATTCAGCTGTTATCATACAGATTGGATATATTTCCTGCAAATATGAGAACACATACATTCAGAAACAAGCTGAGTTTCCTGAGAGAAGGGTATTTTTTTCTGATTCAATGAGTCCGTGTAAAATTAGATACTCCAACCCTGCACCACGTCAAGGTCTAGCCGTTCTTTTTGCACAGGAAGGAACCTTAAAACTACAGATAGTTCTTGACTTACAATCACAATTGAGCCCAAAGTTTCTGTTGCTTAAGTGAAACGTTTGTTAAATGAATTTTGTTCCATTTTACGACCTTTCTTGCCACAGATGTTAAGTGAATCACTGTAGTTGTTAAGTTAGTAACATGGTTGTTAGAAGTGAATTTGTTTCCCCATTGACTTTTGCTTGTCAGAAGGTCGCAAAAGGTTGATCACATGACACCGGGACAATGCAACAGTCATAAATATGAAATCAGGTGCTAGGGCTTTGAATTTTGATCACATGGAATTGGGGATGCTGCAAGGCTCATAAGTGTGAAAAATGGTTATTAGTCACTTTTTCAGTGCTGTTGTAACTTTGAATAGTCATTAAATGAACTGTTTTTTAAAAGGGTTTTATTTTTTCATTTTCATGCAAAAAACCCACATGTATACTGTTACATAACCAACATTATTTTGTATTATTAAATATTTACATCAATTTGTCTTACCATCAACCCCCAAGAATGATTATTGGCTCTTCTGCTCTCCATACACCATATTTGTACCCTATCCATCACTTTCTTCTCCATCTCTCCTCTTCCTCCTTACCTTCTTTCTTCCCTCTGTCATCCTTTTCTTCTCTACTTCCCTTCCTCTCTCCTTCTCCTCTCTCCCCTTTCCACTCCTTCTTTCTCTCCTCTTCCCCCCATCCTCTCTCCTAACCCTTTCTTCTTCCCTTTATCTCTTGTCTCTTCCATACTCTTCATCTCATTTACTTGGTGTATTTCAGCCTCTGAGCTGGCTTCATTTTATGTTGATGGTATTTATAATTTCATTTCAATAAACATCTTTAATTTTAACATATATCCTCCTCCTCCTTTTTTTTGAAAGAAGAAAAAAAGTATACATATATAGCAATTATATTTTAACCCCCCCCCCCAACTTCTTTTTGGCCAAAATGTGGACCTGGTTACAATTTCCAGCTATTCTCATCATAATATTGTATAGTTATATATCATTACATGCCCCAAATTTTTAGTTCTGTCTTTATAATCTCAATAATTTTCCATTATAAGTATGTTTCATGTTCCCCCTCCATTTCTCCATATCTTAACTCAGCTTACATTTAATTGTCTTTAAATAACAATCCTTGCTGTTTAATGTTCATTACAATTCCGTTGGCCTGCTATGTAAAATAACAAGCAATACACACCTCACTTTTGTTCACCTTCTTAAGAATTCTATATGTGTCCATATTTCATATATTTAACCTATATTTAATTATCTTTCCATTATCATATTCAATCAATTAGCAAGTCCGTTTAATTATCATGTAAAAGAGTAAGTCACCTCTACTTTATATTCTCCACTAACAATTTCTAAATATCTGATTTCTCCCTAGTAAGTCTTTTATCCCAAATTCTAAAGTGCTTTTTCTTTCTACTGGGTATATCTTTTTTCTTTTCCACCCACTGCTGCATCTTTTGGCATATCCTCTGTCTCCCTGTCTTCTCTTCCTCTTTTCTCTTATCACTCCTTTCTTTCTTTTCTTTCTTCTCTATTCCTGTCTCTTCCCTTTTCTTTGTTGGGACATATTCCCCCCTTTTCAATTTTCCATCTGCCACTGTCAAATCCAGTGAAATATTTTGTCTGCTTTTTATTTGCCACCATTACCATTTCATTACCTTCTCCCTCTTTTTCCCTCATTTCCTGCCTCTCCTCAGTTTCTAACTTCAAGATTCTATTTAAACTTAAGTTTAATTATTTGTGCATATTTTTTATAATTTCATGTAATTCTTCAAATTTCCACCTTTCTACATAATCCAGTTCCAAGATTACAGTTAGTTATACAGTTACCGTATTTTTCAGAGTATAAGATGCACTGGAGTATAAGACACACCAAGGTTTTGAAGAGGCAAATTTTAAAAAGTAGGTATGTAGATAGAGGGATAGAGAGGGATAGAAAGAGAGAGAAATACAGTAGGTAAATAAGGATAGAGAGAGAGTAGTTAGGTAGGTAGGTAGATAAAGGGATAGAGAGAGAGAAATAGAAAGAGAGAGAGAAATACAGTAGATAGGTAGGAAGAGAGAGAGAGTAGATAGGTTGGTAGGTAGAGGGATAGAAAGAGAGAAATATATATATATATAGAGAGAGAAATACAGTAGATAGGTAGGGAGAGAGAGAGAGTAGTTAGGTAGGTAGGTAAGTAGATAAAGGGATAGAGAGAGAGAGAAATAGAGAGAGAGGGAAATACAGTAGGTAAGTAGGGAGAGAGAGTATGTGTGTAGGTAGATAGATAGGGAGAGAGAGAGAGAAATAGAGATAGAGAGTAATAGAGTAGTTAGGTAGGTGTTTCTGCTGGCATAGCACTTGATCAATGTAATTCTCATCAATCAGTTAAAGAGCTTTCCAAAAGGGGGAAAAAAGTTTTTGCACTCTGCAAACCTCCCTAAAACAACCCATTTTTCGCAAAAACGGCCCGTTATTTTTTAAAGGCATGAATAGCCGGGGGGGGGGGCTTGCAGAGTATTCCTGGGGGGGGGGTGAGCAAAAAATGGCCTGTTTTTTGCAGAAAGGGTGCCCGTTTTTTGTCAAAAAAATTGCATGCATAGCCTTATGGAGGCTTATAGAGTGCTGCTGGGGGTTGGGGGGCAAAAATGAGTCATTTTTTGCTCATTTCTGCCCTCCCCAGCCACCAGGAGCTCTCTAAAAGCCTCCATAAGGCTATGCACAGCCATTTTGGTGAAGGGGTGGGGCTTTGGGAAGCAAAAAATGCTGTATTCGGTGTATAAGACGCATCCAGATTTTCAGCTTCTTTCTTGAGGAAAAAAGGTGCGTCTTATACTCCGAAAAATACGGTAATTATAATTTAACCTACCCCTCTCCTAGAAGAATGAAATATTCTAGGAAATATTAAAAAGGCAGAATATTATATTTCCCAGGATGACAAATGGAGAAACATGTTTTTTGAGGCAGGAAGCAGACTCACTCTTAATAGTCCCCATCCTCGTCAATAGCCCACAGCAGATGTCAGCACTTAAGAGACAAAGAGATGGCTAGGTCTATTCATAAGCAAATACCCTCACCCAAGATCTAACAAAGGTAGGATTAGCCCTCAGCCATAATAGGAATTGCCCAAAGCCTCTTCATCACATCGTCCAGCAAGATTCAGCCAAGCCTGGGACACAGACAGCCTACAAAGTTAGCTAAGATCCCCATCCCCTGGGAATCTGACAGCCAATAGGAGACTTTGCCACAGGAAGAGGAAGGTCAAAATCAAACCCCAAGAGAGGGTATAAATAACACTCACTCTTCACCCCATGTGGTCAGCTACCCAGAATCACACATTCAATCATCTTTCCAAGCAGCCTCCATGTTTCCAGTGTCTTTCTCCCCACTTGGAACTGAACCCAGATGGACATTTCTTCCAACACTGGAAAAATTCTCTTTGCTGAATCCCAGACTCGGCAGAGTTAGGAATGAAAGAATTCTACAATCACCGACGCTTCCTCCAAACTTGCAAGGTTGACAGAAATAAAAACTTCCTCCGCTTAAATAAATCTATGTCTGACACTGAAGGAACTATGAATCCATCAGGTCACACTGAAGCTGAACCTCAGGACTTGGGAATGAGGTGTGGCAAAAAAAAAAAATTACAAATGAAAAAGCCAACTGCATGACGGTTCTGCATGACAACAGAGTTTCAAAGAAAAGCAATCATTTTTTTCTCTGGCTTCCAACATGCTGCAAGCGAGCCGGAAATAAATTGGCTCAGCTTTCAAGCAATGTTGATACTGTGGAATCACGGAGGTCCGGAGCTATAGTTCAGAATCTATTGCTTATGGGGAGCTGGAGCAGAGGTGGGTTGCTCCCAGTTCAGCCTGGATCAGGCAAACTGGTAGTAGCGGTAGCAGGAGGCTCTGCCCACCCGCCCGGATGCTTCTGCACCTGTGCATGCGCAAAAGCGTCATGCAGGTGCGCGAGCGCGAGAGAGTGTGCGAGCAAACCAATAGTAAAATATTTGGAAACCCACCACTGAACTAGATGTACAACTTTAATATCTCATGTCACTCACCAAATGGTAAAAGAGTAATTCCATAGACTATTTTAAAAAAAAAACTTCCAGAGCAAAACTAAGCACTCAGCAGGGGGGATGGGGGGACAACTGCAATTTAAACAATCACAATTTCTGTCAAGTTGTAAACGTCAACCTGCGAACTTCTCTATGCTAAAGAAATGGTACCTTAACAAGAACAAAAAAACTATTAACAGAACAATATTCAGATGGTAACAATATACAGTATAACTGTAGAGTTAACCTAATCTTTGATGTTATCATTTAATTGATGTTATCATTTAATTTAGACATTGTTGTATGCAATGTGAGCAACTTTAAGACTTGTGGACTTCAACTCCCAGAATTCCCCAGCCAGCCATGGAAGTTGAAGTCCACAAGTCTTAAAGTTGCTTACATTGCATACAACAATGTCTAAATTAAATGATAACAATAAGGATGAAGTTAACTCTACAGTGCACACCCCTGATTTACGCTCTGTATCCACATAGTGGGCCATTGCATAGAGGTTTTTCGCTCTACTTTTTTCTTTGTCTTGTATACTTTATCCACTAAAATATTCCTAGACTTTCTTTTTTAAAAAAAATGTATAACCTCTACCCTTTTTCTCTGCTGGTGACTTTTTTTTGTCTATTGCACTATTTTAAAAAAATAAATAAAGAAATAAAAACTTCACTACTTCATGAATCCCAATAAAATGAAGTATAGAAATTATCACAGTGCATAAGAAGCATTTCCCCATTTGAAATGGGGGGGGAGGGTCCTTCTTCACCAAGCAGCCAATGAACTGCTAAAGTTAATTTCTATTGGCTGAATCACTCTGGCCAATTGAGTGCCTTCAAGGTGTGGAACAGGGGAAAATGGAGCTCAGCAGAGAGAGACGGTCTGAGTTCCCTTTGAAGATAATTAGGATATTAGTAGGATTTCCTAATTATTTCCTTTTTGCCTTCTTCCTGGTGACTGGGCAGCTAGACATTGCTGATCAATGTTCTTGATTTATGTTAGATATTTACATAAACTGCTGTAGTCTCCACTCAGGTCCGCCACTAGGGCGGGAATAAGGGGATGTTCTGATTGGACGGGAGGTCTGCCAGCTCCCCATAAAAGGGGAGCTGCACGACCCCGTATTCAGCTGGATCACTACCACCTGACTAATAAAGAGCTGTTATGTCACTATCGTCTGGAGTCTGTCCTCTCGTTGCCCGAATCTAACACTGGCGATGAAGGTGGGATCGAGAGGCAGATAGGACGAAGATCTACTAGCAAGAATCCACGGATTCGATCCAGCCCCGGATTTCGGCGGAAATTCCGGCAGCCATCTCAGCGCGGCAAATTCAAACGCAAGACAAGATGGCGATGCACGCTCCACCAACCCCATACAACCCAGTAGCTGAACATTGGGAATCCTACATGCTGAGATTCGAATGCTTCCTCGAGGCAAACGATCTCATGGGAGTACCGGACTCCCGGAAAAAGAATATGTTCCTGAGCTACTGCGGTCAAGAGGTCTTCGAAACGGCAGGGGATCTATCGGAGCCAACCCCCATCCAGGCGGTAACATGGACGGTGCTACAACAAACGCTGCAGACGCATTTCGCGACAAAACCTTCCCGCCACGAATTCAACATGAGGAACCAGAAGGCAGACGAATCCATCAACCAGTACGTTGCAGCGCTCCGAAAAGCAGCAACGCATTGCGAATTCAGGGATTTGGATGAACACATCCTAGCACGCCTCATATGCGGACTACGGGACATTGGGTTGCAGAAACGGTTGTTGGCCAAACCCAACTTAAACCTGCAAATAGCACTGGATGAGGCGAGAGCTTCGGAATCAGCGGACAGATCTACAAAAACGCTGCAACGCGGGTACAACGCACCCCAATCCGGAACCAGACAGACCCGGGTGCATCACGAGGCCACCGACCAGGAGACCGAGGACAGCAAGTGCGAAGACAGCCATCGCATGCGCAGCAGCCGCTCAAACCCGGCGCGAAAATTCAAATCCCGTTTGCCGCCCTGCACAAGCTGTGGAGGGAATCATCCCCGGTCTACCTGCCGTTTTAGAGACGTCGTTTGCCAGCGTTGCGACAAGATTGGACACATTGCAAAGGTGTGTCGGAGCGAAGTCCCTGCTACAACATGGCAACCGCCATCGTATCGCCGACAGAAGCCCACCCCAGGGGCTTGGCGAAAAAACAAAGGGCGCCCAGAGAGAGAACCAAGGGAGTCAGCCGAGAGAGAGTATTCCCAGAGAACCGAGAGAGAGTATTCCCAGAGAGCAGAGAGAGAGTATTCCCAGAGAGAACCGCTAAGAACCTATCTCACAACGATAGGACAGGTCCGCACAAAGCGACCTAAAAAGCTGAAACTCACTGTCCTCCTGGAGGACTCCCCTTGCGAGCTTGAAGTCGACACGGGATCATCACTGACGATAATCTCGTGGTCAGCAATGAAAAAGGCGATTCTGAGCCTAAAGAAGCACCAACTACGAACACCAGACATCCTGCTTCGAGACTACCAGGGGAACAGGGTCCCCATCGTGGGTCAAAGCACGTTCCAAGTCCAGTTCAAAGACATCACAGCCCAGCTGCCCGTGACCGTAGCCAGCGCGCCATTGCAAAGCCTCCTGGGACTGGATTGGTTCGAAGCCCTGGGGCTGGAAGTTACCGGAATCAACGCCGTGGGTAACAGCAGCGCTGAAGGGATTTTTAAGGAGTTCGAGGATGTGTTCAGCCCCGGCCTTGGTAAGTATGTGGGCAAACCAATCTCATTTAATTTGGATCCAAATGTGGCGCCTATCAGACTCAAACCTAGGAGAGTGCCTTTTGCACTCCGTCCAAAAATAGATAAGGAAATTGATAAGCTGGTAGAGCAAGGAATCCTCAAACCAGTGAATCACGCTCACTGGGAAACCCCAATCGTGACCCCGGTTAAGCCAGATGGGTCAGTCTGCATCTGCGCAGACTATAAATGCACAATTAATGTCGCCCTACAACAAAGCGCATATCCTGTGCCCGTAGTACAGCACCTATTGCACTCGTTGGGGCCAGGAAAATTTTTTGCGAAACTAGACATGGCACAGGCTTATCAGCAGCTGCCAGTGGATAGCGCCACGGCGGAGGCCCAAACTATAGTGACACACAGGGGTGCTTTTAAATGCAACCGTTTACAATTCGGCGTAAGCATCGCTCCGGGATTGTTCCAAAGTGTCATGGAACGACTTTTGCAGGGCATACCAGGAGTCGTCCCGTATTTCGACGACATCTTGGTATCGGCTGCAAATGAGGAGCAATTATTAAAGCGTGTTAGGACTGTTTTGGCCAGAATTCGAGAAAAGGGTCTCCGCCTGAAAAAGGAAAAATGCCAAATTAACGTGCCCAGCATAGAATTCCTGGGTTACAGGATCGATGGACTGGGGATACACCCAACATCGAAAAAAATTAAGGCAATTCAGGACGCCCCCACACCACAAAATCAGACCGAGTTGCAGGCCTTCCTCGGACTTCTTAACTTCTACAGCGTCTTTCTCAGACAGAAAGCTACCGTCGCTGAGCCGTTGCACCGACTTCTAGCAAAGAATGCAAAATGGACCTGGGGACGTTCCGAAGCGGCCGCTTTCGCCACAGTCAAGCGCCTGCTGATGGCCGACTCTCTGCTAATCCAGTACAGCCAAACCCTACCACTGGTGTTGACCTGCGATGCCTCACCCTTCGGCGTCGGCGCAGTACTCAGCCACAGAATGCCAAACAGAAATGAAGCCCCCATCGCCTTCTACTCAAGAACATTGTCTTCGGCGGAACGCAACTACAGCCAACTGGACAGGGAAGCGTTAGCCGCTGTGGCTGGAGTCAAGCGATTTCACGAATATCTCTACGGCCGTGATTTCGAACTTATAACGGACCACAAACCATTGCTGGGTCTACTGGCGGGAAACCGTCCCACATCGGTCTCCCTCTCCCCGCGCATGACCAGGTGGACTGTTTTCCTGGCTGCGTATTACTACAAACTGGTACTGGTGATTGGCAAACACGAATCGATCACTACCTGTTAATCCAACACATTACCCCTAGCGCCACGACGGGGAGGAGTCCCGCTGAACTCCTCATGGGTCGCCGGCTAAGGTCTCACCTAGACCGTCTACACTCAAATTACTCTGCCACATCGCCCCCAGACTCCACAAGCAAAATTCGGAACTTTAGCATAGGGGATTCCGTATACACCCACAACTATGCAGGGGGGACACTGTGGATTCCAGCAAGGGTAATAGGCATCACCGGACCTCGTTCCTACTTGTTAGAATTGGAAGACGGTAGGAACTGGAAAAGACACATCGACCAACTCCGAGGCCGCCTGACACACTCCGACCTATGATCATCGAATGAGGAACTCATACCATCGGGAAGATTGCCAACACAACAACCCGACCTGCACATCGCAGACGACTACGGCACAGTGGAGCCAGGGGTGGAACCTGAGACCGACGAAAGAACGGAGCAGTCCCCGATCGAAGGGAATCTATAATCCCCAGCCAGGAGAGTGGAACAAAAAGGACACTCCGATTCTGCGCCCGTTCCGGCACAACCAGAACTACGCAGGTCTACCCGAACGAGGCAGAAACCCGCATACTTACAGGACTTTGTCACTAACCAGAACACTCCATCTAAGAGGGGAGGGGTGTTAGATATTTACATAAACCGCTGTAGTCTCCACTCAGGTCCGCCACTAGGGCGGGAACAAGGGGATGTTCTGATTGGACGGGAGGTCTGCCAGCTCCCCATAAAAGGGGAGCTGCACGACCCCGTATTCAGCTGGATCACTACCACCTGACTAATAAAGAGCTGTTATGTCACTATCGTCTGGAGTCTGTCCTCTCGTTGCCCAAATCTAACAATTTGCAACCACAATTGAGCCCAAAATTTCCATTGCTAACTGAGACAGTGGTTAAGTCAGTTTTGTCCCATTTTACAACCATTTTTGCCATGGTTGTTAAGTGAGTCACTGCAGTTATTAAGTTATTAACATGGTTGTTAAGTGAACAGGGCTTTCCCATTGTCTTTGCTTTTCAGAAGTTCACAAAAGGTGACCACATGGCCCTAGAACAGTGCATCCATCATAAATATGTGTCAGTTGCCATGCATCTGAATTTTGGTCACATAAACATATGGATGCTGCAACGGTCATAACTGTGAAAAATGGCCATAAGTCATATTTTGATGTTGTAACTTTGAATGGTCACTAAATGAATTGTTGCAAGTCAATTCCTGTATGAATACCACTTTATCTGGGAGATGTGCTTTAGCAACTTCTACATTTTTTCCCCTTTTTTTATCTTTGATTCCCCAAAGTCACTCTTAAAAATTGCAGAATATAACTATTGGGAATAACAAATGACATGGTCTATAATCATATAGTAACATTATGAAATCACAAATTACAATGATTTTTTTTAAACTGCAAAAGACAAAAAGGTTTACTATTAATATACCAAAGCGAAGAAAGAATAAAATAACATTCGTATTTTTTTTTATCAACTTCTGCAGCGATCCTTCTGGGGCATTTAATGGCTGCAAACATCTCTGCTCCAAGCTACTCTTGTTTCTACTCTTGTTAAGAAAACTTAACTGATGAGCTTTGCAGGGGTCCAGCAAGAACAAGAGCTGGCCAAGTCATTGGTCATCTAAGATCTCTCTGCTCCTGCTTGAGACAGGGAAGTAAATGCGCTAAAGAAAAGAAAGGGTAGCTGAGGGTTGATGATGGCAATATTTGCTTGTGTTCATAAGATCTGTTTCACATTGCTAGGCAACTGTTCAAATCTTTGTGACTTATTTGCTCCATGAAAGATCCAGGTAAGAAGCTTCTGAATTTCGATAGCTTCTGAATTTTCACCTGAAGCTTAAAAAGTCAACCAAAAAAGTAGAGATGCAAATTTAAATGATGCCTTCTCCCTGAGTCATGGCTGGACAGATGGGTTGTGCTGAAGACCATGAGGATAATTGCTATGCCCCAAGAGCACCGGCACTATCATCCAAACTCACCCAAGGGGAAAGGTATGTGAACCACTCCCAAAGAAGTATAGATCATAGCTCACTTCCAGAAGAAAAACTGAGTTGAAAGCAACAGGAATAAAATGGGTAACCTCCCCCCCAATAAAAACAAAACCCCAATTAGAAATTAGATGGCTGGAGACAAGCTTGGGAGCACGAGGATTTACCTGCTTCCCAGAGGACCGACTTATTTTTGAAAGATTGCCAGATGACAGATCTGCTGGAAGATATATTTTACTAGAAAGCCTTCCAGTCCAAGATCAAGAAGCTATGGCCATGAAGTTATCCATGCATAGGGAGTTCCTGGACAACAAACTATGCTGTA
Source organism: Natrix helvetica (assembly GCF_964273705.1). NCBI lineage: Eukaryota > Metazoa > Chordata > Lepidosauria > Squamata > Natricidae > Natrix > Natrix helvetica. The sequence goes on along the minus strand of NC_138552.1, from coordinate 215,431,373 downwards.
TGTATAGCACGAAAGGCTAAATGCATATAATGTTGGAAGAAATATCCATCTGGTTCAGTTCCAATCTGGGAGAAAGACACTGAAAACATGGAGGCTGATTAAAACGATGGTTTAATAGCAAATGCACTTAGACTTATATACCGCTTCATAGTGCTTTTACAGCCCTCTCTAAGTGGTTTATTGCTCCCAACAATCTGGCTCCACATTTTACCCACCAAGGCTGAGTCAACCTTGAGCCGGTGAGATTTGAACTGCTGAACTGCAGCTAGCAGTCAGCTGAAGTAGCCTGCAGTACTGCATTCTAACCACTGCGCCACCTCGGCTCTTAATGATGAACAGAACCATCAGCATTTATGGCTCTGGTGCAGCTGACAAAAATTGAATTGAGAGTGGGTTTTTTTTATACCTTCTTTTAGCCTTTGCACTTGAGCTTCCTTCTATTGGCTGTTGTCAGCCTACATGATGGGGTCATGTAGGAGTTACATAGGGATCATAGCTATAGGCAAAAGAGGAAATGCAAATCCTAAGTGTTTGAGCTTTTCTGGTCAGCCTCTGGCTTATTGTTTATCTGAGTTCCCAGGTGAAGTTTGGACTGCCCTGGGATGGTGCAATGAAGGTGCTTGTATTCTGAAAGGGTGTTGGGCAATTCCTATTGTGGCTTAATGGCTTTGTCCTGTTTTGGATCTTGAGAGAGGGTGCTACATATAATCCTACCATTCTGACTTTGTTCAGACTTTGCTGCAGAGTGTTTCAAAATATCTTGTCTTGAATGGATTACCAAGTCTGCATTTCTAAAAGGCATCTCCTCAGTTTCTGCTTGAAGGCAGGGAGACTGCTTCCTACCTCTAAAAAACATGTTTCTCCATTAGGAAAGTACAATATTCTGCCTTTTTAATATTTCCCAAAATATTTCATACTTCTGGGAGGTGGGTGATGACTTTCTACAATAACAAAGGAATTAAAAGTGCATCTTACCTTAAAGTTTACAGCTAATAAACAACTATTTCAAATGCTAGACACTACAACATCAAAGATTCTGCATTACAGTATAGCAATAGCACTTAGACTTATATACCACTTCATGGTGGTTTACATCACTGTCTAAGCAATTTACAGAGTCAGCATATTTCCCCCAACAATCTGGGTCCTCATTTTACCCACCTCGGAAGGATGGAAGGCTGAGTTAGGATTGAGGGAATCAAACTCTTGGCAACGTGAAAAGAATTAGCCTGCAATACCGCATTCTAACCACTGTGCCATCATGGCTCTTACTTAAATATAGCTGCTTAATTAAACGCAAAAAGAACCACAAGGAAAACAAACGTGCAACAGATATTGATTTCAACTTTTGTCATTTTTGTTCATATATCTGTGGGAATCAAATATGACATAGTGTTTGCTGCCCACTCTATACAAGTATATGTCAGAAACAGATAATGGAGATTTGGCAATCATCTAGTGAGTGTTATGGAATATCACTGAATATTCTGCTGAGGAGAACAAAAGAACAAGGAAACAGAATGTTGGAATGGGCAACCTGAACCACATCACGAGTTTCTATGGCGATTGGGAACTTGTAAACAATACATTCAAAAGGAGGATTTTCCTCAAAAGGTGGGCAATTAGAATGGAAGAAAGAAAGCTTCAAATTGGCATGAGATGGTCAAGATGACACTCTGGGAAAAGGAAGACTCCAACCATGGAAAAGATAAAATTTGCACAACTACGGAGGAAATATGGTTTGCAATGTTTTCTTACAGATATTTGTCTCCTAGCTAAAATACTGATATTTAGACTTCCAATAATTTCTTAGAAAACAGAGATGAGGATGGATGGATGGATGGATGGATGGATGGATGGATAGATGATAGATAGATAGATAGATAGATAGATAGATAGATAGATAGATAGATAGATAGATAGATAGATAATGGATAAGAAAAATCCGGTTATCACTAAGATGTCCAATCTTTATGGTTGTAAATGTAGAACTATTTCTGAAAACTATGTTTTGATGGTGATGGTGATGGTGATGGTGATAGAGGCTTTCCAATTCATCAGAGAAATATAACTTAACCTGCTTCTTTGCCCTGCAGTGACATTGATTTCACTACAGAAACTATCAGATGAAAAAGAGTTTAAGGGTGAAAGTTTCATAGGATGAAGAAAAGCGTTCTAATAAGGATCAATAAAGAAGTCAGCAGCCCTGTAATGAAATGGTCATTTCATCTCCTGCTGTCAGTAAATGAGGTTATGGCATGACTTAAGTAAAAGACAGTATTTTTCTCCCAAGGAATTTACAATCTAAATTTAGATGGAGAAGATCAGGGGAGGGCAAAGCAAAACAAGACTTAATACAAATGAAAGCATTAATGATCAGCATAGAAGACTTTGTAACCACATTGTCAGAATTACCAACGATGTGGGAAATTCAGAACAGAAATGTAAGAAACATGAATGCCAAACTCTGCTTACTGGCCCCGGTGAGATTTTTTTAAAAATCAGCCTCTCCTCAGCAATTGAAAACATACCAGGTTGATCTAGTAACCTCAAATGGAATTAAGTGAATTCCAAAGAGAGGAGTAATTGCTAACTAGTTTCTACTCTGTCTTGAATTGCTGTGTTATTTATGAACTTTCATTAATTTTATAATGATTTTTCTACTATTGTTGTTCATGGAGAAAATCTATCCATGTAATCCTTGGAAGTTGAAAACTATTTAATGGCACATAATCAGTCAATTAATTATTGATGTTAATAAAGTTGTTTTTGTTTTATACAATTTGATGTTTCCTACCTTCAGAGCAGAGATATAATAGCGATATATCTCCACTACACATAAAGCTCTTTCAGTCCCCATAAGGTACCAGGTCATTCCCATTTATTAGGTTGATCTGAATATGTTACACATTTTTTACTATCAGATATTGACAGATAATCATTTACTTTTACATATTTACAGTACTGAAAATCCTGCTGAACCAATAAGCCCAAGGAAAGGTATTTTTGATTTATTTAGTTTTAACATTTCATTTCTATCAAACAAATATTTGACACAAAAACACATAACAAGTTACGCCTATAGACAGAGCATCTGTTTTGTATCTAATGTAGATGGACAGGTAGTCCTCAGTTAACAACAGTAATTGAAATCAGCAAATCTGATGTTAAGCAGCATGGTCATAAAATGTGATGTCACTGCAGCTTCAGTTGTGGGTTGTTAGGTGAATCATGAGTAGTTAGACCCAGGGCTTTCAAACTTCCAGCCTGCAGACCAGATGCATCACACACCGGCCACACCCATGGCTGGTTTAGCAAAAGGAGCGAAAGTCCCGATATGTCAAGTGACCTACTGGGACTTTTCCCCCTTTTGCCTCATGACAACATGAGTTTGACACCCCTGGGATAGACAAAACATTATGCAGTTGCCATTGGCAAATTCTTGCTGTCTTCCCCATTGATTTTGTTCCTGGAAGTCAGTAGTAAAAAGTCACAAATGGTGCTCGCATGACTGCAAGATGCTGCAAATTTTGTAATGGTTGTGGTGCTATTCAAGGACTGGCCATACGTCTCCTCATCCAGCACTGTTGTAACTTCAAATGGTTGCTAAAGGAATGGTGATCAAGCAAGGATTACCTATATAGTAGCAAGAAAACTGACCTAGATAGTACACATACAGTATATTTATTTTTGTCGATCGGTGGCGTCATACGCTAATGTAGTTCTGACAGATATGACTGAAAGATACCAGTCAGCCTGCTGACACGTTATCCTAAAGTTTCAATCCTAGGCTTACATAGGAATTCTTACAAAAATGAACTCAGCTGAACATTCATGTGATGTGAGTAAATATGCAAGCATCAGTTGCAAGCACTTTAAACCCTGAGGATTCCAAGTTTTAAGTTCTGAGGTAATGAAGTACGAGGAGGCTGATGAACGATTAACCTTTTATTAGTAACAGTAACTTGACAGAACAGAGCAACAAAAACCCCGGCTGACAGCTATTTATACTGATAGTTGTCAGTCGGGGAACCAATGGGGTAACTGGGATTCTCCCGCCGAACGGAGGAGCCAATTAGTGAAGACCGGGACAGCACCACCTGCTGGTGGACGGCCTCGGTACACAACACCAAGAGCAAATGTAGAAGCTGGTAGAGATGTTTTGTTTTGCTGTTGAATAACCTATAGTAGGCTGCTGCACCTGCTCTGACAACCAGGACTACTACTGGAATGGTTTAATAATAGAATATTTTTGTTTCACTGTGTAATATAGATGTACCCTTAGAGCAAACTTCACACTTCGGATAATATCACTGGATGTAACAGTTATGATTCAAATTATAGTTTAAATCAAGGATAGATTATAGCAATAGATAGAAGTAAATCTTCCCTATCTTGTTGTAATCTTCCCTTCTGGTTGTATTGAGCTTCCATAATTGACCCCAGCAGAAAACTACTAAAATATTAGACCAATTAGCATCTTTATGTCAGCCAAGATGAAGCCGCTTTACCCAGCTTGTTGTTTTATGTCAACAGAAGAAGCCACATTTTCTGGAGTTTTAAATTCTGGGTTTCTTCTTATGCCTTTCACTTAATGAAATGGAATTGGTGCGCTTATTGACATGTTCAATATTCATGACCAGGCAAACTTTAGTTCTCAATGTAGCCGACCCCAAATTCCAGTAACTATGGCTGGGAATTATGGACATGAAGTCAAATTATACTTATAGGACACAAGTCTGGGAAATTATGTCTCCCCCCTCCCCCCGCCAAATATTGCTTTTAATGAACTAGTCAATAGGAGCCATTATTTGAAATACGGCAATAGTATTTTCTTAAGAAAAGTCTTGTCTGAACAATAATATAGGTACAACTAGTCCTCACTTAATCAGCAACTATTTAGCAACTATCTGAAATTACAAGTGTATTGAAAAGGTAACTTTACCAGAGGCCCTCACACTTACAACTGCCACACTGTCCTCGTGAATTCACGATCCAGTTTCCTACAAACAGAGTCAATGGAGAAGCTAGCAGTAAAATCAAAACTGAAGTCATGTGGTGTCTCATTTAAGAATCATGTTGCTTAGCAATAGAATTATCAGTCCCAATTGTGATAACTAAGTGAGGACCAGTAAAAATTTTAACTACCAGTTCTGTGGGCATGGCTTAGTGGGCGTGAGAGGGGAAGGATATTGCAAAATCTCCATTCCCACTCTGGGCCAGTTAGAGGTGGTATTTGCCAGTTCTCCAAACTACTCAAAACTTGATGAAGACAAGTAAAGCTTATGATTCATGTTCTTAAATCAAAAGTTATTGTTATGGTCATGATAGGCATGTGATAAATTAACAGGATTAGGAGCAGTAGGCCTCTGGGGAATATTAACAGAATGGCCTAATGAAGACATGTCCTGTTTGTATGCATTTGGCTGACTATATTGAATGCTGACTATATATTAGAATATTGGACAAGATATTCTTTTGATTTCAATTAATAGAGATCTCACATTGTAACAACAGTAAACTATTTGGACTTCCGTTTGGCACAGACAGCTAGGAGAGGAATCTGAATAAGTGACCTGGTTTATAAATATGCCTCATGTTTCAATTATCCAATTAAAGCCGGTTAGGCTGGGGGGAAAAATCAGAGTTTAAGAACAAAATGTGGACTTAAGTTGCTCACAATTTATTCTGATTTCAAATTGTCAAATTGTTTCCTTTATCCCACTTCATGTTAAAGATACACGTTAATTTTCTATATGGATTGAAAGAACTTGTTCTGAGATTAGTTTATAGAGCATCTATTGTTATTTTTTAGCCTAGACCAGGGGATCCAAACTTGGCATTTTTCAAGACTTGTGGACTTTTAACTCTCGATCATCTGAGGAATTCTGGGAGTTGAAGTCCACAAAGTCTTAAAGTTGCAGACCCCTGGCCTAGAAATATGAGCTAGCAATAGATAGCCATAGCATTTCTTTAGAGATATCATCATTCACATAATTGAATGAATTGTCGTTGCCCTGCTACCTGCCCCTATTTATTTTTTAGGAAGTAAGAGTTCTACAACAGCAAAACAAGTTGAGCCTGGAGGCACCACCAGGCCACTAGTGTTCCGGCTCCATTCTAGTGTACCTTCACTAGTCCGTGAAATTTTGTTGGAACGTGGTTGGATTGAATATGATGAGCATGAGCAAGATAATGAAGACTGGAACTTGTACTGGAGGAATTGCCCTTTCCGGATGACAGAACACCAGAGCATTAAACCATGGCAGAGGCTCAATCACCATCCAGAAACCATCAGAATCACTCGGAAAGATTATTTGGCAAGACATCTGAAACGCATGAAGGGAATTTATGGAACCACCCTTTATGAGTTCAGTCCAGTGGCTTTCATCATGCCCAATGACTATATAAAATTTATAACTGAGTACTCCAAGGAAAGGCAAATTCCAGGCAAAAAGTTGAGTTACTGGATTTGCAAGCCAGTTGACAGGTCTCGCGGGAGAGGCATCCTCATTTTTCAAGACATTAAAGATTTTGTTTATGACTGCATGGTAATTGTGCAAAAGTATATCAGCAACCCTTTGCTTATTTCCGGATACAAATGGGACCTCCGTATTTATGTTTGCGTTACAAGTTTTTATCCCCTTACAATTTATATATACGAAGAAGGACTGGTGAGGTTTGCAACAGAAAAGTTTGACCTTAGATCCCTTGACAACGTTTATGCTCACTTGACAAACACAAGCATCAACAAGTTTGGGCCATCATACAGAAAGGACAAAGAAGTCATTGGCTCTGGATGCAAGTGGACTTTTAGCAGATTTCGGGCCTATTTACGGAGCTGCGGTTTTGATGACCTACTCCTGTGGAAAAGGATCAACCATATAGTCATTCTAACTTTGTTGGCCATCACCACTTCAGTACCATTCACTTCCAACTGCTTTGAGCTCTTCGGGTTTGACATTTTGGTTGATGAGAAAATGAAACCCTGGCTTCTAGAAGTAAACCACAGCCCAGGCCTGCGTTTAGACTGTGCCAGTGACGTCATTGTCAAAAGGAAGCTGCTCCATGACATTGTCGACTTGCTGAACTACAAGGAAGCTGATACTCTAAGAAAAAGCAGAGGGACCAATCGGAGGCTTTCGTGCTTCAGCCAATCACAATATATGCTGACAACCCAGTCAGAGGTCCCACTGGATTTCCTGGCTTGTGGCAAAGGAATCAAATCAGCAACAACTTCCCCTTCTCCATCGTGTTTACAGATCAATAAAAGAACACCCACCTATGGCAGAACAGCTAGTGCATACCCTCGTAAAACGTTGACTTCACAATTACGTGAAAAGTTGAACATGCCCCAAACTCCTATCCAATCAAAGCCATTATCCAAAAGCAGACAGATGTTAAGAACTAGCCATTCTCTATGTGAGTCTGTGCAGTCCACACATTGGTTTAACTCACTAGAGTTCTACACCCACAAGCCAACTATTCCTCCTTATTTTCTCTCAGATAAAGACAGACGGCCATTCCCCCGTGTAGGTGATTTTATCCTTATATTTCCTTTCAATGATGCAGCACTTGAAGCGTCGAAGAATGGAATGAATGTCAAAAGTGTAATACAGGAAATCCATAAATTAATGAGTAAAGAATTACAACCAGAATATCAAAAATTAAATAAAGCTTTAGTTAACCAGTAGACAAATGGTTTGAGCAATTCTATACTCTTTTTGATGAAAGAGCTTGAAAGCTGATTACAAAAATATAATGTGTGCCATTCCTATACTAGACTTCCTCAACCTGGTGACCACCAGATGTGCCAGACCAAGACCTATAATTTCTCAGACAATAAAATCAGTAGAATCCAATACATCTAGCAGGAGGGAAATTTTGGAAGTCTCTCCTATACACTTCCAAATTTTCTTCCCTTTTTCTTCCTTTGAAACAATTCTCTTCTCAATATAAGTGCAAATGTTGGGAAAATTGCAATGACCTCTTTCAAAATATTGTTATTATAGTTATACAAATAATGGAAACAACAGAGATACAATATTAACCAATTTATTCAGATTGTGGCATTTGAATCAATAAACAGTACAAACAAGTAGTATTGGTTGTATTGACATATCAGTGTTTAATTGTAAAAAGACTTTTGGCCACTTTCAATTTGCATTCAAGTTCAGCATCAAAATTACAAAAGTAAAAACAAGGTCAAATAGCCTGTTTCCCATGAACATGTCAAAAATACAGAAGTCTTTTCTGTGGTCTAACATAGACATGCTCATCCACATATTCATCCTGTCACTGAAGGACCCACAAAGGATCCAAATACAAGATGTGACACCAGGTGAGCCTTCCCAAACTCAGCACCCTCTATATGACTTGGACTACAAAGCACCGATTCTTAGCCATGCAAACAGAGATAATACTCATTATACTCCAACACTTCTAAAAATCACCAACTTGGAAAAAGATGTATACTAGGGAAACAAACAAATACAAAGACAGTTGAGTGACAGGGAGAGTTGGACACAGAGCTCCTGAAATTTACACATCTTAGTACCTGAATTTCTTCACACAGCTGAAAAATATTACAGATATGCACTCCTGATGAGTGAAACCTATCTGGATGCAAATGTTTATCCAGATTTCATTTCGCTGGAGCACTTACATTTTCTGTAACATAGGGTTTCTTTTCACATACACACTTACAAGCTGAGTATAAAATGAAAGCCCATAACATTAAAACCAGTGGTGAAATTCAATTTTTTTACTACCATTTGGAAAGAGGGGAAGGTAGAAACTATAGATAGACCTTGATGTATGACACCACTGGGACAGAATTTCCATTGTGGTCTGACCTAGGCTTCCTTAAAAAGCATGAATCAGTGTCTTGATCCCTGCAAAACCTCTTATTTACATGACTGAATTCCTTTCATTCACAGTCAGCAAGGCTTGGCAAACAGTCTTTCAGATGAATGTTTATCAACACGAACCTTATCTCGCTTGGCGAGCTGCCAGATAACTAGTTTCCAAATGCAGGGCAAGGCAACGCTTGGCACAGAGTCTCATATAGTCACAAACAGAACTTTCTACTCTTGAAACGACCAAAGAAACAAATTGTTTCCTGCAAAAGCCCACTTCCTATTCACCCCTCTTTTGTTTCCTATGGGAGGGGCCAATCACCTCCAAGGTATGCCTTTATTCCAAAGTCAACTCTGCTTTCTTAGTTGTTCTTATCTTCGGGCAGCTCCGTGCATGGGCACACTGGGAACAGGCTCCAGCTGTTCCTCTGCCTCATTGCTGTCTAGCTCCCTCTCTGCCTCCGACGCAGAGCCCTCGTCTGAGCTTGGCCCATGTTCCTCCCCAACCTCCTCACTGTCTGATTGCTGCCAGCTCCACTGGCTGCCGGCGGGCCACAGCATATTGCTAGGCAAGGCAGTTGGTAAGTCATTTGTGCCTGATTATACAATTTATTTTGCCACGATTAAGTGAATCCCTGCAAGTGTTAAGTGAATCGTGAAGTTATTAGGTGAGTTCAACTTCCCCCATTGACTTTGGTCATCAGTTGTTGGCTGGGAAGGTTGCAAATGGCAATTGAAAGACCCAGGGATGCTACAAGCACCCAAATTTAGATCACACGACTGTGAGGATTCTATGACAGACATAAGTGCAAGGACAGATTGTGACTCACTTTTTTTACTGCCATTTCTCTTTAAACAGTCGCTAAACAAATGGTTGCAATTCAAGGATGACCTTTACCTTCCTGTTGTATACAAAACAGCTTTTTCATTCAGCAACTACTTGATTGGTGTGTGTAGTCATTTCCACCTAACTACTAGCCCTTCTAGCTCCAGAAATATCTATCTTTATTGCTGTCTTTTCACAAGTTTTAAAAGGCATTGCCTCAGCCTCCCTGGCTAAAGGATGTATTTTCTGGCCTCGTTGCCCACAACAATATAGTATGGATGTTAGCTTGATCTCATTGTGATTTGTAAATCACTGTTTATGGCTTGGCATGTTGTGAGAATCCAGTCAGTTATAACTAATTCAACAAACCCTGGCTTAGCTAATCACAGAAATCTCAAAACTCAGATCCTGGGGAGGTAATGTTGATCAGCTCAAAACTGGTGATATTTTAGAAAAGACAGTTTACATTAAAAAAGAAAGACATTTTCCTTTGCCACATACAAAAGGCTACAGGTGAGTACAAGCATTCAAACTTGCATGATAAAAAATTATGATGATCCACACAGGAGTGCAACAAATGACAAAAGATTTGCAACACCTTCACCCAAAACACTACAGCTTATGAATTTCCATCAGGCCTCTGGGTGCAGCTATGTGTGATGACATTATTGCACCTGTGTCAATTTCTGACATCACCACAATGAGTTCTACATGCTAGAGGTCATTGTGACTGATTAATTAGAATATACTGTTTTTTTTTCCTTTTAACGACCCTGTAATCCTTTACATTGGAGTAGACTTGGAGCAACTGACTGGAGCTGAGCGTTTAACAGCTGGATGGCCCTCCTGATGCGTCTGCAGAGTTCACAGCAGATTCATTGTGCCCAAAGAGAGAAATATCTGCCACTATCTAGGACCGAACTCACAGCCTCTAGATTATGAGGGGAGGGCTCCACTTCTAGGGCACTATGGTGGTCCATTTAGAATATACCATATTACTTCTATGGTTTTGGAGTTATAGAGGTTCTTGATTCTTCCTCACAACTTCTCACAGCTCAAACAAAAGCTAATAGGGTCTGCAGTCTTTCGCCATGATTCCAGAATTCCTTTCTACTCCAGGCAGATGGGAGCAACTTTTTTTTTTCACCACTCTTTCCAAAATAAATTCATTTTGAACATCACTATAAGGTTTTTTTTTAAAAAAGAAATGCTGATTATGTCACTGTTTACATTAATTTGCAGCGAACCCGTATTCTATTTGCATCGCTTACATTTTGAATTATAATGCTGATAGAAGGCTTTCGGAAAAACTGCAAGGTTTTTGGCTTACAACCCAGCAGGGTTGTAAGGCCACCATTTAGGGGAATGAGTCATTCTTTGAGAATAAGCGCTTCCTTGTCATTCTGCATTTGGATCTGTTCAGCAATGTTCTTGGTTTCCCACTGGCCATTAGCGTACACAGTCCTTATAGTACCATCAGGGTACTCTCTCCTTTTCGACCGAGCAGTTTGGATCTCCTTTTGCCCATTATGAAAGTGAATGGTTTTATCTCCATTTCTGTAAAGAAAATAAATAATATGTGCTCAAACTAATATCCTCAAAATGATATGGGTTCATGTCGGGTTTTCAATTTTAATTAAACAGAACGTGAAGGATGTGTGTTTCTGTTTTTATTTTTATAGTTATAATGTACAGTGAAGACGGCATTTAATTTCGTTGTATGATGTGCAACGACAATAAACTAAACTAAACTTAAACTAAAGTAAACTAAAGTGCTTAAGAGTCAAAGCACTTGCCCAGTACAAATACAAGGAATTCCTGATCCCGGGAATAAGTAAGAAAGCCAGTAAGCCAGATAGCTCTCAGACAAGGATACTTTATTTAACAGAGATTAACTAGGGTTCCTCAGAAAAAGTATAACAGAAACAAAGCACAGGTTCTACCTAGCCTTAAAGTCAAGAATAGTTTATACATGTAGTCTCAATCTATGACAGGTCTCTTAATGACTGTTTGAAATTATAACAAACCCTTCCCCAAAACTACTTATGACACCATTTTGAAATTCTGACATCGACTCCCTGAGGTCACAGGACTGCATTTTGGGTGCTCAGCAACCAGCCTGCATTTACAAGCCATTTGAAGAGCCCTCTGATCAGATGACTGTGATTTACAAAACGCTTTTGCCAGAAAGCACCATTTGCTCCAATTTCCAGCAAAAAACACCCCATAACATACAATGGATTTGCTTACCAATGTCCACATTCATTTCAAGTCAGCAGCATTGTCTTCTGTGTCTAGTCTATATCTCTGTAAGGTAAAGGTAAAGGTTCCCCTCGCACATATGTGCTAGTCTTTCCCGACTCTAGGGGGCAGTGTTCATCTCCGTTTCAAAGCCGAAGAACCAGCCGAACAAAGACATCTCCATGGTCATATGGTCAGCATGACTAAATGCTGAAGGCGCGCAGAACAGTGTGATCTCTTTAATTACTTACTTTTCTACTTTAACCACTGTGCCATCTGGGAAAATGGTTTCCTCAAAACCTCCGCCATAGCGACGTTTCACTGTGTGGTTCGGAAAGATGATCTCTTCAGTACCATCAGGATGATACTTTTCTGTCAAAAAGGGCATCATTCAAAATTCCTTGTAAACTAAATTGCCCTGGTCTCCCAGTATGGATGTATTATGAATAAAATACACAGATGGCCGTTACGTATAGTGATCTAACAATAGCAGACAACAATTTTGCGTGTTGGAATGGTGGCCCATTTAAATTCTAAACCTACTGAGGCCTCATCTCCCTAATTAAGGGAAGGTAGTTTACATATTTTATTTCCCAAACAGAAAACAGATGAGTAGAATATGTACAAAAAAATAAATGTTGTAATATAGTACACACTATTATACATAATGCATGTAACCATGTAAAATGCAATTCTCCACTGGGAAAAAAAAATACAACCTAATAATATTTTACAATCACACTTCCCCAAAAAATGCCTTCCAAATGTAAGGCTACCATACAAGCTCTAATAACTCTAATATTAACATCAGATATCAAAAGAAGTTCCCTCTATTAAATCAATAAAAGTTCAAGAACAATATTATATCTTACTTTGCAATTATGTCAGACAATATGCATAAATAATTTACTACATACAAAAGAAGCAATCTGCCACCTCACAGAAATGCCAATTTCTGCCATAATGCCTTTTTTACTTCCTATAAAATAACCTACAGAAAATCTCTCCGTGTGTGTGTGCGCGCACGCGCGTGTGCGCACACACATATACAATAGTTGAGGGCTCCAACTTTGGTGGTTTTAAGACGAGATTGGGCAACCATTCATCTGAAATGTTATAGGGCAGCGATGGCAAACCTTTTTTGGCTCGTGTGCCATAAGGGGAGAGCGCAGGGGGGGCGTGCGCGGATGTGCCACACCCATAATGCAATGCACAACCCCCCAGTACGCATGCATGCTTGACAGTGCCACCCCCCATTTTTTGCATGCTTTTTTTGCCCTCACCAGGCTCCAGAGGCTTTATAAGAGCCTGGGGAGGGCAAAAAAAGCCTCTCCCCCGTCCCGCCTGGAGGCCCTCCGGAGGCTTCAGGAGCTTCCCTGAAGGCTGTTGAGGACTAAAAACGGCCCTACGAGCAAACCGGAAGTCCGTTCCTGAACTTCCGGTTCGCCCTTGGGCCGTTTTTTTGTGCTCCAGAGGCTTCAGGGAAGCTCCTGAAGCCTCCGGAGGGCCTTCGGGGGGCGCAGGAGGCTGTTTTCGCCCTCCCCAGGCTCCTATAAAGCCTCTGGAGCCTGGGGAGGGAGAAAAATGGCTTTAAAAAAGGCTGAACTCAGCTGACCAGCAGGCAATGCCTCTCGTGCCCTGACAAACGGCTCCATAAATTCGCCATCCCGGTTATAGGGTTCTCTGTTTCAGCAGGGAGTTGGACTAGAAGACCTCCAATATCCCTTCCAACTCTGTTACTTGTTAGACATGTCTCTGTTTAAATATAATGACTTATAAATGTGCTTTCTTTTTCTGAAGGCAATGAGTAAATTTCTGCTGATTCTAATACAGCCAGCATATCACTAAGGCTTGATAATGCAAACTATAATCTTATTCCAGATAGACCTGTCTACTTTGCAGTTGTGACAATGTGTGTGATCATTTGCTTCAAACAAAAGAAACAATGAGCCACTTTAAAAAAAATGTCAGTTTCTGACATAATGTCATAATTTTTACTTTCCTATAAAAGAAACCTGCAGAAAATCTGCCCGCCTGCGTTATTATAACCTTCGTTTATAATAAAATGTTTCTGCTGATTCTAATACAGCTAGCATACCACTATGGATTGATAATACAAACTGTGTCTCCTGATCCAGACAGATCTGCTTACTGTGAACAGCCCAAAAATCTCTATTGAAGGGCAATAAGGAAGTTAATATAATAAATGAAAAATACGTTGCCTCTATTAAGCCAGTATGTTTCATGGTCTACACCAGTGGTGAAATCTATTTTTTTGCCACCAGTTCTGTGGGCGTGGCTTGGTGGTGGTGGGGAGGGTCTTGTGACTGGGTGGGCGTGACCAACTTCTTTTCACTTTTTAAAGCATTTTTGTCCTGCCAGTTCGGGTGAATAGGTAGGATAAAAATGCTTTTCAAAGTGGGGGGGAAAGACGTTCTGACTATCGCGCGGCTCACAGCTGATCTGCGCGATCGTCGGAAGCTTTTTTTTTTTGCTACTGGTTCACAGAACCAATGTCAATCATCCCTACCGCTTCGGCCAAACCAGGCTGAATCAGGAGGATTTCACCCCTGGTCTGCACAGGTCTTCAGAGTCCATTTTGGTGGCCATTTCATAAGGAAAGTGGTACAAAAGCATGTAACTTTTTAATCTGAAGTTATATTGCTATCTGTATCAACTGTGGATGTGTTGAAGTGTAGTTTCAATGGCCAAAGTAGTTTAGGATCATGTAAGATGTAGTCCAACAAATCTGATTAGGGAAGAGTAGTCTATTATATACCACCTAACATTGCTGAAGAAGTTGGTTTAAAACTTAATATGCCAACATCACATACCAATCTGATCATTTGGAAACTGCAGCACCTCCAAGCCATCTGGATAAATAGTCCTGCTTGTCTGTGCATCTCCATAGTAATAAATCTGAAAAAGAGGGAACAAATCTTGGTTGCTTACCATCTCTTCCCCCAGATATATTTTAAATAAAACTTTTCCTTTTATTTAATATCTTTGTGACAAAAGTATCACATTTTTCAGAGTATAAGATGCTCCAAGGTATAAGACACCCTATCTTTTTGGGAGGAAAACAAGGGGGGGGATCGTATCCTGCCCCATACATCCCTTCGGCCGATTCGCTCACACAGAGAGGGAATCCTCCAGGTGCCGTCCACTAGGCTGTGCCAGCGGGCGACACCTAGGGGAAGGGCCTTCTCCGTGATGGGCCCGACCCTCTGGAATGACCTTCCCCCCGACATTAGAATGACTACGGATCTCCGCTCCTTCCGTCAGAAACTTAAAACCCACCTATTCCAGCTAGCCGGCTTGGCCTAATTCCATCTTCCCACCTCAGTTTTATTTCTAAATTTTTTAGGTTCTGTTTTTAATGTTTTTAATTTTTATAAATTCGTACAGGGGTTGTTTAATTTGATTTTTAGCTATGTATATGATTGTTTGTATGTTTTTAAATTTATTCCTGTACACCGCCCCGAGTCCCCCCGGGGAGAGGGGGCGGTCTAGAAATTTAATATATTATTATTATTATTATTATTATTATTATTATTATTATTATTATTATTATTATTATTATTATTATTATTATTATTATTATTATTATCTGCTTCTGCCTCCCAGCAATTTGCTTCCTTGCAACAAAGAGGAAACAGTACAGACAATATACACTGTTTGCAGTGTTACATTTCAGACTATACTTTCACCCTCTTTGGGGGGGGGGGTTGCATCTTATACTCCAAAAAATACGGTAATACATAAAAGCTAGCTGCATTACTTGCTAGTTTTCAATGGTGCTGATTTCTTTCCATTGGGATATCAAGATTGGGAATGGAAAGAAACTGCACTGAATTGGTAGCCCATGAATACATCAGTGTGAGGGGTCCTTGGTGCTCCTGGAGCTTTCTTGTAGATGTTTCATTACCCAATAGGTAACATCATCAGTGCTAGGATTGATGTTACCTCGTTTTGGTAATGAATTGTCTGCAAGAAAAGTAAGCTCAGGGAGCATCAAGGACCCCTCATGTCAACCCTGAGCTACAAATATTCTCCTTTATTAATACATCAGTATGTTTAGGAGTCCTTTGGACTGCAAGACTATCAAACTGGTCAAGGCTATGGTTTTCCCAGTTGCAATCTATGGCTGTGAAAGTTGGACCATAAGAAAGGCTAATCACCAAAGAATTGAGGTCTTTGAACTATGGTGCTGGAGAAGACTCCTGCGAGTCCCTTGGACTGCAAGGCAATCAAACTGGTCAGTCCTAGAGGAGATCAACCCTGACTGCTCTTTAGAAGGCCAGATCCTGAAGATAAATCTCAAATACTTTGACCACCTAATGAGAAGGAAGAACTCACTGGAGAAGAGCCTAATGCTGGGAAAGATTGAGGGAAAAAGAAGAAGGGGACGGCAGAGAATGAGGCGGCTGGATGAAGTCCCCGAAGCAGTAGGCATGAGCTTAAATGGACTACAGAGGATGGCAGAGGACAGGAAGGCCTGGAGGAACGTTGTCCAAGGGGTTGCGATGGGTCGGATACGACTTCAACAATGTTAAGGTGTGGGGGTGGGGTGGAGAAGGAAGAGAAGGAACCACTATGTTTTTCAATTCAAGTACTTTGTATGCATATGCAAACATAACATACAATATTAATACGGCAGCTGATCCCAGTATTCCTCAGCAGTCTAATCAAAATGCAGCTGCTAAAATTATTTCTCTGTATGTAATAGCATCCCTCAAGAACATTTTCCCAACCTCAGGCCCTACAGACTGTCTGTAGCTAGGGCTGATGTCTGCAATTCCATTTTTAAATTTATCTTCAGGCACTCTGGGAAGACTGATGGTTTGAACAGCAAAGATGGCCCTGAGGTCGAGTTGATGCTAGCAGGAGATCTCTGGATTGTTTAAAAGAAATCAGCAGGGATTTCCTATTTTAAAGGACTTAACAAGAGAAGTCACAAAATGATCCTGACCCAAACATTACACAGGTAGTCCTTGCTTGATGACTGCCCTGATCAGCAACTGTTCAAAGTTACAAATCTAATGAAAAAGTAACTTGATGACTGGTCCTCGCACTTATGACATTGCAGCTACTCATGGTCATTGGAGCAAGATTCCGGCATTTTGAAACCAATGGGTGTTTAAGACCATCATAGTGTCCCGTAGTCATGTGATCGCTATTTGCAGATTTCACAGTCAGCTTCTGACAAGTAGAAACAGTGGAGAAGCCAGCAATGAAATTGCACCACAGTCACATGAAATCTCACTTAATGGCCATGTAGCTTAGCAATAGAATTGCCAGTCCCATTTATGGTAATGAAGTGAGGACTACCTGCACTAACCAAAATATTTTTTAAAAAGACTTACAGAATGCCAAATAGACTGGCAAACATGGAAGTGCTATGAGTTGCATTCAGGTCTGCTAATCGAAAGAAATTCCTATATACATGGGCTACTGGTTCTTGAAATTTCTTAATTTTAATTATTTGACTCTTGCACTAAGCTCCAGTTTGGTGTTAAATAAATTTAAAAAAACACACATTCTGCAAGCCTGAAATTGGTCTTCCCTTACTATATTATTCAAGGTTGTCCAAGGGTTTCATTAAGTTAAACTTCTTTATGATCCTTTCCATGAGCAGCCAAGGCAAAATAATATTCCAGTAACACTCTTGTTATAACAGAATAACAGAGTTGGAAGGGACCTTGGAGGTCTTCAGGAACAACCCCCTGTTTAAGTAGGAGACCCCATACCATTGCAGGCAAATGGTTGTCTAATCTCTTCTTTAAAATGTCCACTGTTAAGAGCACCCACAACTTCTGAAGGCAAGTCATTCCATTGATTAATTATTCTAACTGTCAGGAAATTTCTTAGTTCTAGGTTGGTTCTCTCCTTGATTAGTTTCCATCCATTGCTTCTTATATTGCCTTCAGGTGATTAGGGGAATAGGTTGACCCTCCTCTTCTTTGTGGCAGCCCTTTAGATATTGGAACACTGCTATCATATCATGTCCTTAATTTCATTAAACTAGACATGCCCAATTCCTGCAACCGTTCTTCAGATATTTTAGCCTTATGCATTATTAAAATGGAAAGACTATGGAATTATATGCTGAAATAAATGTGTTCATATTTTGCTACAACAAAATGACACAGCCTTTATTTACCTCCTTTTTCTCAATATTAATCATTCAGAAATCAGCAGTCCATTGGTAAAACTGTAGCTTTAAAGCAGAGCTATAGAAACAAACATACTCACCACTGTCTGATCTGCTAAGATCTTTTTAATATCGCCATTGTAAAAAGTAACAGTCGCTGTCTTTTTATCAGTACTAATTTCCATCTTTGTACCATTGGGGTATGTAGTAATTCTGCGTCCATCGGTGAACAGCTGCTTCACCTTTGAAGCAAAGATCAGATGTTTGAGAATACACAAGTATCCTTTTTCGTATGGACAGCCACAACTTAACAAACATCACTTTTCAAAGTTCATGTCTCCACTAGAAGGTAGTGTCTGAGTCTCTTGAAAACAAATTTGGCTGTTAAATAGTTCCACCTGAGTGCTGGAAAAAGCAAGCTAGGATATGTTTATCTCTTTATTCACATGTACATAAATTCATTTATAAGTTCTCTTTTATTCATTCACAGTATTTCTATGCTGCAATCACTCTGACAAAATTTTACAGGAAGGCCAAGAAGGTATCCTTCTCTAATTATATCACCTGTTTCCAACATTCCTCTATCATTTTCCTTTCCATTTAAAAAAATTGTCCAGGAGGAAAATAAAATGTAACTCTTGTGCAAGTCTTTGTGACTGGCAAAACAGAAGCCCTCCATCTGGAAGCTGATAGAGTAGTGGCTGCTTTAATGTTGTGCTACCTACATCTATTCTCAAAGTTTTTAAAAATGCACTATTTGGGGCTGAACAAAATATGGCAGAAGGAAGAAAATAGAATTCCACTCAAACTGGGATAAACTTTTCTTAGCCCCACCTTTTAAAAAAATATCAAATGATATGGGAGCCCTTTTTAAATATAATTTCACATGTTTTGAAATTACACTTCTGGGTGGGAAAAAGTTGCTAGTATTTCTATCATGAAAACATCTTCCCTTTGCAAAATGAATAAAGAAAGGGACACAAATCGATCATCATGTATTTTTCATCATAATTTATTAAATTTATATGCCACTCAACTCCCAGAGAGTCTTGTGAGAATGGAAGCTATGGTAGGTTGCTCACTGCTCAAGGATTTTGCTCAAACCTGCAATACTCAACTCAAACTCATTGAATATTTTCCTATGAGTATTTCTACAAAGCAAGAAAAAGGATGGTGGGGAGTGGGCCTAAAGACCTAGATGTTTCCTCAGCCCCTTGAGTCATGAAGCTAAACCTGCCCTGTCAGTGGCTCTGTTTCCTTTGCTCTTGATTGATTGAAAATGGATGGTGCTTATTACTATTTTGGATTATTATTGTGGTTGCTTTATCATGTATATTATGTTGTTAAGGGGTTTGCAGGGCTTATCTGTTTTAATATTCTGTGTGCTCTCTAGAGTCACTCTTGAAAGATGTGCAGCTATATACAGTAAATTGCTTAAAACATATAAACAAAACCAAAAATAGTAATAAAATCTCAGCATCTACATTGGCTACACTCCCACAAACTCTATAGGGGATGGAGATAGATGATAGATAGATGATAGATAGATAGATAGATAGATAGATAGATAGATAGATAGATAGATAGATAGATATAGATATAGATATAGATATAGATATAGATATAGATATATAGATATATAGATGGATGGATGGATGGATGGATGGATGGATGGATGGATGGATAGATAGATAGAGAGAGAGAGAGAGAGAGAGAAATAGATAGATAGATAGATAGATAGATAGATAGATAGATAGATATACATATACACACATACATATACATACGTACATACATACATACATACATACATACATACATACATACACACACACACATACACACATGTACGTTATTATAAAGCCGATATAGATTCACAAGTCCATTAGGTTCTATAATCATAATTATTTATACGTAACTTTTATTATAAAGCTTTGTATAAAGGGCTACATTTGACCTGTTATTCCTGTTATATTTGAGCTGCTTTTTTGACGCTGCCCTGTGTTACAGATGCATTTCCTTCCTTGCTCCAACTGTTTTTGGGACAGACGTAACATGCAACATTCTGCAAAGCTAAATTTCAATATCTTTCAATTAATCTACAAGCAGCAATCTCAAGGTTTATTTAAAGAGAGAAAGCATCCTGCTGCCAGTCACAAATGCTGTTTTTATGAGATTCACGTCTGGCACAAATTGCATTATAAATTCAATTTCTCTACAAGTCAACGTAATCAGCATCTCCTTGGAGACTGTCAGTCCTGCATGGGGTGCTCTAATTTGCACTTTGATGAATTGCCATATGGCACAGACATATGCCTGTAATAGTTTAATTTTCACATTATGTGACCCCCATCGTACCCAAACCAGCTGTATGGGAAGAAGGAGCACCTAGGAGATTATGCAAGACCTCTCGGAGAGCAGATGGGGAACACACTTCCAGCAAATAAATTTTTCAAAACATGTGCCAAATGAAACTAACTGCCCAGAATGCCCGGTACAACCTCAAATTAAGGATATGTACAAAAGACAGTTCCATTTTATCCAGCAAATTGCATTGTCCTAAAGCTAACCATGATACCCAAATTGAAAGTTCCTACATCTTTGATCTTAAAACAGCATCAGCTCTTTCTTCATCTGCAGCTTCCCTGATCCACATTATATGTGTACAAGTACCCTCTGCTTTTCTTTGTTTGCAGCTCAAAATGGCTGGGGCACATTTTGAACCACCTTAAAAGTCAAAAGCAATATAGGAGCAAAGTCAGTGGAGACATTTGAAACAGGGACGATCAAGACAGGAAATGAATCATACACACGGACACCTATATATCTACCATACACACATCTATGGGGGTTCTCAATCATCCAGGTCATGATTG
The DNA here is from genome assembly GCF_964273705.1 of Natrix helvetica. NCBI lineage: Eukaryota > Metazoa > Chordata > Lepidosauria > Squamata > Natricidae > Natrix > Natrix helvetica. Next base: position 215,410,418 of record NC_138552.1, on the reverse strand, counting down.
TTCCAAAGGTGCTTCCAAAAAGGCAACTGGACCTTCTTGATTTGATCTTGATTCTTTCCACCACCCACCAGTTAATTAGAACTGAGGAAGCTTCTTGGATGAAGAGTGCAATGTTGTCAAGAAAAATCAAGAGAGCCCAGTTATCTTTTTTGAAAGCACCTTTGGGAATACCATACACAAAAAATTCACAGTTCAGTCTGTGATTTACACTAACACTAATCAACCTCACTAGTCCTGTAATTCAGTTTTCAGGTGGTCTTTGTCGGCTAGGCGTTTGGTTCTGGAGATGAGGGTCTTGGCTACAGAGTTGATCTGTGCAGGGTGGTGATGGGATTGTGCATTTAAGTAGCGGTTGGTGTGTGTTTTTTTCTAGGACACACCATCTACCAGAAAAAAACACACACCAACCGCTACTTAAATGCACAATCCCATCACCACCCTGCACAGATCAACTCTGTAGCCAAGACCCTCATCTCCAGAACCAAACGCCTAGCCGACAAAGACCACCTGAAAACTGAATTACACAAACTCACAAATGTATTAATCTCCAATGGATTCCAAAGAAAAACAATCACCAACCTAATCCAAAAGGAGACTCCCCCAAAAAACCAAGATACAGAACAGGAAAATGGCATCGCCCTCCTCCCCTACATCAAAGGCACCACAGATAAAATCAGCAAAATTCTCCACAAACACAATATCAGGACAGCCTTCACCACTGACCAAAAAATAGCCAACATCTTAAGAAACCCCAAAGACAAAATCCAGCTAGAAAACCAAGGAGTCTACGAAATACCATGCAAAATCTGCCCAGCAATATACATAGGGCAAACAAACAGGAGAATAAATGCACGCATCACAGAACACAAAAATGCAGTAAGAAAAAAAGAAAAAACTTCTTCCCTTTTCCAGCACCTTAAAGCTACAGGACACAAAATCAACTTTGAAGGAGCCAGGTTAATCTCCAAAACAGAACACCTCCACAAGAGAATAATCATGGAAGCCATCGAAATAGAGAAACACCCCCACAGCATGAACAAACGTGATGATACCTCCCGCCTACCAAACATCTGGAATCCAGCCCTAGCCAACAAACGAACACCACCCACCACCCAAGCCGTTAAAATACAAAACAACAATGCACACACAAGCTGCACCAATCAGCACCAATCTACCAGTCATGATACAACCACACAACCAATCATTCCACTTACTGAAACAAAGCCACCACCCCATCCCCTCCCACCAAGACTTACAGAAAGACGGCAGCTCCGTTCCCATTTTAAGCCCACAGCTTGAAGATGGCAGGTGTGATCCTGCCGAAACGTTGCAAAGACAATCTCAACCTTACACGGGAAAAGACCCGAATACAACAAAACCAGCATACCTACACCCGTGAAAATCTACGAAAATATATATATATGTGTGTGTGTGTGTGTGTGTGTGTGTGTGTGTGTGTGTGTATGTGTATGTGTATGTGTATGTGTATATATGTATGTATGTATGTATGTATGTATGTATGTATGTATGTATGTATGTATTTGTGTTTCAACCCCTGGAATGCCCAAATTATTTATCAGCACAAATACAACACACACACACACACACACACACACACACTCATACACACACACACACACACACACAAACACACATACATACCTAAACTGCCTTACCTTTCCATCTAGATACTTAATTTCTTCTTTCACTTCTCCACCAACCTTGCCTTCAGTACAGGATGATGCTCTTCTGAGTAATGTTGGCTTTGAGGGAGAAAAAATCATCGGCAATTAAACATGAATGAATTTGGGAAGAATGACTTATTTTACCAAAGACAATAACCAAAGAACCTAAAAGGAAGAGGATGAAATAAAGGCAATAAAGAATAGGCAAACCTAATGTAAGACTAACACAGAAAAACTATTTCTTCTAATGGCCAACACAGATTTTTCTGCAATTTGGGGGAATTTAAGTATGTTAGAAGACATGATAATTCACAAGGAATCTTGTAAAAAAAATACCTCAAAAATAGAGCAGGATTATCCTGATGTTTATTGAACATACAAAAAGAAAAAGAAAAGCCTTCAAGGAAAATTATCTATTATCTCTAAACAGATAAGAAAATCAAAGTAATAAAGTAATATTTATTAGCATTTTAAAGGATTGTATGCAAAAATTATAGTTTATCCACTTCAGGCAAAAACAATTAAAAATGGACACATCACACCATGTATGTTTATGGAGACTTTTCCATGGCTAATTTACCTACTATTACAGAGTAAACTTTTCTTTGTACCTGTTGGCCTCCTCTACTCATTGGGTATGGAATTGTTATTCCACAACAAGCATCTGAGAATTTATGGTGGCAGTGAAGAAGAAAAAAAGTAAAACAGCTGGGAAAATAAGATTCATCTTGAGAAACATTAAACTTGAAGAAAAATTAATCCTAGGATTATTGTATTACTCACTCCAATTTAAAGGTAAAGGTTCCCCTCGCACATATGTGCTAGTCATTCCCGACTCTAGGGGGCGGTGCTCATCTCCGTTTCAAACCTGAAAAGCCAGCGCTGTCTGAAGACCTCTCTGTGGTCATGTGGCCGGCATAGCTAAACACCAAAGGCCCACATAACGCTGTTACCTTCCCACCAAATGTGCTTCCTATTTTTCTACTTGCATTTTTACATGCTTTTGAACTGCTAGGTTGGCAGAATTTAACCTCCAATTTAGAGAAAACTAAATATAGTAAGATGCCACTTTCATACCACTGTGACAGGCAAAATTATTTCACAAATTGTGAAATCAAATTACTAAATCACAGTTAATAGCATTTTAATGTAGGGATCAAGTCAATTTTGAACAAAATATCTTACGCCCTGTTGAGCTAGTGGAAATGTATACTTATAGTAGGGCTGATAGTGAAGGAAGATAACAAGTGGGAAATCTTTTCTTCTTAAACTGGTGATAATCACCATGTCGGCCACTGAACAGAGGTAATCCTCCAATAATAACCATTCATCAGAGATCCCAACTATATCTTATCATCCCAAGAAAGATGCTGATTTGACCATAGATGCATAAGAAGGAAGTATAAGAGATGAATCCTTAGGGGCCCAAACCTTTTTTTCAGTCTTCTCAAATGTAGAAAGATTGCCTTCGGGAGTTTTCCTTCCATTTGCAGGGACACTCTTTGGCCTAGGGGCCTTCTTGAACCTCTGAGCACTTTTATGGCCAAGATCTTCCATCATCTGCAGAGATATTAAGCAATTAATTTGAAATCGCTTGAGGTGGTGAGATTCTCTCTGCGACCTTCTGACAAGCCAAGTCCACGGGGAAGCTAGATTCGCTGAACAACCATGTTACTAATTTAACAACTGCAGCGATATTCACTTAATGACTTTGGCAAGAAAGGTGGCAAAATGCGGCAAAATTCACTTAACACACGTCTCACTTAGCAACCGAAATTCTGCGCTCTATAGTGGTTGCAAGTTGAGGACTATCTATACTATTTGCAAGAAATGCTAAAGAAAACGGTCTATTCAGGGAATCCACATTACTTTCTGGATCTGAAATGGTGTTTGATGGGGTGTCCTCTGACCAGTAGGGGTTAAACTTCTATTATTCAGCATTTTAGATGGGCTCCTTGTTCTTTGTTCTCCTCTTGCAGTTTTCAGTGACTCAGACCCCAGCAATGTCCTTCTGGCTGCCTAAAAGACATTAGAAGTTTTTACGAGAAGTTACTTTTTGTGGCCCCTATTAGAAAAAGATGCAACTACGCAGGGATGGGTTCCGGCAGGCACTATTGTACACGCGTGCGTGCATGCACAATGCAATAAAAATTGGTCTGTGCATGCATAGAAACAAAAAACAAGATGGTGGTGCCTACAGTGCCATCCGGAGAACCGGTTTGGGGGCGTGGCAAGCATGGGTCACTGCTGCTTCCAGCAACCCAGGCCACTGAACAGGTCCAAACAGGTAGGAACCCACCACTGCAACTAAGAAAGAACAGCTGAGATGCATAATAGAAATCCATAACGGCAGTGATGACCGTCTATTTATATTGTGTTTTTAAGAGTTCAGTGCCCTTAATCATACACTGGAAGCTTTACAATCGCTGAAGTAAACATTCTACCCTATGCCATCCAAGCATCCTAGGACTACAATTTCCAAAACTACAGCCAGAGTGGCCTTTGTGAATTACAGACACAACCATATGAAAGTTGGTTGGACCAAAGCTAAGAAGGAAACATATAGCCAAGGATGCTTACTGAGGTCATAGAAGCAACCAGATTCCAATTAGGATCTTGTTACAACTACCTTAGTATATTAACCCTTCGACCATATCAACTTTCATTTCATATGGGAATGTGATCCTCAGTCTCCATAGCGCAGCTACAGTACTATGCAAATTATGCCTGTTCTTTATATGCTGAAGGCTTTCTTTCTTTCTTTCTTCTTTCTTTCTTTCTTTCTTTCTTTCTTTCTTTCTTTCTTCTTTCTTTCTCTCTCTCTCTCTCTCTCTCTTTCTTTCTTTTTGCCAATCATCATGATTACATGATTTACCTGGGCATTCCTATCATTATGAGCCAAATCATCAAATGATATTTTCCTTCTCACATGGACATCAACGAGGCTCTTGTGGTTATCTTGCAACGGTCTCTCTTCTACAGTCTCTTGGGAGGATGTCCCTCTCAAGATAGCAGCAGAAAGCTGGGAAGGAAATGATACATTAACAATTTAAAAATGGTTTCAGTGAATGAAATACAGCCAGTAGTGATTCTCAGTACACCTGAATTTGAAAAAAAAAAATCAAACAAAACTAAGGTCACCCATGGAGCAGTCAATTCCTTGGTGAGAAAAGAAAGCGCCAACTTCCAGGATATTTCTTCTCCTTGCACACTAAGGAAAAAAATCCCAGTTTATTACTTGCTCCAATATCACTAATAACTCTCTATGAATTGATATGCTGGGTAGATGAATTGCAAGATTTCATTAGGGAGAGTTCTGAAGCTGACCTGAACAGCACTATACTAGAAAATAATCACTTACCAATAGAATATTTTGCAAGACCCCTGGTCTTTACTCTGAAGAAAGCATGGGAAAGGAAGCCAAGGCATTAAACACAAATAAAAGTCTTGCTTATAGTACCGGTGTTTCTGATCTTCTGTTAATAATATCCACTGCTCCATGTTTTCTCTGGGTTTCCATCTTCTGATGCTCAGACATTCCAAGCTCATCCTGGAGATCCAGGTTCCGTTTGGTCAGTGCTTCCACTTGACTCCTTAGTCTGCTGTGGGCAGCTTGCCAGTGGATCTTGTTTCTCCTGAACTCCTCCTGTAGGCCTGCAATTTGCTTCTTCAACATCTGTTATTAGAAAGCAGAGATTGTTTTCAAGGAGAAAAAAAAGACACTGATACGTTTCTAATTGAAGACTAAGTATTTACATTAGATCTTAGTCTTTATTCATATCAGATGGGAAATTATGGAGGATGGGCATATCAGGAAGGTGTCAAGCTGGGAAAGATTAGGCAGGCACCTAAAGGATATTATTGAACCACCACCCCATCCACCAAATCAACAGATCCAAAAAGAGCTGAGTAACAATACAAAGAGAGAACAATGGGAACTTGAGAGCTTGTCGATTTGTAATTATTGCAATTGATTATGTGCCAAAAGTCAGTGTCAACTATAGGTAAGACTTCTCCAAGATGACCTGTCCCTAACCTGGACATTCAGGTCTTCCAGTGATAATTATTGCAATAAGGCCAATGAATTCCAACCTTTTATCTATCAGATGAATTGGACTATAAATTCTATTATCTTACTTAATCAGTAGGGATACATATTAAAGATGGAATGATAGAAGGCTGGAATCAATTAAACATTAGCTTTACCCCAAAATCTGGCAAGGAAATTCTTTTGAAAATGCAATGTGATTGTTATCTTTTCTCACCAAACATAGAATAGCAAGAAGAAAAAATCTAATGGATCTTTTTGAAGGTTACTTGGCTGTTCCTCATTTCCTTCTCCATCTGATCACTGCATGTGTACATATAAAGAACTACAAAATGCCAGATAACAGAGAAATCAGCACTAAGCAATATTGTGGTGAAATTCCAGCTAACGTCTAAGGAGCATACATAGAAACACATCAGAGATGGTATTCAGCAGGTTCTGACCAGTTCTGGAGAACCAGTAGCAGAAATTTTGAGTAGTTCAAAGAGCCGGTAAATACCACCTCTGACTGGCCCCGCCCCCACCTATTCTCTGCCTCCCAAGTCCCAGCTGATTGGGAGGAAATGGGGATTTTGCAGTATCCTTCCCCTGCCATGCCCACCAAGCCATGCCACACCCAGAGAACCGGTAGTAAAAAAATTTGAATCCCATCACTGAAACACACATGCAGTACACAAAATTGTAACTGATTTTGATATAACAGATCTTTATAACAGATTTATAACAGATATAAATCTTGACATTCACACAATTTTGGAAGAAATGGTCTCATGAAATTTGGAAGGAACTTTTTCCAAAATCTCAGAAGATATGATGGTGGTTTCAGTCATTATTTTGGGGCACTTGTAAAGATCTCCTATCAGACAGTACGGGCCTATAAGTCAAGCAGATAAGATTAACTCACTTAGTAATATCATCATTCAGTTCTATGATTTGCCAGTCCAATAAGATATCTGATTTTAGATATTCTTTAACAAACAGTTTTTTTTTCTATTGGCGGCTAGGTATGCAGCCACATGTTCACATTTCATTCACAGATTATGCCATTTCAATTCTAATTGGAGATAACAAGGGCTACCTTAAAAAAAGATTTAGGGAGAATAGTGAAAATAGGAAGCAGAGAAAGTCTCTTTAAAAACATTCCCCATACACATGTACTGTAGACACATCTCAAGGAGTGTTCTAGTGGTAATAGCATCCAGAATTTTGCATAATAGTTTCATTTTAATATATATATACAAAGCCACTAGCTTTGTGGATCATATTTTCCACTCAATTCATTTTGCTTTTCTCCTTTAAACCAAACTGCCATCATATCAAGAAAATCCCCCAATTATCTGTTCATTTGAAAAAGGGAACTGAGGATTCCAATATAGTTACAACCAAAAAGATGCCACCTACTCTTATTTGTTCAGACTCTTCCTCTTTTTTAATAGCTGGCACGGGCATCTGACATTCTGGATTTTCTCTGTCAAGTTTCAAAGTTCCTTGACTCTTACATTCATCCAGGAGATGTGATGACTGAGCCTGGACAGCATCATACTGGATAATTTGTCTTCTGCTGGGAGAAAAACACACCCCCTAATTATACGAATAGGAATATTATATGATCAGGAAAACAAGCATTCACCAGTGGCTCTTCCCCCCCCCTCTCCATTTAATTATGAATGGCTGGGATTTGAACGAACGGGGTCAGCAATATTTTACCATCCATGTAAAATAAAGCACAAGAAAAAAGATATAAGGGCAAATGCCAAAAAGTTATCAGATACCCTTTGCTTTAAAAAAAAAAAAGTTCCAAGAACATTTAAATGTCCAATCACCATCCACTGATAATGTAATAAGGTATACACATAAAGACAGACAAAGCTCAGACAAATTGACCCTCAACATTCACATATAGATAAACAATATCTACACACAATCATTTACAAAATACATCTACAAAAGATACCACTAAAGGTCAAACAAAAAGAACGAAACACCTCCTCACTAGCAATCAATCCCCAGTAAGCAGAGAATAACACTAGATTAACACTAGACCAACAATAAGAAGTAAACCATACCCCAATCAAGAAACTACCAAGTCAGACAAACACGGTAACAGTAAACAACAATCTAATCAAGGAACCACCAAGATCACTCCCACCCACATTGACAGGGCAATGCATTAGCATATAAAATGAGAACCAGCCAGCTTCACTCCCTTTTGGCACTGATGATATTACCTAGTTTATTACCTAAATGTTACCTAATAAAAACAATCAAACTCAGACAACACCCTGGACCCACAGTCCTTTGATCTACAAGTATTCTCTTCCATCAGAGACAAAACTGCATATCAACGATACAAACAATAATTTGGACATTCATCCTTGTCTTGAAATTTAATTTGGCCTTGATCAACAACTCAGATAAATTTGGGGATTGCCATATCACAAAAGCAATGTATGAAACTAATAAATCCAATATTTGATTCACTCAGCGCCACTTATACTGCCACAAGGAAGAGGGGGGCAACTTATTTACCAAAGCACCTGTAGGCAGGACAAGAAATAATAGATGGAAGCTAACCAAGGGCAGAAGCAACCTAGAACTAAGGAGAAAACTCCTAACAGCAAGAACAATTAACCAGTGGAAGAAATTGTCTTTGGAATATGTGTGTGCCTCATCACTGAAGGCTTTTAAGAAGAGACTGGTCAGCCATTTATCAGAAATAGTATAGGTCTCTTGTGAGAGCAGGGAGTTGGATTAGATGACCTCCAAAGTCCCTTCTAACTCTGTTACTGTTATTGTTATGCACACTGGAAGTGGCTTTGTTGGATCTATATAAGGATCTCAACAATTGCTTTCAGATCTTTTCTTGGAGATATCAAGAAGTGAATCAGGGACAGTCTAAGTACCAAGAATGTTTTCTGTCTCTGAATTACACATCTGCTGGATAGCTGGATCTCTAAACGGCAGACTGTAAATGCTCAGTTCACAGCCTAAAGATATCTAAACAATAACTCTGAAATGATTCCATATTTGCAGTTGTCACTCTGTTCTAACCCATCATTCTAGATTAGTTGACTTTCAGGAAATATTAAAGAACAATTTCACTAGGCCTCAAATTGCATTCTTGTGATCCAGGAGGAGAAATACAATCCAGCAATTTCTTCTTATTTTTGTTCAATGTTAAATATATCTGCCTTTATCTCTCTCTACTCTGACAAGTAAATAATAAGGTATGTACTCAGATTTCACATGCTTAATCACACATTAAACTCTTCTATTATTCTCAGCATTCACCTAATGTTTTCAGCCTTTGCCATCTGATCCATTTGCTTAACAACAAACATGCAAACAGATAAATATTTCAAATACTAATTTCAGAGTTAGAAATAGGTCTGATGAGATTCCAATCCGGAGTGCAAATGTGAAACATTTTACAATTTTTAACCTTTTCTCTTATTCTTCATTATTTCCACCACTATGTGTTTTTTAATTTATTTTTCCTTGCTAGAACAAGTAACAGAATAACAGAGTTGCAAAGGACCTCAGAGGTCTTCTAGTTCAATTCCATGCTCAAGCAGGAGATGCTATACCATTTCAGATAAATGGTTCTGTAATCTCTTTTATAAATTTATAAATATAAAAGTGCAAATACATGTATGTACACACACACACACATACACACACCAGAAGTGGTATTCAGCAGGTTCAGACCAGTTCTGGAGAACCTGTAGTGGAAATTTTGTGTAGTTCGGAGAACCGGTAAAAACCACCTCTGACTGGCCTCGCCCCCATTTTTCTCTGCCTCTCGAATCCCAGATGATTGGGAGGCAATCGGGATTTTTACAGTATCCTTCCCCCTATCATGCCCACCACGCCATGCCACACCCATAGAACCGGTAGTAAAGAAATTTGAATCACACCACTCTCTCTCTCTATTTCTCTCACACACAGAGACATGTATGCATACACATGCATATGCGTACATACAAATATACATAAATAGACAGAGACAGAGAAACACAAAGGTTTTATACTTCTAAAGAAATCTTCTTAATTTTCTTACCTGAGAAAATCCATTGCTTTTGCTTGCTCGTCTTTCATTTGAGCTAACAGAGAGTTTTCTCTGTGGCTGACAAGATCCTCCCATTTGTGTTCTTCTGGCTTGGCCATCTGCCTCTTTGGAGCTTGCTCTAGAAAGAAATTCTTGTGATAATATTACTGTGTATTAACAAGATAGTCAAGTAAGGTAATGGAAGTATCATGAAACCCTTTTCATTCCCCATGCTGGCTGGGCAATTCTGGAAGTTGAAGCCCACACCTGTTAAAGTTGAGAAACACGGGATCGGAATGACCAAAAAATATTACATGGAGGGGGGGAGGGTAAAATTTGAAATTCTGGTTCAGTACATATAACATAATAAGCCCACATGTAATTTATGGTTTCAATTGGCATCAGGGCTTGTAAATAAAGCTCTCTGGGCTCCAAAACAAACCTCTCAGGTGCAGCCCATTAGTCATAGAGCAGGTAATTGCATTCTAGAAAGAAGAACTGAAGTTGTACTTGTGGCGTACAGACACAAGCCACCTTGGCAGGTGTGGGCACTTCAGTGGTACTGGCACGTTGTATCAGTATTAAGAATATCAGAACTAGGCTCCAAAAAAACCCGAGGGTACAGGGGTGGCAACTAGATTTCTCTATTTCTTTACCACCATTTGGTGTTCATCTTAATCATAGAACCGTGCCATGGAATGTTACCAAATTCCATCAAGATTTAACAACCACTAAGAAAGAAATTGTCAAACTCACACAATCAAAATCTTCCAGAGAATTTCAGAAAAGGTTTCAACAAACACAGCGGGTTTTTACAACATTATACATGTTAATTGGTAAGATACTTGTAATTCAAAGTGGGTTGATCCCGGTTTTACTACCGGTTCGCTTCGCACGCACTTTGCATGCACAGAAACATTTACAATGAACCACATACGCACAGACACTACTAAACAACATGCCAGCAACGGCAGCAGCAACCAGGAAACTGTTTCAGGGGCGTGGCCAGCCTGGGTGGCTGCTGGTTCTGCGACCCGGGCCAAACCGGGAGCAACGCGCCTCTGTTGTAATTGGTATTGTATGTAACCTGTATCTGTATAATCAATTTATCTTCCCCTCAATTTCCCACCCTGCCACAAAATTGCAGTTCAATTTAGTCACCCAATTTTGAATTAACTTTCAGAGGAATTGTAGTTTAAATGTCATTTCAATGGTTCTTCTTATCTCAGCTTTATTAAGATTGTTGAAGGGAACATGCTGATTTAAACCTTAATCTCCCAGTTCATTCAATGGATCTGTATCCATAACGGTATAGGTGAGGAGTACCAAGCTCAGCAAAAATCAGCAAAAATAACCAGTGCTTAATTTAATCCCTTTTATTATTAAGGAGGTTATATGCTTAGACAGAAGGACTGCCTCTCTGAGATCCTCCCCTCACTACACAGTGGGGAGAAGGAAGGATGGAAGCAACTTTTTTTTTAGGAAACAATTAAAAAGGGGAGCCTTCTGTTATCAGACTTACAAAGAAAAGAAAAGACAAAGAGAATTCTCTTTTTATCTCGCCTCTTGTCCTCCACGGTTAATAGAATAAAAGGTACAAAGAATTAGTGCTTCCAGAGCCGCATCTCTAACAATTATAAAGCATCCACAACAAATCCTGTGGTATGACACAATGAAGCACATTAAAATTGCATTATGCTGGAAGTTCTAAGCAGATGGAATTCAGCTCCCGTGTATTTTTTTTAAGTCCTCTCTCGTATAATCCCTTTTATGCACTTGATGAAAATCAGAATATATTTTCATCACTGCTTTAAGGATCATCAGGAAGGCAGTTTAGCTACTAGACTAGACTTATCCAAGCTGGTGCATTCAGAGGGCAAAGTTACAGGCTGCCTCTCCAAAAAGTCTTAGCTTTTAATTACCCTCTTCCTTCTATAAAGATAAGAATAATGCACAAGAAAAAGGTAACAGCAAGGAGAAACTCCCTGATAATATCCAATCAGAAGGCCCAGATGACCTCCAACTTTATCTTCTGCAATGAACTCTGACCATGTGCTGAAATCTATTATTCAAGGAGACAATAAATAGCTAGTAACTAATTAAATTAGTCTAACTATATTGATTTATTGGAAATCTTGTACATGCCTTATTATTGAGTTTTCCTTCTTTCCTTTTATGCCTAACAAACTCCCTTTTATACCAAGAGATTTGGCTTCATCTCTTCATTCAAAGAGATTAAACACTGGAATTTTACATTAAAACTCTTCTCATGTGCAAAACTGTACAGGAGCACAGCTATCCTCTTGTGAATCCGGGACTGCCCTAAGATCTTCTAAGTTCTGTCCTCTGTCCTCTTGTTCTTTGGGACAAGAAGAGTCAATGCTCACCTGCCCACCCTAAAGCTAAGCTGAAGGTAAATGTTTTTGACAAAAGGCCGAGAACTTCCCTGTCTCACAGATTAGAGGAAACTATGTTAGAAAGCTCAGCCTGAATGGTGACAGCCTAATTCAATAACCTTCTACCAACATTAAACTTCAGTATAAAGCGGTATGTCTCAACCTAAGCAACTTTGTTCTGTGTGGACTTCAACTGTCAGACAGCCTCCTATAGGATGACTGCATTGTAGAGGATATATTTTTCAAATTACCTTGAGTGCCTTTCCTATGTTCTGGATTTGCTTTGCTCTTGAAAACAGGGAAGAGGCGAGCCACAAGGTCATTTCTCAGAGAAGGAGCCTGCCAACTTAGTTCTCCACCATAATTGCTTGCAGTACTCTTGATCAGTATTTCAGGCTCTCGTTGATTTCTTGTAGCTTCCGGGGGATGAAAAGAAGATGCCATATGGGAAGAGAAAGGCTTTTCATATTTCAAGCAGCCATCTCTGAGACTGGATTCACTGCTGCTGCTGCTGCTGCTTGTGGTCTGTGGGGTTTCCTTTTGGCTCATGAGTTCCTGAGCACTGAGTTTCTTGGCAAAAGATTTTCCACAGCTTTTTAAAACATAATCTTCAGCTTCGCTGGGCTCATCTGTGGCATAATCGGCATCAGAGAATTCCACATCCTTGTTTCTGCTGGATGCTCTATGGAGCCCATACCTTGTGAGATAGGGAGCACAAAGCAAATTGTTGTCAGTAGGTATGCAGAATGAGGATTTTCCATTCAATCTCTTTCCAGTGTTTGCATTGTTGTGGTGCTTCATTTGTGATTTAGCAGGTGTGATCTCTTGATTTTTCTCTGGTTCAATTGTAACATTTTTGATTTGATCATTGATCTTCTTAAACTCAGGGTTCCTTCCTAATTTGGTGTCTGAACATTCATCTGCTTCAACATTACGTTTATTTTTGCACTGCCCAATCCTTTGTGTACATTGAATAATCTTGAATTTGGAACTATGGTCCTCTGGCTGTTTCCATTCTGTGTTCTGAAAGTCAGAAACATCTAGAGGAGAATTCCTTGACTTCCCTGCTACCTGTGATACATCATCATCTAAACCTTCCATAAGCCATACAGGAATTTTAGAAACGGTTGATCCACTGAAAAATATGCCAGAATGTTCTTTGGAACCAGAAGAAGAAGAAGAAGAGTCATTTTTTTCATCCACTTTTGCCTTAACTTCACTTAGTTGTTCATGCCACTGCTGTGAATATTTGGACCAATTAAATGGTAGTTCAGATTCTTTTTCACTTACCATCTCTTCATCATCATAATCAGAGTTACTTTCTTTTTGGCTTTCTGGCCTTGGTTCATATTTATTACACTGATATTTTACAGCACCATTGGAAATAAAACAATTTGTACTTTTATCATCTGGGAAAATAACCTTCCTTTCTAATTGCAAGCATTTTCCCAGTTGTTTTCCTATTTTCCATTGATCAGGAGATAAGAGATTATGCTGATCAAAGCTGACTCTTCCCAGCAGTTTGGTAGGGCTCATGGCAAGACTTTCTCTATTGTTTTCACACTTCCCAATGCCTTCTGAATATTCCAGAAATGAGTTTGGATCCGTCATCTCTGCCTCACTAGAATCCTGCAAGCAATATGGCAATATAAATAATGTAATGATAAGATAAGTCAACATTTTAACTCGCACTAATCATTATTAAAGCATGCCCTCTTAAAGAGATAAAATCCGATTCCAGAATAAATAGCTCATCTCCTTTTCATTTATTTATTTATGTTTTGCATCCAAAACTTTACATCTCGATATAGGTTGCTATCAGGGGTGGGTTCTTGTAGGTGCCACTGCCAGTTCGCTCAGGGATGTGCACATGTGCTTGATGTGTGCTGGGTGCACATGTGCAGTACCACTAAAATTGCTCTGCGTATGCGCAGAAGCAAAAAGTGAGATGGCGGTGCCTATGGGAGAACCAGTTCAGGGGCTTGGCAGGCCTGGATTGCTGCCGGTTCCAGCGACCCAGGCCGCCAAGTTACTCTGGTTCGGCTGAACTAATCCGAACCAGTAGGAACCCACCTATTCAATGCCCAAATATATTTCCCTTTCTTATTTTCTTCTCTGAAAGCAAATAACAAACATATACACATCACGCAGTCTCTGAGTAGCCAGCATAATGCAAACGACAGAAAATGAAATAACAAACATTAAATCAAAGAAATTAAAGATATGAGAGTAGAAAGGAAACAGAAATGTAGCACATGTGCAGAAGCAAAAATCTGAGCTAATAAGAGCATTCATAATGTCTCTCCATACTTTTCCATCTTGGCAAACCATTTTTGCTTCCATCAAACCCATCCACTAACTCCGTTCTTTGAATTTCTCGCCTCTCTTTTTTGGGGGGATCTCAATGTGCCATCCAACGATGATTTTTTCCCCTTTCTCTAGCCCTATTCACTTTTTCTTCTGTAATTTGATTCATATTCATTCTGACTATATGATCAAATTAACTGAGCATACGTCTTTCATACAATCTTGCAGTTGTACTCAATCCATGTTGTTTTAGCAACCATTCATTCTTGAGCCTCTCCTTGTTTTATCAATAATAACTCAAGTACCCATTTAGAATGCATCCGTTTGATTTTAAAATATTTCTCCTATCATCACTCAATCTTCATTTCCATATACCAAAGTGAGTAAAAGCAGTCTCTTCTAAGCTACTATTTTCAGGTCTCTCAGGAATCATTCCTTACAATAAACCTTGTACCACTTTGCTACCAGCATTTATGTCTGTTAAAATGTTCCCGGTGATTTTTCTATCATTAGTAGACATTCTGCAAAAGGTCAAATATTGATCTTAGATACTGATGATTTTCAGATCCACCCTTCTTGTTGCCTCTTGCAATCTAACATTTGCCTGCAAGTATGCACTCTTCACTATTTTTTTCATATTCATAAACTTCTCAGTGAAATTTGCATCTAGCTGGCACATTGCCCACATGGAATAAAGTCTCATCACATTTCCCAGATTTTGCTAATTGCCTCCACTTAAAACCTTTAAGGTTTGCCTTTCCCAGGCATCCTTATTAGTCTTATCCTTCTTTTACATTCATTCTTATTACCTTTACTGCTGTATATTTGTATAGAAACTTCACATAATCATTCCATAATTAAACCACATGTGTATTTAAACATGCCATCTGCATCCAAAATCTCACAATTTTTCATCATTCTCACAGCATTTACTATCTCCTTTCCATGCTTTTTACTTTGACACTAGCATTTGTTTCCATTGCATATTCTTCTTCATAACATTGCTACTCCCATACATATTTATCAAATAATCCTTCTGGAATTCAGTGCTGTTATTTTTAATCCCATTCACTCAGCCAACAGCTCCTTGTTTAGTTTAATTCTTTTCATCCATGTCCATGTTTGCTATTTAATATCCAACATTTCTTCTACCTCTGTTCCTATAGCTAGTGGTTTTCAGCTGAAGTTCCATTGTGTCTTTCTACCTGTCTTAATCAATATAAATATAAATAAATAAATAAATTTGAATTTATTAGCCGCTCCCTTTCCAGGCAGGACTCGGGGCGGCGTACAATGGGCATATAGAACATAAAAACATGTATACAAACACATAAACATACAAAAATACAGAGACACACATGCACGGAGGAGGTAACCAATTACAACATTTAGACAGTTAAAATCCCCATTAAAATACCCAATTGTAAAAAACCCAATGTACAATTAAAATTTAAAATTTAAAAAGACAGTCAGGAGGAGTGAGAAAAAATTACGGTTGAGCCAGGCCAGATAATTGAAAGAGGTGGGTCTTCAGCTGTACACGGAAGGAGCGGAGATCGGAAGTGATCCTGATGTCACGGGGGAGGTCATTCCACAGGGCTGGGCCCATCACAGAGAAGGCTCTGCTCCTGGGTGTCGCCCCCCGACACTGTTTGGTGGACGGCACCCGGAGAAGTCCCTCTCTGTGTGAACGAATTGGTCGTAGGGATGTGTGGGGCAGGATGCGATCCTGCATGTAACTAGGCCCTGTGCCATGAAGCGCTTTAAAGATCATAATCAAAACCTTGAAACGCACTCGGTAGACCACAGGAAGCCAGTGCAGCTCGCGCAGGAGAGGTGTTACCGGGGAGTATCTAGTCCTCCCCATAATCACCCGCGCGGCCGCGTTCTGGACCAACTGCAGTCTCCGAGTGCATCTCAAGGGAAGCCCCATGTAGAGAGCATTGCAGTAGTCCAGGCGAGATGTCACTAGCGCATGGGTGACTGTGCGTAGGGCATCCCGGTCCAATAAGGGGCGCAATTGGCGCATCAGGCGGACCTGATGGAACGCCCCCCTTGCCACGGCTGTTACATGGTCATCCATGGACAGCCGGGCATCTAGGAGGACGCCCAAATTGCGCACCTGTTCCATGGGGGCTAGTTGCACGCCCCCAATGGCCAGGGATGGAAGCACCTGGTTGAACCGGGAGGCCGGAAGCCACAGCCACTCCGTCTTGGAAGGGTTGAGTTTTAGTCGGTTGCCATCCATCCAGACCCGTACGGCCTCCAAACACCGGGACATCATTTCGACGGCCTCATTGGGGTGGTTCGGGGTGGAAATGTATAGCTGAGTATCATCAGCATACAGATGATATCCCACCCCAAAACCACGGATGATCTCGCCCAGCGGTTTCATGTATGTGTTGAACAGGAGAGGCGAGAGCACCGATCCCTGTGGCACTCCACATGTGAGTGGCCTCCGGGTCGATCTCTGTTCCCCTGCCAACACACGTTGCGTCCGGTCCGAGAGGTAGGAGCCAAACCACCGTAAAACGGTGCCCCTGACTCCCAACCCCTCTAGCCGGTGCAACAGGATACCATGGTCGATGGTATCGAACGCCGCCGAGAGATCTAATAGGACCAGGATAGAGGAACAACCCCTATCTCTGGCCCTCCAGAGATCATCAACCAATGCGACCAAGGCCGTCTCGGTGCTGTGCCCGGGACGGAAGCCGGACTGGCGCGGGTCTAGATAATCATTTTCCTCCAGGTGACGTGGGAACTGCTGTACCACCACACTCTCTACAACCTTCGCTAAGAAAGGAAGGTTGGAGACTGGACGATAATTAACTAGGTCCGTTGGGTCCAGGGAAGGCTTCTTGAGCAGGGGCCTCACCACCGCCTCTTTCAAGGTGGCCGGTAGAGACCCCTCACCCAACGAGGCGTTCACTAGGCCCAGGAGCCAGTCGCGCGTAACCTCCCAGGATGCCAGTACAAGCCAGGAGGGACACGGGTCCAATAAACATGTGGTGGGTCGCAGACGTCCACGCAACCTGTCCAAATCCTCGATGGCAACCGAGTCAAACTCCTCCCAAAGCGGTCCCTCAAGACTCGCCACGGGCGTCTCTACTGAACTACTGAAAGGGGCCCATCCCATCCGGATTTGAGCGACTTTGTCCTGTAGATATTTCCCAAACTCCTCTGCTCTGCCCTGTAAAGGGGCTTCCCGCGGTCTCTCAAACAAGAGGGAGCGAGTCACCCGAAACAGGGCGGCAGGGCGGTTATCTGCGGACGCAATAAGAGCGGCGCAATGTTGACGTTTGGCCGCTCTTAATGCCACGAGGTACGTCCTCAAATAGGCTCGTGCCTGTGCTCGGTCGAATTCGGAACGGGAGGATCTCCAACGACTCTCTAGGCGTCTCTTGTGGCGTTTCATCACCCTTAGCTCCTCGGTAAACCAAGGGGCCAGGGTGGTTCGTCGCCGCAGGAGAGGCCGCAAAGGCGCCACCCGGTCTAGGGCCCCGGCAGTCGCACTATTCCATGCGTCTACCAGGTCCTCCACTCGGGGGCGGGTCAGGTCCACAGGAGGTGGCCCAAGCTCCGTCTGGAACCTATCTGGTTCCATCAGGCGCTTGGGGCGGAACCATCTAATACCTTCCAGTTCCGCCTCCTCGCGGCGGGGGGTAGCACCAGGGAAGTCCAGCCGGAGAAGTGAGTGATCCGACCATGACAGGGGAATAATAGTAGGATCCCCTATTCCCAGATCACTCATCCACTGGCCAGAGACAAAGACAAGGTCCAGCGTGTGGCCTCCCTCGTGAGTAGGGCCCTGAATTAACTGGGTCAGGTCCATGGCTGTCATGGAAGCCATGAACTCCCGAACCCCCTCAGACGCTTCTCCCATCGACGGCAGATTAAAATCCCCCATCACTAAAAGTTTGGGGGTCTCAACCGCCACCGATGAGATCAGCTCGAGGAGTTCAGGCAGGGCCGCTGACGTATAGCGAGGAGCCAGGTATACTATCAGCAGGCCCAACTGCCTCCCTGGGCCCCATCTCACGACAAGGGACTCACACCCGGATGTCTGTGGCACAGTGAACTCTCTCGGCTCTAAGTCTTCCCGGATAATCACTGCTACCCCACCGCCCCTTCCCTGGGCCCGAGGCTGGTGAAATGCTCGATAACCTGGTGGGCACATTTCCACGAGGGGTAGACCTCCCTCGTGGCCCAACCAGGTCTCGGTTATTCCTGCGAGGTCCGGCTCCCCCTCCAAAATTAGATCGTGGATGAGGGGGGCCTTATTGACAACGGACCTCGCGTTGCATAACAGCAGTCTCAGGCCTTGGGTCTGTAGATCCTGACCACCTAGTATGCAGGGGTTGGTACAAACGACCGGGAATGACCAAAAACCCCGGTCTCCCAACCGACTACGCGCTCTTGATCTGTCCTCGTACCTGCCCCTCCCCATGACCGTTGGTATCAAAGAGCCCTGCACAGGAATGCTATCTTCCCTCTCCTCCCCCACTCCGCTCCCTCCTCCTTCGACCACACCTAGACGCCTGGCTCTCCCATCCCTCCTGACCTGTTCCCCCCCCCATCCCTGGAACCCCTTATAATTTTTAAAAGATTTTTAATTAAAAAACCCCTCAATGTGCGCTTCCGCCACCTCTCTGGGTTAATAAACCCGTCCTCAAGGTGGGCCCTCGAAAGGGCAGGAGGCCATACCTGCGAGAGGGGGGACTCTCGCAGTGGCAGTAGGTCAGACCTTGTGTACGTGAGAATCATACAAAAATCACGGGGCAAGATTATTTCAAGTGCTGAAGATGGAATCATAGTTTGTCGTGAAATTGTCCTTACCCTAGATGGAAAGGGTAAGTTTGTGGGCTAGCCAACTAGCTAGATTTATCTAAGGAGGCGCTCAAGATGGTATTGGAGCCGATTAAAGCAGGATGTTAATGAGAGAGCCATAGTCA
Source organism: Natrix helvetica (assembly GCF_964273705.1). Taxonomy (NCBI): domain Eukaryota; kingdom Metazoa; phylum Chordata; class Lepidosauria; order Squamata; family Natricidae; genus Natrix; species Natrix helvetica. Next base: position 215,390,982 of record NC_138552.1, on the reverse strand, counting down.
TGATATAAAGAAAATTGATGGAAATCCAAGTTTTGGCAAGGGAGGCAATTGTCCATAGGGGTAGAAGGAGAAATGTCAAGCCTTCAGCAGATGACCACCAATCCCCCCGGTGTCTCTCCTCCATGTCCAGGCCCAGGGAGAGATGGCCATCTGCCTCCTCGGGGGTCCTGAAGCTCATCTTCCCGGGGGGTGTTGTTCTCAAATCCGAGACCGCCATAGCTCCCTGAGGCTTTCCCAAGCCTCCTGGAGTTGGCAGCACTCTCTCTAGCCTCCCCGGGCCTCGTTCTTCTTCTGCAACTCCCCTGGAGAACCAGGGGTCATGGCGACCAGAGGGTGTGGCGCTCGGCGTCTCCGACTGCCTCCCCCGCCGCCGCCATTGCCAAAAACCTCGCCGCCTGAGCTGTGCACACCACCCGGGCAATCCTCACCTCCGACATTGTTCTTCAAAGCTTGCCACTCTGGCCTGCTTCCCTCCGGTCTGCTTCGCTCAGCTCCACCCTCCACCAGCCGCTTCCTTTTGATCTACCCGACTCCATTCCACAGAATACGGCTATTCATCAGCTGTTCGGTCAGCGCGTCTCCAAGCCTCCATGTCTCCACGCGCTTCTCCGCTCGGCGCTCGGCGCCTCTCGCCCGACCAGCCGACCACCCGACATAGAATGTATGCTTGACATTCTATAGAGAGATCATTTCCCTTTCCTTCCTTATTTCCCAAAGATCTTAATTTGAGGGATCCGTTAAAACTCTCTTGTATAATAGGAAATGCAGGTCACTTTGGATAGTAAGATGGGTGGCATATAAATAAAATAAATAAACTGCTTTATAGCAGTACAGATGGTCAATAAGCAGGAAAATTATTATTTGTTCAGCAGCAAAATATAAGATGTTTTGGTAAAGCAAACAGTATTTTTTTACAACAATTAAGAAAACACAATTCATTTTCCCCTATTAAATTCTCCACAGCGTTATTTTTCACCTAGCTCATGGTACCTGGTATTGCATCTCAACTGTTGAAGAATCTACTTTCAGATCTTCAAAGGATTTTTCCATGTTTTTCTGTCTTTTTCCAATTCCAGGTGTGATTGATCTAAGACAGGAATAACAAAGCATATTTAAACAAAATGAATGGGCAATTTGTTGATTCCCAATTAACTGCAGGCATGTTATGCTCTTCTCTGCCATCTTTTCCCCTGACCCCCTCCAGAAAGGAGGTCCAGAAAGGTCTCAGGGAAGAGAAGAGCTGACCTAGTAGATCAAATTATTCCTATTGACAAGACATTCCCCACCCATGCTTTATAGTAAATTTCAGAAAACAAGCTTATTTTGTCCCACCCCCCGTTAATTAATTAATTAATTAATTATATTTTATATGTCCACCATCTCCCACAAAATGACTTTGGGTGGCATACAACCAGGGGTGGGCTGCTGGGAGTTTCCAGGGGTTCGGGAGAACCTCTAGCTAAGATTCTATGCAATTCAGAGAACCCCCAAATTCCACTCCTGACTGTCCCTGCCCACCCCACTCCTCCTCCCAGGAGTCTCCATGTGGCCCGTTTTGGATGCAGGTAAGTACAGGGTGTGTGTGCAGGCTCGGGGAGGGCAAAAAAATGGGCCTACCGGAAGTTAGGGCCAGAGGGCCTACAGAGCCTGGGGAGGCCATTTTCACCCTCTCGGAGGCTCAAGAAAAGCCTTCGGAGACTGGGGAGGGCAACCCACCCCCACCCCCACCCCCACCCCACCCTCACCGTAGTGAAGGAGGCCGACAAGACCACGCCCGCCACGGCCACCCAGCAACCGGGCAGAGAACCTCTTGCTAAACTTTTTGAAGCCAACCCCTGCATACAACCAGTTGTCAGGCAGTAACAGGGCAAGAGTGCTCTATTAGATCTGTACTTGAATAACTATGGTGTTATACATTTTACCATAAAATTAATTATTTGCATGCTTTAGATACAATTCAGCCATCTCTACTTACAACAGTTACAAAGATAACAGGAATGCCAGCTAATTATTAAAGGACAACTTCATCTTTTTCTTTGACAAGAGCGTGCATTAACACAGTTTAAATCATAGGTCATCAACCTGGTCCCTACCGCCCACTAGTGGGCGTTTTGGGATTCCAGGTGGGCGGTAGGGATTTTGGAGGTTAAAACCTCCTTTTGAACTAACGTGCGCGAGAATGTGTGCGTTAGGGATTTCGGAGGTTAAAACCTCCTTTTGTGTGAGTGAGCAGGCGGGCGCAAGCGCACACATCAATGAACTAATGTGCGTGTGCACGCAAACAAGCAAACACGTGGGAAGAGGAAGGGGAGGAGTGGAAACGGATAGCAGGGACAGGCAGAAGTGGAGCAGTGCAGTTGTAAAATAGGAGAAAGTGATAATGAGGCTGGTCTCTATGAACAGTTAAAAACCATAAAGACTGATGCCTTTTATTTGGCAGACATTTTCAAGAGATTTAATGAAATTAATTTACAGCTTCAAGGAGCCAATATAACTCTTATAAGTTGCAAAAATATTGTGTCATTGTTTATCGAAAAGCTTGATCTTCTCCGTCATAATATTCTCAAGAGAGAATTTCATCAGTTTCCTGAATTGTCCTCTATAAACAATGATGTAACTCCAGGGGATATTGAAAGGTTCAGTAGCCACCTCAACAAACTCAAATTGGATATGGAAAAACGATTTCAAGATATTTTGAACTTAAAGTTGCATGACTGGATGATAAATCCTTTTACAGCAAATGTTGCTGAAGTGGATATAACTTGCCAAGAAGAACTATTAGAACTTAAATATGACGAAGAGGGTAAATGTAATTTTGGCAGTGGTGGATACCAAAAACTCTGGCAAAATTAAAAAATGCCTGCGTTATATCCAAATATGTGGAAAATGATGTTCAATTTATTGATACCTTTCCCTACCACATATCTTGTAGAATCAGGCTTTAGTGCTGTTAATCATATTATGAGCAAACAGAGAAACCGTCTGAATATCACCGAAAGAGGAGACCTTTGTTTGTTCCTTACGAAAATCAAACCAGATATCAAATATTTAGTCTCGCAGCATCAGCCTCAAAGATCTCATTAATCACTAGGAAAGCTAATTTCAATTTACTTTATTGTTTTCTAATTAAATTTTATAAAGTTAAAAACATTATAAACATGCATAAAGTAGAAATAGAAAGATAAATGTATGTACACTTCTTTTTTTTTTAAAACACCCTCCTTTCTAAAAAATATTCCGCACTTGTGCAAAGATTGGTGGGTGGTAAGGAAATTTTTCCATCAAGAAAGATCCATTAGTGGGCGGTAGGTAGAAAAAGTTTGACTACCACTGGTTTAAATCATAGCTCCGTTTTATACCTGTGCATAAAAAGATTTGTGCATAAGCTCTCACCTGTCATTTACAATCTGAGTCTTCACATTTGTTCCTAATCCAGAGGGAGACAAAGGAATGTTCTCCTCTATTGATTGTTCTTCCCTTTCTTCTGTAATATGTGGCAAGCATTCAGGCCAAAATTCTTCAATAAAGAAGCAAAAAGAGCAAGAAGTAAGTTGGTTTTTATAAAGGGGTGGTGGTGGAAAGAGAGTCATTATAAGTTGCATGACTTTAAAGGGGGGGGGAGGAAGACTAAATAAAACTTTTTTATTCAATTTCCACATTGTATATTTCACTTTCCATTCCTTTAGTAATTGCAAAGATTCAGTAAGCAAAGAGCTCTAGTATCAGCACCTATTCTGGTGGAAGCAGTTAGAGATGGATGACAAGGTTATCATCCAGAAAAGACACAGGCTGAGACTCCCTCTCTGACATGTGAATACCTAAAAGGGCAATTGTTTCACATAAGTTCTTTGTTTTCTCTGCTCCAGTTAATTGCCTTAGACCAGGGGTGTCAAACTCAAGGCCCGTGGGCCGAATCCGGCCAATGGGATGCTTAAATCTGACCCTTGGGGCTGGCCTGGAAATAGCAACGGATCAGCCCCCAATGCCTATAGCAGCCAAAATGGGGCCCAAGGCAGTGGTGAAATTCATTTTTTTTACTACCTGTTCTGTGGGCATGGCTTGGTGGGTGTGGTGTGGCTTGGTGGGCGTGGCAGGGGAAGAATATTGCAAAATCTCCATTCCCACTCCATTCCAGGGGAATGATACTGCAAAATCTCCATCCCCACCCTTCTCTGGGGCCAGCCACAGATGGCATTTGCTGGTTCTATGAACTACTCAAAATTTCCACTACTGGTTCTCCAGAACCTGTCAGAACCTGCTGGATTTCACCTCTGGCACAAGGTACTTAAATCTGGCCCATGTTTTGGTTGGCAGAGTGCTGCAAGAGGCCATCTAGGCCGAAAATGGGGTATGCCCCCCCCCCATGTGCCCTATTTTGGCCAGCAGGGTGCTGCAGTAGCACTTAAACTCTTATTAATAAAAGGAAAAGTAATTGGAAATCAGGTTGAAAGAAACCATAGAACAGAAAATACTGGAAATCAGAAATTTGGAAGTGGCCTTATTGGATTCTCTATAAAAAGTGAACAACAGAAACAGCAATTCCCAAGAAAAGTGCACCCACAAACACACATTACATAAAATATGCCTGTGCTTACCATTTTTCTGTTCTTCAGGAGTATGTCTAGAAGCGTTTTCTGTGTTGGTTTCATAACTCTGGGGAATTGAATCCATGTTTGTTTCTATATGTATATAAAATATTCACACTAAAAATAAAATAATCAGAAATAGCTATGAATATTAATTCTGAATGCTTTTGGGACCTTTCCAATTTACAGAAGTTATACATGGGAAAAACTGGGTTTAAGCAACTTTTTATCAAATTTGGCTACAAGCCACAGAGGATATCCTGGGCGCGCTAGAAATATTCTGAGATACACTCAATTCTTGTGTCCGTTCATTCTGTTTCTGGGGATTCATTTGTATTCTTCTACAAAAGCAAAAGACTCTGCATGTCTTCCTCAGTTTTGGGAGCCTGTACTTGAATAATATTTATATTACATAAATGTACATATAGAATTGCAATTGTTAATTGCCAAAATGATGTATACTTTATTTTTTTTGTTGTATTATTTTTTTTGTTGAAGCATTATAATTATCTTTGTGCTTTGACTCTTTTCTTTTTTTGTTTTTTTTAAAGAAGTAAAAATAAATTTTGAAAATGAAAGGTTTCAGGATTTGTAGTGTCAGGACCAGAGATATCCTCTTTAGTAGTCTGCTGTTGTTCTCAACAGTGGTGGGTTCCGGATCCGGTACGGTGCAGTGGGACCCGGCGTCCACCACATGAACGCGCACAGCATGAGTGCACATGCGCGCAGATGTGTCCTTACCCCCTGTGACGCTCCAGCTGCTCGGCGGAACATTACACAGGTGTCGTTTGCTCCGTGCGCATGAACAGAAGCGTCAAAGAGCTCAAATACAGGTAAGGAGCGCGGGCAGGCAGGCGGGTCCTCCGGAACACCATACTGGAATGGTACCCGGTGCTCCCGGCAGGCACTGGTACGCCGTACCGGGGGTACCAGTCATAACCCACTACTGGTTCTCAACCAATAGCATAATGGGGAAAAGAGCATCTAAGAAGGATGTGTAGGCCTCTGGATTCAAAATCAAAATGCTGCTTCACAAAGGTGCAATTTTGTAGCAGGAACTGTCCACAATTACTTAGAACATCTGCTTTTTTTCCTTGAGCCCTTAGATTTCCCTCCACAACTGTCCTGAAAACCTAAAAAACCAGGGGCAGTGATGGGACATAAAAACCTTAACTTTTTTGACACCCCTTCTTCTCCAGGCAAGAAAATATATACTTGTTTTTTTTAAAAAAAAAAAGCCCACTTAACATTTTTTGGGGTGTCTGTAATTAATAACAATTTTCAAGAAAATGTAAGTTTACACATCCACCCAAAACCCAAAGGCAAATAAATAATTAAAAATACAGAAGTACCTTCTTGTTTAGGTCTGTATTCTGTTATACCTGTCAGAATATTCATGAACCAGCAGCGACATGGTAACAAGGTCTGCCAATGAATAAGCATGGTAACAGGTCAGCCAATGAGGCTTATTTGGAAACAGAAACTTAAATAAAAAGTCTGGGCATGTCTTAGCTGTATTAACCTCTAAACTCTGAACTGAAACCAATCACTCCTCTGCCTGTAACTACTACCATGTTGGAGAATCCACTGTTGGTATTGTACCTTTACTCGTGTGTTATTATATACCATATTTTTCGCCTTATAAGACGCACTTTTTTACTCCAAAAAAGAGGGTAAAAATCTGAGTGCATCTTGCAAGCCGAATGTAGCCACTGGGTCATCTGAAAATGGGGCAGGCAAAGAGGGGGCTGCAGAGATCGTGATGGCTGGAAAGGAGAGAGGTTTCGCTTTCAGAGCTCCCGCTTGGCTGGGCTCCCGAGAGGGCTTAGGCGGTGGTGGCACATTGCTGGGGCGCTGCTTTAAGCTGCCCTCCTCCTGCAAACGAAAGGTGCCTCAAGGCTTTGGCTCCTGAGATCGGTGCGCTGCCATCCAAAATGCTGGTACCACGATCGCTGCAGCGCCCGCTTTACCTGCCACTTCTCGGGCGGTTCCAGGCGGCAGAGATCGTAGTAATAGCATTTTGGATGGCAGCGCACCGATCTCAGGAGCCAAAGCCTTTGAATCAAGTTTGATTGTGTCCCATCTAGCGTTCCCCACCCCCAACCCCAAATCTCTCAGGATCTGCTTATTGCTATTGCTGCTATTGCGCCCAGCTACTGTATCTCTTTGCTGCATGACAGATCCGGGCGGATTGGGGGTGGGTGGGTGGAGAACGCTAGATTGGGAAGTTAAAAACCTAGAACCAAGTTTGATTGTGTCCCATTCTAGGTTTTTAACTTCCCAATCTAGCGTTCTCCACCCACCCACCCACAATCCGCCTGGATCTGTCATGCAGCAAAGAGATACAGTAGCTGGGCGCAATAGCAGCAATAGCAATAAGCAGATCCGGAGAGATTTGGGGTTGGGGGTGGAGAACGCTAGATGGGACACAATCAAACTTGATTCAAAGGCTTTGGCTCCTGAGATCGGTGCACTGCCATCCAAAATGCTATTACTACGATCTCTGCCGCCTGTAACCGCCCGAGAAGCGGCAGGTAAAGCAGCGAAGAAGAGGAATTCTTGGGGTTCGAATAAAAACATTACAGCCTTATTTTTGTTACTTTCACTGCAGTGACGTGCGGTGAGGTTTATGACTGGTGAGGCACTGACACAGTGCTGGGTTTCAAATATTTTTAGACTTGTGGACTTCAACTCCCAGAATTCCACAGCCAGGCATGGTCAGTTCCAATTTAAAGCGACAGCATTTGTTTTTCTCCTTTGCTCCTTTCTTTTTCTTTTTCTTCTCCTTCCCCTCCTTCCTCCCTCTCTCCCTTCCTCCCCCTCTCTCAAACACACACACACACACACACACACACACACACACACACACACAGAAGTTGGATTGGACTATCTCTCCTACCCCTTCCCTCTCTCACCCACTCTCAAACAACCCCACACACACACAAAAGTTGGATTGGATATCTTTTCCAGTGGCTTGAAAGCAGCTCCTCTGCCATCCCCCCCATTCCTCTGCTGCCTTTCCCAAACACCTCCACCATTGCAATTGCAGCCTGCTGTCTGGGTGGGAAATGCCTGGAACACAATAAAGCTCACCTACCACCTCCTGCTGGCAGGCTGGGGTGAGAGGAGAGGCAGAGAAGCCGGAGGGGAGCCTTCCAAAAGAAAGAGGCTGGGGGGAAGTGTGTGTACTACAGCATGGCTCTTTGCCTGGCTTCCTCCCTCCTCCTGTGGTCTCCTCAGTGCTCGCTTGTGCTCTCCCTCCCCAAGTGTAGTTTGATTGCAGTTGGAGCCACGTTGCCTTTTCAAACTTGTAATCAGTGAAGCTGGGCTAGATTTTCATATAGTTTTATCCAGCTGTGTGTGTGAGAGAGAGAAATGAATGGGGGCCTGGGGAGGAAGTCACTACACTTGGGGAGGGAGAGCACCAGTGAGGTTAAGCAGAGTCATCCACGGTGAGGCAGCAACTAGCTCAGCTTTTTCCTTTTCCTTTTTTTTTTTCATGATGAGAGTGGTGAGGCTGTGCCTCACTTGCCTCACCTGACTGCACGTCACTGTTTCACTGTTTACTGACTTTACTGACTGTTAATGAGAGTAAAGATAGTTCTTAATATGTTACATGGTTGACATAAAATTGTTCTTAAACTGCTGTTAACTTTATACAGTTGATATAAAATATTTTACTACAGTATTTGGTTCAGAATCTTTTTTTTTCTAGATTTTCCTCCTTTAAAATTGGGTGCGTCTTATATTCCGGAGCGTCTTATAGGGTGAAAAATACGGTATATAAAGAGTTTAATGAATCCTGCTGAATCAGTTATCTGTGTGTGCTTTCTGGATGTGATTTCTGCAACAAACCCTGGCAATACTTCACCCAATTTATTTGAGTAGTTGAGTGATAATATACATGTAACTTACTTTAGACAGAGAAGACTCTTACCTACATCCCTTGAGAGATATGGCTTCTTGAATTCTCATGAAGAAAACTGCAGCAGCAGAATTGGATTTTCCCAAAATTTCACAGCAGAAAGAAGTCCAGCTGCAATTTATGGTATGAAATGCTTGGGAGAAATGCAGCTGATCGAGTTTCTGAAAGTCTTGATATCCAGGAAGAGTGATGTGTTACCTAGATCCTCAGGTATAGCAACTTCTCATCCCAGCATGCAACTATTGTCAGAATTATTGAGGAGTATAAATTGCTCCATGAAGGATGCCAGTGCTATTTCCCGATGATAGGTCTCTTCTTCTGATCTCTTGTTCCAGGAGGTAATACTTTCACCGCGAACTCTTTTGAAATCCAGGGGAATTGACATTTTTTTATTCTCCAAGCTATAGTTTTGCCTTTCCCATTTCTCAAAACATTTATTAAGGATACATAATCAGCAGGCTTGAGATATTTATGCCACCCATCTCACCAAGATCAAGGAAATTATTCTGACGTCATCTCTTTTGAGTTTAAAAAAGAAAAGTCTATGACATGGATGAAGAAATTTCTTTCTTCCATAAGAACTGGAAAAACATTCAACAGTCACATCAGGAGCAATTCAACAGTAAAGATTAAATATTCCACATATGTATAGAAATTTCTGATATAGCAATAGCACAGACCACTTCATAGGGCTTTACAGCCCTCTCTAAGCGGTTTACAGAGTCAGCATATTGCCCCCAACAATTTGGATTCTTATTTTACCCACCTCGGAAGGATGGAAGGATGAGTCAACCTTGAGCCTGGTTAGATTCAAACTCCAAATTGCAGGCAACTGGCAGTCAGCAGAAGTAGCCTGCAATACTGCATTCTAAGCACCACACCACCTCGGCTCTATATACAGTACATTTATGTAATCATCCTTGCTATAGCTCCCATGAGAATCAATTTCTTGTCTCAGCTAAAAGGCAACAGATTTTCTAAAGAGATGAAATACATGTAAATAATTCAGATATGTAAGTTTATTATTACCTCTACCAGACAGTTAAAAAGTCAACTATTTTAATCCAGCCAGAGATGATTCTAACAAATGGAGAATCAAACACAAAGGAAACAATCACAGTTTGAAAAGGTCTATGGGGAACCGAAAGAGACTATAATAAAAATGCTTGATGGATAAAATAATTTAAAAATGAATTTAGAAAATAAAATCTAATGGAAGAACTAATAAAAACAGCAGAAATGGTTTAAGACTGAATGGAACTGATTACAATTGGAATCTTCTAAAAATGATCACTTACATGACTTTTGGCACAAATATCTGGTTTACATCCAATTATAGCTAAACAGATAATGAAGTATTGAATAAAGGAAAACCAGGGACTGGTTAATAATCAGCAAAACATAGTGATTCAAAAACATCCAGCAAAGGAGGCATCAGCAGGAATCTATGGGCCTGTAACATGCTTGCATACAGTGCTTAATTTATTCACAAGCATAAGAGCAAACAACCTCCAAGATTATTTAGAAGAAAATATCCTTAGTAGAACATAAGGAAAAGCAGAGATATGAAAGATCAACTTCTGATGGATAAAATGATTTTGGAGAGTTGCAAAAGGCAAAAACTTGATTTACATACTGTATGGTCTGGATTGGTTATAAAAAGGCATACAGGAATGAATTTGAAATGCCAAATGGCCAAACCTTCAGTAGCGTTTTACAGTTTTACAGTTGGATAGCATCAAGCATGGTCAAGTTAAAAATGTGATTAATAAAGAACACACCCAAAGAGTGAGGACAATGCTAAAATCAAAACTGAATGGTGAAAATACCATCAAACCCATCAAACCCTGGGCCATACCCTCAATACAGCACACTGCTGAAATTATTAACTGGACACAAGTTGAAGTAGACAACTTAAACGCAAAAAGGAGAAAGCTAGTGACTCTTCATTTGCATTACACCCCTGTAGTGATATTGATAGATTATACTTGCCATGCAGAAATGGAGGCAGAGGTTTATTTCATGTCAAACAAATTGCTGAAGAAGAAAGACCTGTATTAGCAGATTACATAAAGGACAGCAAAGAAAAAGCATTAATGCAAACTAATAACATTAAATGTGCAGAAAACAAAACATGGGCATCAAAATAAAAAGAACAAAATGCTGGCAAGGAAAAATATTACATCAGTGGTTCTCTACCTGTGGTCCATGGACCCTGTCATAAGGGTCTGTGATTATTTGATGCAGGCTACTACTTTAAATGTTGAGTTAATTCTTGGTGGTCCGTGACTATGTTCTGTGGCCACAAAAGTTATTTAAAGGGTCCTTGGTGAAGAAAAGGTGATGAACTACTGCATTACAATGCCAATTTCTACAATCCTCAAGGGGAAAATGAATAAAGATAAAATCGAGCAAAGGCTTTACAGCTGGAACCTTAATAAAAGAAACTGAAGTCTTGCTTTTGGCTGCTCCAAAGCAAGTTATTCAAACTAATGTAAGTCAGAATAGAAAAATCAAATGATTGAAAGGCAGGACAAAGTGGCAACAATGGTGCATTGGAATATCTGCAAGAAATAACATTTGCCTGCAAGCCAGAACTGGTAGGATCACAAAATAAACACATAGAAAATGAACAACTACAGTGTTCAGGGATTCTAGAATTCCAGTAGAGAAATACCTACCACATAACACCCCAGACTTAATAACTGTTGAAAAGAAAAAAATATATAGGGATGTGGACAATACTTGAGGATAGCAAAATAAAATAGAAAGAACTGGAAAAAATTACAAAACAGAAAGACCTGCAAAAGAAGTAAAACGACTGTTGTTAAAAAAAAAAGGGGGCAAATATAGTACCAATGATAATAGGTGCCTTGGTGTAATCCCAAGACAACTGGAGTACCACTTGAATACCATTGGCATTGACAAATTCACCATCTATCCATCAATTCAAAAGGCAACTTTATTTGGAACAGCTTATACCGTACAACAACACCTTTAACACCATCAAACAACAACTTCTGCCTATTCCAGGTCCTTGGGAAGGACTTGATAAGTGGATCAAAAGGCCAAATCCAGTCTGAACAGCTGGCTGCCTGGGCAACCAGTCATAATAATAAATTATTAATCTTGTAAACTGCCAGACTCTCAACAATTTTGAGAGGCCCTCGATAATCAAAGAAAGAAATTATGATACAAATCAATAAAACATGAACAAAAAAACTAAAGACAAATGTTGGCAGCATGGAATCAACTGATGAAAAAGAAAACCACCCCAACAGACTTATGTTATTACTTTCAAGAAATAAACTGTTTGTATGAGGATTAAAATAACTTTTCCCCCTCTGTTTTATTCTTCAGCATCTCAAGAGCCATAGAAGACTTCTCTGAAATATGCAGACTTGGGGAGTCATTCTCTCTGGCTGCTATACAGATACACCTTTGTACAAAGCAGGCAACTAGGGGTCTACACGTTGAGCAAACAGTGGTTAGCGGGCACTGTGTTCATAGATTAAAAATCACTGCAGTACCGCACATGTTCTTCCTTACTTGCCAATCGAAGGCAGCTTTATTTGCAGCCCTGGTCTAAGCATGCAGTGCAATGTAAAGAAGTCCAATTCAGTTCAGTTCAGCTACAACAGACGCGTGGTTTCCAAAATTTAAAAGCCAACTTTCGTAGGTAGTCTCTGAAAGCGCGAGCCGTCAACCCAGAAAGACGCAATATCATGGCTTTGCTTTAGAATTTAGTTTGAACAAGAGTTATCGTCTGGAATGCGAATGCACCCAAATAAACCAGGAACGATCAGAAACGCTAGGTGGCCCGTGTTATTTACAGCCACTGCGCTCATCCTGTTCGCAGTTCGTTCTTCTGCGCTCATCCTTTGGTTCCATTAGAGCAGAGGTCTTCAAACGTGGCAACTTGATTTAAGACTTGTGGACTCCAACTCCCAGAATTCTCCAGCCAGCATAGCTGGCATAGCTGGCTGGAGAATTCTGGGAGTTGAAGTCCACAAATCTTCAAGTTGCCAACTCTGGGGACCCTTGCAGTAGAGTAAAAAGAAGATGCAATAACGAGCTCTTTTTTAAAAAAAGGAGGGGAGCGTGGGGGAGAAGAAGAAGAAGAAGAAAAAACCCCTGCAAATATTATACAAACCCATGCCACACGCCTTTGACCGTCCTCCTCCGGGGCTTCTTTAGGATTTGTATATGAGGGAAGCAAATTACCCCGAGCTTGAGCGAAATGGCTAAAAAGACGGAAGTTTAAGACGCCGAGAGGCTCTTCTGTAGCTACAGCAACCGTAAACAGAAAAGGCTGAAACGGCGGCGTGCAAGAGCGGGCCACCCGATCAACGGCAGGCACACCTTCAAGCCCCGATCCTCCGCCAACTGTAACCGATCTAGCGTGACCATGGTCCCCACGAGGCTTTGGGCTCAGCCGAAACGTGGCGGGATCAGCTCGCTTTGGAAGGGTAACCTGTTTGCTGGTGAGGACTTTTAACCTATTGCGTTGAAAGATTTATAGAGAGAGAAAAGAGGTTTGAATCTAGAGGCAACTGGACTTTCTGGCTTTCCTTTGAAGACGTTTCGCTTCTCATCCAAGAAGCTTCTTCAGAGCTGAAGCGAAACTGAAGAAAAGCTGAAGGAAAACCAGAAGGTCCAGTTGCCTCTTGAAAAAGCACCTTTGGGACAAGCAAGACCTGGATGGCTGAGAATCGCCATAGACAGTTGAATTATAGATATTTCTTTACTTCTTTCATTGTCTCCTGTTTCTAATCCAACTACTTTGGTCACACCATTAAAAAAAAAAGTTGAGTCTTTGTGGGGGGGGGAGTGCAAACAAGAGCAACTAAAATGATTATGAGCTTGGAGATAAAAACATATGAAGAACGATTGCAGGATTTGGTTTTAGCTAATGTAGAGAAAAGGAGGACTAGGATAGGACATGATAGCAGCATTCCAAAGTGGAGAGGGTATAGGGTCTCCTGCTTGAGTGGGGGGTTGGACTAGATGACCTCTAAGGTCTCTTCCAGCTCTATTCTGATTGATTTTGATATGCTAATATTCAGATCCATTCTGTTATACCATATAAGCTAACATTCACTGCAGATCATTTCAGTTCTCGGGCAACAAACTGGTATCATCTGAACACATCGATGTCACAAATACATCATTATCAAAAGCATTATTGATGCATATATCCATAAATACAGAATATTAAATGAAGGGATAGTATATTCTTCAAAGTATATTCCATTTATTCCTGTGCATGTCTTATTTCCATCATTTACTCTTACAATATTAACAGCCAACAATTCAGTTTTATAATTGTCAAAAATGATTGATTTGAACCCATTAACATTTATGTGTTTTTCCTAAATTAAGAAAGATGAATTAACTTTTTCAATGATCAGTAAAAAAAAAAATTAAATCCCTAGTCTGTATAATCTCTGCCTAACATAAAGCCAAGTCTGCTTCCCAGTGTTACTCTTTGTCACCTCTTATTCCCTTTCATTCAGAATTGCCTCCCCCAGTACTTTTTGAATCCCATATTTAATAGGATGGATACATTCTTTTAATCATCAGGAATGCTCTATGCATTAAAAAGTTGCTCTCTCACTCCATAAGCAAACCACATCCATAATTAACATTTCTTCAACTACATGTGCAGCCTTAACATTTTTCAACATTTTCATAGTATGTAGAACTTTTCATCTCTCCCCCCCCCCATATTATTCATTTCAATTGTATTCTATGATATATCATTTGTTTCCTTGACTACTCAATCCCGTGTTCCATCATCTCAGTTTCATCCTTAATTTTTTCATCCTTTATTGATTTAATTTACTCTGCTGCAGCCTCATCATTTAGTCTTTTATCCCTTCCAAAATAATTTTATTTTAATCAAAATGGCTGTTTTTATTGAAGCTTCCTCTTTTGTTAATGTTCCTTGCTTCTTTTAATACAAATTCTCAATTAATTTTCTTTCTATCTGCATGTTATAGTCTCCATCCTTCCCTCTCCCCCACTCTCCAATATTCTTTTGTTGTTTCCCCTCATCCGCAACTTCTTCCATTTCATAATTCCACCAAATGTCCCTCATTCTTCTTATTAGCAGAATTTCATGCACTTCAGTGGTACTTTTTAGCCCAATTAACTCACCCTTTATTATCTTCCAGGCAGCTTCTACATCCTTTTTTAAACATCTACTTTCCATGCATTTATTAGGAACTAATCTGTTAAACACGGGAAAATCAGGAGATTGAGCTCTCTACAAGAATCTGAGCTACTAAAAGGCGAAAGGAAATTCACAAGAGATAAGAATAGAAAGGAATTCAAGGTGGGCTGGGCTTACATTTCTTGTGGATGCACAGGAACTCATGACTGACTATGTGTTTGTCTCCTCCCTTAGGCTCAGCCTTGTCAACTCCCAGATGATCTTTTTAATACTTTTGCAAATAAAATTCATGCTTTTTCCCTTTCTGTAATCATTCTGCTTTCACCTTGTGTTTTGCATCTGTATCTCTTCTCCCAACACCCATTCTTGACTGCTAAAAAATAAGACTATCCCACATTCAAAACTTTTACTATTTATTAATTTGTACCCCATCTTTATTATAAGAAATTTAGGCAGTGGATATACCTAATACTCCTTCCCTCTCCTCTTTTTCCCTACAAGCATGTGAGGTCAGTTTTTATGAGAGTGTCTGGCAAAGACACCCAGCTGGCTTTCATGCCTAAAGCAGGAGTAGAACACAGTGTCTTGGTTGCTATCCAGCATCTTAGCCATTACATCAAACTGGTACATCTTCAATATTTCTATCATTCATTATAATCAAACCATTCAGGTCTTTAGTTTCATTTTTCTATCACAAATACTTAATGCTTATATTTGAAATAATCTGACGTATTTCCAAGATGCTCACTATGTTCATTCTGTTTCCAAACTGCCCACTCCTTTTTTCTATATTCATCTCATTCCCATCTTATCTGTTCATATAATCTGACAATTTTTACTTCTAGACTGCATCCACAAAAGCCCCACCACCCGCCATCTCTACGTACGGGATCCCAAAGCAATATTTGATAGAATTGCATTTAAAAGTAAGGATATTTGAATGACATGATCTGTATATAAAGTTAATATCAGAGCCCATATATTTTTTCTAGTTCTTTCCAGGATATATATGTTATTTCTATCTTGTGTGCGTACACATACACACATTGGACAGAAATAGCAATATTTTATTTATTTCCACAACCACTTTCTTAAGATAGCCTTGTTAGTGATCAAATTTTATGGACAATGGCTAGTTCACATTAGAAACTATCACATATAGGACTCAATATCCTTTCTCAAACATTTTAAAGAACCCTTTATGAAAAGTACTATATTTCAGATTATCGAAATATGAGATCAGCAGTCACAATTAAAGCTTTCCATAGCTTGGACACTTGCCATAGCAGCTTTTATTGCAAGAATAATAACTAGATTGAGAACTTTCCCCAACTCTGTGGTTCATGGGAACCAGGAAAAGATAGCTACCCAAAATTTGCCAATTCTCATCAAGAACGAAAGCATCTAACAGTAGAACAGAGAACAGAGATCAAGACTAGAATGGGAAGGGACTTTGGAGCTCTTCTAGTCCAATCCCCTGCCCATGGCAGGAGGTCCTGTACCACTCCGGATAAATGGCTGCCCAGTCTCTTCTTTAAAACCTCCAGTGATAAGAGTTTGAAAATCACACATGTACCTCATTGAAGTGAATAGATCATTTCAGAATAGACACTTAGTTTATTAGTGGTAAAAGGGAAATATTGGTAAATATTATTAGACTATGTGAAGGTTTTGATATTTCCCTTCCTTCTCTTAAGTCACTCCAATACTAAAGAGCCTGCCTTTTAGCCATATAATCCCTAGTTTTCTTAGCACGGTTTTTCAGAAGTGGTTTGTCCTTGCCTCCTTCCTAGGACTGATAGAAAGTGACTAGTCGAAGGCGGGGCTTGACGTCGCTACAACACGACATGCAATCTTGGGGCTCCAGGATTGCTATCGATATCTCTGCTGCTGGACGATCCTTTTGGATCTAAACTGTTCTGAAGGAACGGTGATAGAGAAGGGCATGTCCTGCTGATCTCAGGGGCATCACAAAGCCTCTGATTGATCCAGGAAGAAGCTTTTTGCCAGCTACAAGAGAAGCAGCCATGCTGCAGAAGGTTGGGACAAGCCCCTGAAATGGAAGCAGTACAGGAGAGACTGTGTCAAAATGGTGAGAAAAATCTTTATTATTAGAGAAGCGAAAACTCAAAAGACTTAGAGTTAAAATAAAATTGAAGACAGAAAGAAGTAAGTGGCAAATTAACCCTGGTTTAAAACTATTGTGTTATCTTTTCCACTTTAATTTTATTTGTTCTCTATGGATGGACTTTTTACAAATGCCTCTTACTTTTAAACTGGACTGGTCTTTTTTCCCCCTTCTTCCTCTATACTTTTCCCATTTTTTGTATTCGTGGATTAAAAGTCTCTTTCCTCGCAAGGCTCGTCAGATCGTAATCTATAAAGATTTTTTTTTCTTCACTTCCGGAGTTCGGAGCTTAGAAAGAGAGGCAAAAACAGGGAAAAGAGGCAACACTGCCATCTAGAGGCTAGAGGCTTGGCAACATCTGATACAAAGCTATTGGCCTTGTTTACTGAAAGGGTCAGTGGAAAACATTTTGCTTATATAGGTGTTCCTTTGAAGGAAAGAGAAAGCTTTGAACTGAAAAACTTCACTGAATTTGTTTGAAACCTAGCAAAAGCCTTGGATGTTTTAGTGGCAGTGTTTATAACCTGAAAAAATGGCACAATATGAAGAAGAAAAGGAATTAACATTGCAAAGAATTATTCTAGAAATTCAAAAAGTCTTAATAATCACAGAGAATTGAAAAGAGATTTGAAATTATAGATTAAAATACAGAAAGTACAGAGGGAAGAGTTGAGAATACTTATAAAACAATGATGAACTTTGAGGACAGAATTCAAAAATCCAGAGATATATATGAAAGTGATAAGAAAATTGTTGACACTAACAGCAAATCGAGTGTGGAGAGAAATGATAAGTGCGAAATACGGAAAGGAGAGATTGATGAACTGGAACTCTATCTCAGATGTCAAAACATAGATGAAGAAAGGGGAGATAATTTGGCAGCAACAATGAGAGTAATCTTGGCAGAAGCACCAGTGATAACAAAAGTCAAGCTGTTGAAAGGAACAGATGGAGGGGTTTCGAATCTTTATAAGATATGCAATGAACAAGTTGTCAAGAGAAGTCCCCATAAGACTTATAAGAAAACAGAATAGATTCTACAAATGGCAAGAGATATTGGACTGCACTATTTCTGGAAGGATACAGGATGATAAAATGAAATGTCACAATAAAATTTAGTTAAGTGTAGTTAAATTTTGAGTACTATGTATAAGACAAAGTAATAATAGATATAGTCAAATAAATGATCAATAATGATAATAAAGCATTTATATATTCTAGATTGATAATATGGAATTTTATACAAACTGTAAGTGAGGATGATGGAGATGATGTTGAAAAGCCTTTTTATAAAAGATAAATAATTCCATATAGAAGAGAATATAAAGATGTAATATCATGGGATGATTTCAGGATGATGTAATGAAACACCATAATATAAATTTACTTCAAATTTAATATGCCTTATATAAAAAGGATGTAATAATAGTTATGCTTAATGTTCAACAATTATAACAATTTGTATACATGTATATTAGATTGATGATACTAATAGTGGAAAAAACATGGAATTGAAAATTATTAGAGTGTTATCAATGCTAATAGAATGATATAGAATAGCATATAAAAATTCTTTATTATTGAATATATTGAATATAATATAATGAATTATTATAATATAAATGGATACATATTTAGAATAGCTTGTTTAAAATGGAGAAACAATAGTGATAATCAAACAAATGAAGTATAATAATAATGTATACAAAGATATTTGATTGACAATATGTGATTTTTGATAAAGCTTAAGTGATGACTGGAAAGGACGCAGAAAGATCTTGTGACCAATCGACACAACTGTATGCAGTTGAAGAGGTTTTTATGTTGTATGTTTTGTGTGTTTGTGTTTGTTTGAAAGTAAAAATTTTATTTAAAAAAAGGAAAAAAAAAGAATGTGACTAGTCCAAGGTCACCCAGATGGCTAGGTGCTTAAAGTGGAACTAGAACTCACACTCTAGCCTGTTTCTAGCCTGATGCCTTAACCACCACATGAAACTGGTTCTCAAAGGTTTTGAATACAATAGTATTAAAATGGCTCAATGGTTAGTGCCATATGTTTGTCAGACCCCTTGAATTAAAGCTGAAAACCTTCACTTTGCTCACTTCTTGAGTGGTTTATTTCAAATTCAATGTGGTGGCGTGCAAAGGCCAAATGCCCCCCAAAATTATCATTGTCAAAAATATCCATTAACCTGACTGTACATATATTTTCAGGTGGTTAATTGAATGTTATGAACCAGATAAGAAAAATATACAGAATTCTAAACAGTATTCTGCTATTTTACTACTCTTTACATTGCTCATTCCCTATATTGATCATGAAAACAATAAAATATTGGATTATCTAATCTCTCAGCATTAAGAACAGTTAGCTGAATATGTGCACCATATTATGAACAAAATTTGACACTTAAGAGTAAAGTCCTACTGTGCAGTAGCAGAAAATGAAGATAAAGGTTAGAGCTACATATTTTATCTTGCATAGGATGATGGTCTCAACTCAATTTATCTACAAAGCATAAATAATTTAAAGGCTTGTTTATTTTCCAAAAATAGCAAAATGACCAAATGGTTTTAATATCTGCTGGGAATTCAGTTCTTTTCAAATTGTTTGTACATCTAAGTTATAAAATAATGAAAAATAAACAATTATTTTAGAAACAATTATTTGTAAAAGCTATGTAAACAAGCATGAAAAAAGTATACAGAATAACACAAAGAAATTGCTACTAGGAAGTCATGCAGATGTGCTAGATCAAATGCTGTTAATACTACTAATGAATTCTTGCTATTTCCTCTCTTATGACGGTAAATTGCTAACTTCATCTTTAGCAAATATCACATCATTGCTCTTTCTGTGGGGAAGTGTTTTCAGTCTTTCAATGATGTAGAAGTTTTATTTTTTTTCAGATGCCATTTCTGATTTGGTTACATCTTCCATTGGATTCAGTGTAGCTGTGCTCTTAGGCTTCTCTTGATAATCATTAGGCTCATCAATATCCTCCAACACCAACCCATCTTCTTTTTTCTGAGAGGTAGAAGGCGTAAATCTCAACTGCTCTTCCTCATCACTAATAAAGTCTTCTAAAAAAGCCACGCCATCTTGTTTTCTGTGAGGAAAACGCTCCAACTGTTTAGAGTCTGACCTTTCCCTTCTCATAAATAGTTCTGGCACCGTTAGCTCCTGTCCAGGCCTTACCCCGGTTGTAATATCAGTTTCTTCTTCATCTCCTTCATACTCATCCAAGAAAGCCACCCCATCTTGTTTTCTGTGAGGAAAACGCTCCAATTGTTTAGAGTCTGACCTTTCCCTTCTCATGAATAGTTCTGGCACGGTTAGCTCCTGTCCAGGCCTTACCCCGGTTGTAATATCAGCTGCTTCTTCATCTCCTTCATACTCATTCAAGAGCACTCCATCTTCTTTTCTACAAGGTATGTGTAGGTCCTGGGGCATGGAGACTGAAACTTGACTTTGAACAGATGCTAATTCTGATTTGTCTTGCTTCCCCTCAGCTGTACCGTACTCTTGATCCTGGAAAGGCTTCATATATTCCACAGTAGCCACAGAAGTCCTATGTTCTGACGTCATCTTACCAGATGTTGTATCTGATTTTAGTATGCTCTTAAAGGACTTCATGCTGAATCCTTTTGAATGGCCTGATGTACTTCGTTCAGGAGATACCATAGATTTTGTGAATGAGGAACTAATACTCTATAAGAAAACAAATAAATGTATTATGAAAGACAGTATTAATGATGACAGTTCAACAGCATTCTTCCATTTCCTCTTCGTAATCTGAATTCGCACTATGTATCTGAAAGAAAGACAGTGTACATCTGATTTTAAAAGTCTATCATCTATTATCATGATCACTCATATTCCTTTTGAAATCTATTAATTTAAATAATCTTTGGATTCATTAGCTATAAACCATCCTTCCACATACCCTTCAAACTCTGCTTTGGGACAATTTTAAAATAAAGAGATTATTATAATTCCCAACATCCTAAATAAGTTTGTAAGAACTGTGATCCCAAACCAAAACTCAAGCCTTACTCTCTTGTAATCACTTCCTCTCTAAAGATTGTAAATATCTGAAGCATCTGTTCATTTCCTCCTCCTAATTATTGCAGCGTGAAGGCAAACATTCCAGAGGGCACTGGAGTGAGGGAAAGGGACTATAAGATCCAATCTTTTACGCAGCTTCCTCATGTATCAAATTTGGAGACCTTCCCAACCATACAACTGGAGTTGTATCCTTCCGATACTGTAAGCAGGAAGGCTGAAGTAAAATCATATGCAGTAACCGTCACATGATTCTCCATTTAGCAACTACTTCGCTTAATGACTGAGTTGCTGGTCCCAACAGTGGTCACTAAACAAGAACTAAGTGTACAGTTTTTGAGACAGATGGGCACTGAGGCCTCAATCTTGACATTCAGCTGCTATGGGTTCAACAGCTTTAGTACTGTATCCAATGAATTTCTGACAGAAGGAGTAATTATATCAGGCCTCCTTTATGAACATCTGATATATTTTAACAGCCTGCGTAATGCAGCCTTTTCCCAGACAAAAGGGGTATAAAGTATTTCAGAGTGGGTTACTCCCTACTACTGCCATTTATTAAAAGGGCCTTAAGTATCTTAAAGGCAAATGGCAACGAAACTGTACTTTTTATACTTTGTCTAGGAGCAAATAAAAATGAATGAAATGAAAAAAATAACAGAATTGGGGGGAATCTCCGGAGAAATTAGCCAAACATGTTGCTTGTGATGCAATTTTTTAAAAAATAGCTGGAACCACACAAAGGGCAAGGGTTCGTGCCAAAACTTCTAAACTCTGAGAGGTTTAAATGAGTCTTCATGTAGCTGGCACATCCTGTTTGAGCAAATCACGAAGACCATGATGAAGATTTTATATTAATTTCTCTACCACCTGTCAACAGAAATGCTAATAACTGAAAGGGTCATTGTGATAAAATGCCTATCAAAGATCAGGTTGGTACAGAATTCATACTACCAAAGGAGGGGGAGGAGGGGGAGGAGAAAGAAAAAGAAGAGGAAAGAAATTTTCTTGTTTAGAGAAAGAAATGCCATCAAATACTCCTTACCCCTAATGAAGGACTTGGAGATTGCCAAGGCACGATGGTATTGGTTATTACACATACAGAAGCATTAATGTAGTTTTTTGTTGACTGGACTGCTTCTCTTTGCAACCAGGGTATTAAAGCAAGTATGCCAGCTGCTGCAATATTGCAAACCCCGGTTACTACAAAGCCAATGGTATAAGTGCCATACATGTCATACATTGCACCTGAAACAAAAATATGTTGTTTACTTTTGTGCTTCCTTTCCCAAAACAGAATTTTCTTTCAAATGATACCATACATTCCAGTATTAAAAAAAATTAAGCAATCACAACATACACCTTCCTGATCCCAAAAGCCATACAGCTGGTCCTTGCTTAACTGCTAATTGGAATTGAAAACGCCATAATTTAGCAACAGTTTTATGTTTTTTTTTAAAATAGCGACCATAGCACTTAGCTGCAATAGTTCTTGCAATCCCCAGTTACCAATGTTAAGTGAGAACTGTGAAGTTTGTTAAGCGAGAACCTCTTATGACCACAGCTTCTGACTTCCTGCTGGCTTCCCCACTGACTTTGTGAGCAGCCAGCCAGAAAAAGTCTTATCACATGACTGCAAGATGCTACAATGGTTGTAGGTACGAAATCCCGTTGTAACTACCACTTGTTCAGTGCTGTCATAAGTTCAAATGGTTGGTAAATGAGTAGTCATTAAACAAGGAGTACCTATATAGGCATACATAGAAAAGAAAGAGGAAAGTGCCCAGTGACTAATGGACCCAGATAGGTTCTAAAGAGAATGGGAGTTGTTTCTGCTATTGTGCTGCAAAGCTCTGGTTGTTACTTGGAATAAGGGGATGAATGAAGCTTTGGATCAGATTGCACCCATGGTGACCTCTTCCCTCTCAGGGATCCTGGCACTGTATAGAGGAGATGAGAGAGATGAAGCAAGAGAAGAGACATCTAAAGCTTTGCTGGTACTCAATGAGGGATGAATTCGAATCTGGTCTAGAAATGCCATTTAAGACCTAACTAGTGGTGGTAAGTGTGGCAAAGCATCATTAAGCCTCTGTTCTTATTGTGTGCAGATCTTATTGTGTCATGCCACTCTGTTCTGGGTGCCATGAGTCCTCCTGGGCTCCTGAGCAGCTAAGAGGGGTTAAGAGGGGCTCAGAGAACCAAGTGGACGCTGGCCTTGTTGCAGAACCAGTGGAAATACCTAGCAAGGAATATTGCCGTTATCTGAACAGGAATGGACCTGTCTGACCAGAGAAAACAGACAGGGTCTTTGGGGCTGTAAGCTCAGCCCCGTTCTTTAGATCCATGTGCCTCCTTGCTGATTAAACTGGTTCAGGGGATTATGTGAGTAAGTTTTAGCGATGGTCAGTTTGCCTCACCCGCTCCTCAAGAAGCCAGGCAAGTGTGAGATGCTGGTCAGGCATCCATCGTTGCCCTGTTTGACCTCTCTGCAGTTTTTGATACAATTGACCATGGAGTCTTTCTGGATTGAGTTTGATTGAGGGTGGGCAATAAGAGTGCTGTTCCAGTTCACTTCCTTTCTCCAGGGCTGATTCCAGGTGAGGGTAGTTGGGGAGGAGAAATCTGAGAGACTGCTTCTTCCTCATTATATGTGCTTGTCCTACCAGAGAAAGCAGACTGCATGTCCCAATTATTAGGGAATTAAACTTGGGTCCCAGAAGGCAGACTCTCTTTGGTGTGGCACTCCCATTATGAGATCTTTTACCCCCAGAAGTAAGGCAAGGTCCATCCTGTTCAATATTCAAGTCCTGGCTGTAACATCAGACCTGGGGGGCATAGCAGGCTGGGGAAATCCTGTGATGCTATTGTCAGGCATGCAGCCAGTTCCTTTTAGGATCTTTGGCCTGCCACACTAATATTCTTTTCTACTATGCTATTTCATTAGTAGGGAATTGGGAGGGGGAATAGTAAGGAGTAGAATGTATTGTTGTCAAAATAAAATTCCTTTCTAGGAAGCCAAGGTCATCCTTTGTTCTCTACGCCTCTGAGCCTGACCGGAACTGGATGGGTGGAACTGCCAGTGTGGCAGTGGAATATTGGACCATGTGATGGACTTGTGGGTGTGGAGGCAAGATCGTGAACTTTCAACTGGGTGCGGAAACCCGGGAAGCTTTCAGATTCGGGTTTCCACAGATGTGCCGACATGTCTCTCTTAATAAATTGGAACTTTGAGGAATACTCTGGCTTGGACTCTGATTTAATTTTGGATGATATTTGGAACGCTGACAGCTATCTTACTGTGGCTCATATCATTCCCCCTGCTTGGGTGCCATTTTATTGTTTTGAAACATGATTGTTTTTAAATATTTATTGGTTTTCCTTTTTAATTCACTGCTGTATGCCATTCTTGTGAGATTTGCAGGCATACAAATATAATAAGCAAATAAATAATTAGATAGGCCATGGGAAGAGTCAGTTCTTGGACACATTAGCAATATAGTTTTCTCTAGGCTATCAGTGTTTTTTACAGACAAATCGCACAGTCACATTAACTGATTTACCTGCAAAAGGTGGACCAAAACAGCTAATTGCATTGACAGCCATCATAAATCCCCATGCAACAGGCATTTTCTCTGCTCCCATCAAATCAAATGTAAGGACAGGTAGGAGAACATAGTTTCCTGCATCAAAAAATCCCAAAAGGGAGCAAATGGCTACAAGAGCGCCAAAAGATGTGCAATGAGGAATAATAAAGTAGACCACACCTGAAAAATAAAACATGAAGGACGTATGTTTCAATATGAACCAAATGTATTTATTTACCCTATAATGTAAACTGCGATAAAACAGCAATCATCAGGCTTTGCCACTGCTAATTTCCAATATTTTAGTTCTAATTTCCAAAATTTTGTTTCTCAAGTACGGTAGTAGTGCACTATCTTCCGTGCCTCATATTAAGAAACCTATGCATTGGCTCCAAGGGCTCAGTGTCTTCTGCTAGAGTACCATAAAGAAATTACCGTATTTTTCGGAGTATAAGACGCACCAAAGTATAAGACACACCAAAGTTTTCAAGAGGCAAATTTTTTAAAAAAGTTTTTGCACCCTGCAAACCTCCCCAAAACCTTCGTGAAAACGGGCCTGTATTTTTTTAAAGGGCATGAATAGCCCTTAGGAGGCTTGTAGAGTGTTCCTGGGGGGGTCGGGGGCAAAAAATGAGCAAAAAATGGGCCATTTCTCATGAAAAAGAACGTTGGTCTTACCTGAACGTTTTTTTCGGGAGAGTGGAGGGAGGGGTCACTGAAGGGTTATTACAGCCTGATTGGTCCATTTGACTGAGAGAAAACTTCTTAGCCTTCGGCTTCTCCCGTTGGCTCCCAGTTTCCGCGATGTCAGGTCAGCGTCTGCATGATGTAAGAAGACAAGGGAAAGCCGCCCCGGGCCACCCGATCCTACCCCTCCCAGACCCTGTCTATCTAACTAGGGTGGGAGAGTGACCCCTCCCTCCACTCTCCCGAAAAAAACGTTCAGGTAAGACCAACGTTCTTTTTCCAGTAGAGTGGAGGGAGGGGTCACTGAAGGGACATACCCACGCTACGTCCCAGGGAGGGGAGACTGGGTCTCAGGGGGAGGATCGGCCACCACCCGCTGGAGAACCCTCCGCCCAAAGGATGCCTCGGCCGAGGCATAAGCGTCCAGGCGATAGTGTCTTATGAAAGGAGTAGGGGAGGCCCAGGTGGCCGCGCGACAGATGTCCTCGAAGGGCGCCCTTGTGGCCCAGGCCGCTGAGGAGGCCGCACTACGAGTAGAGTGAGCTGTAATCCCCGACGGGGGAGATTTACCTGAGGCTCCATAGGCCTCAACGATGGCCAACCTGATCCACCTCCCAATAGTTGAAGACGAGACCTTTTTGCCTAGGGAACCTGGGTGAAACGAGACAAACAACGCCTCGGTCTTACGAATGCCCTCCGTCCGTTTCAGATAAATACGGAGGGCCCTGCGTACATCCAACCGATGCCACGCCTGTTCTCTCTCCCTTGTTGGATTGGGGCAAAAATTTGGTAGGACAATTTCCTGGGCCCTATGAAACAGAGTATTGACCTTCGGTATGAACGAAGGATCTAAACGCAATACCACCCTGTCCTGGTGAATCATGCAAAGGTCGCTTCTAACAGAAAGGGCCCCCAGCTCAGAGATACGCCTGGCCGACGTAATGGCCACTAAAAATACTACCTTCAGTGATAGGAGGCGCATGTGGACCGACCTGAGCGGTTCAAAGGGAGACCCCGTCAGTGCCTTCAGGACGATGGTAAGGTCCCATGTAGGGAACCTATGGACCGGAGGCGGACGGATGTTGGCCGCCCCTTTAAGGAACCTCTTCACCAACGGAGAGCGAGAGAGGGTAGAGGGACCCTCCCCTCCCAATATAGTGGCTAGGGCCGCTACCTGTCGCCTGAGGGTATTATGGGACAACCCATCCTCTAATCCTTTTTGAAGAAATTCTAGAACGTCTGGAACCGTGGCCTTGGCTGGATCCACCCCCCTGGGGCTACACCACTTCGCGAAGGCCGACCAGGTGGCGTTATAGATCCTCACTGTGGACGGTTTCCTAGCTGCCTCTAAGGTGGCTATGACCACCGATGACAGCTTCCTCCGTTTCAGCAATCCCCTCTCAAGAGCCACGCGGTCAGATGCAGCCACTGAGGCTCTGGGTGAACTAAGACCCCCTGATACAAGACTACCTCTTCCGGTGGGATTCTCCAGGGATCTACGACCGAGAGCTGGACCAGGTCCGCAAACCATGGTCTCCTCGGCCAATATGGGGCTAACAGAATGACGGAAGCCCTCTCTGTGACTACCTTCCGAATGGTTCTTGGAATGAGGGGAAGGGGAGGGAAGGCGTAGAGGAGACCCGGAGGCCACCGGGTCCTGAGAGCATCCGCTCCTTCTGCAGCTGGGGTCTTGAATCTGGTGAAAAATCTCGGCAGCTGCGTGTTGCTGGGGGAGGCAAACAGGTCCACAAGGGGGTTGGCGAACCTGAGGCAGATCTTTCGAAACAACTCTGGATCTAGCTGCCACTCGCCGTTGTCCAGAGTCGCCCGGCTCAACCAGTCTGCCTGGTGATTGGACGTCCCCGCAATATGTTCTGCCGCAATGGAGGCCAAGTGTCTCTCCGCCCATAGGCCTAATGTCTGTGCCTCCCGCCAGAGGGCTCGGAAATGAGTCCCGCCTTGCCGGTTTACATGAGCTTTCGTCGCTACATTGTCCGTAAGTAGTAGGACATGTCGCCCCTGTAGCTGGCGGTTGAAAGTCCGGAGGGCCAGTCTCGCGGCCTTGAGTTCGAGCCAATTTATATTGTGTCTGAGGTCCGAGGCAGTCCAACGTCCCTGGGCCATGTCGGACCCCATCACGGCCCCCCAGCCGTAAAGGCTCGCGTCCGTCGTGACTTGTACTCTCTCCGGCTCCCAAATAGAGGCCCCCTGTCGCAATGCTGGGGACATCCACCACTTGAGCGAGCGTCTCACTTCCGACGTTAAGCGAAGCGGTCGTAGAGAGTTGCTCAACATTCTCCTTTGGGCTGGTATTAAGGCCCACTGAAGGGGACGCAGATGCAGGCGGGCCCAGGGAACTATCCCTATGCAGGATACCATCTTCCCCAAGAGTCGTGATAATGTCAGGGTGGAAACGGACCTTTTTGTCCTGATTGACCTGATCAACTGCGTCAGACTGTCTAAGCGGTCTGGGGACAGGCGGACCCACCCCGCCTGGGAATCTATCACTGTCCCTAGATGCAGAACCTGTCTGGATGGGGATAGATGGCTCTTGTGGAAATTCACTGAGAAGCCTAGTGTCTGGAGCCATTGGATGGTCAGCTGGAGGTCTGCCTTGGCCCTGGGAAGAGACCCTGCTTGCACTAAGACGTCGTCCAGGTAACACTGGAGCCTGACTGGGATGGATCTCAGATAAGCGGCCAGTGCCGCCAGGACTTTGGTGAACGTCCGAGGGGCCGAGGCCAGGCCGAATGGCAGGGCCCGGTACTGATAGTGTCTGCCTTTGTGGGAAAACCTCAGAAATTGACGGTGAGATCGAAGGATGGGGATGTGTAGGTAGGCCTCCGTCAGGTCTACCGAGGCCATGTAATCCCCCTTTCGAATGCCCTGCAAGATTGATTTTAGGGAGGCCATCTTGAAGCGCCTGTAAACTAGATACTGATTCAGGCGCTTCAGGTCGAGAATCGCCCTCCAACCCCCCGAGGTCTTCGGGACTACAAATAGATTTGAATAGTAGCCCCGCCCCCTCTCCGTTTCCGGAACGACCTCCACCGCTCTGATTTCCAGAAGGTGTGAAACCGCGAGGTCCATGAGATGACGGCGTTCCGGATCCCGGGATGGGGAGAAAACTTTGAAGCGCCTCGGGGGATAGGAGAGAAACTCTAACCTTAGGCCGTGGCGAATGGTCGCCCGGACCCAACCGTCTGTTGTAATCTGGTCCCACTTGTCCGCGTACAATGCCAGGCGGCCGCCTATGGGATGACTCGGATTTGAGTCATTTCCCTCTGCGGAAGGGGCGGCCGCCCCCCCCGCGAAAGGGCCGCTTGGACTGAGACTGGTATCTGGAGCGGTCTTGGAAGCCTTGTCTATTGAATGGCCTATCCTGTCTGTACTGCTGGAAACGGGACTCCTGGTCCCTGTCATAGTTTCTGAAAGGAGGCCTGCGATATGGGTGACTGCGTGTCTCGGACTTCTTAGTGGAGGTAGGCATTACCTTTTTCTTGTCCTTATTCTCCACTAGAATTGGGTCTAGGGCAGACCCAAACAAATTTGGACCCGTGAAGGGGGCAGCTATCAAATCCCATTTGGCTTTATTATCGATCTGCCAATTTCTAAGCCAAAGGAGCCGGCGTGAGGCCACAGAGGTGGCCAAGGCGCTGGAGCCAAAACGCATGGCATCCAAGGTCGCGTCGGCCGAATACTGGCAGGCCGCCATAATTTTGGTCAGGTCCTGATGGATGCGATCATCCTGGATCGGGATACGATCCTGGAGTTGGCGGAGCCACATCACTGTTGTGCGATTAAAATACGAGGCGGCAGCCGCCGCCCGCATTGCCCAAGCGGAGGCCTTATAATTTTTCCGCAGGGTAAGCTCCGCCCTCTTATCCTCCGGCTTAAGTTTGTCCGCAGCATCCCCAGAGACCACCGGGGAGGATGAGACCAGGGCAGCTATGGGTTGATCTATAGCCGGAAGTTGGATTGCCTGTAAGAAAGCCTTCTCCATATTATAAGCCCGCCTATCATTGCTGCCAGGAGGGGAAAAATTCGAAGGTCGGGCCCACTGACTGGTGGCCACCTCCAAGAACAGAGGAGGAGCAGGGATCTCCTCTTTGTTGGTGGCCGTGTTTGAGAACATCACCATGTCTGGATCCCTGGGCGGGGGAACTGTGGGATCCCCTGTGCCCACCTTGGTGGTCCTCCTAGCCTTCTTCAGTAGGGGCTTAAACATGGCCTGGATGAACAAGTTAGAAGAAGTGGGCTGATCAGAGGCCGCATCCTCTTCCTCAGAGAATCCCCAGTCGTCTTGACGACTGGCCTCCCCCCTAGAGGAGACCTCGCTCATGAGGGAGGGGGAGGAATTCCTAGACCTGGCCCTGCTGAATGGAGTAATCCTATTATGCCGGGAAGGTCTGTCCCTTTGAGCTATTCCCCTGGAAATGGCTGCAGAAATTAATCTCTTTAGATTTTCAGGGAGGTGTTCTAGATCCTCCTCGTCATAATCAGAATCGTAGTCATGGGGAATGGGATCCCTGTGGGACCTCCTACCCCGGGAGGGGCCTGCAGAGGGGCCCTCTAAAGGATCATTCCTATCCAAGCCCCCTGTCCCAGGGGAAGTTGGGGGTGGGGGAGAGGCCCCCCGTCCTTCACTCCTAGCAGATCTGGATGAAGAGGAAGAGGGAGAAGAAGGGCTGAATCCCCTGTTGACAGAAGGGGAATGACTAGGAGCCTCAGGTCTGGGGGATCTAGATCTAGGATTGGGATCCCTGACCTTCTTTCTTTCTGCCCTCTCAATTGCTTTCTCGATTGCCCTGGAACGCCTAAGCTCATCCCTTTGTAGGGCTCTGGAGGGGCGATCCTCCGCAGTAGGCCTGGGAACTCGAGGCCTGGCTGGGGCAGTGGGGCCTGACTTGTCCTCTTGGGTCTGGGTTGTTGTTGTTTGAGCTCCCTCAGAACGCGCTGCCATCGCCCCACTCACGTGTCAAAGGTTTCAGATGTAGAATGAGCTCCTTGCAGTTGCTAGGCCCCGCACTGATGAGAATGTGCAGACTGGGCCTGCGAGCGTCGGTGGCTTGAGTGAGGCCTGTAACTGCCGCCACGTGTTCAAAATGGCCGCCGCTCAATTTAATGTCCTGCGTCTCTTCAGGCGGCCGCTAAAATGGCGCGCGTGCCGCCGCTTGTCTCCCCTCGCAATTTGGAAGCCAGCCGACCCAAATTTAGATCTCTTTGTGTAGGGGGGAGATTCGTGCCGGTCTTCACGCCCGGCAAGAGCCGCTGGCGCTCCGGTCTTTGCTCGCGCCGCCGCCGAGAGCTCCGCTGACCTGGGGGAGGCGGCGCAGCCGAATTTAGAGGATTGCCGGTCTTCACGCACGGCAAATAGGCCGCCGGCGCTGCGGCTTGATAGAAGGGTCGGCGGGGGAGAGTCTGCGAGCTGCGATCCACCCGGCACGCCCGAGGCCCCAGGAATCAGCCGGGGAAGGAGAAAGCCCAGCAGGGAGGGAATTCAAGGAAAGGAGGACGCTCCTCGTTGCTCTCCCTGCCTATCTGAGACAGCGAAGGGCTGTTTGTTGGGCACAGCTCTCTTCTCTTCTTTATCAATAAATTTTAATAATTTGGAATTGCCAATTTAATCACCTCAATTACTCACAGTCGCACTGGGAACCAAAAATATGTCGTTGGACCTTCTTGACTGAGAGGAAACTGGGAGCCAACGGGAGAAGCCGAAGGCTAAGAAGTTTTCTCTCAGTCAAATGGACCAATCAGGCTGTAATAACCCTTCAGTGACCCCTCCCTCCACTCTACTGGAAAACGGGCCCGTTTTTTGTCAAAAAAAGGGCATTAGAAAGCTTATAGGTGCTCCTCAGGCCTGGGAGTGGGCAAAAATGAGCAAAAAACAGCACATTTTTTACTCATTTCTGCCCTCCCCAGCCCCCAGGAGCTCTCTGAAAGCCTCCTACAAGCTATGCACGGCCATTTTGGTGAAGGGGGCGGGGTTTCAGGAGGCAAAAAAATGCTGAATTCAGTATATAAGACAAACCCAGATTTTCAGCCTCTTTTTTGAGGGAAAAGGGTGCATCTTATACTTTGAAAAATACGGTAGGTTCTCCCATGAGAACCCACCTAATATGTCAGATTCCATTTCCCTAATTCCCTAATTTCTACTCATCATGTTCCAGTGAGAACTGGAATTCAAGCCATCACACGAATGGCCTCAAGAAGAGTTGGCAATAATTAACTTAAGGTACAGTGTTAACTTGCAGTTGTGCTGATATAGCTCATCTGCAAGAAGTGACACCCTAGATCAGGGGTGTCCAAACTTGGGAACTTTGGCTGAGGAATTCTGGGAGTTGAAGTCCACCAGTCTTAAAGTTCCCAAGTTTGGACACCCCTGATCTAGATGTTTCTAGGTCTAAAACCGTAATTTCTTAGGCAAAAAACCTTCAGAAGCTTATTGTGAAACTTACCAACAGATAATATGGATGCTTGATTAATATAAAGACGGTCGATATTTTCGATATCACAAATTTTTCCAAACATA
The DNA here is from genome assembly GCF_964273705.1 of Natrix helvetica. NCBI lineage: Eukaryota > Metazoa > Chordata > Lepidosauria > Squamata > Natricidae > Natrix > Natrix helvetica. Next base: position 215,359,296 of record NC_138552.1, on the reverse strand, counting down.
AGACAACTAATCATGCTGCTTACTCCAAGTCCCACCATAATGTAGGATGCTTTTTCCAAAGGAATACCCAAATCACCTGCAAGTTTCATCTGTAAAAAAAAAATGAAGCATGATTTTTAACATGTCCGGTTAAAGGTATTCTGTTTAGTGAACACTAGTCATAATTAAGCTAACCTAGTAATTAAATATAGCTGCAAATTCAGTCATACTTGTTTAAAGGTTTATGCAAATAGTTAGCAAAAAAAATAGATGTGACTGACTGACAATTCAAGCATTTCATACTCCTCTCCTGATAAGTCTACCTTCATTGGATACATTAGTGTTCTCCAATTTGGTGCCTCCATAATGCATTGCCAAAGATCAAACTGACAGGGGACTATGGGATTTGATCCAATATATGAAGAAGGCACCAAATTTAAATCCTGAGGCAAATTTAAATCTATGTTTTCTTCAAAAATTATTCCTCAAAAGTAATTGACCAAGTATTATGCAAGTTTTGAAAGTTACTACAGTCAAGACTGCAATTGGTGTATCTGACACTATTGAAATAAATGTACACTTGTTCGCAGTGACCACTTACCTATTATGGACAAACAACAATCTTACAGCTACTAAAAATAAATCAACTTGGCCCAAATTGATGTAGCCCTTCTCCAAAATTGAGTTAAGGATTAAAACTGGTAAAGATTGAATGTTTAGCCACATGTCTTAAAATAGTTAGAACTAGCTGATAACCCGGGGTAGCCTGGGTATGTATTTATCCCAATCCTGTATTGGAGGGAGTCCCTTATGGAGTACTGTGAAGCCGTTACCATGGCAACTCCACTGTGCTATACAGTAGAAGCCATTTTAAGGCACAACAGGCTGTATCTTAACAGAACTTGAATCCAAAATGCACACATTCACTGTCAAAAGTACTGTGACTTGACACTATAGATATAATTCAGTCCTTTTCATTTCAGCAGCCCAGAAGTTCTGGAGTTATGCTGGAACACACACACACACACATACACAGCTATTTTTATATATATAGATTTACAGATTTTACATATGCTATAAAAATAAACATTCTAAGCCAGAGTTCCCCCAGTGTTTCCACTTTTGCAGACCGGCGGGGTGGGAGAAGAGATGGTAACACACACAAGTGGCTGGCAAGTGCATACACGCACCTCAATTTGCACAAGTACCATGCACACATACCTACTGCTCATTTAAATGGAGCGTATGTGTACGCTTGGCTGGTGCTCATGCAAGTGAGAATGTGCGTGCAAACACACACGCTCGGGGGCCATTACCATGGCCTGGTTGCAAATCCCTCAAAGCCCACTAGTGGGTCATGGCCCACAGGTTGGGGACCCTTGTTCCAAGCTATAATAGAAAAGCCCCCCCAAAAAAAGAGAATGGCAACTTACCATATGCACAAAAGGAATGTAGAATCCAAATTTTGCTAATCCAAGAGAACTCACCCATACCTCAAAAATACGATCTTTCCATAAACTTAAATCAACTATAAACCCTCTTAGAGGCGATGTTTTAAATTTTTCAACTACACTTGGATGAGCTCTATCTTTAAAATACAAAGTAAAAAAAAGAGAAATTACTGCTGTTTACACAATGCCTTAGAATACTGATTAATTTCACCAGAAAGCAATAAATACAACAGTTATGTGCAACCCGGATAACATAAAAAGTGTATCACAAATGAGCACAGGACAGATTTGTGTGATGTTTAAGCAATTATTTTGAGGATGATTTCAGGGAATGATTTTATATACCACAAGAACCTCTGCTAACATGTCTTGCTGGACACAGCTGGAGCAGGTACAGGCATTAGAGAGAATGAGTTCCTTGTACACAAAAAGTTTACTTTTATCATGAATAGGAATCACACTGGGTTGTTTTTTCTACGCTGGTGCCTACAATTTCCAAAATGCAGCCAGTATGTTGGGTGGGAAAGGCATAAGGGAATGGCCTAGAAAAACATGAGGAAAAGCCATTACCAAGGCAACCATCAAACAAGCGTGGCATACTTGAGATCTAGGGGGAGGGGGGGATAAGGATCAAACATGCTGACTTCCTTAAGTTCTAGCTATTGCCAGGCCATATGGGTCTGATCTTGCATTTATATTCAGCCTCTTTAAATAGCTTTATCCTAAAGGAAATCAACCCTGACTGTCCTTTAGGACAGATATTGAAGCTGAACCACAAATATTTTAGCCATCAAATGAGAAGAGAGGACTGATGCTGGGAAAGACTGAAGGCAAAAGAGAAGGAGATGGCAGAGGATGAGTGTCATTGATGCAGTGGGCATGGTTAGACTCCGGGAGACAGTGGAGGACAGGAGAAAACAGGGAGGTGCGATAGGCCATGAGATCACCAAGGGTCAGACGGGACTTAGCGACTGAACAACCTGAAATAATCCCTGATAGACAAGTGTCACTACAATCATTAATAACCAGAATCTGAATTTAATAAATACATGGTTGTGAAACTTACTTTTACAGAACACTTAATATGTGTCAAGTTCTTATCTACTCACATGTCCAATGAATTTATGACTTACAAGACATACATTTTCTGCTCTATTCCATATTATTAGCTGCTATGTCACACCCACATCCAGATGCAGAAAATTTGAATTAGATATTACAAGATGAGGGAAACTAAACATATAACTACCTTTTCAAAACAGTCCTAGGATGCATTTGTAATCCATCCTTTCGAGGTCGGTAAAATGGGGACCCAGATTGTTGGGGGCAATATGCTGACTCTGTCAATAGCTAAGAGATCTTTTAAAGCACTGTGAAGCAGTATCTGAGTCTAGGTGCTAGTGCTATGATTTCATCTATAGTCAATGGTTATATATTATCTTATTAAAGACTTGCCCAAATTTAAATAAAATAAAATAAAATTAGAAAGGGTCTTTGGAAAACAGTCTATGAAAGGAAGCAGAGATAATATAAGTCACTGATGGCGAACCTATGGCACGCATGCCACAGGTGGCACACGGAGCCATTTGTCAGGGCACGAGGCGCTGCCCTATCAGCTGGCCAGCGCGCATGCATGCACTGGCCAGCTGAGTTCACCCCTTTTTAAAGCCATTTTTCGCCCTCCCCAGGCTCCAGAGGCTTTATAGGAGCCAGGGGAGGGCGAAAAGAGCCTCCCCGCCCCCCCGGAGGCCCTCATGATCTTCCCTGAAGCCTCTGGAGCACACAAAAACGGCCCTACGGGCAAACCGGAAGTTCTGGAATGGACTTCCTGTTTGCTCGGAGGGTCGTTCTGACTGCTCCGGAGGCTTTAGGGAAGCCTCCTGAAGGTCCCTGAAGCCTTTGGAGCGCTCAAAACGACTTCCGGTTTGCTTGGAGCGTCGTTTTGACTGTTTCGGAGGCTTCAGGGAAGCCTCCTGAAGGTCTCTGAAGCCTCCAGAGGGCTTCTGGGGGGGCGGGGGGGCTGTTTTTGCCCTCCCCATGCTCCTATAAAGCCTCTGGAGCCTGGGGAGGGCGAAAAAAGCATGCAAAAATGGGGGGTGTCACACCTGTAGTGTGCGCATGCGCACTGGGTGGTCGTGCATTGCATTATGGGTACGGCACACCTGCACATGACCCCCCTGTGCTCCCCCCTATGGCATGCGAGCCAAAAAAGGTTCGCCATCGCTGATATAGGGACACATTTTAATTTAAGCAATGCACCATTTGATGTACCTTCCATATAATTTCCATTTGCTGTATGACACTGTCCATTGGGGCATTCAGTCTACAACTAGCATCCCAGATTGAGATCAAATTGCAAACATGGTTGCAATAGTTGTCCTAAATGTTGGATTTACTTTCTTTTTATTCCCATGTTGTTACTTATTTATTTTGGGGGGGGGGGGAGTATAGCTGTGTTTTGTCTGAGTCATTGTGTAGAAAAATTCAGAAGCCTGAAAACAACTCTTTGTGTTACTTTGTATCCGTATATTATCCAATATGGATTCTCTACCCCCACACACACACAGGAAAAAGGTGTTATTTAATTTAAAATGCCCAAAGCAGTTACATACGTTTTTGAAGAGGCTTGTATGCAAATCCAGCAAAAATACATATGGATAGAATTCCACTATATACACGCATACTATCTCTCCATCCAAGTTTCTGAATTAGATAATATTGAAGTTTATTCTGTACGAAAGTTCCTGCAGCTCCTCCAGCCATCACTAATCCAGTGGCAAATGAACGCCTTGTAGTAAAGTAAAGGCTAACCATTATCAGGCCTATCAAGAAATAAACAGTAATTTAGAGTAGTTGTTTTATATTGACGTCCAGTCACATTACACTCTGTTTTATTTAACATGAGAAAGATATCTGGGAAAGGAGAAAGCTTACACATTGCTTTTCATCTGACACAATTAAAAACCATGCTACTATTTTTAATGAGTTTTCTTGCTGAAAAGCAAAGCAAAGGCAAAGCAAAAATGTTCAAAAACAAAAGAAATGTGTGACAAAATTTGATTTTAATGTAAAGCATTACCTGGAGTGTAGGCCAGACTTGATCCCACACCAACAAGGATTCCATGAGTGAAAAACAGCATTGGTAACTTTTGAGTATATGATGACCATACTAGACCACCTATGGTCACTAGATTTCCAATTATCGCCACTTTTATAGCTCCATACTTCACCAGAAGTTTTCCAGAAACAGGACCAAAAATCATAATGAAAGCATAGCTGATAGATCCAATCCAAGCTTAAAAAGACAAATGTGTTTAATTAAACATATAAAAAATATTATCAAATCACTTGTATGTTTTACTGATGTAAATGACACTAATTCTTATGGATTTCAAGAGCATTGACATATAGTTTAAACCATTTGCTGAAAGACTGTTAAGCAAGACATAATTATAAGCAAAACTGAAGTACAATATATCAAAGCTATGCTGGAAACCTTAATGTAACAATGACCTACCTATCTGCGAGTTACTTGATTTAAAAGTGTCAAGAAGGGGCATCATGTAAACACCAAAGGCACTATGAAATCCACTGACAAACAAGCAGTGAGTAGCAGCAGCTAAAACTACAACCCAGCCCCAACCCCCATTCGGAGGGGGATGTAAAAAAGAGACATCTGTCTTGATCTCATCCAAAGTACATGTTCTTCTTAATCTCCGTTTATTCATCATAGCACGAATTTTATTTAAGGCAGGCATGACTGGGAACAAAGAATTGTAGAGAACAAAAAAAAAGCATTATTAATCTCTCAAATAGAAAAGATTCAGCACACCTGTCCAATAATCAGAAGTTTCTTACCAAAGCAGCATGCACATATAAGCATTATGACCATGTCAGCAACAGTTCAAATTTGTGACAGTGCTCAACAAGGGACACTTACGATTGGTCTGCACTCTGCAGAGTTCCAGCCATCGCACCGTCTCTGCAGTTACACGATTGAGATCTGGGTTCTTGGCACTTGGTTTGCAATTGCAATGTTGCAATTGCATAGCAAGCTGCTATGTTGCAGCAAGCTGCTATTGTGCTAGTGCAATTTCTGAAGTTTCCTGCTGACTTTCCAGTAGGAAAGTAAATGGGGAAGCGAGCAGGAAGTTGGAAGTCACTGTCATGTAAGGTCCGTGTTTAATGATCCACACAATGGTCTCTTAATGACGACAACTGGGATTGCCACCCCTAAGCAGCACAGTCACATGAAAATGCACCACTGCATTGCTTACCAATGGCAATTCCAGTCCCAATTGTCTTCATAACCCAAAAAACTACCTGTACTGCCCGCTGGCAAAGTCTTGACCGTTTATTTACAACTTTTCATAAGTGATCTAAAAGATGTTACAAGTGTCAATTCCTAGAAACGTAATTTCACAAATAATTTTATAAGACTATAAAAGCTATTATATTCATCAGTGAACATTTGACTATTTGACAAATGCAAGGTACAAGAGAATTTTTTTTAATACATGCCTTGTTTTTGCTAATATTGTCAAGCAGAAATCAAGACATTCAGGAAGTTCACATGAGTAATAAAGATTTATTGCAAGTTTAAGCTCTCTACAAACCTGACCCACTAACAGTCAAGGGAAATGAATAGAAGAGAAGCATTCAAGGTGGGCTGGACTTGCATGTCTTGTGGACATGCAGGGACTCGTAACTTATAATGCATTTGACCCTTCCCTCGGGCTCAGCCTGATTATCTCCTACAAATATTTCTGATACCAGACAAATGTTCTAAAAGCATACATTGAATCTAACTAAAATATCTTCTACTTCAATTTGCTAACTTTAAATATTTTAAAACTATAAATTGGTTTTTGATAAAAGTAGAGAATATAATTCTGAGAAAAATCTGTCCCTTAAGAAATCTTCTTTCTGATATTTTTCCCCTGAAACTTATGGATCAATATGCTTCTAAATATTTTGTACACATATACTCAAGATAAAAAATAGGGTTATAGTTTTAGTATATCAAGGCACTTACCTGGCTCAGCTTATTTACAGAAAAAAATATTTAATTTTATTATATATAGAATATCTGTACAAGGTGGAAAAATACAGAGATTATGAAATCATTCTAGTGCAAATATTGGGTCCTGCTTTTTCTTAAAATTCTTCTTGCCTAAAAGCAGATACGAAAAATTATTGAGGGAATAGATTTTATTAAAAACACACAAACACGTTCATTATCATGTTGTCTTACAATTTAGAAAGATGCAGCAATTTTATGCTCATTTAAAGTGGAAAAAGTATGGCCGCGCAGGCTTTTGAATAAAGAAGTGCTCTAGAATATGCCAAGGATTAAAGGGGCACTAATGCAGCATTGGTTTGCAAGTCCTTAAAACAGCTACACTTTATTCAGGAATCAATCATACAGCTGCTGCACAAAAATGCATTTAATTTGAAGAAGTTGCCTGCCTTCAAAAATCTGCATAGTATTTTTAAAAGAAAATTGTAGCAGTTTATTGTTTATTTAAAACCATCTGAACATAAACTACATTTAACACGTGGTCTAATTTTATACAACCCCCAAAGTTATCTTTCTTTCTCTTCTTTTCCAAGTAATTCATGGAAAACAAAGAGTACCAGCAGGTTGAAACTAGGATGCCTGTCCCAGATTGTAGTGCTTATATTGTTCACTGTTTCATGCCCTGCATAGTTTAGTCTTTCCAAAGAGGTATTCAAATTCTTTTCTCTACCCATATTCCTCACCCACACAATATTCATAATTTCAGGCATGTTCCTATACAAGCCTGCAAGCAATCATTATTACTAAAAAGCAAATTGACAGTCCTACAACCTTCACACCAAAATTAGCATTTGAATTTTTGAATATTCCAACTGCAGTTCAACAATAAAATCATAGTCACATTCTCTGATTTAGATCATAGACTAATAAGGTTGGAAGGGACCTTGAGTATCTTCTTGCCCAACCTCCTGTTCAAGGCAGAACTTAATTTACCTAATTAACACATTTTGTAGGTGCTCAAAAGCATCTTGTTTCAGTTTTCTGAATATGCTACTAGTTTAAAAGTATCATGGAAATAATCAACTGAACCAACTTCTTTCCCTTTCTAATCAAAGTATAGGAATATCCAATAATCCTTAACAATGTTAACAAACAAAAAAGCAATTGGACTTTGCTTTTCGTTTACAAAAAGCAATTGGACTTTGCTTTTCATATCTCATCCAAGAGGCTTCTTCAGTTTTGACCATGGATGAGAAGCGAAAGATCTTCAAGGGAAAAACAAAAGGCAGCTGCCTTTTGAAAAAGGACTTTGGGGACAACCATCACCTGGATGGCCGAGAATCTCCAAAGCCATTAAGCGTTAACAGCAGCATTTTTTAAATAACACATGCTTAAATAATGCCAAAAGCTCTGTGGCCAATCAGTTCACTTTCTCAATAAATGTGCTTCAGCAGAATGAATCCAGTGATCGTACGAAGTCCAATTCAGTTCCCATATACCTATTGTGTGCCTATCTTAATACCTCTTTTCTTTTCGTTATGCCCTACGATAACGCCACCGCTATTCTCCTTCTCTTGAGCTATTCCGTCTCTCTCCTTGTCCCAACAGTTAGCCTAGACGACGGTGGGTGGCCCCATTATTATGGGATACACAGCCCTCCAGCGCCTCCTCTGAGGAAGCTCGGGTCTCCCACCGCCCAATTTTACACTCCCTTCTCCTAGCCCAGCCACCAAATCCCCCAGCGGAGGACGCTGACCCAGAAAAAGACCACGGCTCCAGTTTTTTTTTCAAAAGCAAGCAAAAGCGTTGTGACGTGTCACGTATGACGTCGAACTCTCCGTTAGAACGCTCGCTGAAAAAGATGGGGGGGGGGGGGCGGAGGGCAGGAGAGCCTCGAACTTAAGCCGCGCCGCAGTTCCATAGTGAAGGCAGAAAGAAATAGAGCGGGAAACTGTGAAGGGAGGGGCGGGGCTTCTCCCGGACTTGCGGCCACAATAGAGGAAGACTCGAGGGCGCCACTTTTCGTTCTGAGTCCAACGATGGCGGGTGTTTCAAAGCGCTGAAGTGGAAGCGAGAAAGTGACCACCGTCCATATCAGTATTTCCCAACCTTGGCAACTTGAAGATGTCTGGACTTCAATTCCCAGAATTCCCCAGCTGGCTGGGGGATTCTGGGAGTTGAAGTCCAGACATCTTCAAGTTGCCAAGGTTGGGAAACACAGGTCTATATGGAGATTCTCAGTCATGGTTCTCCCGAAGGAGCTTTTTTTTCAAGAGGCAACTGGACTTTGGGGTGGGGGGAGGTGTTTCTCCTTTCCTTTGAAGACTTTCACTTCTCATCCAAGAAATGAGCTGAAAAAGCTTGGATGAGAAGCGAAATGTCTTGAAAGAAAATAACCAACAACAACCAGAAAGTCCAGTTGCCTCTTGAAAAGCAGCCACCATTCTGCAACGAGGGTGGTTTTGTGGAGGCAGCTTATATTCACTAGCTTGGCCTCAGTGGCATTCCAGGCGTGAAAGGCTGTCGGAAGGGCGAAACAACTGTGAGTGGGAAGTAGCTGGAGGTTTTGAAAGCTGCCTTGCAATATTGAGCCGGAGCGAAATTGCAAGGTCGGAGTGAACTGTTATAAAATCCGTCTTTCCAGGTGTTGCTGCTGCTGGCACCGTATCAAGCCTGCCGTAAGAATGATGGTGTAGACACCCAGCCGGAGGGTAGCACGAGCCTGTCAAATGCTCAGAGTGGGAGATAAAATAAAGGCCTTAATGGCAATGATATTCCACAAGAGTAATTTTGAGTTCCATTTCTGGAGAGCCACCAAGATATTTAAAGTCATAAACAGTCATCAACTATTATTTCTCAGTCCCCCCCCCCCCAATTTCTGTTCTTGCAGTGGGGATAATCATGAACTTTATTGCAAAGCTGTGGGTAAATTATTTACTTTTAGCTGGAGCTTCTTGGGGTGATAGAAATAGACAGCTTACAAAGCAATTTCTTAAGTGCATACACTGCCTTTATAAAAAGCCCAACAAAATCTTTTGAGAGGCTGCTTTGTACAGTCACAGTTGCCTCTTTCCTAAGCACTGCAAATGCTGCAGGTATACAGGAGGTCCTCAACTTACAACAGTTCATTTAGTGACCGAAGTTACAGTGGCACGCAAAAAAATGACTTATGACCATTTTCCACACTTACGACTTGCAGCATCAACATGGTCATGTGATTTACATACAGATACTTGACAGCTGGTTCAGATTTATGACAGTTGCTGTGTCCCGGCATCATGCGATCATCCTTTTGCGACCTTCTGACAAGCAAAATCAATGGGGAAGCCAGATTCACTTAACAACCATGTTATTAATTTAACAACTGCAGTGATTTACTTAATAAACGTGGCAGGAAAAGTAGTAAAATCAGGCAAAACTCACTTAACAGATTTTTCACTTTACAACCACAGTTGAGCCCAGTATTTATGTTGCTAAGTTTAGGGCTCCCTAGACATGTGTAGTCGAGAAGGCCCCTCTGTAGATAATCAACTTGTCAATTGAGAAATATGTCCTAATTATGTGCAAGTATTTGGTAGCACTTGTGGCAGATTGGGAGAAATGTGCTCAAACTGGTCCCAATCTTATCATTTACAGAAAACACTGCATGTGACATGGTGGGCAGGGTGGACTCAATTCTACACTTTCTCTGTATTACTGAAAAGGTGTTATGTGAGTGTCTTCGTTCACCAAAGCCATGATGGGCAACTGAGATCAATATCTGTGGGCCCAACTGTGGTATGCAGAATGCTTCATACAATATAGAATGTAGGAAGAGTAAAACGATAAATGACATGGATTAACATATGGAATGGAAAAAAGAAAGGGGAAAGATTTAATGTTTCTGATTGAAAGTGGTCTGATCTTGTGGAGCAGAGTTGATGTGGTGGCACAGTGGTTAGAATGCAGTATTGCAGGCTCTACTTCTGCTGATTGTCGGCTGCCAGCAGTTCGGCAGTTTGATCCTGACCGGCTCAAGGTTGACTCAGCCTTCCATCCTTCCGTGGTCAGTAAAATGAGGACCCAGATTGTTGGGGGCAATATGCAGACTCTGTAAAGTGCTTAGAGAGGGCTGTAAAGCATGGTATATAAGTCTAAATGCTATTGCTATTATTAAACTGATTCCCTGACTCATCAGCTTGCAGAATGCAGTAATAATTTAACAACAGTTAAAGCATCTACAGTAACCTATAATCCATATATTTGAAAATTCTAATGAAGATATAGACTTAATATATAAAAGATTTAAGTTGTTTTCAAAATTCAGCTTTAATGCAGGTTTTTTAAAGGAATTATAGGTTGATACTTGATGTTCCAGTGAAAAGTGTGAAGTGTTGTGGCACCTGTTACCATACACAAAGTCAGCACAGCATACGTTGTAGGAATATAAGGTTTGATCATATGTAATAGATTATATAAGCAGAAAAAATACCTTTTATTGTAAGAGGTATCAGTGGCTAGCTTACTAATTTATAAAAACTAAAGCAGGGTCAAAATTGGAGACCATCAGGAAATCACATAACTGTAAGTCAAATTACAAAATTGAAAACATACTCTTAAAGGAGGCAATGCCAAAACACTTCTATATTGTTACCAAGACCACATGGATATGTCTATGAATTTGAAAAAGCCTTATATTCATCTTTGTGCAATCCTTGGGCCACTTTTAGTTACCACTAAAAATAGCAGAAGTGAGGTAAGCCAAATCATGTACCAGGACAGGGCCTGCAACTGCCTTGGCTGGTTCTTCTTGTTTCCTGAGCCCTTTTGGGCTGCTGTTGTAGCAGAAAAAGGAGCACCTTTGACCTCCTTTTTCTTATAAACACAGTAGTTTAGATAATCACTGCTTATCTGAAAAGGCCACATTTCCCCCCAATGTTATTTTTTTAAAATGAGAGAATCATCTGAGATTGAGTGAGAATACAACAACAATCACAGTAGATAACTTGTATGTTTAAATTTCCTCCAGGTACATAAACTATTAATCATAGTTTATTTATAATTTTAGCATTGGCAAACATCTTTGTAAAACTCCTGCTGATTGAGAGAACTGCAAAAAGATAGCCTGGAATTGTTGAAATGGTGTCATGAAGATTAAAAGCTGACATTAGCCATAAATCTCAAAAAAAGATCTCGTCCTTCAAAGTGAAATTGCTGGAGCAGAAAAATGTTAACATTCAATGATTTCCCCCTAAGCTTAGCCAACAATGTGTAACAGCCAGCCGGTGGTGTTTACATTCATTTTTTATGCATAAGACAGTTCAGTTTCTTATTTGTAGTCGTCGTCTTTTCTAAGCTAGTACTTATCCCAGCACCAAAAACTGGATGCTTTTAACAAGTTTCTTTTTGCTACGGCGAGACTAAAGAGATAATTGGTATAGGAAAAATGTCTACTACATTTATTAATTGTTGGTTATTTTTCTTAAAATGAAAAATAGCTGTTAGAAAACGATTACTGAATCAGAAATACTGATTTCCTACTCCCCCAGGAGGAATGGACTTCCAGGTCCACAATGCCTTTTTATATGTTCTGAGAGTGACTCCACATTTAGTTTATGCGGTTGTAAAAAGAAACTAGCACCTCCTTGCAGGACATGACTACCAACTTAGACACAGACTAGAAAAGTAAGACTACAGCATTAGTGCTGATAAGACCAGTCATGTTGATTGGGAGTCACCCTCCTAACAAATTAATCACAACTGGTCAACATGTCTGACAGTTTTACTTCCGGTTCCGGCAGCTGACGGCGACAGGCAAGCTTTGCTCGCCGTGCGCTTTCCCGGTGGGCTCCCCACTCCTTGGGGGGCACAGGACGCCCCGTAGAGGCTCCTGCCGGAGGAGCGGCACCGCAGGGGATCCCCTGGATCGGCGGCGTCCGGGGGGGCGCCTCGCTCTAGGCACTGGGGAGCATGATGGGGAGGCGCTCCGGCGCCTTCGCTGCGAGGCTGTTGGAAGAGTAAACAAGCAGAAGGACGCGGCTGCGGTGTGGTGAGGCGAAAACTCCCTTCCATTCCCTCTACTAAGCTGGAGAAATTGCCAACAATTTAAATCTCTTGTTTCGGCTTCACTTGGAGGGAGGGGGATTTCCCCCCCCCTTGGACAGGCGGCTTGAAACAATTTTGCTCTCAGCCCCAGGAGAAGGAGGAGGGAGAGAGCCAACTAATGATGTCACGCCCTTACTAAAAGTGAATTTTTTCTGGACTTAACTTCATAATGCAATGATGATCTGGAAACTTTGGAAACTTTGAAAACTTTGTTATGCCTCTAAACCCGAAGCTGGCAGGGCAAGATGGCACACTTCCGTTGTCTTTATGAACTGTGAAATCTGACTCCACCTTTAAATCTTCAGGCTTCCGGTCTTTGTCTCCGTGCTACTCAGACAAATCTCTTGTTGATTGCTACCTTTTGGACTCTCTGGAGTGAAAAACTTTACTCTATTGCCAGGATGACTAGAAAAATTCTCTTCTGCCTGGACCTCCTGTCTCCTGGACTCTCCTGGCTGTTCTACCTCTCTGACTGATCATTCCCTGTACTGACTGAACTCTTTATTCCATAAACAATGTCTCCTAAAAAACCACCCCCTGGAAAGCCTGGCTTTGCTGCCTCTGCCCCGACATCTGCAACATCCAGTCCTAGTATACAATCAACAATAACAGCTTTGATGCAACCTAAAACTACAGAGACTGAGTTTCAACAAATGTTTCAGCAACTTCTACAGGGACAAGAGGAAATAAAAAGACAACTAAAAGAGATGAAAGAAGAAATTAAAGAGAACCATTCATCTTTTCCTAAAACCTAATAGCTAATGAAAGCATGCTCTATAAAACTCGATTATTTTTTGAGAGTCCTTTGTAGATATTCTTCTCATATTTACCATCTAACTATAATAAATAGTAGTCTAGGTAGGAATAGATCTTTGAAATTACTATTTATAAAAGGAGAAAATCGAATGAAAACACAATGTCTGCAAGTCTCAACACATTTTTTTTTGTTTTAAGTTAAGTAGGGACTCTTGTTAAACAGTATTTTATCCCATTTGACTCCAACCCACCAAAGCCCAAAACAACACTAGTAACAGTTGCATGGACTTCAGCACCGTAGTTGTATTAATTCATGAAAAACGACAGAAATCTATTGTTGGATTCACCAACTAAAGTGGCAAAACAGTACACTCAAGTGTTACCTTCTCTAGAACTCAGTCAAAAACAAGGCTTGGGGGGAAGGGGCAGGGAGCCCAAAATTTAGATTTTCACAATGTTTGCACCACAAGTGCTTGTATTGAAAGGAATCACTTTGTTATTTAATATACTCAACAAGTAGAAAGCAGACTGAAACTAAAACAGCCTTTCTTACTAATACCTTCCTCAACTGCTTGGCTATAATTCATATGAATTACAGGTATCATGGCCTAACAAGCACCAGAGTGGAAGGCAACCTTAAAAATAAAGTGCAAATCACAACCAATTTCAGTTTACTGATAGTAATTGGAATAATTTTAATAAAAAAAAATATTTCAAAAGAAAGTGGTCAATTTTTATTAAGGTGCACTAAGATGCTCGAAAAATGGTCAAGGATTAATATAACTATATCACAGATAATATATTGCTGAGTATCAATTAAAACCCCGAGTATCAATTAAAGCTTATGTGTAAACACTGTATTTCTATATGTATTTAAACGTAAGCATAGCCATATATGATGTTCAGACCACTTAAGATAGTTTTATAATTTAAGGTGTCTAGAAGCAGGCTAAAGAAGGTTCATACCCTCCATTAAAAGACAAGAATCTATGTGTTCCTTGTGCATTGATTTTACATCTCTTTTCGAGCCACTAATTCCATATATTGTAGTACTCTGTTTCCTCTCTATCTCTTAGTTCCATCCTAAACACAATGAAAAGAGATGGCATATACTTAGAAAGCAATAGAGCTGGAAATATTGTATGTAGATGTATATATTGTAAAAATGAGAAAGTATGAAACAAAGAAGAATATGTATAAGATAATAGAATGGAAAATTGAAAACCCAAAATCAGAAAAAAGAAATACCGATAATGGAAAGCTGTAAAAGTATAATTGTGATTTTAATGTTTGGAAAATGTCAAATAAAAAACACTTTAAAAAAATAAAAGACAAGGATCACAAAGAGAATTATTTTAAATAAAGGACTCATCACAGAACTTTAAAGTTTTTTGGAAATATTTTTATTTTGCATTCACCTGTGTTTCAAAGAAAAAAACATGCTAATAATCATTTCTAATTTTCATTAAATTAAACGAAATGGTAACAATGTTTTAATATATATAAAAATAGGTTTAAAGTTAAGGCTCATATTTCAGCGGCAATATTCAGAAGTACTTAGCAATCTTGGCCACAAAACTAAACACTTAAAGCTGCAAAAAAGGTCAACTTGCTAGAAATCCTGAGGGATTCAAAATTCAGAACATGTAATATACCTCAAGTTAGGTATTCTATTGCCATTTTGAGAATTTTGTGAATTATGCCCTGTCAACTAAAATAACTTCAGTAGCTAAAAGATAAATTATACTGAAAACTGAGTCAACAAAATAGCAACCTTGCTGAATTTTCTTACTTTCTTCAGCTAAAAACTAGATAGTTGCCATAACATCAAACCATGTCTGCCATTCTTCATATGCTTTATGGATTTCTTCCCTTATGAATGTTTATAAATCAAATGGTGGTGTGTCTGTCGCCTGCAACAGACATCTCTCTGGGACCTAACTACTACCTTAGTTGAACTAGTCAGCAGTATTAAACTCCATTCTTTGCGAGCTTAAAATCTTTCCCCTCTCCAGCTTTGTTGGGTTGTTTTATTTTTTCTCTTGAAATAAAAGGCACGATTTGTGAGGGGTATTTCAGAAGATTGATTGTCTCAAAATACAGTCTACAAAGGTCGACAGTCCCACCATTTAAGATTTCTGCTCTCTGCTCATGCAACATCCTCTAGGTAATCTGCTTCAATGCTTAACTGAGAAACAGTGAAGTCTTGTGTGAGGTCTTCAAGCTAGGAAGAAATAAAATGGGGAAAAATTTACTAATATTAAAATTTAGGCTAATGTATGTTGTCTGTTAAATACATTATTTTCTTTTTTAAAAGGCTGTATCAGAGACTTTAGGAAACATGCAGTGCAAAATATATATACAATAATACAATAGCAGAGTTGGAAAGAACTCCCTTTTCTTTGTGGCAACCCCCGAGATATTAGAACACTGATATGTTATTGAACAAAGGTCCTGTTCACAATGTGGCATAATCCAATCTTGATTCAGTTTCAGATTAGCTTCAATTTTGTTTTCGAATTGGCAGCCAGAAATAAACTAAACTAAAAGACTCATGCCTATTAGCAGCCATGGTGGTGCAATGGTCGGAGTGCAGTATTGCAAGCTAATTCTACCCACATTCTGGTTTTGATCCTGACAGGCTCAGGTTGACTCAGCCTTTCATCCCCCCAAGGTTGGTAAAATGAGGACCCAGATTGTTGGGGCAATATGCTGACTCTGTGAACTGCTTAGAGAGGGCTGTAAAGCACTGTGAAGCAGTATATAAGTCTGAGTGTTCTTGCTATTCTTCAGGTAAGTTTATCATACCCTGCATATCTTGAATATCTGGCCATCAACCACTTCAAATATGTTATTCTAGAATCTGGGACTGAGTTAACAAAATGAAATTCTGTCACTTGTGGCCAGGTTTTTCGGTGCAGCTTTTTCCTACTTTGTCAATGGAAGAAGTATGACTAGATTTTGTATTTGTCCCCCACGCCATGCCTTTTAAAGCAGCAGGGTTTCTTTTTCAAGCACTATATTAGAGCTGTGATGGCGAACACAGGTGGCACACGGAGCCATTTGTCAGGGCACGCAAGTGGTTGCTCTGTCAGCTGGCCAGCGCACATGTGTGCGCTGGCCAGCTGACTTCAGCCTACGGTTTGCTGGTTTGCTTGTAGAGCTGATTTTCGACCTCCGGAGCCTTCAGGGGACTTCAGGAGGCTTCCCTGAAGGCTCCGGAGGGCAAAAAACGGCCCTACAAGCAAACCAGAAAGATTTCTGGTTTGTCTGTAGGTCCGTTTTTTGCTCTCTGGAGCCTTCAGGGAAGCCTCCTGAAGTCACCATTCCCGAACTTCCGGGTTCCTCGTAGGTCCGTTTTTCACCCTTCAGAGGCTTCAGGGAAGCTCCTGAAGCCTCCGGAGGGCGTCGGGGAGTGGTGGGGGAAGGTTGTTTTCGCCCTCCCCAGGCTCCTACAAAGCCTTTGGAACCTGGGAAGTGCAAAAAAATCGTGGCAAATGCGGGGTGGGGGTGTTGCTGGTCACGCACATGTCCGCAGGTGGTGGTGGTGTCGCACGCATAGCATTATGTGTGTGGCACGCTAGCGCACGACCCCCCCTTGTGCTCTTCCCGCTTTTGGCAGGCAGCCAAAAAAGGTTCGCCATCACTGTATTAGAATATACAGATGATACTTTCGTGGTCATTGTTCTCATTAGCTTTCTCCCTATTGCTCATTTTGTTCTTTGTGAGCTTTATTAAAAGCTGCAATTGTATAGATCACTGCAAAAAACAGTGCATGCATTGTGTTCTCTTTTTCTCTAGCTCTTCCCATTCATGCCAACAGTTTTACTAATCAAAGATGAAAAATGTATGGTGGTGTTCAAACCGGAGTTATTACACTTAAGATCATAAATGAGGATTTGCTTTTTGCTTATAAATTGTGGATTGAAAATAGTAAAATCACCTAGGATCTTAGACCTGTGCATCATATTAATATTTGAGTTTCTGATCATTTAACACTGCTTGCACTAATGCAAAAAGCCACACAGAAGCAAACAAATGCAGTCCATATGCATTTGTAACAATTAGTATTTCTGCAATTCCTACTTTATATTTTTGTACAAACTTCACAAACAAGTATGGGAATTATTCACTTATCCTGGGGTAATATTCTCAATTCAGCTACAAAAATATCATCTTCCTTCCCTTTTCTTTACCATAGATTGTCTCAAACCTTTGTTGTTTTAAAACATATCCTATATTGAGATCTGCTAATACTCAATAGCCACCTCATATTTTATTGGGAACAGTTCTGGATCAAAAGCAATATATTGACATATATATATATATATATATATTTCAATTTGTGATATTAATTCCTTTGCAAGTAATGGTTTATTTTGCTATATACTACACAGATATATCATCAACCCCAATTAGAGTGTTAAATTAAAGCAAATCATACTTTTTCATTAGTAATGAAGTCTTCTAATTCCATAGAAATATCATCTATTTCTTCACCAATGCTGACTTCACTTTTCTCTGACCGATGACTGGTGCTAATAAAAAAAGTTAAAATATGAAAATTAAATGATCATATTACATAAGTATTACTGCACTGAAATTTGCCTTGAAACAGTACAATATATGATTTATAACATTACAATAAACATGGAGGGAAAGAATATTTAATCCCATTTATTCTTTTTTGAAACCTCTACAAGAAAAATCTGTAATCCAGAGATATAAGAAGCCAGAAGCATTTATTACACAATAACATAAATTCTGATTTCCTTTTGAAATGATTTAGTACTTGTGCAATGAAATTTAGTATAAAGGATTTATTCCTACATATAATACTGTGCATATAAAATGATACATGGACTACTTTAAACAAAGTTCATAATTTGGCATCAAATCCAATTTGATATTGATTTACAAATAATTTGCTCCTAAAAACTCATCTAAGCATTTAATCAGATGCAATGTCAACTGACGTTACAGTTAATGACATATGAATTGCCAGATATCAAAGAATTTATAAAATTAACCAAGCTTATTTATTTATTTATTTATTATTTATTACTTGAACTTATTAGTCGCCCCCTCTCCCCACAGGGACTCGGGGCGACGTACAAAGGTATTATATAGCGTATAGAGGAGGTAAGAATAAATAAATAAGTTACAATACTTAAAAAGTTAAAACCCCCGTGAAATTAACCCTTAAAAACTAAAATTACAATTAAAAATGCCCTGGGCTGGGGAGGTTGTAGAGTTATGCCAGGTCAGCTAGTCGAAACAGGTAGGTTTTCAGCTTCATACGGAAGGAGCGAAGGTCGGTTGTAGTTCTGATGTCTGGGGGGAGGTCATTCCAAAGGGTGGGGCCCACTACAGAGAAGGCCCTACTTCTGGGCGCTGCCCTCTGGCACTCTCTGGAGGACGGCACCCGGAGTAGTCCCTCTCTGTGTGAGTGGACGGGTCGCAGGGATGTATGGGGCAGGACGCGATCCCGCAGGTAACTAGGCCCTGTGCCATGGAGCGCTTTGAAGGTGGTAACCAATACCTTGAAGCGCACCCGGTAGACCACAGGAAGCCAGTGCAGCTCGCGCAGGATAGGTGTTATATGGGAGAACCTCGATCTCCCCATAATTACCCGCGCGGCTGCATTCTGGACCAACTGCAGTCTCCGGGTGCACCTCAAGGGGAGCCCCATGTAGAGAGCATTACAGTAGTCCAGGCGAGACGTCACCAGCGCGTGAGTGACTGTACGCAAGGCCTCCCGGTCCAAAAGGGGCCTAATTTTATAAAATGTTTAAAATATTAAACATAAAACAAATTTCCCAGCCCCCCTTTTTAAAGTGTAAAGCACTTTTAGAGTAATTGAATAGTGCTACTGCAGAAAACAATTATAACAATGAAGAGATTTAGGTGAGTTTTCCTGAAAAAAATGATCTCTATTTTGTATTCCTGTGCATAGCATGGCCAAGTAAGATTAGATTTCTAAAAGCAAGCTTTTCCTCCAGCTGCTTCTCTTAATTAGCTGTTTCCCCATCCAGTTTAGCTCAAGTGTTATCTCTCTCCTTTGGAAATACTTAATCAGGACCAGATAGGTAAAAGGGTCTGATTCACATAACATTTTTGATAATTTCTAGAGAGGAAAATATAAACAACGTAAGCTTAATTAGAAATATGTGAAATTATAAAGAGAGTATCTCTACTATAGAGTATAAGCTGGGAAAGTCCTCCTAGGGAGTGACTTCAATATAGACCTATCCTTGAATGATGCTATTTATATCCATCTTCCTGAAAATTAATAGTTTTAAATATTTTTCCTCTTACCTGTTGAAATCATCAATATATTCATCTTCCTCTCCTGTTTGTAAACAATTAAATGAAGAATTAGAAAACTTGAAATTGAACCTTACAATATACATGTATATTTGACATCATTAATAGTTAGTGTGATTGGAAGATATGGCTCTTTGCCCAGGCTTTGGCTGAGGAACATCTTTTCCTTGCTCCTCTGCAGGATCTTTGTTCTTTTTTTGTGTTGCTGCAGTGTGTATTGTTCTGTTTTAAAAGGTTTTTAACAATTGTGAACCGCCCACAGTCACTGAGAGTCAGGCAGCATATAAATGTAATATTTTAATAATAATGAAGTTTGAGAACAACATGTTTAATGTATAATGCTTACCGGTAATCCTTGACTTATAACCAGTTGCTTAGCAACCATTCAAAGTTAGGATAGACTCCCAGAAGGCACTTATGACCTGATTCTAAAGTTCCAATGGCTGCCTTTCAGTCATGTGATTGCACCAACCTGCATTTGTACAACCATCTGCAGTATCTCATATGACTATAATGTATTGGCAAAAATGTCATACATTATAGTCATAAATGTATGACATTTTTGCCAAAACCTTACATTTATTTCCAGTTTTTGGCAAAAATGCTCCATAGAAAATAATGGGTTTGCTTAACACCTGCAGAGTCAGTTAACAGCTATGGTTATTTGCTTAATAACCACCTCAAAAAAGGTAATAAAATCAAGTCTGCCACACGATGACCCATTTTATGAACATCATTATTTAACAACCATAATGAGCAGTATCCATTATATCTGTTAATTGAGGACTATCTAAAAGGGAAAACCATATTAATTCCTAGAAAAAACATTCTGCAACTACATATGCAAATGTTAACTGTGCTTCTGCAGACACGCTACTTGCCCAGTTCAAGTGATCCGAGTTTAGAATTCACCATCTTTACATCTTTCAAAACGGAATTTGCATCTGTAAAATAAAAATTAGATTAAAATGATGCTTGCACTTTACGTAGACCTGTTAATCAAAGTAAGAGTTTGAAAACATTATTAATATTAAATCCTATTTTAGGTGAATATATTGCTATTATGACTAGTAATGGGTACAGAAATCTATCTTTTACTTCCCTTTTCTCTACGTTTGTAAAAATCTATTCCAGAAGGGGTTTGTGAATCTTTTTAAACAATGGGAATTGTTCAAACTGGACAGTGATCTTTGCTTGCTCTTTACCACCTGCACTATTTGGGTGCGGAGAGCTGTAGTGGTAGAAAAAGAGAACCTACAAAAGGACTTTTCAAAGATTTCAGGCTGCACAATGTGATAAATAAAAATAATAATAATCTGGAAACTTTAATCAAGGCAAAGCACTAATGACAGAGCTGCATGAACTTTTTTCCTCTTAAGTTTATCACAGAATCCCGTCAGGTTCTCATGGAACCCTAAGGTTCTGCAGAACGCAATCTGAAAAACCTGGCCTAGAAAAGGGACTTTTTATGCGTACAAAGACTTGTGAAAAAGAGTTTATATGTGAATGGAAATTGGAGCATTGGTACCATAGAAACAGAAGGGAAATTATATTGGATGAACTTTTACCCATTGGGATGTCTCTTCCGACTGGTGGTACGAGGCCTCAAATCTGCTTGCTTAGGACTATCCATTCCTGCTTTTGGAAGGGAAGTATGCAGTGGGAATGGGAAAGAAGAAGGAATCCTAATGCATAAGTCAAAATCCACTCTTATGTCTTTGGGTACATCTAAAGGACAAATAGTACATTTTTGCTATCCTATTAACAACACTTAACCTAGCTTTTGGAGGAAAGCTACCGTATTTTTCGGAGTATAAGATACTCCTAAGACGCACCTAGATTTTGGGGAGAAAAACAAGGGAAAAATATCTGCTTCTCAGCAATTTGCCTGCTTGCAACAAACAGTACCGACAATATGCACTGTTTGTAGTGTTATATTTCAGACTATACTTGTACAGATGCTGCTAAAATAGTTATTCTCTGCTATTTAAAAGAATAGCACTTTTTAAAACAATAGCATGGGGCCTCTTCAGATCAAGCATTTATTTTAAAAAGCTTCTTCATTTTGTTAAGTTGTGTAGAATAATAAATCAGTCTTTAAAAAATAAATCTAATAATAGGCATTTATAGTTGTTGACTTACCTCCTTGCAGCAAACAGCCTGATAAGCATAAGAAAAAAAAATCTGCCTCCAAGCAATTTGCCACAGGGAGCAAACAGCAAGTTTCACTTTCAATTTCTCCCGATCATCAGCTGTTACAGGCTGCAGGGATTGCTATAGCTTATTGAAGCCTCTGCAAGCCCGTTTGCTGCAGAGGAAATTGGAGGCAGAGGCCAAAGGGTTGGGCCCGGTGGGTGGGGCTACATTCAGTGTATAAGACGCACCCAAATTTTCACCATCTTTTAGGGGGGGAAAGGTGAGTCTTATACTCCGAAAAATAGGGTACTTCAGTTCAGCAGTGAAACAATACATCTTGTTGCCAGCTATCAGTTCTGTATTTTTGGAATGCATTAGCTATCACAGGTCATGTGTATCCCATTCTCTCATTTTTCTTATAAAATAGGAATGACAAATGGTTTAACATCTGATCGTGTAACACAAGCTAACCAAGAAACTTAGGCCAATTCCCATTATATTGTGTTTACTACAGCCAAGATATCTATGTAAATACTTACTTTCAGACTCCTTTAATGGAGGTACTCCACTCAAAGAATTCAGACCACTCTTTATGGGTAATGAATCAGAAAGAGATGCAACATTTGCTGCTTTGTTGTAATCATTTTTCCTTTAATAAAAAGAGGTGGGGAATGCAATCATCAGCCAACTACTTTTAGCATTCACTTATTAATACAATATGACAACTAGCAAAATGAATAATGATTTTTGCTACAAAGTGAGGAATGCAAAGTTCTGTATTGATTTCTTACTTAATCTCAGACTTCTGCTGCTTTTACTTATAAGAAGATTCTTTAAAACAGTTGTTACAGAATTA
Source organism: Natrix helvetica (assembly GCF_964273705.1). Classification (NCBI taxonomy): domain Eukaryota; kingdom Metazoa; phylum Chordata; class Lepidosauria; order Squamata; family Natricidae; genus Natrix; species Natrix helvetica. The sequence continues at coordinate 215,336,687 of NC_138552.1, read as the reverse complement.
TTGATCACTAATATCAATAATTCTATGAAAAAAGAGATTACATTGTAATATAACCTGCATACAACTAAGCTAGAATTCTGGATTTAGTTACACATTTTCTTAACACAGAAGGCAATTCCGAGGGAACATAGTGTATAGACAGATTAATTCTCTGAATTTGTAAAAAAAAGTTTTCATTAACAGCCTTTTGACTGTTTCAATATTTAGCTGAAATTGAAAAAACTGCATATACAAAATGGAATCACCACAATAAAACTGCAAAATGAGAGGACAATTTAGTGTATGAAAAGGTTTAATAAGCATGCTTCATGGCGTATCATTCTGAACATATATTTTACACCGTGTAGATTGCTGTTCCAAGTGCCAAACTAAATTTCTAGAAAAGTTTAAATAGTCAGGTTTATATACAGGTAGTCCTTCACTTACAACTGCAATTTGATCTGGCAAATTCATTGTTGAGCAGTGTGGTCATTAAGCAAGAAATCATGTGACCTTGTTTTATGACCTTTCCTGCCAGCTTTCCTCTTTACTTGTCAGAAGGCAGCTGGGAAGTTTGCAAATGGTGATCATGTGACTTCAGGATGCTACAAGTATTATAAGTGTGAGCCAGTTGCCAAGTGCCTGGATCATGAGCATGTGACCATGGATGCTCTGACTGTCTTAACTGTAAGGACTGATCATAAGTAGCTTTTTTCAGTACCGTCATAACTTTGTAAAATCACTAAAGAAATCATCCTATATCAAAGAGAATCTGTATAACATATTCTGAAGATGCCTTACAAGTATACAGCTTATTACAGGATCCTCCAAGCTGGAGCACTAATGTGGCATCTTTTGTATGAAGAAATCATAGCTTCACTATGTTCAAATGTATTTCCATATATAATGTAAAAATTTCCAAGTCAAAAGATTTTTACTACAAATAGAAAATACTGTATATTTTCTATTCCTTTAAAAATGTGTTCAGTACTTTATTCAGGCAGGAAAACACTAGAAAGATTTTAGCAGTATAACCTATAGGTTGGATAATTTAAGAAAAGATTTTGCAGTGCAAAATAGGTAGTAGAACAAGCTACTCATCATTTGTTTTGAGCAGAAGAAAAGCTTCTAAAAAGCCTATCCTTTATTTACTGTAAAAGTAAATTCACTATCTTTCAACTAAAAAATATTCTAATAAATACATTAGATCAGTATATTTAACTTACCAACTATATGACTGTTCTGGTTTTGGTAATGGATCATCAAAGAAAGAATCACCCTCTGCATCCTCTTCTGTTGCTAGATTATTTTTTTCTTTGGTATCTATTTCTTTGTTTGGTTCAGAAATTATTTTTATTTCATTTGGTAAGAAGTGAATGCTGTCTTTGCTCTTTGCTTCTCCAGACAAGATGCTTGTATCACTATGACTGTTTTCAATAACCTTAAAGAAATTACGCATTCTCTTAAATAATGCCACATAATTTGTTTCCTTTGAATTGTTTATAATTTTTCATAACAGAATAACACAGATCTAACAATAGATCAATAATTTATATGTTATTAGGACTATGGTGTCACATTAATTTATATATATATAAATATATATATATGAAGGAGGGAGGGAGGAGAGAATTTTTTGCTGATAAATAAATGAAGGGATACTAGTATAGATCTATTTCAAGCTATTTAGCTCTCATCAGCTAGCCATACCCTTACTGGGATTTGAACATGGGCTATTTTACATTAGGCAGTTATAATAACCTCTAAGCCACAAACTCTCCTCCCTTATCAGATTAGATGTTTTGTCAAGGCACCTGGTATGCCCTCCCATATTTGGGGCATACCAGGTGCCTTGACAAAACATCTAATCATTTCCCTGATTCAGCTGATAAGGGAGGAGAGCTTGTATATATGTGTATGTACACACACACACACAACACACACACACACACAAACACACACTCAATACATTGCAGGTGTAAGAAGTGATCCCAATTACAGAGTCTTCAAAATAGTTTTCTACTTATTGCTATTATTAAGGTATTCAATACTCCCACAATGAATATAAACAACAATCTGTAATACTAAACAAATTGACATGTAAAATAAAAAACCAAATTAGTAGTACAAGAATAACAAGTAGAAGAGATTAAGCATTCTTTCCCACTCCCTTGTTAATTTTTCTCCATTATGATACTTCAATGGTAAACATAATGTCGTAAAATGTACAATTCTGCTTTGAATACTGGAGAGTCTGATTACTAGCAAATAGAAAAAAACTATTTCTAGATAAGGGAAAAAAGCAGCCACTGAGCGCCCGTTGCTACAAAATCACTTCATAAATAACCTTAAAAAGTTCTAAACTTCAAAAAAAAAATACCCATAGTCTTATTTTTTCTTTGCAAAGGGTATTATAAATTAGAAATATACTGCTTGAATATATTCCCTATTTTTGCTCAAGAATACCAAAGATGTAAAATTATTATTAACTATAGTCAGGCATAGCAGCACTAAACACCATGTTCAATTATTTCTACAAGTTATCACATCTTCATTGTTAAATTAAATTCAGCAAATATGTAATTTGCTGCAAGGAAAAAAGGGGGAAAATATTAACTTTATATACTACCAAGAATTGTGTGAGAGTGAGATGATTACAATATGGAAAATGTAAATAAATAATAAATAAGTTAAAAAATAAAATCCATAATCATATACCTGCTAAATATATCATTTCCCCCAACATAGATGTGTCAACTATTTTTTTTACATTAAAAATTACAATAGAAAAAGATAAATCTCTCCTTCAAATTGCAAGTTCAATGATAAAAGGTATTTATTTTATATAATATGGAGTATTAAAATGAAAAAATATTACTGTTAAGACATTCTTATCACTTAAAATGATGCATATCCACCATAACTAATATTCTTCAACTATTGGTAGCCCTTGACTTTCAGCCACAATTGGAACTGGAATTTTCATTGCTAGGCAAGTAGGTTGTTAAATGAATAATCAATTTTAACACTTTTGCTGGGGTTGTTAAGCAAATCACTGTGGTCATTAAGTGAATCACACTTCCTCCATTAATTTGGAGGTGAATCAGGCTTCCTCCATTAATTTGCTTGTTGGAAGCCAACTGGGCAGGTCACCAAGGGCAATTATGTGCTCCCAGGACTCTGCAATGGTCATAAATCTATACCAGTTGCCAAGTGTCCAAAGTTTGAATATGTGGCTGTGGGTACGCCGCAATGATCATAAGTGTGAGGACCAGCTGTAAGTCACTTTTTTCAGTGGCATTATAACTTCAAACAGCCACTAAACAAATGATCCTAAGTCAAGGACTTTCACTTGTGAAAAATGGTCAGTGAAAATATTCAGATCCATTAGCTGGATGGATGTTGTAGCTCCATCCAGTCACCCTGACTCTACTCCAAATTAAGGGATTACAGGATCATAAATAGGGAGCAAAAATTCAGTTTTAACATCTGAGAACAAGAACAGCATGAAGTTCAGTTAACCATCTGTTTTCATTTCTTCAGGTTATTACAACTAGATTCAAGGAATTGATTGGATAAATAAGAAAGTAAGATTTGTTTTATGGTCTTAAGGAGATGGTATTATAAGTATTTTTGATTAAATGTCTTTTGGGAAGAAGCAAAAATTAGAACAGGTTAATCGCCCACATTCTCTTCCTGAGCTTGCAAAGCCTCTCACTATAGGAAAAAGTTTGTATTACAGGTTCATTCCTTCAAGAGATAAGCCTGGTTTTGCTACTACATTTCATCTTTTTATTGGTAAGATCAGGCAACACTTAACCTTACTTTCCCAGGTTGATGAACTAAGAAGGAAACAATCCTGATACCAAATCCCTGATAGCTACTACCTGCAAAAATGTCTGCAGGCTACATTTTGCATATTGGCCATTTGAGCAGTTTTTGAAATATCAGAGAAGGATACAGTACAATTTAAAAAACACGCACACAACTGAAGAAAAACAACCCAAATTGCATGCCAGATCTTTTTGGGTGAGTGTTATCCCATCTAGAGTCAGAGATAGCAACTCTCCTGACACTAGGGAGCCAAAAACTCACAATCAATCCATCTTGATAGAGTTGAAACACAGTTAGTTTTCCCCATCCAGGCTCTTACAGCTTCTGGGCACAGAGCCAGCAACTGAACATCACCATTTGTTCAACATGGATTAAAGATGTGCAACTGGTAAAATCAGTTTACTGAGGATCTCTCCTAGAAGCTTTGATGTTAAACATGAAGGGACGGAACGTTGGTCCTACCTGAATGTTTTTCTCAGCGTGGCGCAGGACGGTCCAGGAGTAGGTTGTTCAATCTTTATTTGCCCAAGAGACTGAGTCAGAATTTAAGCCACGCCTCCAGCTTCCTTGCTGATATCCAATTCTGAAGAGGCGCAGCAAAATGGCTGCCGACCATATGACTCCCCCCGGAGGTTCAACAAAACGGCTGCCGCTGCATGGCCACTAACAAAATGGCCACCACCACGAGGACCTTCCCAAGATGGCCACCACCCAAGAAGCTCTCCCAAAATGGCCGCCCCCAGGTCCCCATACTCACGAGGGAGAAGCCTCCAGACAAAAACCAATGGTGTGGGTGAGCAAACGGCCCCGAGATCATCCGGTTGGCATGCAGCCCTCCGCAATTAATAGCCAGTGCCGATCGTGCCCTCCTGTCATTCCGGACCGTTTGCAACTATGTGGGAATGCCGGCGTGCCACACACGCGCTCCTTGCACTCGCAGTCTCAATGTCCGCCCGCTGCAGCCCATGAGAGCCAGTGGCAACGTAAGGTAACTACCCTGGCCTGCTCACGAGCCAGTAATCAGAAGCAATTTAAACGGAGCCGCAATGGACTCCGATGGCTGGCCCAGCCAGAGCTTGCCTGCGAGGAACCTGGGACCTCCAGCAGGGCCTAGCCCATACAATTAGCTAGTCTAGCACAAGCAGGTAGAAGAAAGAACTTTTGAGCCAAATTTAAACACCTTCCATCCAGTAGTGACATCAATTTATTTAAAAGAAAAAAAAATCAAACTATTCTAGGAAAGAAAACCAATTTTCACTAACAGCAAAAGTTTTTTACATCTCTTTTTGGGTAAGATTGAGTCAGAATTGGATATCAGCAGAGGAAGCTGGAGGCGTGGCTTAAACTCTGACTCAGTCTCTTGGTCAAATAAGGATTGAACAACCCACTCCTGGACTCTCCTGCGCCATCAGCTGGAGAAAGAACCCTGATCTCTGAGGTACCCTTGGTAACCTAGGAGTGCATATCACTTCTGACATCACAACTGACTGGTACAAGCCACAGAGAAAGGAGAACCACCACAAAATAGTGCCTCCCAATTTGCAAAGCCAGTCCAAAAAGTTACCATGGTCAGTGATATCAGAAGCTGCCAAGAGACTCAGGACAGACACACGACCTCTATCCCAAGCTTTCCAAAGATTACTGACAAGTGCAACCAATGCTGTCCCACTACTATAGCCCATCTTGAATCCTGATTAAAGAGGCTGTTTATCGAATCTGCTTCATTCAAGGCCCTTCGCAATCTGGAGCTTTCCTATCTCATTTCTAGGCCAACCTGCAAACAAGATTGGGGAAGTATTTCAAGCTTTTCCAGGTTTCTCTGCATTTGTTCATAATAAACTTCATACATGAATTAATTTACAAAAATCAAGAACTGATAGTATCCCTGAACAATATCAATTAAATTATATAAATATAGGTGTATGTTAAGGATTCAGATGTCAAACGGAACCAGCATGTAGAAACACTTAACTTATTAAGTTATTAGGGAGCCAGACAAATGGGCACTTCTAAGTATTTGTCAACCTAATTTAATTATAGACATTTCATTAAATTTTATATAATTGTGATTATTGTGTGTTTCAAAATACATGTTACACCTGTATATATGTAGAGTTAGTTTACCAGAATGCAATTTTGCCAGTTGCATTTACTTTTTAGTGCAAGCTGCTCTTTTATTCAAGTTAGAAACAGAGGTACTTGCCAGGTTCTTCTGCTCATGCATTTTACCTGTTCAGTTGTGTTCAAGCACCTTTTCTGTTTACAATGTCCTTTATACCTTGGTATCTGAACATAAGAATAAAATAATGGCATAAAAATGAAAATAAATCGTATTTGGGGTATATCATGTAAAACTAAATACTAATATAACAAAATTATATTGTGTTTACTAAGAAAAACCTTTAAAATGCTGGTATTAAAAGTATTGTGAGTTTTGTGGAATAGAACATGAACTTTAAATGAAATGTGCCATTTCTAATTCTCTTTCACTTGGAAAAACAATTGACTTCTTCAGTTGCAGAGTTTATTAGATATGGAATGAAACATGCATTTCGTTTTTGGCTGGTGATAGTCTCTTATCTAGTCAAATTTCTAATTTATTTTACTGTCCAGAGCACTTCAGTATTTCTATTAGACAGTGTCATGTTTATCTAGGATGACCTTCTGTAAGCAAAAATGAAATTAAATCCAGTATTACTAAAAGATAATTGACCATTCTCCATTTCTTTTTACATTTCATTATGGTATGCTGCTCAGAGTCAATTTATATGAGATGGATGGCCATATAAATTTGATTAATAAAGTAAATAAAATAAAATAAATCCATCATGCAAACTGGATATTACTTTTAATTAAATATTTTAAAAACGATACCATGTTTCCCCGAAAATACAACCTGTCCCGAAACTAAACCCTTGCCACATTTTTCGCGTGGGCAAAAATATAAGCCCACCCCCGAAAATAACCCCCCCTCCGGCCAGGCAGAGCACCGCTCACTGACCTAGCGTTATTTCGAAAGCGCCAAGTCGCAGGAGCCAGGGGGGGGAGCGCTCACATTGCTTGCTGCCTTTGGGATACCGCTAGGTTGGGGAGTGGCGTTCTGTCTGGCCAGAGGGGAGAGTTGCCAGGCGGCTGCTCCCTTGTGAACTGGCTCTATGGTGGGCCGGCTGCCAGACAGAGAGTCTTCCGGACAGTCTTCCAGCATCGGCCGCTCTAGGAGTGCTCTCTATGGTGGGCTGGCTGCCGGACAGAGAGTCTTCCGGACAGAGTCTTCCAGCAGCCGGCCCACCATAGAGAGCACTCCTAGAGGGGCCGATGCTGGTAGACTCGGCCCCGAGTTTTGGAGTTTGGAAGTTATGCTCGGAGCAGGGAGGTGGCGGGCGGCAGCAGCGGACAGCGGCGGTGGCCTGGGAGAGCTGCGCAAGGGCTTGGTGAAGCTGCGGGCGGAACAGGCGCTTGCGCAACCCACTTCTCCAGCCAGGCAGAGCTCCATGCACTACCCTAGGGGGTATCCCGAATGTGCCAAGCCACGGGAGCTGGAGGGCGGGCAGAGCGCCACATGGCTTGGCACCTTAGGGATTACCCCCTAGGTCAGTGAATGGCGCTCTTCCCGGCTGGAGAGGGGATTTGCCGGGCGGCTGCTCGTGGGCATGGTTACCTCATGGCTGCTTCGCCCTTGAGGCTGTGCCCGGCTCTTCGAGAGCCAGTTCACAAGGGAGCAGCCGCCCGGCAGCCCCAAAACAATAAGCCCTCCCTGATAATAAGCCCAAGGGCATATTTCGTGGGGCAAAAGAAAATAAGCCCGTCGCATTTTCGGGGAAACACAGTATTGATAATTTATCTTCTATATAAAGTGGAATGTCACTGTGATCTCTACTCTTTTATTACCCCAAACCTTTATAATATTGCTGCCATTTCTGGCAAAACACTGTAATGCTAGTTTGAGAGGGTTTTAAGTATATGATGTTTTGTTTTGTTAAGGATTTAAAATATTGTCCTGGGTCCACCACTTTTTTATTTGACTTTACTTTTCTATCCTGACTGTACCCTTTTTTGAATAGAATTTTCAATGTGCAACTCTATAATAAACTTGAGGAGAAAGGTTTCAACACTGAAATAGAGAATATGTATATTTTTCTGCCACAAAAACATACTGCTTCATGTTGCATTATATTAAATGTCTTTGATTACAGAGCTTCTATTACAATTTACGAAGTTATCCTTAAAATTAACATAACGTATACAACTAAGAGTTGAAAATTCAGACAGAACATCCAGGCTAATCAAACATGATTTGAATAAAACTTATTCATAATTCATTATGTAATGCTACTATACATACATTAAAAGCACCATTTATTTGCTTAAGGCAGCATAGGTAAGGTTAGCTTAATTTAGCAGTTATATTTCTTAAATACAAACATCCCTGATCATCATTGATTATTTAGAGCAGTTCAAGTAGACGTCATTTTTAAAGTGTTCAGTATCTTTCAATAAGTTATCAACCAAAGAAAGTAGGAAAAACTGAGTCATAAAATCTGAAATCCAAAAGCTCCCTGTCAACCAGCATTGCAAATGTTGCTGTCACAATAACACCAAGCATTTTATATGTAGAAAAAACATTACAACCATGCTAGATAATACAAGTGTTGCTACATAACTCTCCAATCAATGGAACAGACTTCTGCATTATGAAAACATTTCACATTAAAATGTATAGGTCTTCTTGAAAACTGAAACAAGCGGCTGATAAAAAAAATCTGGCTGAATTTCATAGGGTATAAGTGCCATCTTGCTTTCTTCTCTGCTAACATTTGGCTGACTGGAAAATGGAAACAGATACTATCATTTTTAACTGATTTTGATTGCTCAAGGCTTCTTTGCAGAAAATATGTTTTTCATGTAGACTGAAGGAATAAAAAAAAGGTTCCAATGAATTTCTCTTTCCTTTCTGCACTACAGAAAAGTGCTTAAAAACACGAGTTAAGTCTGGGAAATGAGGAAAATATAAAAAAGAAACTCAAATTGGCTCTATCTTAAGTACTTGGAATATAAATTGGAGGGAAGGGAATACACATTCAGGCTCTCATGGAGTATTAGGGTTTCTTTCCTTTTTTGGCTATTCCATGCTACAGAGTATTGTCGGATTTGCAATTACAGGTAGTTTTTGACTTACAATCACAATTGCACCCAGAATTTGCAGTTGTTAGTTGCAGTTCTTGCAGTTGTAACTTGAGTCATCACATTACCAAACTCACTTTTATGACTATTTTTATGGTGATTATATGGTGATTATAAAGCAAGTTATCGTGGTTGTTAAGCGAATCGAGTAAATACAAATCCAATTTACTCAATGGACATTTTTTCCCGAAACATCAAAAAAAAAAAAAAAAAAAAAACCCAGCTGGTTGACAAGTGCCGAAAATGCAATCTAATGACTATATGTGGTAAAAGGCTGGTGCAGCAGTTGTAACTTCAAGGACAAATAGCATTTTTCAACTCCACCATAACTTCAAAGAGTCTTTAAGTAACTAGTTGTAAGTCAAGGACTACCTATATACAGCTCAATCATACTTAACATATTAGTGGCAAATTCTGATCTATAGTATTGATTCTAAACAGTCACTGGGATCTATGTTCTCCATTCCCAAGCAAAAACAAGGTATCATTTGTTTCTCTCTTCAGAAATTCTCTCTGTTTTACATACAGAAAAAATGCTTCTGTGTATCCATCAAACAATGAAAGTTCAGTTATCTGCAATGAGATTTCTCGTGTCGAATTTAAGTTTCTCTATAGATTCATAGTAAGTCCCTCAGATAAAAAGGCCCTAAACCATTTTTATGCACGGAATAAAATCAACAGCTAAAACAGCAACTAACCCTGGTCCTTCAGTACAAGCATGACTTCTGTTATTATGCACTACTAGTGAGCAACTCAGCTATCATATACTGCACTAACTGAAGCTTCAAAGTACTCTTACATACGGCCCATTGGATTAGTCTGATATAACCAAGTTTATATAACTGTCAACAGCTGGAAATTGAGAAATATTCCTGGTCTGCTTTTCTAAGAGGAATGCAATCCCACATGTAACTATTTGTGACTATTTATCTCTTGTCTAGATTTCATTTGAACTTTTTCCCTTATACACATTATCCCTGAACATGATAATAGTGATTACATCCTTAGAGCCAGATGGTAAACATTAGTAAAACTAACTGTTAGTTATACATCTGTATTTTATATTGTGTGTGTGTGTGTGTGTGTTCTTTTTTTTCAAAAAAAACCCCTGCATTTTCTATATTCTTTTAAACCTATATTTGAATCAACATTAGGTTCCTCCCCTTTTTTTCTTCCAAATAAATAGAGAATGACTTGTTGTCAAGTTCTTTTATTCTAGATCATTTCACTTTGCAATTTAAGCAGATACAATACAAGGGCAAGAGAAAATATTGCAGGATACTAAAGGCCAATGTATACATAAAGCAGCAGGCTCACAGCAGCCATCACCGTATGAATATGGCCTGACCTAGAAAACTACACCTCAAAATAATATTCTCAAATTTCAGAAAATACTATCAAAACTCCCAAATACATACAGTTGTTTAGCTAACAAAATTGTGACTGGCAATTCGGTCATTAAGGGAAGTGGTACCTAAGTAGGAAATCACATGACAGAGACTGTGCTTTCCTTTTCCTCACTACCCACCCTTTGGAGCTAGCAGCACTGGGATAGCTGGCTCAAAACTGACAAGACTAATCAGTCTGACCCTTCGACTTTTGTTTGCCTTGTAACTACTCCTTGTCATTTGGAATGTTCCCCTGCACTGTGATAATGAACAAGAATGAGATTAATGTTTGTATTTACATTTATTGGAAAGGAAGCCAGCACACAATGTAGAATCATTTGTTTTTGCTAGTACATTGTTTTCAAAATGTATTCCCCATTATGTGCTTGCTTACAACAGGTCAAGCAAGCCCAGGGCAACAAGCAATGAGTACAATGGTGAACATGTTTCTGTGAGATGCTGCAAGGGTCACAACTGTGAGCATTGGTCATAAAGAAATTTTTTTCAGCACCATTTTAACCTCAAATGGTTGCTGAATAAGGCAGGTAATAAGCAAGGACTGAATATACTGAAGAAAATTAAAAGATAGAGTTCCTCTCATATAGATTCTGGTATATATCCCCCACCAAGGCAACCAAAACAAACTCAATCCAATATCCTGGCTAAAAGGCAGACTGCAATGGATTCAGATACTGGTAGTCAGTATCTTCTAAATACTATACATCTGGGCTTATAACTATTTCTTTTTTAAACACTTTAACTAGAATTGTACACTTGAGAAAGCAACCGCTTCATGATCAAAAGAAGGTTTATTTAAAAAATAAATTCCAACCCAATAGAATCATGGAATGAAATTACATAAACAAGGTTGGAATTTTTCTGTCTTGTGTGTCTATCCATACTCTAGCAATATAGGTTTCTGAAAATAAAACAGAATGGGGCAAACATTTGGTGGGAAAAACTGTGAAAAGGAAGATCTAGCTTTAAATAGCCCAAATTTGATGGGGGTTGTGGAAAAAACATTCCAAAAAACCCCTGTTCCATGCATCCCTATGGAACGAACAAAAAACTTCAAAAGAATTCCAGGAGCCTCATCTTCACATTTGCCCCATTTTCCTTTAATAGTATCACTTTTTATTTAAACATATGGGCATCACTCCCTCCTAAAGGGAAGCATTAATTAACTCTTAATCATATAATTAAGTATCCATAGCCAATTTAATATTTATTCAATGTTTATTTTAATGTTATACATTACTGGCATATTTTCCGTTTGAAAATCCTGTACTTGTTTTTTTAGTAAACCTACTAAACATATAACACTATTAATTACTTGCTCAGACATCACTATCAAAATCTGCCCCACTAAGTTTCTATGTATAATGCAAAACAGTATGCCCTAGAAAGAACTTCATCTGTATAATTAAACAGTGTCTGAATATGAGCATTGGAAATTTTAAAAAAGCTCAAGAATGGTTCAACAAGATAAAAATTAAATAGGAGAGAAATATGAAATACAGGTAGTCTTCGACTTACAGCCACAATTTAGCCTAGAAGTTGCTAAACGAAACATTTGTTAAGTGAATTTTGCTCCATTTTATGACCTTTCTTGCCACAGTTGTTAAGTGAATCACTGCACTTGTTAAATTAATAACACGGCTGTTAAGGGAATCTGGATTCCCAATTGACTTTGCTTGTCGGAAGTTATAAAAGGTGAGAAATATGAGTCAGTTGCCTAGCATTTGCACTTTGATCATTGTAAGGATAGAGATGCTGCAATGGTTTAAGTGTGACAATTAGTCACTTTTTTCAGTACCATCGCAACTCCAAATAATCACAATATGCATTGTTGTAAGTCGAGGACTACCTGTAGAGTGAACTTGGATAAAATTACTGAATAATTCTTCCAATAACATGGTACTTGAGAATCAGAAATAATTCTAAATTAGGGTATTTTAACAATCCAAGTTCACTCTACAGGTAGTCCTCGACTTACAACAATGCAATTGAACAGTCCATACCTGTTTGGTTCACATTTAATAGGAAGCTATAACAGGTGCTTTCTACCATCAGTTCTGATATTTGATTGTATAAAAACCCATTCATATGTTTTCTGCTAACTATACCTTAGTTTGTTTTGCTTTAAAATAGCAGGTTGACCCAGAAATATTTTCCAAATCAAACCCATTAAGCAATTTCTGGCAAAACTGTCTTATAACTTCATCCCTAAAAGAAATGTACAGAACCCAAAGCTTGAGGCAGAATAATTTTAACTTTTTAGAAGAATCTACCAGGATAGTTTCTGATTAAGCTGGGTGGGAGGTATTGAAGAGAAGGCGGAGCTGCAATTACAACTATGAAAATCTCTATATTAGGCCTCAAAACAGCTTTAAGCAGTAGGGTAGTTCAAATAATTTAAAAATAAAGATTTGCTAGGCTAAAAAGCCTCGCAAAGCCCTTCTCGTGTCCAATTTTGACAACCACAAGTCAGCAATTTTATGAAAACAGTGAAAGATCCACCAACAATTGCTCTATATGTGCATATATAAAGTTCCATAATTATTTCTATAAAACCATGTTTCTAGCTTTAATATATATATTAAATACTTGTGGTATTGCTATTATGGTAATATATGTTATATATTACAAATAATGTGTGGACTAGCATTAGATTCTAGAAATATCACTTTTAAAGATATGCTTTATTTTACTATTCCAGCTTACCTTACTTGGCACTGAAAGTATGTTAGACCTTTCATCTGATGATTTTGGAGGTGAATGTACATTTTCAGATATTACTGGAGCTACCTAAATAGAAATGTAGAAAATCAGTCAATATAAAATATGATTTTATTAGAATACAATTAAGCAATAGTCTAATGGCCAGTATAGTCTAATGGCTAAGATGTGTGAACAGGACTAAGGAAATTGAGTCCTGCCAGATGGGCAATTTGGAGACAGTCATTCTTAGCCCTAGGAAGAAGGCAAAGGCAAACCACTTCTGAAAATGTTGCCAAGAAAACTTAAAGAACTTGTTTGTTTAATCAATAGGAATCAAGATTGACTTGGACATGCACACAAAAACGGTACTGACATACTCTCTCCAAAGGAAACACTACAAAACATTTTAAATCAACATCACTATTTCAACAATAATTTGCTCTTCAAAGTACCTACATCAAAATGAAGAATTCATTAACATGGTTAGGATGTTAACAGTCTTACGTCTCCACTGTTAGAAAAGCCATTTTTCTGCTGACATCTTCTGACCACTTCCAGTAGCAAGGGCCCATCTACTGGGGCTTTAGGTTCTAAAATGCCCAAGTCTTGAGCTAAACTTTCTCGAGGTTCAAGTCCATTTGACTGCAAAAACACAAACACAGATACACACATACATACAACTCTAATCCAAAAGGTTCAGTAGTTCTCTATTTTTTTATAGCAAACTAAATATAAAACATTTTCATGTCAAAATTCATAGCCATACATTCCTTTTTGCAATATGTAGATGTGTGCCACAAATAATAATAATAATAATAATAATAATAATAATAATAATAATAATAATAATAATAATAATAATAATAATAATAATAATAATTAAATATCCTCTTTTTCTTTTAGCTTCCCCATTTTTCATTGGTCTTGTAGAATTATTTAATTCTATTGCTTTATATACAAATGAACTTGACATATAACAGGGATTATGTTCTTTCACCTTCCAAATTCTTCTCCATCTTAAATTTTAAGCTAAGTAAATGAGCTCTCTACCAGATACTATAAACCAAATTCATTATATGAACCAATATAGAGATATCAACATAGCCAACCAAGGTTGGACTGGAAAAAGTTTTCATTTATGCTGTGACTTTATTGTGGCTATTATAGTATAACTTCTAATTATAGTAAGTAAATAAACATACTTTATTATATTTTATATTTTACTACACTACATGTTATGTCACCTAGAACAATTCAGAAGTGGACTAAATATATATTTGCAAAATACATATATAAATAAAAGGTTTTAGTTTTAATGTATGGAGACTTCCATAATTAAGGTTAAAATTCATTTTAAAATTAAAATTATGGAAGAAAATAATTGAGAAACTAACCCAGAGGTAGAGAAACTTTTGATAGTCTTAACCATGGAAGATGTAAATGTTCAGGGGAACTGGAGGTTCTTCATGTTTCACATAGTTAAGCCATCAAATATACAAGTGGTTTGGTCAATATCAAGGCATAAAACCTATTTTTATCCTATATAAAGTTGCTTGTAAGCTAAATCTATTTTAAATTCTTTGCTTCAGAAGTACAAAACTAAATTTTGAATGCATACAGAAAATAAAAGCAAGATCCATTCAGTGTTGCTATTCAACTATTAAACCAATTAAGCGATCCCAAATCTGAAATTCTGTCATGCATATTAGCAAATAATACAAATGACAAAAAAGTATCCATAGTAAATATGATGTTGGTCTTTCTACAGCAACTAAAATGATACTGAAAATCCAAATTGTTTTCTAAACCGAAAAGCTTGTTTTTGAACTATCCAATGTTGTCAAGTTTAAAGAAATGTTACAATTTAAATCTTGCGTTAAATCTTGGGACTCTGTGGCCACTAAAGATATTTAAAGGGGGTCCATGGTGAAGAAAACATTGAGAACCACTGTGTTATAGGCTGAATATTCTTTACTTCTATCTTGGTCTAAGTGAAATAAACAAAAACTCAGAAAATTGTAATTTAATTATATCATCACAGCATAAATAAGACACTGAAACATTAGATTAAACGTCTCCTGCATTTAATCTATAGTGAGCATGACTATATTCCTGTTCAGGGTATGCCAATACAGCAATACAAAGCATACTAATTTTGTTTAAAAATGAATTCAGGTTCCATTAAACCAGAACTATGTCAGAGTATAACGTTGAAATAAAAATATTAAAAATGCTTACTGTGCTTGATTCAGGTTGAAACACAGCTAAAGTAAAATCAAGATTGAAGAACTGAAGAAATTCAGCAACAAGATTAGCCACCAATCGGCCTTTTAAAGAAATCATATTAAATATCTTTTAATTTCAATTGTTAACCATGAAGACACATAATTTAACCTAACAAAATACATTTTGGAATAAAAAACAAAAGATTTTAAAATTCAAAAGTTACTTGGGATTTTTAATATAAAAGAAAAGCATTTTGAATTTCAGTAATGCTCTACAGTACGGATAGAAGTGGATTGGAATTTTGAGAATACAAATATGGGCATGTTCATCAAATGTCTGCCTTGGGACACTTGCCTATTTGCAAAATATTTGACATGATGGGGCATGGGCATTCACAATTATCCATTTAAACTCCATGATATAACTCCAATGGAAATTAGGGTGGGTTGGGAGTTCTAGGCATTCTAATAAATATGATGCAAGAGCCTAGAATTTTGCTTTATAACAGCGGTGGGGAGCGATGACCCTTTTATGAATGTGCCAGCCATTCTGGGAGTTGGAAGTCCACATGTTTTAAAGGAGCCATCGTTCTCACCTCTGCTTTATAATATGACATCTTCCTAATTAATTTTTAATTAAATCTATTTTAAAAAGTCAGGATGGGAAATATGATAAGTACCAATAGTGGATCCCTCGGGCACCCTGGTGCCTAGTCTGATCTAGATCTAAGTATCTCCAAGATGCATTAAGTAATAAATATTTAATTCAAAGTTATTACTTGCAAAGCCCTGCCTGGTATACTGCCAGGTTATTTGCACAACTGCATTTTCTTAATATTTTCTATCCTTTACATGCGCCAAAAGAGATGATGCTCTGGCTCCCATTTTTGAAACAATGTTACTTTGTGAGGCTCAGGAAGTGTTCCTTCTTGGAGATGGCTTTTAGCCTTTGGAACAACCTCCTGCTATATGCTGAGGTTAAAAAAGAAATTGAGACCTGGCTCTTTCCCCTGGAACCTGGGTTGAGATGAGATGAGTTCCCATTTTGTGGGGTACAACAAATCTTAGTTTCTGATCACCAGTTAACTGTTTTGTTTTAGGCTCATGTTTCATTTACTTTTTTATTTTGGTGAGAGATTTTTGTAAGCTACAGGAAGTCATTTATTGCTTGAGTTAAGCAATGTTTATTACATATACATGTTCTAAATAAATAAATAACTTTGCAAGGCTACATTTTCTTATTGGCCTAGGTATTCTTAAACTGATGTATCTTAGCATTTAAGAGAATGACATCACAATTCCAACTGAATTCAATGGCTATTATTTGGCAAGTGGAAAAAGACTGTAGCCTAAGTTTTGAATTAGGAGTTCTCACTTTGAATGTCACTTTATCATGAACTACAGTATGTTATATATTCCCTTGGATGATTCAGGTAAACTTGATTTCCCTTTTTAGCAATAGCACTTAGACTTAAATAATGCTTGACAGCCCTCTCTAAGCGGTTTACAGAGTCAGCATATTACCCCCAACAATCTGGGTCCTCATTTTACCCACCTCAGAAGGATGGAAGGTTGACTCAACCTTGAGCCTGGTGGGATCTGAATTGTTAAATTGCAGGCAGACGGCAGTCAGTAGAAGTAGCCTGCAGTACTGCACTCTAATCACTGCGCCACCAAGGCTTTCTAACCCAGAAATCTCAATATACTACGTTATATTACTAAAACCTTTACATCTTTATATGTGAAGAACATGTGAAGAACCTGGAGTATTTTTAGTGCTAAATGTAAAAAATATAAAAAATACAAATATTATTATTTTTAAAACATAAAGGAATATATATTGATTTTCATAGCTTCATTAAGCTCCTTTCTTCCCAAATTGTTTTTCTATGATAAAGCCTGTAAAGATTACCAGCAGACTTGTTTTTTGAAATTTATTTTTAATACCAAGTATTGGCATTTCAAGTTTAAATTAAATTACATTAAATTTAAACTATTAGTTGTTTATGAAAAACATCTTCTCAAGTAATAACATTATATACATTATTACAATGACCCACATGGTTTCTACTGAATATCTATGGATATATTATAATTTTCATTTGCCATGTGGAAAGAATGTAAATAATAGCTTTTTCAAGGAGCCATAAAAGGTTAATTTCTTTTTTGAGCTCATACAAGAAAAAAATGAAATAATTCTGCTAAGTCAGTACAACAGTAATTCATTCACAAACATTCATTCAATCCATGTCAGTTCCACTATGTAGACCACACCAGAAATATATTCTGCAGAAAGGCAAAAACATCTTTACCTAAGATTGCCTATAATAGAATTCCGCTTCTCATATTCCAGTGAATTAGATAGAGAGAAGGAAACTGAACTCTTTTCAATTGCTATCTAATTTTTCTAGACTTCAAAAAAATGTTTCAGCTCTTTTTGCCTAGAAAATGGTTGCTGCAATATTTTGTCAATGTTGTTTCCTTATTCGTTAGTCTCCCTTTCATCGTCACATGATCATTATTTTAAAGCACATATTGTAACTTTAATGAACAGAAAAAGAGGCTTACCATCTTTTGTGCTTAAAAACTTTTTCAAACTTTCATTAACCAGAGGAGTTTTACTCTGCTCAAAAAAAGTAAAAAGAAAACAGCTTAAGTGATTTTCCTACACTGCAAAATAATCAGTACTTCAAAGCAATATAATAAAAGCAGTAAATCACTCAGAGTTACTTTATCAATGAGATAGACAGCATATTAATTTAATAAATATGTAATGATGGGATTTATACTGAAGAAGCACATAACAGGTATTGATATTTGTTAACTTAAATGAACCACTTTTTGGTCCATCATCAGAATCAGAGAGCAGCAGTCAATGGTTTAGTAGAAATACTAAGCTGATCTAAGTGTTCAATAACCATCAGAACTAGATAAATAATAGTGAATACTATACAGATAGTCCTCAACTTATAACTTAGAAACCATTCGAAGTTACAACAGATCACTCCCCCAAAGGTAGTTGAAATCTAATTATGATGCTCCTACGGCTAATTAATTATAATGTAATTATGATGCTCTCTGTGGTCATGTGAACACAATTCAGGCCCTCAACAATTGGCCCACATTTACAAGCATTTGCAATGTCCTTTGGTCACATGACTGTGATTTGGGGTTTTTGTTGCCAAAAACTGCCATTTACTTAGTGATTTTTGGCAAACATGCTCTATTAATGAACAATTAGTTTATTTAACGATCATGGCATTCACTTAATGACTGTGGATTCATTTAATGACCATGATGATTTGCTGATGACTGCTGGAAAAAACTCATAAAATTGGGTCAATCATGTAATGATTCACTTTACAATTATCTCAATTTATGACTATAATGGGCTGGCTCCATTAAGGCTGTAAGTTGAGGATGACCTGTATATGGTGGAATTGCCAGCTAAAGAGAGGGGAGTAAAAAGGCATTCTGGCATGGAGTTGCTATAGAAAGGTACTATAACAGCCTTAAAGATAAAATCAGCACAAGTTTTATTTCTGCAATGATGGTCCCATAGCAAATGCAGACGGGGTTGATGTTGCTGACATCCTGGGAAACCATACTGTGTTCATCTGGAACATTAAGCTTTTTCATATGTGGAATTGTCAAGCAAAAAGAAACCCCAGTCTTCTCCCTCCCTTTAAGAGTTAGCTGAGGTTGTCCCAAAGGTGCTTTTTCGAGAGGCAACTAGAATTTCCTGTTTTTCTTGAAGACATTTCGCTTCTCATCTAAGAAGCAAAACATCTTCAAAGAAAAGCAAGGAAGTCCAGTTGCCTCTTGAAAAAAGCACCTTTGGGACAACCGTGACCTGGATGACTGAGAATCTCCATAGACATTATCTGAGGATCAGAAATAGCTAGAGTTAAGCATACTCAAACAGCTAAGGTTCCTTTACTTAAAAGTGTCAACAACAAGAGATAATGTATACCATTACAACTAATTTAAACATGTATTACTTTGGTGCCTTACCTCAACTTTTTCTTGGTCTTCAAGTGCTAAAAATACAGCTGCCCGCAATTCTGCCTGTAATAAAAGTTTTGTGTAAGATGATGTATTGTACATTAAGTATATTGAGAAAATTAGATAATAAACAAGCCACATGTGAAGTGACAGAGGGACAAAAAAGTTGGATTTCCACCTGCTCGTTCCCAATTCAGTTGCTCATTGTTTGTGTTCAACTATAATCATTAGTTTCTCCACTGCATGTCCTGATCTATTGTCATCTCAACTACTTGAGATATGAAGTGAAACTTTAAGAACTAACATATTTCCACTAGCTTTTTATGCCTTACTTTGTGAGATTATAAGCCTGTGGGCAGGAATGACCTTGCTAATCTTACTTATGAAGTGTTCCAGGAACCTTTTGGCTGAAGAATAAAATTAAATGTTTTAAACACATACAGGTCTCATCTGAACAAAAGTATCATAGCAGTGGTGGGTTCCGGATCCCGTTGCAACCGGTATGGTGCAACGGGGCCGGGCACCCACCACATGAACACGCGCAGTGTGCGCATGTGTACTTACCGCCCGCAATGCTCCAGCTGCTCGGCGGAGCATTGCGCAGGTGCCATATGCATGCACGGAAGCCCCAAAAACCTCAAATATCGGTAAGGAGTGTGGGCAGGCCCTCCAGAGCACCATACCGAAACAGTGCCTGATGCTCCCGTACCGGTCATAACCCACCACTGTATCATACTATACAAAGTATAGCTCTCTGGAGAAAGTTCTAATGCTAGGAAAGGTGGAAGGAAAGAGAAGAAAAGGGTGACCAGCAGCAAGGTGGGAGGCCTAAATTGTGGTGGATATGGATGTATCATTGGAAGACCTGAAGGATCAGGATAGGGGCAGATCATCATGGAAAAAGTCTATGCCAGTGATAGCGAACCTTTTCGGCACTGAGTGCCCAAACCGGAATGCATGTGCGTGTGCCTGTGTGTATGCCCAAACCGGAATGCATGTGCGTGTGCCTGTGTGTATGCCGGAGCGCCGGAAACCTGAAGACCAGCTGGCCAGCATTTGCATACCTGTTTTTGGGGCGTTTTTTTGGGCTGCATTTGTCCCGAAAAGGCCTGAAAAATGGCCTGGGTTTTGGCTGTTTTGGGGGCCGTTTTCAGGGCATTTTCCAGTTTTCCGGTGTCCACGAAGACCAGCTGGCTGGCATACATGTGTGCACCGGAAACCAGAAGAAGAGCTGGTGATAGCCCACGTGCCTACAGAAAGGGCTCTGCATGCCACCTCTGACATGCGTGCCATAGGTTCGCCATCATGGGTCTATGTTGTACTCAGAGTTGAAGCCAACAATACTTAACAATCAAACTCAACTTTGAGCAAGAAATCAAATAATTATAACTTTATTATTGCAAAACAATTTCATTCAATTTTAATCTAGACATCAAATAAAACAATCATAAAAACTAACTTTATAGTTCCTGGATATTACTATTAAATCAGTCTCATTTAAAACCATTTTTTCAGGGATACATGACTTGCAGGAAATCTAAAATCTAACTTTTATGTTGAGATAACTACACCCATTTCTTATTCCACACATACTTTGGACAGATACATACATACATACATACATACATACATACATACATACATACATACATACATACATACATACAATCAGCAATTAAAGAAAATTATGATTACAACAAAACTCTTTAAGAAGAGACTGGACAGCCACTTGTTTGAAATGGTATAGGGTCTCCTGCTTGAGCACTAGAAGACTTCCAAGGTCCCTTCCAGATTAGATTAGATTAGATTCTACTCTACCTTTACCAAAGTCACTTTGATTTACTCTACTTGAACTCAGGCTATATAAATTATTTGCAGCTGATTGAGGCAGAGTCTAAATGGTTACCCAGGAAGAGTTTAAAATTGGATGGTACTGAAGAAATGCACAGGGTCCTTCAGACTATGGATGCAACCCATGGTAATTAAAATCTATATTACTCCTTTTTTAAGGCCTCCAAATAGATGTTGTTGGATTGTGCTGGTGTTAAAACATCCGTGAGGAATGGGATAGTTCTACCAGCAATTAAAGAGGCAGTGACCCATGCTCCTGAAGACATTGTCCCTGATCCAAAAATACTATACAATTTTTAACTGATCTAAAAATCTCCCATTCTAGGGAAAGTGCTGAGAAGGTAGTCAGTTTGGAGCTCCAGAATGTCTCAGAGAATACAGATTATCTGGACCCCTCAGTTGGGTTTCAGAATGGGTCACACAATGCTGAGATGGTATTGATTGTACTTGTAGATAAACTTTGTCAGAGCTGGGATGGGCGGTGCATTATGCAATCTCTTAGAAGTTGTCAATACCATTGAGCCTGGTATCCTTCTAGATCAGCTCTGAGGGTTAGAAGTGAAACATATTGCTGAATAGGTTCTTTATTCCCTGGGGCAAATTCAAATCTATGTTGGTGGGAGAAGAGAGATCAGCCTAAGAGAGATCCTGCTTTGTGGTGCTACTCAAGTTCTACTCCTAATATGCTTATATTTAACATCTACATGAAACCATTGGATGAGAACATCTATTTAGAAATTAGGTATCATCGATATGCTAATGATGTCATTATATATACTTCAGCTGATGCCAAGCAAGACCAAATGGTTAAAGGTTTTGAGGTTTCCTGGTTCAAGGCATTCTCCTTCTTTAGTACTGGCTGGGGTTACCTCAAAGTTTCCTCAAACAGAAATTTTGCACAATTTGGGGACCCCCTTGAACTCTCAATTTCTACTTTTAAAAGCAGTTGGTAGCAGTGACTAAGAGTGTATTTGCACAAATTCATCTTATGCACCAATAGTGCTCATTCCTGATTGGAAGACTCCACTCACGAACATTATGGAATTTATTTTGGAGTAGAAGTGATCTGGCATAATATAGTTTTGGCATGTCAAAAACATTTTGTTTTGACAAAGCTCTTCAACCAAACACAAGTAAACTTGTGAAAACAGATCAGTTTAGGACTGGGAATGAGTTAAAGAATATGAAATGAGAATAAAACTAAATGGAAAGGAATTATGTTTGAGATATGTAATAAATAGGATCACTTACAGAAACCCTATAAAACTTTTAAAGTTACAATATAACAAATGCAAGTCATATTAAATGTGAAATGGTACATAATGAAAAAGAGGAGTAATTTCCTATGTAAAACAGAAACAGAGAAAGAATTTTGCTAAAGTCAAAAGCTTCTTTATTTCAGTATAATATCACACAGTGGTGATTTAGATTCATCTGGGAAGCCTGTAAGCAATTCATGAAGGTGATGAATATCTTCTGTGGCTGTCTTTTGCAACTTTATTCAGCATATTGTGCCTTCAATTCTGGCAATAGTATAACTATTAAGACTAGTTACCAATGATAATCCTGTCCTCCATGAATGTATCAAATCCCCTTACTAATGGGTGAACCTTAATAGAATTGTTTGCCATGAATGAAATGATTAAATATGTACACTACTGTATAAAGAATTTTTTTATTGATCCTGGATCGCCTTACATCTAGATTTAATCAAACCAGATTCTTATGAAAGTAACATTTATCTACTTTCCCACAGCAAACAGGATGTAATATGTTCCCATTCTAATTATCAAATCTTTTATAAAGGGTATTGCAGAGTTGTCCAAGAGTAAGAAGATACAGGGTCCAGTCCTTTTTAATAGAAGAACACAAAAGATAGCTAAAATAAAAAATCGCATTGGATTCAGATTCAATTCCTGATGGCTTCATGTTACTATCCATGCAACACTGTCACAAAAGCTATACAGGTCTTTTCATGGAACATTTTCTTCTTTGGATTTTTTAAAAAAATTACCCAGCAGGCATGGTATTTCCTGGAATATAAAATTACAACGCTGGGACACAGTGGCAGAAAAGAAACACCTGCATTTTAATATCCTCTGAGACACAAAGTGTAGCAGATAATCTGGTGGCAGTTGATATTTTTCAGTGTAATTTACACCATGAGATTGTCCTGAGAGCAGAGGTAGCAGGGGGAGAAGCATAATCAAGTACACTACCTTGGGTTCCTTGGAAGAATAATTGGTTACCGTATATATGTGAGATGTAGAATGAATCTTTCTTTTCATTCTGAACCTGAGGCAGAATTTCTTATCTCAATATGGTGGAAAATATTGGGGGGGGGGGGCTCCAGCTCCCATATAATTCCAACCAGCTTAGTATTGTCCAACAAGGGCCAGGGCCAGGATAGAGAAGGCTGACCTTCTCTCATATCCCCCAAACTTTTAACCTTAAACTGTCTTCTATTGACCTCACCCCATTCCTAAGAGGTCTGTTACGGGCGTGCATAAGCGCACCATCGTGCCTACCATCCCTGCTATACTGCCCCCATTTATTCGTACCCATTTCATTCATACTCATGTTTGTTCTTATACCTATTATCTTGTAAACGATTGACAAATCAAATAAATAAATAAATAAATAAATAAATAATAAATAAATGAAATTGGACAGCCAAAGTGGCAAGAGGCAGACAAAGGGAAGCCCTTTCTTGTGTTAACCCCACAAGAACGAGTCGTTCTTACGGCGTGATGCCACCCACTTCACAACTTTAAAAGACGTTTCTTTAAAGCGTCCTGGAGATATGACTAAGAACAGTTGCCATTCTCCACCCATGACCATGGGAGATTTGAGGTAGCAGAAGTAGCGGCCTAGTGCTGCCAATGAACGGAAACCATGGAAACAGAATGTTGGGGCTTCAGAGGCCTTTATCTATTCCAGTCCAGTTTTCTTAACGGCCATTCACACCTTCCACCTCTCGACCCTCTAGAAAAAGTTCGACGCGTGCGCCTTTAATCGAGAGCGGCGCAAAGCGTCGTTGCCCCGCTCGCCTCCCTTGAAAGCGGGAATGGTCGCGGCAGGCGGCTTGGTACGGTTGACGTCTCCGCGACCTCCTCTGCGGCTCGCTCAACCGGCAGCTTCGCTCTAGAGTGCGCCCGTTCTCTCTCGAGCGTTGCAGCCGGGGCGCTTTCCCCGTCTCTTCCCCCCCCCACCGCTCCTTCAAACCCAAGGCTTAGCCCCGCCCTTCGCCTCCTTCACCTTGATTTTGTTAAGCACCCCACTCGTCTCCAGCGTCTGCACGAGGAGATCTCTCAGCTCTGTATCTTCCTCCGTCGCCGTCGCCGTCGCCGCCATCTTGCTTCTCCCTGACAACCGCCTAAACTGTAAACCGCGATCTGCCCAGCCTCGCAGATTCGTTCCTCTATTAGGAAGGGGAGGGGCTTCGCCGTAGCACGTGACCAACCAGCCTCCCGCCCCCCCCCCCACCCGATGGGGCCAGGGGAAGCGTCACCCGCGCTTTTTGGCGCCTCAAGCGTGCGGACGGGCAACTTGGGGACCCAGCTCTGCGATTGGCTGGAGAGGCTCGGAGGCGGGAGTTTATACAAAGCGGCGAAGTTTATACAAATCTGGAAGAAGTGGAATATTGATATTCAGCCCAGGGGGGCTGGGCATCAAAATGACAATCCCTTCCCTAGAAAAAAGAGGTTGGGGGGGGGATAACATTTTCCCTCCTCTTGTCCTGGATGGCCTCCTTCAGATGGAATTGTCGTTCAAATACACACACACACACGGGGTAGCATTTCCTACATATAATCTTGTGATCTCAAAACTAAAGTAAAATAAAATAAAATAAATGGGTAGAGAAGCAGGGTTGGATCTGGACTTTGGAACGGAACCCAGGAAATCACACTAGCCATCAGAATAGAACTTGGAGGTCTTCTTTTTTCAGCGCACCCCCCCCCTGCCCCGTGCTCAAGCAGGAGATCATACCTATACCATTTCAGACAAATGACTGTCCAGTCTCTTCTTAAAATCCACCAATGACGAAGCACCCACAATCCACAAGCTGTCCCACTGATTAATTGTCCTTCCTGTTAGGAAGTTTCTCCTTAATTCCAGATTGCTTCTCTCCTTGATTAGTTTCCATCCATTGTTTCTTGTCCTGCTCTCTGGTGCTTTGGAAAATAAATCAACTCCCTGCTCTTTGTGGCAGTCTCTCAAATACTGCAGTATTGCTACCATGTCCCCACCCCAAGTCCTTCCTTTCTCTAGACTACTCAAACCCAAATCCAGCAACTGTTCTTCATATATCCAGGTCTTTAATCATTTTCTTTGCACTTTTCTAAAGCCAAGTGTGGGAATCAAAGGGAAAAAGATACTAGCAAACAATTTTCTTGGCAATGATACAAAAGTAATGGCAATGTGGTCAATATATGTAGAAATCTTTTACCTTTTCTAAATATTACTTAGGAACTACAGAATGCAGATGAGAAAGTTGTTTTCCATCCCTGTTTCTTGGTTGTATAAGTCTTCAAAGTTTATGTCACTATCAGTGCTGGAGCAGGAATTATGGTACCCAGTAAATGAAATCAACTATTTTTTTCTAGAGTGAAGTACTTTGACCAGCTGCTATTTGGAATTGCTGTCCATGGTAGTTGCTATAATGATACAAGTAGTCCAAAATTTACAATCAGAATTGGGACCAGAATTTTCACTGCTAATCAAGACATTTGTTTTTATGACTTTGCAATGCCTGTCCTTTTTTGTCACAGTTGTTAAGTGAATCAATATGGCTCTTAAGTGAATCAGGTGTTGTTAAATAAATCTGGCTTTCTCCATTGATTTTGCTTGTTGGAACCAAATGGCAATCATATGATATCAGGACACTACAGCCAACCTAAATACATGCCAGTTGCTAAAGGCTTAAATTTTGATCCATGTGATCATGGAGATGCTGCTATAATTTTAAATGTGAAGACTGGTTTAAGTCGTTTAATTTTTTCAGTGCTGTTGTAACTTTACAGCATTACTAAATGAATGATAGTAAGTCGAGAACTACCTGTACAATATATATATCAACACATATTTTCAGCCCTCTTTTATCTTCTGTCAGAAGAATTATACTTTGATGTAATCAACAAATAATTCAATTGGACTTGTTCTCAAGTAAGTAGCATTCCAGCCTCTAATATGTATTTAATTGTACTATTTGTGATTTTCATTTTTAAAAAAGCGAATTAAATATTGAAAAATAATTACTTATAAGCTTATCTTAAAAGTATAGATCACAATTATTTGAACTTTCAGGTAAGTATGTTCAGAGACTTTTATGTTCAAAATGTGCACTATAATGGATGTGACATGTGAACATTTTTAATATACTTTCAAATATGCATAGGATTGGCTGTGTGTCTAGCACCTAATTTGAAAGTAGCTGAAGACCTAAGGGAAAAATGTGGCATCACAAAACAATAGTTTAAATTAAAGATCCATAAATGAAAGTTCTAATTGCAAAGAGCAGAAGTGTTCCAGTAAATAAATCCCTAATAGAAACTTAATTGAATATGAATATTATTTATCAGCTTGATCAACTGCCTTTATTTTCAAAATGTTCAAATTCCTTTGGATTTTGCTGCTCCTGAAGTGCACAGTCTAAGAATTTTCATCCATACAAACAAGCTTGAACAAACTTTTCTAAAAGATCCAACTTTTGCTAGCACTGTAAGCTCCAAGTCTTTAACAAAAGCTGAAATATTTTGTGTTAAACTGTGTGTCTCAATATGCCTCCCCCAAAGTCAGTAGTGCAGATTATGCTACTGGGATATGTCCAATTTTTCTGCATGATACTGGGTAATTAAAGTTAAATCTTTTAATGTGTTTTTATCTTTCTGATAAAGACTAACATGTGGCATTTATTACTTCCAGAATCATGCTGCAGGTGGCACTAAAAATACATGTCCTAATGTTTAAAAGCAACAATATTCAAAGAAATCTGACTGCAAAGGTTATTTACTAGCTGAAACTTTCTGTGACAATTTATTTTGTATTACTTTTTATCTGAGCTCTATGAGGTAGTAATGAGGTATTGTTTATTTATATTTTTCATTTTTCTAAACTATATTGTAAATAGATTGTTTGTAATGATACTAATTCTGTGTGTATGTTCTAGTGGTATTTCCTGCCAATTTCCTCAGAGATTCCACTAAATTTATCAGGATCTGTTATGTGCCTAAGTAGCTTTAATATTACACAATAAAAGAAAATAATGAAACATTAAGGCCTGTAAAGACTATGGCCATGCCTTAGAGTGGGCCATGGCCACACCCGGTTTAGTGAAGGGGAAAAAAGTCCCGATACGTCTCGTGACGACGTGAGTTTGACACTCCTGCCTTAGAGGTAATTCATGGGTTCTATAGGTACTTGGCTGTTTCATGTTTGCAACAATAATCTCTTAAAAAATAAAAGTTGAATACATTTCTCAAAATATTTGGAAAACATCTGGAAAATAACAAATATTGCTGAACAAACTCAGCATTTCTGTGTCAAAAAGATCTCAATTATAAAATATGAATTAAACTTCCCTATAATTCATTCTGATTTTGTGACAGGGGTGGGTTCCTGCCAGTTCTAATCTCTTCTATAGAAGAGGTTCCACAAATCTACAGTGCCGTTTAGAACAGGTTCCAGCTCCCTCACCCCGCCCGTCCGCACATCATCAAGATGAAGAGCGAGAGGAGGAATTCTGGGAGTTGAAGTCCACAAGTCTTAAAGCTCTCAAGTTTGAACACCCCTGGGTTTTTTTTTCTAAAGGGTTAGGGGTGCAAGCGTCTTGTAACTTGACAGCTTTAAGACTTGCACACTTCAATGGCAGAGTTCCTGAGCCAACATTTTGGTTGCTAAGCAAGAGCGTTGTTAAGTGAGTTTCACCACAATTTACAAGTTGGCCACAGCCACCCAGTCACATGGCTGGCAAGCCAATCCCACCCAGTCACATGGCCAGCAAGCCACTCCCACAAAGCAGGCCACACCTACAGAATAGGTTCTAAAAAAATTTGAAACTCACCACTGTTTTGTGAGCTTGCAAATAATCAAATAATCTGTATCTACACAATATACTTATGTTTAAGCTGAGTTTGTTCAATAATCAAACTGGCTAGGATTGAATAGTACATTTGGATACAAGGCATTTGTCTTCCTTTGGTTATTTAAATATTTGAAAATATTTATAGAATTTATAGAACATTTCCAATACTTCATTCTATAGATTAAACATATAGCCTTTAACGGTTTCACAAAAAATATCAAAATCCACATTTATAATGTCAGAGTAGGCAAATCCCATTGGTTAGAGTTGATGTGTGTGGTAATTAATTTTATGTAATCAGACTGTTTTCATTGTATGCTTGCTTGAAACTGCCACCAATTTTAAAGGAGATATTTTCTAGCATACACTCACTTTGGAGTTAAAAATACCCTTAGACTGATTTAATTTTTTTAAAAAAAACCTAGACTGATTTAATAAACTTAAGTTATCAATAGCTTAAAAATGACAATTGCTTATGGTATTACTGTGTTTCATAGTCTACTTTCTACCGCAGGGATATAAAAGTACATAGCTTTAGACTTACAAATATGTATGTACATATGTTTAATATCAATCAAACAGAAGGCAAGCGATTAGAAGCAATGTTAAGAGGCAGTGTATAGCGCAAACCCCTTTTCTTTGTCTTCTATCCAGCACCCAAAGTAAGTTAAATGGGCGGGATTTAATTCCGCAGCGGAAGTGCTGGCCCCTATAGGGAAGCGAAAGTTAACACGGGAGCGAGCTTTCCTGATTGGTTTTCGCAAGCCAGGCAAAACAAAGTCGCGAGGTTTTGACTGATTAAAAACTTCAGCTCTTGAAGTGTGCATCTTGGATAGTAAGTCTTTCTGTTTTGAAGTGGATTTTTAATTAGGGATAATTTAATTTCTTTGATTAGTGTGCGGCTTTGTTTCAAAACAAATCGGAATTCGGATTGGTTAACTGTACAGCACCTAAAGCTGACTTTGTATCGAAACATTTTATGACGGTACTTTGCCCTAGAATATATCCGTCGAGAAATACAGCGAACTATCCGGAAGAGGTTGTAAGAAATGGATTCTTAAATATTTGTATTTTGGTTTTTCTTGAACTCATTTCGGACGGAAGAGAAATCAGTGCTTTATTTATCAGAGATGACTTCTGAATGACCTTCGATAAGTCTCGGTAAAAAGAAACAGGGTTTCTCAGGTTTGTGCGTTTAGAATCTGTGAAATAGCCTTTGTTTAGTGTATAGCCCAGTTGCTTCAGTATAACTTACCGTATTTCTCTCATTTGAAGCAAAAAAGAAAAAACTATGGAAAATCAGAAATTAAACCTTTGGATAATATTTGAGAATTTACTACTTCAATCTGTTTTTATGTTTTTAGGAAATTAATTTCCATGATTTGTTATTAAAATATGCAGGATATTCTTCTGAATAAATATGCCTTGAATTTTTGTTTTGTATAATTTGACAGAACTCTTTTGTATTGTTTTGTTTAGCTGAAACCTCGATAAGAACTTCTTGCATGTTTAAGTTAATTTATTAGATAAATGACAATGATAGACATACTTTCATAAGATATGTGGTACACTCTACGAGATCTCTGGTTGCCTTATCTAGGTACTGAGTAGAGCTACACCAAGTTAGTTTTGAAAGATTATTTTACCATTTGTGCACATGAAGCAATAACCTTTCAAAACTAACTTGGTCTAACTACATTAACCTCAGAATCATGAAAGGCAGCCATATCAAAGGTTAAATCATAGCACTTGCCATAGCTAAAGTAGCATGATTTACTTAACCTAATATAGGTGTGGTGGTGGTTATACAAAGGATTGAACCATAAAGTAATCATACCAAGTGGGTTTGTATGATACACTGATCTAAAATTTGGCTGGCTAGTTTATTTCTCTGTGTGACCTGCAGGTACAGGTAATCCTCAATTTATAACCATATGTTTACTGATTGTTCAAAATTACAACAGTGCTGAAAAAAGTGACAACCAATCCTCACACTTAAAACCATCATAGCATCCCTATAGTTACATGATCAAAATTTGGGCTCTTGGCAATAGGCATATACTTACAATAGTGGTAGTATCCTGGGGTCATGTAATAACCATTTGCAACCTTCCTAGCAAAGTCCACAGGGGAAGCTTAACACCCACACAATTCATTTCACAACTGCAGGGATTGCTTAACAATCATGACAAAAAGTCATAAAATTAGGCATGAAAAACTGCCTTAAGCAGAAATTCTGATCTCAATTGTGGTTGTAAGTTGAGGACTACCTGTACAGCCAATGTAACAAGACTATCTGCACTGATTTATTATGCTTGAGAGGGCTCAGTAGTCCACTTTATCATGGCTTAGTGGCTCATGGACTGATTGGGGGGAGGGGCTATCTTGCCTATTGATTGACACAAAACAAAATTTCTTTTGGCAGGGCAGTTTAGAATTGATCATTGCAACAATGGACATCTGATAGTACCTTGCTGATGCTGACTCAATGCCACAATGTATAATGTTTCTATATGGAGTATTCAAGCTACTCAGGAGTAGGACAAAGCCTAGAGTTTTCCTTTGTTTCTGCAAACAGAATGATGAGATTGGCTTTTCCATTTATTGGAACACCTTGGGCAACAAGTAGCAATACAAATCAAGCCTCCCCTTGATTAACTCCAAAGCTGGAGCTGAAAAGTAATGATTTGGTTCAAACATAACATTTTTATTTCTATGCTATGCTTACAGTCAATGACCAAGCTATTTTATGTTATAAAGCATGTCTGATCAACAGAGTTGGAAGAGACCTTGCAGGTCATCTAGTCCAAGCCCCTGCCCAAGCAGGAGACCCTACATAAACTCTTTTGTCCTTTTAATCTATACCACTAAGATCTGCAAAAAATAAAATAAAAGGGACACTATACCACTCTGTATCAGTTCTGTCATTTTCCAGACCACATCATTCCATTTACTTTTGTTCCTAGTTTTCTGGCTCTATCCTAGCTTCTTCCAATAAGCAGTCAGTATTCTATATAATGAGCTTTTTCATTTTTTTCTTAATTAGTTTGAGGCTTCCTTCCAATCGGGGAGGTGCTTGTTCCATTCAGCCTACTGAGTTTTGTAAATATTTCTTTACAGTATTTTGTTCTGTTTATATATTGCTGAATCAAAATAATTCATAGTGGTTTAAAGCAAATCAGATAAAAATACTGTAGAATTAAAATGCAGGGGCAAACATCATTGAAATCAAAATAGTAAATAATTTAGAACAATAAGAATATAAAAGGTGAAAAAAACAATGCGGGCAAAATTTTTTAAAAAAACCCAAAGTATTATACAGGTATCTTATAGAAGCAAAACGAACACACGAGTGGCCTTAAATAATTATTGAGCTCCTTGACAAATTAAGAAATGATTGAATATCCTTTAAAGATATTAAGTCTGTAGAATTTATTCAATGAACCTATCCAAAACAGTGCATTAATAATCGCACTCTTATTAATGTTTGTCTTTTTTACCATTTAAGACATAAACTATATTGTTACATGCAACTCAAGGAAAAAGAGGAAACTGAATGCTGAAAGTATCAGGATGAACTTCTTTGCACAAGAAAGGGGAAGTTGAAACTTTCCTATTTTTTTAAGGAATCAGCAAAACAATAGTGAATGCATGCCTCAGCATTCCAGTATTACTTATAGAAGCAGTACTAGAAATACTAATTAAGAATAAGGTCCTCCTCTCTTCAACCCATAAAAAAGGTAACTCATGCTCTTCTATCTGTGAAAGGCTACTTGCAAGATCAAGTCAGTAATGTTAATATTTTGAGGAAACTACTTTTAGTATAGTCAATGCACTAAAGGTCTGTCCAATTAGTGTAGACGGACTAATAGAGAACACAAGAATATAAAAAAAAACTCTGCAAACAGCACCGAAATAAGTGAATAAAAGGAATTGTTTCTGCTCTAATATGTTTCATTGTGTTTGAAAATAATTCTGTTCTAGCATATGTTCTGATCAGAGGTTGACTGCTAAACAAAACAAACAGAACATCTGTTATAATTGGTATCTGTGTTT
Source organism: Natrix helvetica (assembly GCF_964273705.1). Lineage (NCBI taxonomy): Eukaryota > Metazoa > Chordata > Lepidosauria > Squamata > Natricidae > Natrix > Natrix helvetica. Next base: position 215,304,363 of record NC_138552.1, on the reverse strand, counting down.
GCATGCTTACAGTGCTATTTAAGTGAAGTCTGCCAATACCCAGGAGACTTAACATTTTTCTCTACATCCTTTCAATTAAACCTTTATTTATTCTAACCACAAACCTGATTACAGATATGTTACAATCTGTTCCATGTACACCATGCATAGATAAAATTTCTGTTTTCTGAGCAGTCTGCTGTCCAGAACAGCAGTGGAACCCTAATCAGTTCTCTGCATTTCATCTGAAAGCCATATAGTTACAAGTATTCTACACAAATCAGATTATTGTTTGGGCCATACAGGTGTGATATCTGATGTGTGTAAGAATGCTTTCTCCTTTCTCACTATTGGTTTGGGATATCTTCCCAGAATATGTCAAATGATGAGAGTCCTTATAGCATTATCCAACTCTGCCAATCTCATCTTCAATGCCTATTCAAACACTGCAATTCTATATTGTCATATCATTTTCAGGACCTGTCTGAGCAAAGCAATCAGAGATGTTTGCAATTTTTTTTTCATGTAAGTACTCCATAACCTGCAAAATGAAGGAAAACTAGAAACCTAATATATTCCATGATATCACTCTACATATAAATTTGCATATCTGCAGTAGGATTGGAATATGTACCAATACAATGATGCTGAAATAACATTTCTGAGTGTCTAAATAGCCAAGAAACTTATAAAGAAGGGCATTGCCCTTCTGTAATATATTTCTAATAAACATTATTAAGTAGATATTACTATTAATGTATTTTATGAGAAAAAACTTTCTGTTTTATTTACTGTCCAGAAGAACCTTTATAAGTTGTAAGAAGTAGTGATGTAAATGATTCTTTTCCTTATTTATCAGTGTTCTTTTAAATACTTATGTACTCAGATAACTATGGTAAAGTGTTAAAATGTTCTTGCATAAATTGACATTCTAATTCTGAGTTAGCAGAGATTATTCGTTGTAGCAGTACAATTATGTTAATCTATGGCAGCAAAAAAATCAGTCATCTGACTGTACCTTTCAGACTAACATACCTTATTAAAAGGCATAATCTTTCCCAAGTTACAGCTTATTTCATCAGATACCTACTTTGCCCCAATATCTACACCAACAGCACTGTTTCAGACCCTTATGTAATCTGTATCCAGATAACCAAGCTATCTTCACCTCCACCTCACTCCAATTTAAATTTGCATCTGATAAAATGCTGCTCCTGAATGTTTATACAAGATGGTATTTGTTTAACAACAAATCCAGCTAACTCTTCAAACTTGTAACAGCACTGAAGGAGTGGTAGTTATGACCAGTTCTTGAACAATCACAGCACTTCTGCAGTCAGTCACACGATTGTGATTTTAGATTATCAGTGTCCCATGGTCACATGATCACCATTTGCAAACTTCCCTGATGGATTCCCACAAAGTCAATGGAGAAACTTTCAGGAAATCAGAAGTTGTGATTATGTGCGGTCTTTATTTAATGACCTTTGCTTAATGATGATAACTAGGAACTTCTATCATTAAGTGGGGCAATCACATCACCCTTTATGACACTACCTTATGATGCATGACTTAACTATCAAGATTACAGTCCACTTACTATCTGTACCTTTTAATAAAATCTGTTAGTTGGAAAATATGCTACCAGACTCCTTCAGATTTCTAATGTTATAATCCTAATCATTGTTTCTAATTAGAAACTTAAAACATGTATACCTTATATAATTTTTTAGCTTTTTTAGATATTTTGTTTAAAAAGTAATAATATAGATTTTGTTGATGGAAAGCAAGCTACTTGCTTTCCATCTCCTGAATGAATGAGAAAATAATCATCAGTATTACATTTTTTTCTTTTCCTTTCCTTCATAGATATATTGCAAATAAACATGAAATCAGTGACTACTTATGGTTTGCTTGTTGAATGTTTTTGGTTTGCTCTGTTTTGTGGATCTGCTACACATGTATTGGCTGATAGGTAAGTAGCCTGAAATGAAAACTTTAAAGACAATGACATTTAATTTTACAAGAAGTCCTGAAAATGTTTATCCAGTATCCAAACAGATTAACATCCAGATAGTTTGCCCATTTTTGGAAATTAGCTCTCCTTTCCCTCTGCCTTTTTCTTAAATATAGTTCGGGGATTTATCAATCTTCCATTGTAATTTTGAAACATGGAAAAGGGCTCCTTCCTGTTTGACTAATGGAAGTGATTCTTTTGGCAGGAATCAACTGGTAGCAGTTCTGTGCTTCTGCCTGCTATTTCAACTAAGTATGTCTGCATCATGAACTTAGGAAAAGATTAAAGTTAGCTCCTATACTCCAGGATCAGAAAACAAGGTTTATTGGCAAAAGAAAAAATAATAATAAAATGTTAAAAGGTACCCTCTAAAGATCCTGAAGTCAGTAAAACAGTTCACTCCTCTATCAGTCTCATCAAATGAATCTGGGACTATATCTACAACACAATTGGCTGATCAGACATTATAGGACTAAACTAACATTATGTTCTTAGGTATGCTAGTTAGATGCTAGAGTTCAACAATATCTGAAGGCTATGTTTTTATTCCTTGTTTTCAAGAGGCCTTGAAGGAGGAAATAATTGCTTTTTGTGGTTAAAACAATTGGCTGTAAACTAAAATATATTTAATATGTATCCAGTTTACATTTTCTGATACAATGCTCATGGTTTCTCCAGTAAGGGTATTTGCAATTGTATAATGGATTATTATTAAAGTTGTTTTAACACCATAGAACAAATGTAGTTATACTTTGTTTAGAAGTACAGTATTAATTTCACCAAAAACTATCAGCACAGAAGATCCCATAATTATTGTTTTATGAATAAGGCTCATGTAGAATTGAAAAAAATGTGTTTATTGAATTGCATTATGTTTTTTCCATTCTAAAATGAAATACCTCAGGGTTTTTTTTCAGTATATGACAAATGCTTGTGACATGATCGGACAACATTAGTCTATGTTCATACAATATGATAATTCACTGTATAGTTTTCTTAATCTCACTTTTATTAACAAACTGCAGTAAGATTTTTCATACAACATGAAAACAATTAAACATGGTTCGTAAGACACTAGGGAGGGTTTACCTACAAGCTAAGCCAAAGGTAAATATATGTCAAACTCATTCTGGCTTAGCATATTGAGTACATTCAATTATATCGATCCATATAGCGCTAAACTGCATCTTCATCTATATCTTTGTGGTTTCCACTGTAAATGTTGACTTTGTTGGAAACTGAATATGAAGACATGTGTAAGTAGTCCTTGATTTACAACTATTCCTTTAACAACTGTTCAAAATTGTGCCCCCACTGAAAAAAATGACTTATACCCAGTTCTCAAACTTATAACTGTTCTAAGATCTCTGTGGCATGTGATCAAAATTAGGCTACTTGGCCACTGGCATGCATTTACAACAGTTGCAGTGTTCTGAGTGATGTGATCATGATTTACACCCTTCCCAAGGCGCTTTTGACAAGCAAAGTCAATGGGGGGAGCTGGATTCACTTAATCACCATGTGATTCACTTAATGGCCATGGTGATTCAGTTATAAACACAGCAAAAAAGGTTGTAAAACCGAGATGAATACAATTTAAAATACTATTGCCAGAAAGAGTTTAGTAGTTTGGAGAGAAATTGTTGGGTTTGTTTGTGAACTATACCAGGAAAATGTTACTACAGAAGTGTTATGCCTTTGGAATGTTAAGTATCTAAAAAAATAATTTTAATGTATGTCAATTAGTGTACATTTAAAGTGACAATAAAGTTATTCTAAGTCTAAATATTTTATGTTTCAGTATTCATCATAAGTGGGAAAAATTATACTTAGTTCATCATTGGCCAGTGACTGTATGCATGGTAAGATCTTCTTAAATGGATGTAGTTACTTTGCTATCTATAAGCCTATATTAAAATATTTATTTTGCTGTATCATGAAGAGGGTGCAAGAGATGAGAAGTATTACTGAGATCTTAAACTTTTGGCCACTGCACATGACTAAAATATCTATATTTAAACATGAGGAATTGTTTTGAATTTTCAAATAATTTTAAAAAATCAGACCTTGCAAGTTTCATTCCGTGAACACATCTATTGTCTATGCAGAGAGCACCTTTATTTCTTGCTTGTCGCTTTTGACATGGGCAGTCTAATGTCTTTCAAATTACCTCTTTCTTAGGAAAGTCTAGTTTTCAGGCTCAAACAAATCCAACTATAAGCAGCTTTGATATGCTGCAGTGAAACCTACTTATTTTATTCGTGGGTGAAATTAAAAAAAGAAGGCCTGTTAGAAACTTCTTGGTTTCTTTACATCATAAAAGGAGAAGCATATACCGTACAGGGAAAATCCTGTCAGCTTAAATTAAGACATTAAGATTCAGTCATCGTGTACTTCCTTTTCTTGCTATAAGATTTGAAGCAATTTAAAAATATGTGAATTTCAGGTGAGCAGAGAATAATCTTGGGGATTGCTAATACTAAGAACTGAAACACTTAGTGAGTATTTCAATGGGGAATTTGCCAGAATCTCCATTATAAAGATACATATACCACCTAACTTAATACAAAAGCTGGAATAAAAGTAGAGTCTTCACATTCTTTTGGAATAGACCTCCTGCTGTACATTGACATTTGCCCTACTGTATTTTTCTGCACTGATAGACATTGAGATCCCCAACATCTACAAGGTACCATGTGATAATATTGGTTACTTTGTAGAAAAAGCCAAGCTAATATCTCCGTTCACTGGCTATTGTGAGCATATCTTTTCCATTAGACTTTTTGTTAAGCTTCAGAACTGCTTCTCTGAATTGTACTGTTGATCAGAATACTTGGAAATAGCATGAAGGTTTTCTGCTTTTAAGTGTCTCTGATGCCATAGTCAAGGACTGAGCTCTTGAAAGCAATGAATTTTCCCACTTATTTCCTACTGCACAATTGGCTGAATTCCTGCTCTTCTCTTGCCAAAATAAATGTAACACTTACTGTTGACTGCAAATTGAGTTTGTTTTTAATGAAGGGTGTTCTGCTAGTTCAATGAAATATTGGTGAATATGAAAAATGGCAAGCATTTTATGACTCATATTTAAAGTAGCCTAAAAAAATGTTTGGAGGAAAAAACAGTTGTGATGGGATTTACAACATTCTTTTTATCATATGAAGAATTGCCTGCCAGAGGGTTTTGTTAAGCAATTACTACTTTTTATAGGACTCTGTAATTCTAACATGGGAGTATTGCCTTCCTTAAAATCAGGTAACAAGATCGTTTACTTTTAAACCATAGCTTTTACTTAAATATTGCCATATTCTAAACCAACTTAAATCATAATGCAAAAGTAGGCTTTTGGTAGCTAGATGGTACACTGCATGTTCTGAAAGGGAGGGGCTTCAATGGGTAGTAAGATGGAGTTGAAGGGGGGGGGGGTTTAAAAAAATGACATAGTTTTTATATACTGGACCTAGATGGGATTCTAATTCACTCCTCCCTACCAAAATGGTTTGGATCTATATGTTCTCCATTTCTGGATTTCAATTAAATTGTCTTATGTGATAGTCTTCCACATAAGAGCCAGCTACAGCCATTTTTAACAATAGGAAAGCATTTATATTTAGGAAAGAACTTTTTAAAAGAAATTTAATAATTTCATAGAAAAAAAGGATACAATTTCAAAGCATTTATTTGCTATATCTGTATGTTATATCAGAAAGTTTTGCAAAGCTAGCAGTCAATATTAACATAAAATAAAAAGCAATCATTTCAAAACTAATAATTACCTTTCCAATATTATAAACAAAATTGACAACTTCAGAATAATGTGAAAGAATTCAGAGACATGCACCTGTCCAATTCCAACCTTCATTCAGAACAAACATTGTAAGGGTGGTTAATTTTTATTTGGTCCCAGATGTCATCTTACATGTATGATGATCATTGCAGTGAATATGGTCGGAAAAAGTTTGCAAAGCTAAAAGGGTTGTTTTTAATATAAGGAGTAAGTAGAATATTTTACTTATCTTAGTAAGATAAATGCTTCTAAAAGGTGCTAAAGAAAAAAAAAACCTTGACAAATATGAAACATGTCAGAATAACACAGGGTTGTTTTCTTAAAACCAGAAATATACAACTGGTTTCAAACACCCTTGGCGTACCAGCCCATTTTGTCATTAAATGGAATACTTCATATGACAAAGTATTGATTCAAAATAAAGATAATTTTAGATAAATTGTTTATTAATACATTTTAGATACATTTCAAATTACTCTGATTTTATCAACTTTTTTTTCCTAATACTAGGTATTTTGAAGAGGCTATTTTTAAAAAGTTTACCAGTGTTTCATTTTTATGAAAAGGGGACCAACCTTGCGAGGTTTCCAGTATTAGCACTTCTTGATGAAATAAAGCTTGCTAATAGTATTTCCATATAATTTTGCTGGTTTGAGATTATAGCACAGCAGAGGTAGAACCAAATCCTTCACCACTCAGTCTCTATACACATTCAATGTAACATTCCAGAAAGAATGGTAGCTGGAGAAATTGCATCAAACTGTATTGTTGGTTCTTTCTCCCAGTTACAATATGGCCCATGAATAATTATGAGATGAACACTATTTATCAACTTCAACTATTAGGCCATTTATGGGAAGGTATTTCCTAAAATAATCCACAAAGGCCTGCATAACCTAAGTCCAGGTTATTGGTTGACTGTCACATTCAGTGTCTCACTGAAGTTTATTAAGCGTCTTTTAAATTAATAAGTAAAAAAGGACTGCTGTGTTCCAAAATAAAACATTATTCTTCCACACCATCTTTATTTACTTGAGCACTGTTGAACTACATCAAGACCCTGTAGATTGTAGATAAAAATATATCATGATGGATAAGAACATTCCAGGAAGAAACTTCCTCTTTCTAATTCATCAGGAAACGATTAGCTTAAATTACTTTCTGCTTTTTCTTCTGGACAATGTGGCAACATTTTGGAATACTCAGCTTGGGATTGCCCACCATCATATTTATCTTGTGAACAGGAACCTCTGCTATATTTTGCAGATGTTGTGAGGTTGTCTGTCAGCCCAATTGGATATTGATGATTTCTTCTTTTTTTCCTTAAAACACTCACCTTCTACGCTTGTACAAAAGTTTGACTCCAAGATCTAAATCAAAACAAATAGATTGAATTCATGCTGAATCATTAAAACAGATGCCTCAATCAAATCTGAGACAAATTGAAACAACAGTCAGAATTAATAATTTGAATCACAGCTGAATCAGACCCTATTTTTCCCATTCTGCATAAAAATGGTTTTCCCTCAATAACCCATTATTTTGTCTAGATGAATGAAAATGAATGCAAAGAACCACCAATGTACTGGACAATCCATGGATTCTGGTAAGGTATAAGTTTGGGAGAAAAAAATCTTGTATTGGTAGTCTTTCTAAGTTCATAGTATCTTATATTTGAAATATTCTGGTCTGATGCCCACAGAAGGTGAAAGTTTTTATTATATGATAAGCGATTTTTTAAATAAATGATTTGTTATTATAAATTGTGGTAATCCATGAATCAAAACACTTATATGAAAATACCAAGATTTCTAGGTAAATTAAAATTTAATATTCCTTTTACATTTATAAATAGTTTGGTTTATTTACTGGGATTTGTTTGTCCCCAAAAAAAGGAAGTTATGGAATCACTAATTGTACATCTCTATGCTAAATTGCTATGATATTACATTATATAATTTTTTTCCATGGTCTCAATTTTTTTTTAACCTTTATGATATCGAATAAGGTACGTACTATATCATCTGTCCTTAACTCTTCTCAAAACAATCCTGTGATGTCTCCCATTTCACAAGATATATGTTAGAGAAGGAGAATGCATTCCACTACCATTCAGAACAGTTGGTTTTTCATCCTTTGCACTCTTGTTCTGCTTCTTCCCCAGGCCTGATAAAGCTGCAGAATGTAATAGAAGTTGGCACTTCAATATATCTGAAATTAAGGTATGAATCAAATAAATTGTAGGTACTGAATACTTGAAGAAAAACTATAATAATAATTAAGTCAAGAATTTGACTGGACTCAGAAAAGCTTTAGGGTATTCTGCCAAAGAGGTATTATTTATTAATACACTTCAATCAGCAAACGTTTATTACCAAACCAGGAACTAGAAAAAGAGGATGACTCCTTCATTCTTGAGTCCCTTTTTAAATAATTTGCAGAGTTGCCTACAAATTCCAATATTATCATAATCACATGTTAACTAAAGCTGTTATGTGAAGTATTTTATAGATAAGAGGCTATTTTATACAGCCAGTTGGATGTAGTGGTTAAAGTTCTGGTCTAAAAATCAAGAGATTATGAGTTCTAGTCCTACTTTATGCATGAAAGGGGGGCAGTCACTCTCTCTCATTCCAGCTCACCTCACAGGGCTGTTGTGGAGAAAAGGTTATGTTCGCCATCTTCAATTATTTATAAAACAATAAAGGGATTAAAATCTAATAAAATAAAATACTCATTGAAAAAAATCTAGATGGAGTTTGCATCATATACTTGCTTTTTAATTTTATAGGATTTTTTATATTGCTAGGATTTCATGGAAGACATGAACGAATATTGGCCAGATATACTACATACAAACCATACTTATTTCTGGTGAGTTGTGTCACATTTAACCCTATTGATAGCTTTGTATAAATGCTTAATTTTAGTTGCCTTTCTAAATGAAACACATTAGGTAACAATAGGAGTCAGATATGCAGATAATACAAACTATGGATTTCTGACGATTAGTTTGTTTCAGCATTCATGCTTTCTCAAATAATATACTGTATTTAGGCATATGGATGGTATTTTTGACCCTCACGGGAGTTCAACTGTAAAATTCAGTTTTAATGTTTTCAGTCAAACTCATCTTTAAAAACATTTAGTTAAAAATTATGGCATTAATTATGTCCTGTTACATTATTTTGTAAAGTATCCAGTATATTGATTATTTAAAGAAATCTATTAAGCTTGCATTATGTGTAATAGACTGTACTGTGAGTACTTTGGCTCCAATTCCATAAAGCTACTTAGGAGCATGACAAATACTATCTTGGCACATTAACATAGCTGTAACTTTAACTAGGATTATAAACTGCCCTTTGCAGCTACTGCACAATTCCAGAAAAAGATATAACTCATATGTTTCAGAAAAAGGTGCTATGTTCATATCCCTGTACTCTTCAAAGCTACTTTTTGGAATCGAATTTGAATAATTTCAGAGCTCTAGTATGCAATATCCATTGATTCCCAGTAAAGAAAGGTAAAAGCTTCCCCAAGCCAAACCTGATTTTAGGAGACTACATGAACATATCCATGTAAGATTTCTTCTAAGTACAATTTTGACTGCACCTTTTTGTGCTTATTTTTAAAAGATGAACAGATATATTGTACCAATGGCAAGTAATTTTTAAGCACTTGGGGAAGTGCTTAAAAATTGTGAAGAAGCAATCTGACTGCATCATCATTCAGATCATTAACCCTAATTTGCTGCATCATTATGACTGCCTTTAGCTTTTCTGTTTAAAATAGAAGTACATATAACAAAAGCCCAAACTAGGCATTAAAGGAAAATGAGTTAATACTTTATTATATTCTCTCTACTATACAAAAATCACCCCAGACTGCTTGCCTTTTCATGGGAACAGATAAATAAGGTTCTATGGCGCTTAAAAGGGGGGGCGGGGGGGCGGGGAAGAATCTCTTGGACCTGTGCAGCAATTCAAGGCTATTCCCCCATTTAGACTCCGCTCTGCCTAGCTAGGCGTTTCCCAATAATATATAGCCTATTAGTATGTAACTCTTTAAAGAGCCACAACTTTCCCAGAATCAGAGTCACTATAGAGCACACTCACCCAATCCCTGGAGGATGTGCTTTGTTGAACACAGGAGTGTAAATGTAACACCTATTTCCAATTTACTGAAGCTGCTTTAAACACTGCAAACAGGTACTATATTCATACTCCTGTAAACTGCAAAGCTCATTTTACAAATCATTTCTAAAATATTACATAGCCCTAACATGAAATAGCAATTAAGCGAAGATTTTTTTTTGAGAAATGGCTGTTTATGTATTATGTATGCAACGTCCTTGATGTGCTACAAAATGAATATTTGTTAGACACAAGGACAAGATTATTTTTTTTTCATTTGATAAAATAAAAACAAAGATAGCTTTTCTTCACAGTTTGTGGTTTCCATAGTTTCCGGTTCCACATGAAACATGATTGCAGCATGTCTTCTCTTAAATGCTAAGCTTTCTTGCTTTTGAAAAGCAAATTCAGAAGACTCCAAACTGTTTCTGGTGTCTTAACCATCACACCTTCACTTCTCTTGTCATTTAATTTAAATTATTCATAAAAAGAAATCCTTTTCTCAGCAGAAAGAGACCTTTTATCCAAGACATTCGTATATACTAGGGAGATAATTTTATATATACAAAGGAGTTTGTGAAATACACATTTAGAGTTCCATTTATAGCAGGGGTGTCAAACTCGATTTCATTGTGGGCTGCATCAGGGTTGTGTTTGACCTTGGGGGGATGGGTGGGCATGGCTGGGATGGGCATGACCAACGTTTGACATTATTCATGTTGGTGGCCCGGGCGGGGCTGAGGGGACCCATTGCCTCCAGCGAAGGAAGGTGAGACCAGGGAGAGCGCCAAACTCTTGTCCTCCAGAGGACCCTTGCCGTCTGCTGGTGGCCAAGTGCTAAGGCAGGACTTCCTCCTTCCTTCCCTCTTTGTTCTTTCTTCTTCCTTCCCTTCTTTCCTTTTGCCTTCCTTTCTCTCTTCCCATCTTCCCATCTTTTTCCTTGTCTTTCCTCTTTCCCTTTCTCCTTTACTGTCCGTTCTTGGATGCTCAAATGCAAAAGGGGAAACATTTCTCCTTTTGTTTTGTTTGGCCTTTGGGTCCCATATTTGGCATGGATGGCCTTCTGAAACCCTTTGCCAGCTAAAATGGAGCCGGGGGGCCACACACATTTTCACTGGCAGAGGCACTGTGGGATTGTCCTTCACTGTTTCCATGGTTGCCCTGCGGGGCCAGAATTAAGCACCCCTGATTTAGAGCATCCCTAAGGAATAATAGTTTGAGTTGCGCTGAGTTCATTGGAGTTGAGCAGTCAATATATTTAAATAAATAAGTAAATAAGCTATAAAAGATGTTGCAGTTGCAAAACATGCATTATCATACAGAAATGTAAAGATATTACCTATTATTAGATCTGTTTTATCTAATTGTCTCTCTTAGGAAGAACAGTTACTAAAGCTGGCTTTATGCTTGAATTTTCTAGATTTCCAATGCAATGACCAAAGTGGTAGAATCTTGCCTAGACTCACAATTGAGATTTTCTTCTCAAATAAATATTAGACGATTACAGAATTTTTGTATAGTTTTCCAAATACAATGGTGCTTCAAGATACTAGTTATTTTTTTAACCTTTTTTTCTTTACATAGGAGACATGAATGGGAAAAACATGGGACATGTGCAGCTGAGTTAGAGGCTCTTAACTCACAAAAAAAGTATTTTCAGAAGACACTGGAACTCTATAGAAAAATTGACCTTAACAGGTGGGGAAATTATTTTCTCAGACTCACTACTAATCTTACTACATGTAAGACTCTCTGTTAACGAGTATGCAATATTTCATTTATTTACAGAAATAAAAGTGGTTCTTATATCCTGAGTTTGCCAGGTATGTAGGGCTTAGCCTAATGCTTCCTTAAAGGTTAGAAGTTGAAAAATATTTGTTCAGGGAAGTTGCTGATACATAACAAAAAAATTATAGCATCACTTAGTCTTGAATCTATTGGTATTGCTGAGATCTCTCATGAGTCTCTGTGTTGGTGGGAATATCCCAACTCTAGGTATTATAGCAGTGATTCAACCAGGGATAACAACCGGTACGCTGAGCTCGCACTTTGCGTGCTTGCGCAGTAGGTTAAAACAAAGCTAAAAAACTTACCTTCTACTGCAGCTGAGGCGTGCCAAAACAGCTGAGGCGCAGCAATCTGCTTTGCTGCGCCTTTCAGCTGGGCTAAAAAACAAGTAACTATAGGTGAGTACAGCCCAGGGATGGGGGGGCTCACCTGAAGTTTGGAGTGAACCGGTTTGCTCTCAACTGATCTTCGGAGCTACCAGTTCACCCAAACCGGGCTGAACTGGTAGAATCCCACCTCTGGATTATAGTATACCATGTGTCTCTGTTCTCTTTAATGTAATGAACTTCAAACATCCATGAAGTTTGGAACCAGGAAGGATAAAAACAGACAACACTAAGTGCCAGTCCAAGACAATTCTGGCTGAAAGCATTTGTTCTGCATGTGATTATCAAATATAAATATTAAATGAACATGAGAAATTTAGATACCGCGGATCAATAAATGAAATGCAATTCCTCAAATTAGTCATCAATATCAAACGAGAAACTATTATATGTGTGCACATACAGTATCCTTGAGACAGATAATGAAGAAAACCGGAGATGAGGGACACAGCATTTTGGAAAAATAGTCTCAGTTGGCATAATTTGAAATATTTTGTAAATATTCAATTCTTGTAGGTTGCTAGCTATTTCTTTTCAATTTCCCGTCTGGTGGGTCATCGTAAAATATGCACAATTACTTGACTAATGCCTGCATTTGGTCAAACTACATAAGCTAGAAGCTTTGTCTAGCAGCCTGTCTGCCCTAACACATTTTCCTAATAAAGAATCAGTAAAAGGGCTTTCAGGGCTCCAAGCATTCCCTGAGAGATACAGCGGGAATCTGTTTTTAGAAAATTGATGTCATGTAATGTTAGTCAGTGTACAATGTATAAGTAGCCCTAAAATGAGTGGGTTATTTTATGAACATTGTAAGGTTTCACTTATTCTATGGGTTATCAATTCAGCATTACTACCCCAATGTTCCAGCTATATACAATAGGCCTTATAACAATTTTTAAGAGAAAGTGAGCAACAAAATGTAATACTAGTCAAACAATGTTGGATATACTGTGTAGACATAGAAGACTTCAAGAATTTGACTTCTTGAAGTCTTATATGTCTTTTCTATCTAATCTTTTACATGTGGGAAAATAATGATGAATCTCCCTGTTGTGTAATTGTATATAGTGAATTCTGTCTTTTTAATGCTTGATAAGAGTTCTTTCTCTTTCAGTGTTCTCTCGAAAGTTGGGATAATACCAGGCTCTACCTACTATCAGGTGAGAGAAAAGGTCACTCTGCATTGCATTCTGCAAAACTGTAGCCTTTAATTGTCGTTGTATAATACTTAGTGGTGATGAGAATCTAATTAAGTCTTTCCACTGAAGAATTCCATTAGAAGAACAAACATATCTAATCAAAATTCATTTCAGGAAATTTAAGGGTTAACTTTGGGAAGAAGTATGAAAAGAGACAATTCTATTACAAATGCAGACTTTCATCTCACAACTTGTGTGTTATTATTTTTCTTATTTTCATACAGAGTTTTCATAATTCTAGACTATGAAAACACATATTTTGTTAAACAGATGCTTGATTCTTTTTATGTTATTTATTTCATGTTTAAATCTTCAGCTGACAGTCATCAAAGAAGCCCTTGAAAGATTTTACAATATAATGCCAAAGATTCAGTGTATTCCTCCTGAAGAGGTACATATTTCTCTTAATGCCTGTCTAGTTAATATTTAATCATTCTTTTTTAAAAACATTGTTTTAATATTTGGAAGTTGAAGATTAAACACATCTAGTTATTTAATCATTCTTTCAGATACATATTCAATACAGACTCATCAGTCTGCCCTCAATAATGATGAAAATCCCTTCCTTCCTCCCTTCCTCTGCCTTTCTCTCTTTCTTTCCATCTGTCCAGATTTAGACTTTAAATGGGAAGTAAAAAACGAAAGAAAGTTAAAACTGCAGGTAGCTAGCTTTCATATGATTTAGGTTTATGGCAATATGTAGATGAAATATTTCCTTTTCAAATATACCTTTGTATATATTTCAGATCTGTTAGTTTAAAACAACTTTTAGATGATCTAGAAAATATGAATGCTGAGGTCTTTTTTTGGACTTCACCCAGTGACATTTTTGGTCACTTTGTTTGGCTGTTTCATTGATGAGGTGGCAGCCAATGCCATTCGGAAAACTGATTCTGTCAGTTCTCATTGGTGGTATATTTGATGAAACTTGAGAAAACATTTTCTAGAGTTCTACCTAAGTAGAAAATGCATTGCCTTTTGCATCTGTTGACAGAAGCTATTATTTTTATGAGATCTATTTTAGGTGTATGGTTTTTAAAATATTTTCAAGGAACAGCTTCATTCTGAATACTTTTAATGCCATTTAACAGCAATAAAATATAATCTAAGAAATCAATATGCATTTCTAAGTACAGTTTGTTTATGTAGAAGATTGCTGACATCAAATTGTGCTCATTTTTTTTTTCTATTGCTGGGAGTTCTGTTTTGAGCAAAATAGTTCATAAAATTTACTGCTATATGTCAAAATAGACTTAATTTATATCTTGGCCATCTATTTCCGATCTGAAAAAAATCAGCATTATTCCAAGTAGTAGATATTAAGTGGTGCAGGGTTTCCTGCCTAAGCAGGAGGTTGGATTAGAAGACCCCCAAGGTCCCTTCCAACTCTGCTATTCTATTCTATTCTATTCTATTCTATTCTATTCTATTCTAAGTTTATTGTGTTCTTTGGTAACTATAAATGTAGTATATCATGCAGCTGCAACTGTTGGCTTTTGAAGATTAAATTCATTCTGCTGAACTGCCAACCACTGAAATATCAATAATTCCTTTATAAACTTTCCTATATACGTTTTCTACGGTGTTGTTTTGTTTTCCTTCTTCAGGGACGGCTACAAGTAATAGGCCAGATTAAATTCTGCTTTACCAAGGAGTTTACTCTGAGAAATTGTACAGAGGAAGAATCTGGTTTATCTTCTGAAGACAACTTTTTCAGACCAGAGGATCTGTCAATTTGCAATGATACTCTGACTTATTACCCTTCACATATGAAAACTTACAAACATTTTTTTGCAAACGATGTTGTAATTTAGGAAAGTTGAACTTTTTAAAGTTCTGGTGGGGAACAATTATGCATTGGATTTATATAGCAGGGCCATCTGTGAAGCTAGTATTAAGAGCTTTCTTTGTGTTTTGATTGATGACTGTGATGACTGCTTGTTTCACTAAAATTGCTGTCCATAGTATATGAAGTACTCTTTCTTCAATAAAATTGGCTTATTTTTCACTTTTCTCAATTTTATTGGGTGTTGTTTTTAAATCAATATCAATTTCAAAATAATTGCAATCTGTTAGTGATCTGCAGTGTTTGTGTCAAATTTATTTATCTGCCTTTTTTTTTTTGCATAAATTTGTATCAAATACAAGATTGTAGGAATTCATTAAGAAAAAGTCAAAGAACCAGAACAGTAAATAGCCATCCTTTGGAGCCGTATATTATATATTTAAAAAACCAAAACAAATGGTAAGCATATAACTGCCTGGCTTGGCACAACAACCAAACAGGACAGTTAGGATTTCAGAAAAAAACAGTTGCAACCAGCCTGCCTTCCATTGAAGACCTGTATCTTTCACGAGCCAGAAAAAAGGACTGAGAAAATATCTACAGACTCCTCACATCCTGGATATAAACTGCTTCAACACCTCCCCGCAGGATGCTGCTATAGAGCATTGCAAGCCAAAACAACTAGACACAAAGATAGTTTTTTCCCTTGTGCCATCTGCTAAATGCCTTATAACCACAATACTGCCTTATGTCTAAGGATATTTATCCATGGCTATGGGTTTGCCTATATTATTATTATGCTTCTCATCTTTTCTACTACTTTCTCCTATTCGTATCTTATGATTATATTACTTTGCTGTTTATATGTACACTGAGAACGTATGTACCAGAGACAGATTCCTTACGTAACAATCATACTTGGCCAATAAAGTCTTGTCTTCTTCCTATTTATATTATTTCTATTCAACATCAACATACAGCATCAAAAAAACTGCTATGCTATAATGTGTATGTAAGAGTAAAATACTCTAGAAAGAACAGAGTGGTGGAACCTTATCCTTTCATTTTTTTTTTCTAGAAGTACCTTTCCTAAAAATTGCTCATGATTATATATCATTAAAAATATTCATTGATGCAATGTGATTCAGGCTTTGTACTTTACTATTGAGTTGATAATTAATCAGCCACATACTATTCAGTTTTCTTTCTATTCATATTAAATTATTTGGCGTTACATAATTGAACTGAACGCCATGTCATTTTCCAGAGAGAGGAAAAAAATTGGTCCCTATAGCAATAATTTTCTTAAATGTCAAGCTTCCCTGAAATCAAAAACTTTTAAAGTAGACCCATTTATCTCTCAGTTTGATAGGGCACTCTTGAGGGAGAGCTCATTCCTGGTTTTAACCAATCTGACTGATCAATAAAACAAACCGATAAAAGTTTATTATTTAGAGTTACAGGTAGAACTTGACTTACAACCATATGTTTATCCAGTGTTCAAAATTACAATGGTATTGAAAAAAGTATCTTATGACATACAACTATTGCAGCATCCCCAGTCATGTGATCAAAACTTGGGCACTTGTCACGATGGTTTCAGTGTCCCAGGTCACGTGATTATCTTTTGCAACTTTCTCAGCTGACTTCCAACATGCAAAGTCAATGGGGGAAAGCTGGATTTAGTTAAGTGTTGCAATGATTCACTTAACAACTGTGGAAAAAAGCTCATAAAATCGAATACATCTCCCTTAACCACCTTGTTTAGTGTAGGAATGAGAGGTAAGGCTTACGTACAGGTATGCGTAGAAACTACCATGACCTCAGTGGCTGTTTATCTTGGAAACCTACAAGCTCACCTAATTAGCAGAACCAAATGCGGGAATAAGGGGAAGGTGATGCACAGTCTGTTATCTTTTAGCCCACTCTCTCACCAGAGCATAGGCAGGAGTTAACCTTGGCCTGAATAGTATTCTTGATTCTCTAGGGAAGATTTGGGGGAGTGAACCTGTTATTGCAATGTGTTGTTGCTCTGTGCTTTGCTTGTAAAAACTTTATAAAAGCCAAATAAACTCTGCGAAAGGCAGACAGATATTTTGGACACAAATTGCGTGATGGATTTCTGAAACCTACAGTTTAGCAATAGAAATTTTGGTCCAAACTGTGGTCATAAGTCGAAGGCTACCTGTATTTGTTATATCTAATTATTCTTTGGAGGAATCCAGAAGGAAATATATAATGTCCCTTTACATTTAATCAACACATCAGTTTAGTAGGGCAGATTAGTATGAGAAATCATTAAAACACTGCAATTCTTATGTATCAGTAATCAAAATAAGAAAATTTACTCTCAGAAAAATCCTCAGAATAAAATGTATGCAAAGCAGTCTAATAATAACAAATAGATAGTTCAGAGCCTAAAATAATGACTACATTCTTTAGGCTTTTTCTTCCCATCATCCCGAGTCAAAAATATTTGGCCATTTCTTGTAAGTCTTGGGAAATAATCAGATCTCTGTTAACCTAATGGGGCTCTTTAGCCTGCGAATTGCTGATTCCTAACTTGCATATTCATCTGGTCTCTTCCAAAAATATGTGTAATTTCAAAAATAGATGTTATGTTTTAATTTGTTGCAATATCGCAGGGTAATTTTGCTTACCTTGTAGGAGTGAAAAGATTTCAGTTTTAATATCAATGTGCTTTTAAAATTGATTTTTGTGTGGTGGTAAAGAACCTATTTAAGCACACAAGATTCGCTACATAAATGGGGTTCTTGTCACTGAGATGAGTGAATAAATATATATCAAGATTTATGTACAGCTTTCTACTACCTTATTTTTTTTTAAGTTTCCTGTCTGACCTACTGATCACCTATCTCTGTTATTAATACTTTTTCCTGTTTGCACACCAGTGGTGGATTCAAAATTTTTTATGACTGGTTCTGTGGGCGTGGCTTGGTGGGAGGGGAAGGATACTATAAAATCTCCATTTCCTCCTGATCTGCTGGGACTCCGGAGGTAGAGAATAGATGGGGCCAGTCAAAGGTGGTATTTACCGGTTCTCTGAACTGCTCAAAGTTTCCGCTACCGGTTCTCCAGAATTGGTCAGAACCTGGTGAATACCACTTCTGTTGCACATGTATTCATATACACAAGGGGCTTTACAAACATAAATACATGATTGGCAACACCACACTAGGAATTTCTACATTTCTATTCTTTAAAAAGCAGCTGCTCACAGCATGGTGAATCATCACACAGTGAGTACAATATGCTACCAATTCTTACTCTGTTTTGCAGAGACCTTGAGAAAATTACAGGGTCTGGATGTTTTACTACCTATGGCATTTCTTAAATGGTATAATTTAAATAATCGATCAATTGTTTGTTACCCCATTTTTCCACACAAGCAAGTGCTTGAGATTCAAATAATGTTAAGTGTTCAGATTCCAGCAGAAACATGTTATTGTTGAAATCTGGCCCATTATCAGATTCCTAAACATTTTCAAAAGGAACAGGTGAAGTAAGGGTCTGTTTAGTAGGATTTTTCCAGATAACTTACTTTTTCTTGAGATCTACATCCAGGAGAATTCTTAAATATTATGTCTGCAAGGCCCTACCTAATTTCATTAGTCATTTTTCATTTATAGTGAAATGCAGTGACATGATTGGAAAATTAAAATATCTTAAAATAATCTTCCCACAGTTTTTCCTTTACTCCTTTATATAGGTATATGAATTTACCAAACCTGACTTGCAACATTTAAAAATTAGAGTAAATGCTTAGCAAGGTTGGCACCAGTGGAAGATCAGAATGATTTGATTACATACAGCACTTGAAAGAAATCTTTCAGACTAATCGCTGCATTGGCATCACATACTTAAACATGTCAATGAAAATTCAAGTAATCCAAAATTGAAAACCCAAGGTTTAGATTTTGGATATATTAGCTTACTACAGGTAGTCCTCAAGTTATGACCACAATAGAGCCCAACATTTATGTTGTTAAATGAAACATATGTGAGTTTTGCCCCATTTTACGATCTTTCTTACCAAAGTTATTAAGTGAATACTGCTGTCAGTGTTCCAAATATCATGCAGAATTAAATCAGAGTCCAAGGCAGAGCTATCCTTAAAGTTCCAATTTAATAATTATTATTATTAATTATTAATCCAATTTATAGGCCGCTCCCTCTCCACCAAGGGACTCGGGGCGGCGTACAATTCATTACACAACAAATAAATAACGAATAAATAACGAGGAGGAGATATACAAAAAACATTGTACAATACATAATGAATAAATAATCAATTAGTTAAGAACAACATAATGCAATTAAAAACAATTAAAATACCCAAAGTCAAACTTAATTTAAAATTTAAAAATTATCCAGGGGGATTAGAAACTATAGTTATAATTCAGGCCAGGACGGCTAGTTGGAACAGGTGGGTCTTGAGTTTCGTGCGGAAGGAGCGGAGATCGGTAGCTGTCCTAATGTCGGGGGGGAGGTCATTCCAGAGGGCTGGGTCCATCACAGAGAAGGCCCTACCCCTCGGCGCCGCCCTCTGGCATTGCTTAGTGTACGGCACCCGGAGAAGTCCCTCTCTGTGAGAGCGAATTGGTCGCAGGGATGTATGGGGCAGGATACGATCCCGCAAATAGCTAGGTCCTGTGCCATGGAGCGCTTTAAAGATAGTGATCAACACCTTGAAACGCACCCGAAAGACTACAGGGAGCCAGTGCAGCTCGCGCAGGAGAGGTGTTACATGGGAGTACCTCGTACTCCCCATCACTGCCCGCGCGGCCGCGTTCTGGACCAACTGCAGTCCTCGGGTGCATCTCAAGGGAAGCCCCATGTAAACAGCATTACAGTAATCCAGACGAGACATCACCAGCGCATGAGTGACTGTGCGAAGGGCATCCCGGTCCAATAGGGGGCGCAATTGGCGCACCAGGCGAACCTGGTGGAACGCCCCCCTTGCCACGGCTGCTACATGGTCATCCATAGACAGCCGGGCATCTAGGAGGACGCCCAAATTGCGCGCCCGCTCCACGGGGGCCAGTTGGTCGCCCCCAATGGCCAGCGATGGGGTCAGCTGGTTGAACCGAGAGGCCGGTAGCCACAGCCACTCCGTCTTGGAGGGGTTGAGTTTAAGTCTGTTGTCTCCCATCCAGACCCGTACGGCTTCCAAACACCGGGACATCACGTCAACGGCCTCGTTGGGGTGGTTCGGGGTGGAAATGTACAGCTGAGTATCGTCAGCGTACAGATGGTATCCCACCCCAAAGCCACGGATGATCTCACCCAGCGGTTTCATATACGTGTTGAATAGGAGAGGCGAGAGGACCGACCCCTGTGGCACCCCACAAGTGAATGGCCTCAGGGTCGACCTCTGCTCCCCTGCCAACACACATTGCGTCCGGTCGGAGAGGTAGGAGCAGAACCACCGTAAAACGGTGCCCCTTACCCCCAGCCCCTCCAGCCGGCGCAATAGGATACCATGGTCGATGGTATCGAAAGCCGCTGAGAGGTCTAACAGAACCAGGATAGAGGAACAGCCCCTATCCTTGGCTCTCCAGAGATCATCGACCAACGCGACCAAAGCCGTCTCCGTGCTGTGCCCGGGTCGGAAGCCGGACTGGCGCGGGTCTAGATAGTCCGTTTCCTCCAGGTGGCGTGGGAACTGCGTAGCCACCACACTCTCTACAACCTTCGCTAAAAAGGGAAGGTTGGAGACCGGACGATAATTAGCTAGCTCAGTTGGGTCCATCGAAGGCTTCTTGAGTAAGGGCCTCACAACCGCCTCTTTCAAGGCGGCTGGTAGGAACCCCTCACTCAACAAAGCATTCACCATTCCCAAGAGCCAGCCTCGTGTGACCTCCCAGGATGCCAGTACAAGCCAGGAGGGACATGGGTCCAATAAACATGTGGTGGCTCGCAGTCGCCCACGCAACCTGTCCAAATCATCAGAGGCAACAGAGGCAACGAAGTTTGTTGTTGGCAACAAACTGTCTTATTAAATTGGAACTTTAAGGATAGCTCTGCCTTGGACTCTGATTTAATTCTGCATGATATTTGGAATGCTGACATTATCCCAAATCTAAAACTTCCTGGGATTCCACCCAGTTGAAAGTTCATGATCTTACCCCACCCCCATAAATCCATCACATGGTCCAATCTTCTTCGGCCACGCTGGCATTTCCACCCATCTAATTCCGGTCAGATGCAGAAGTGCGGAGACAAAAGATGACCTTGGGCTTCTAGAAAAGAATAACAACAGCACATCCCACAATTCTACTCCTTTCTATTCCCCTCTCCCAACTATTACACTAATGAAACAGCACAGTGAAATAAAAGAGAGTGTGGCAGACTAAAGATCCGAAAAGGAATATAACTGCAAGCCTGACAACTGCAGTTAAGTTAGTAACACAGTTGTTAAGTGAATCTGGCTTCCCCCATTGATTTTGCTTGTCCGAAGGTCACAAAAGCTGATCACGTGACACCGGGACACTGCAACTGTCATAAAAATGAGCCAAGCATCTGAATTTTGATAATGTAACCATGAGGCTGCTGCAATGGTCATAAATGTGAACATTGGTCTTAA
Source organism: Natrix helvetica (assembly GCF_964273705.1). Taxonomy (NCBI): domain Eukaryota; kingdom Metazoa; phylum Chordata; class Lepidosauria; order Squamata; family Natricidae; genus Natrix; species Natrix helvetica. Next base: position 215,282,678 of record NC_138552.1, on the reverse strand, counting down.
GTCACTTTTTTCAGCAGTGTCGCTAAATACGTGATGGTGAACCCATGGCACGCGTGCCACAGATGGCACATGGAGCCCTCTCGGTGGGCACATGAGCCGTCGCCCAGCTCAGCTCTACCATGCATGCACGTGCGCCTCCTGCCAGCCATCTGATTTTTGGGTCTCTGCAGTGCATGCAGGGTCACGCATGTGCATGCAGGGGGATTGTGCATGCATGTGCAGGGATCGCATGCGCAGGGTGCAGGGGGGTGCAGAGGAGGCTTCAAGGAAGGGCCTCCAGAGCCTGGGGGAGGCAGTTTTCATTGTCCCGGAGGATCGAGGAAAGCCTCTGGAGCCTGGGGAGGGTGAAAACGCCTCCCCTCCACATGTACAATTTAGGCACGCGAGGACAAAAAGGTTAGTCATCACTGGATTAAATGAACTGTTGTAAATTGAGGTTTACCTGTATTCCCACTTAAATATTCCCATTTCATATTATATAAGTCTGTATATAATATTTCTTTGAGTTTAATTCTCTGGGAATTCATCTGTGATGGCCAATTAGAGCATCTGTCAAAGAAGCTTCTCCAACCCTGCCACCACTTTTCTTCACTTACAAATCCAACTTTAGACACACTGAGTATGAAACTTATGAACCAAAAGGGGTGACATTTTTCTCCATCTTTTTTTATGCTGGCTCTGACCAACTACAGGTAGTCCTCGACTTATAACAGCTTATTTAGGGACCATTCAAATTACAATGGCACTGAAAAAAAGTGACATGACCATTTTTCACACTTATGACTATTGCAGCATCTCCAGGGTCAATTGATCAAAATTCAAATGCTAAACAAATGACTCATCTTTATGACTGTTACAGTGTCCTGGGATCATGTGATCAGCTTTTGTGATCTTCTGACAAGCCAAGTCAATGGGGGAGCCAAATTCACTTAATAACCATGTCACTACCTTAACAACTACAGCGATTTGCTTAACAATTGTAGCAAGCAAGGTCATAAAGTAGGGCAAAATTCACTTAACAAATGTCTCACTTAACAACATAATTTTTTGGCTCAATTTGATTGTAAGCTGAGGACTACCTGTATCAGGATAAAATGGAATGATTGATTGATTGATTGATATATATATATATCCATACTAGTCTCCCTTTATTTATTTATCAGCACAAATACAACACAAATATAAAAAGGCAACATTAAAAATAAAAATATGGGTTTCTGCCTGGATGGTTTTCTGTGATGAGCCGAAGGACAGAAAGAGGGAGGAGTGAGCTCCCTCCCATATTTGGGCATACCAGGGGTTGTAACACAAATACATTATATATATATTTCAAAGCCGAAAACACCAGTCTGAAGATGGCGAGTGAGACCTCGCCGAAATGTTGCCAAGACAATCTCAATCTTACAGGGGAAAAGACCCGAATACAACAGCATACCTACACTCGTGAAAACACACACACACACACACACGATGGCAATCAACTACTATGAGCCCTGGTGGAGCAGTGATTAGAATGCAGTATTGCAAACTAACTCTGCCCATAGTCAGGAGTTCAAACCTGAGTGGATCAAAGTTGACTCAGCCTTCCATCCTTCCAAGATCGGTAAAATAAGGGCCCAGATTGTTGGGGGCGATAGGCTGACTCTGTAAACTGCTCAAAGTGTGTTGTAAAGCACTGTGGAGCTTTGTATAAGTCTAAGTGCTATTGGTATTGCTATAAAGATGGGATCTTGTTCAAGATCGCTGCTACCTAAAAACCAAGCTTCTCCTTAGTCTGCTGGACCATTCAGAATGCAGTCACTAGTGAGTAGTATTACACTGCCCAAGATCCTGATAGCCATGTTACATTCCTGCCATGAGACAGAATCACTTGTACTGCATATGCAGGTTTACACCGAGTCTCCAGAAAATCAAAGAGAATTGAGGCTTACTTACATCCTGATTAAGGGCAGCAGTATATACCATATTATTCAAGTAGCATGAACAGAAACAAGGCACTACTCTCATTATTTCCTGGATAGCAAGTTCTATTCAGCACAATTACATTTACTTGTAAGGGCATAGTTTCAGTTTGTATAACGTACTGCATATATCATCAGTTGAAATAAAGCCATCACTTAAAAAAATAGTCATGTAGACTTGCAAAGGAGTGTTACCATTTAAACTTGTAATGTGACATTGGGTGACAATCTGTAAAAAGAATAGAAGATGAAGCCTCTCTCTGGTTATTTCTCTCATTCTCTCCCTTTCTTTGTGATCATCTGTCATAAAGCTTGAAAGCTTTGTTGACTGGCATCAGCTCCTACACTTGCTTTTTGCTGGTCTATTTGTCTATCCTTGTATGTAAATGCAGATCATTTTCTGCCTGCTTTTTCTTTTTGTTTCCCCCACCTGCCCGCCCACCCGCCTGCCTCCTGCTCTCTCTGCTTGCTTACCTTTAGGAATGGCTATAGGACTGTTTCAACCTGGTTGTGCAGAATTGTTTTGTAAGGACATTTGCCTGAAAGTTTTATGTTGAAGCTGCAAGAAGGGCGGCTTTAATTCCTGCCCAGTTCATTAATTTAGTATGCATATTTCATGTGGCTTTTCATTATTTATTGTAAACTCCTCAGAAACTGCAGTAATGATCCAGCCATGCATTTAATAAATTCTCTGGGTTGAGCACAGATCTCTTAAGAGTCAAATAAATATGGACAGAAAGCATTGCTTGATGGCCAGATCACCAGTATGTACATCATGTGGATAACTGCAACAAGGTTTGCTCTCAAAAAAGCTGATTGCTGGGTTGGCTTCTTTGTTCTGACTGAATTAAGGATACATCTTGGCTTTAAAAAATATATATATTGTAAACTTGGTTAGATTCACTGGGCAGTACATCTTCTACCTTCCTATATGTCATTTTATTGACTTCAATACAAGTTATTTCAAATGAAATGAAAATAGAATAGTTAACCTTGTTTTTGGAGAAAATATGAATTGATGACTCCCAGCAGTTATATGCCTAGGACTTGATGAAATCCTTTGATTTAAACTATGATAGCAATTCATTTAATAATCAGCTTATGTGGTAACTAGTTCCAGTTTGAAGAGCCTTTTGCCACGACCCCTAATTCATAAGCTTCACTAAGCTTTCAGAAGCATAGATGCCTCAGATGGTATATGAATGGAATGATTTCCTCAAGACTATCAACTTCTTATTGGCTGGAAATTGTAGTCCCAAAACTTGGTTCTGGGAGTTTGCATTAGTGCTTAGATTTTAAAAATACTATTAATGTTTTAATCTAAATGTTGCTCACAATTAAAAATCACAGAAAAAGAACGTTGGTCTTACCTGAACGTTTTTTTCTGTTGAGTGGAGGGAGGGGTCACAGAAGGGTTATCACAGCCTGATTGGTCCATTTGACTGAGAGAAAACTTCTTAACCTTCGGCTTCTCCCGTTGGTTCCCAGTTTCCGCGATGTCACGGTCTGCGTCTGCAATAATGAATGAACAAGGACAAGCCCCCCCGGGGCCTCCCGATCCTACCCCTCCCGGACCCTGTCTAACTAACTAGGGCGGGAACGTGACCCCTCCCTCCACTCAACAGAAAAAAACGTTCAGGTAAGACCAACGTTCTTTTTCCAGTAGAGTGGAGGGAGGGGTCACAGAAGGGACATACCCATGCTAAGTCCCAGGGAGGGTAGACTGGGTCCCAGGTGAAGGATCGGCCACCACCCTCTGGAGGACCCTCCGCCCAAAGGACGCCTCAGCAGAAGCAGAAGCATCCAGACGGTAGTGCCTAATAAAAGGCGTGGGAGAGGCCCAGGTAGCCGCCCTGCAGATATCCTTGAAGGGCACCCTGGTAGCCCAGGCCGCAGTGGTGGCAGCACTGCGGGTGGAATGAGCAGTGATCCCCGAAGGGGGGGACTTCCCCGATGCTCCGTATGCCTCAACTATGGCCAACCTAATCCATCTCCCAATAGTGGAAGATGACACCCTGCGTCCCAGCGAGCCCGGTTGAAAAGAGATGAACAACGCCTCGGTCTTCCGAACACCCTCCGTCCGCTTCAGGTAGATGCAAACGGCACGGCGAACATCCAACCTGTGCCACACTTGCTCTTGCTCCCTGCACGGATTGGGACAAAAATTCGGGAGCACGATCTCCTGGGCCCTGTGAAAGTGCGAATTCACCTTCGGGATGAACGAAGGATCCAAACGCAGGACAACCCTGTCTTGGTGGATAATACACAGGTCACTGTGGGAAGAAAGGGCCCCCAACTCCGAAATGCGCCTGGCCGATGTAATGGCCACTAGAAAAACCACTTTGAGTGTGAGAAGGCGCATGTGCACTGTCCTAAGCGGCTCTAATGGGGAGCCCGTCAGTGCCTTGAGGACCAGGGTAAGGTCCCAGGTCGGAAACCTATGTCAAGGCCGGATGTTAGCCGCCCCCTTAAGAAAAAGCTTTATCAATGGAGAGTGGGAAAGGGTAGATGACCCCTCCCCCCCAATATGGTGGCTAAGGCCGCCACCTGTCGTCGGAGAGTATTGTGAGACAAGCCGTCCTCCAACCCCTTTTGTAGGAACTCAAGCACGTCCGGAACAGTAGCCCTAGAACAGTGATGGCGAACCTATGGCACGCGTGCCACAAGTGGCACGCGGAGCCATTTGTCAGGGCACGGCGAGGCGCTGCCCTGTCAGCTGGCCAGCACGCATGGCTGGCCAGCTGACAGGGCAGCGCCTCTCGCTTAAACGCTTAAAACGACCCCCCGAGCAAACCGAAAGTCACTTCCTGTTTGCTCGGAGGGTGGTTTTAAGCGTTCCAAAGGCTTCAGGGAAGCCTCTGCACGGTCCCTGAAGCCTCTGGAGGGCCTCCGGGGGGGCGGGGGAGGCTCTTTTCGCCCTCCCCAGGCTCCTATAAAGCCTCAGGAGCCTGGGGAGGGCAAAAAAAGCATGTAAAATGGGGGGGTCGCGCGTTGTGCGCGCATGCGCACTAGGGGGGTCACGCGTTGCTTTATGGGTGCGGCACGCCCACACATGACCCCCCTGCGCTCCCCCCAATTGTGGCACTCGAGCCAAAAAAGGTTCGCCATCGCTGCCCTAGAAGGATCCAACCCTAAGGGGACACACCACTTCGCAAAGGCTTTCCAGGTGGCATTGTAAATTCTAACTGTGGACGGCCTCCTAGATGCCTCTAAGGTGGCTATAACCCCTGATGACAGTCTCCTCCCCCTCAGGATCCCCCGTTCAAGAGCCAAGCGGTCAGATGAAGCCACTGCGGCTCTGGGTGATGTAAGGCTCCCTGACAAAGAACGACCTCCCCTGGGGGAATCCTCCAGGGGTCTGCTACCGACAGCTGGACCAGGTCCGCGAACCAGGGTCTCCTCGGCCAGTACGGGGCTAACAGAATGATGAGAGCCCTCTCTGTAACTACCTTCCTTATCGTTCTGGGAATGAGAGGAAGGGGAGGGAAGGCGTAAAGAAGGCCCGGGGGCCACCGGCTCCTGAGGGCATCCGCTCCCTCCGCTGACGGAGTCTGGAACCGGGCAAAGAACCTCGGCAGCTGGGCGTTGTCGGGGGAGGCGAATAGGTCCACTAGTGGCATGCCGAATCTGCTGCAGATCTTCTGAAACAACTCTGGGGCCAGTTGCCACTCGCCATTGTGCAGGGTTGTGCGGCTCAGCCAGTCCGCCTGGTGATTTGACACTCCCGAGATATGTTCTGCCACAATCAAAGCTAAGTGTCTCTCTGCCCACAAGCCCAACGTCTGCGCTTCCCGCCATAGGGCGCGGGAGTGCGTCCCTCCTTGACGGTTGACATGAGTCTTTGTCGCTACATTGTCCGTGAGCAGTAGGATGTGGCGCCCCTGTAGATGTTGACAAAAAGTCCGGAGGGCAAGTCTCGCGGCCTTCAGCTCCAGCCAATTGATATTGTGGCTGAGATCTGAGGCCGTCCATCGTCCCTGGGCCATGTCGGTGTCCATCACGGCCCCCCAGCCAAAGAGACTCGTGTCCGTCATAACGGTTACTCTCTCTGGTTCCCAAAACGACGCCCCCTGCCGCAGAGCTGGGGACATCCACCACAAGAGGGAGAGCCTCACCTCCGCTGGCAGGCGAATAGGGCGCAAGGAGTTGCTCATCATCCTTTTCTGGGCCGGAATCAATGCCCACTGAAGTGGTCGCAGGTGGAGCCGGGCCCAGGGCACTATCCCTATATAGGAGACCATCTTCCCCAGGAGTTGAGACAAGGTCAGGATGGAAACAGACCTTTTTCTTCTTACGAAAGAGACCAGTTGTCGTAGGCTGGTCAGACGGTCTGGGGATAGGCGAACCCTCCCTGACTTGGAGTTGATCACTGTCCCTAGGTGGAGAATCTGTCTGGAGGGGGACAGGTGGCTCTTGGGGAAGTTCACAGAAAATCCCAACGATTGGAGCCAACGGATCGTCAGCCGAAGATCCGACGTGGCTCTGGGAAGGGACTCCGCCTGGACTAGGACGTCGTCCAGGTAGCACTGAAGTCTCACCGGAATAGATCGTAGGTAAGCCACCAGTGCTGCCAGAACCTTGGTGAACGTCCGTGGAGCTGAGGCCAGGCCGAATGGGAGGGCCCGGTACTGGTAATGTCTGCCCCAGTGAGAAAACCTGAGGTAGCGGCGGTGAGCCTGAAGGATGGGGATGTGAAGGTAGGCCTCCGTCAAATCCACTGAGGCTCCCCTTTCCGAATGCCCTTTAAGATTGATTTCAGGGACGCCATCTTGAACTGCCTGTAGACTAGGTAGCGGTTCAAGCGTTTCAGGTCGAGGATTGCCCTCCAACCCCCCGAGGATTTCGGGACTACAAACAGGTTTGAGTAGTAGCCCTGTCCCCTCTCCGGCTCCGGAACGACCTCCACCGCCCTGATGTCTAGAAGATGGGAGACGGCGAGGTCCATGAGACGACGGCGTTCCGGTTTTCGAGCCGGGAAAAACCTTGAAAAACCTCGGAGGCTTGGAGAGGAACTCTAACCTTAGACCGTGGCGAACTGTCGCCCGGACCCACCCGTCTGACGTGATCTGATCCCACTTGTCCGCGTACAGTGCCAGGCGGCCTCCGATGGGATGACTCGGGTTCGAGTCATTTCCCTCTACGGAAGGGACAGCCCGCCCCCCCTCGAAAGGGCCGCTTGGACTGTGGTTGATACCTGGAGCGGTCCTGATAGTTCTGCCTATTGAACTGCCTGTCCTGCCTGTACGGTTGGTAGCGCTGTTCCTGATCCCTGTCATAGGATTTAAATGAGGTCCTGCGATAGGGGTGACTACGGGGCTCAGCCTTCTTGGTGGATGTAGGCATGGCCTTTTTCTTATCTTTGTTCTCCACCAATATCGGCTCTAAGGAAGACCCGAACAGGTTAGGACCTGTAAAGGGAGCAGCTACCAGAACCCATTTGGCTTTATAGTCAATCTGCCAGTTCCTGAGCCAAAGGAGCCGGCGGGAAGCCACAGAGGTGGCCAGGGCGCTGGAGCCAAATCTAACGGCGTCTAGGGTCGCATCAGCCGAATACTGACACGCTGCCATGATTTTAGTTAAGTCTTGATGGATGCGCTCATCCTGGATCGGTATACGATCCTGGAGTTGGCGGAGCCACATCACCGTCGTGCGGTTGAAGTACGAGGCAGCGGCCGCCGCCCGCACCGCCCATGCGGAAGCCTTATAATTCTTCCGCAAAGTGAGCTCCGCCCTCTTATCCTCCGGCTTAAGTTTGTCTGCCGCATCCCCCGAGACCACCGGGGAAGAGGAGACTAGGGCTGCGATGGGCTGGTCTATAACCGGGAGCTGGAGAGCTTGCACAAATGACTTTTCCATCTTATAGGCGCGACGGTCGTTGCTGCCAGGGGGGGAGAAGTTAGATGGGCGGGCCCACTGGCTAGTGGCCACCTCCAAAAATAGAGGAGGTGCAGGGATCTCCTCCTTATTGGTGGCCGTATTCGAGAACATGGCCATGTCCGGATCCCTGGGAGGTGGGACCGTGGGGTCCCCTGTTCCCACCTTGGTGGTCCTCCTAGCTTTCTTAAGTAAGGGCTTGAACATGGCCTGGAGGAAGAGGTTGGAAGAGGGAGGCGGCTCGGGGGCCACATCCTCCTCCTCAGAGAAACCCCAATCATCCTTGCGTGCCTCCCCCCTGGAGGAGACCTCACTCATGAGTGAGGGTGAAGAAGCCCTAGATCTGGACCTACTAAATGGGGTGACCCTACTGTGATGGTAAGGCCTGTCCCTTTGGGCTATACCCCTAGAAATGGCTGCAGAGATTAAACGTTTTAGATTCTCAGGAAGGTGTTCCAGATCTTCTTCATCACATTCCGAATCATAGTCTGGTGGTACAGGACCCCTACTGGGCCTCCTACTCCTGGCGGGACCTGCAGAGGTTCCTTTCAATGGGTCTTCCCTATCCACCTCTCTAGCCCCAGGGGAAGCAGTAGGGGAGGGTGGGGCCCCCCGCCCCTGGCTCCTATCAGACCTGCATGGGGAAGCAGAAGAAGAGGAAGGACTAAACCCCCTGGCCATGGGTGGAGAGGGACAAGAAGCTTCAGGTCGAGGAGATCTGGATCTAGGCCTGGGATCCCGGGCCTGCCTTTTCTCTGCCCTTTCAATGACTCTTTCAATGGCCCTGGAGCGCCTGAGCTCATCTCTTTGCAGAGCTCTGGATGGCCTGTCCTCTGCAGAAGGCCTGGAAACTCGAGGCCTAGATGGGGCTGTGGGGCCTGCCTTATCGTCGCTTGCCTGGGAAGGCGCGGCCTGTTGCGTTTCTGATCTCGCCGCCATCGCCCCACTCACGTGCTCCAGAGTAATGCAGGCAGTCTCAGCCCTTCTGCTGGTGGGAATCGCCCGCTCCGGGCCTCCTGCAATTCAGACCTGGCGTCTAGGCAGCTTCAGGCCTCTCCACGCCGCAGGCCCGATCCACGTGGCCCAAAATGGCCGCCGGCTTCTTCAGGCGGTCTTTCACAATGGCGCGCCCAAAAATGGCCGCCGACTTCGCCTGTTAACTTCTTTCCTCTTCGGGCGGCCGCTCGCAATGGCGCGCCGCCTCGATCCTCCCCAGTAAGCTCAGCAACACGAAAATCAAGGAAAATCAAAGAAAAACGGCCCCGTGCCGCTGCCGCCTGCTGTAACCAGCCCGGGAGGAGTTGCGGCTTAAAGGGAAAGCCGATCTGCCGCTTTCGCGCCGAAAAGCCCCAGCGCGCTGCGGCTCCTTACCAGGACGATGGGGGGAGGATCAGAAAGCTGCAGGATCGCCTGGCACGCCCGAGACTCCAGGAATCAGCCCGGTGCGATCCGCCCAGGGGAGGGAAGGGATGGAAATGACCCCGCTGAGCTCTCCCAGCCTTCTGAGGACAGTAATAAACTGTCCTGTTAGGCGCAGCTAACAACAACAATTTTTAATTTGGAAAATCCAATTGGTCATCTTATCTGACTAGCTAAACTAACTCCAAAAACTCTCTTACTAGGAACCAAACCTTAGTCATTGGACCGACTGAGAGGAAACTGGGAACCAACGGGAGAAGCCGAAGGTTAAGAAGTTTTCTCTCAGTCAAATGGACCAATCGGGCTGTGATAACCCTTCTGTGACCCCTCCCTCCACTCTACTGGAAAACAAATGAACATTTCATTAAGTGAAAGATCATATAGTCATACTTCAATTTGTGTTGACATCTTTTGTAAGGGAAAAAAACAGGATGTTGCCCAGCAAGTGCTAGCTATAGCAAGCTGCATAAACATTTATGGTGCAGTTAATATACCTCCAAATTGCATTGAGTTGTTAGAAGGAAAGATACAAAGGAGTATAAACTTTATTAAAGGTAAAGGTTCCCTCACACATATGTGCTAGTTGTTCCTGACTCTAGGGGCTGGTGCTCATCTCCATTTCAAAGCTGAAGAGGCTGCGCTGTCCGAAGATGTCTCTGTGGTCATGGGGCCAGCATAGCTAAATGCTGAAGGCACATAGAACGCTGTTACCTTCCCAGCAAAGCGGTTCCTATTTTCCTACTTGCATTTTTACATGCTTTCAAACTGATGGGTTGGCAGAAGCTGGGACAAGTACCTGGAGCTCAATCCGTTACGCAGCGCTGGGGATTTGAAGCACCGAACTGCAGACCTTTCTGATTGACAAGCTCAGTGTCTTAGCCACTGAACCTTGTCCTTATAAACTTTATTACCTTTTCTCAAAGAGTAGATTGATTTTCTTTATGGCAGGTGATGTCAATTAGGTTTATGAACTCTAATAATATTCCTTATTATAAAGATAGGGCTCTTTTCTAAGTGGCAACTGAGCTGGAATTAATTTTATGGTTTATTCAGAGAAACCAGAAAATTAATTTTCCTATCAGATCTTAACCTTATCCTGCAAATAGATGAGATGCAGTAACAATGCAAGTCTTCCTATCCCACAGTGTAGTATGTTTAGAAACCATGTTCGCCTTCAGAATTTTTGATGGAAGGAGTAGATCAGTTTTGCACTATTATAGGACTGACAAAAGGTTTACCAAGTGCTGATAATGCAATAAACCTATTTAATAAGCAATAAATATCATGTTGAGACACATCAGATAACTACTATATTAGAAAACTTAGGTAGGAGACAGAATGAAAACCTACAAGGGAAATAATTAAGCAATTTCTCCGTAAAATGTGAAATTGAAAATCTTATAAAAACATTATTGTAATGGGAAATTCAGAAGAACACAGCACAGCACTGAGGAGAAATAACCAACAATTTATTCAAGGAATTAGAAGAAAGAGGAACCAAAAAGAACGAGAAAGCAAAGATTTTTATAGAAGTAGTGGACTACAGGAAATCCTGGATATTCGATTTGTGCAGTTTTTAAAGAAGCTAGACAGGTCTTTGCCATTAAACATTGTATTATTACTGTTAGGCAAAAATGCCCTTTTCAGCAAAGCGGAATCCATGTTGAAAGAAATGTCCTTCTGGGTTCGACTCCAAGTGGGGAAAAAGACACTGGAGACACGGAGGCTGCTTTGAAATGTAGGAAGTTATCACCCAGCCCTCTTCCAGAAAAATGAAATATCCTAGGAAATATTGATAAGGCAGAATATTATATTTTCCTGGATCTGAAAAAGGGAGAAACACATTTTAAACACAAAGTAAATTCCTGCAGCTTCCTGCCCATCCCCACTTTGTCAATGGGCCATTAAGAAGGCCAAGCTACTCCACTTTACATAATAAAGAGTTCTCCTCTTCAACTCCAGAGTGATGGGATTAAGGCAGGATAATAAGCGTTTACTCAACTGACCACATGGCATCTAAACTCAATCAAACCTGGATTCAAACTCAGCCTAGAGGGTTGCCCTTGCACGGGCCCATGGGAGTCTGGCAACCAATCAGAATACATTTCTTACACAGGAACAGGAAACAGATAGGTGGGGCAGAACAGATTATAAAAAGCCCTGCAAGCCTCTTCTCTTCCCTTCTCTTCTTCTCCATCAACATTGAAGCATGTGATCACCTTTTCTGTTCAGGACTCAAGCCATGTGGTCCTGTCCACCATTAAAACCATCTTTCCAAGCAGCCTGCATGTCTCCAGTGTCTTTTTCCCCACTTGGAGCCGAACCCAGAAGGACATTTCTTCCAACAGAAAGATGGTTTAATGGTGGAGAGGACCACATGGCTTGAGTCCTGAACAGAAAAGGTGATCACATGCTTCAATGTTGGGTGGAGAAGGAGAGAGGAGAAGGGCTGAGATGCTGAAAGTCCCTGGTTTTATGCCCTCTCTGGCCTTTGCTCTTGAGCTTGTATTCTGATTGGTTGTCAGACTCCCATGGGGCAATGCAGGGGCAACTCTCTAGGCTGTGTTTTGAATCCAGGTTTGGTTGAGTTCTCAGATGCCAGGTGATGAGTGGGTGAAGGCTAATCCCATCACCCTGGAGCTGAAAGGAATAACTCTTTATTATGTAAAGGGACTGGCTTGGGCATCTTAATGGCCCATTGACAAAGGGGGATGGGCAGGAAGCTGCAGGGAGCTATTCTGGTTTTAAAACATGTTTCTCCCTTTTCACATTTAGGGAAATATTCTGCCTTTTCAATATTTCCTAGGATATTTCATTTTTCTGGGAGAGGGCTGGGTGATAACTTCCTACAGTTATAAGATAGTACACTGATTAAAGATGGAATATTATAGGGTCTCTCTCTCTCTTTCTCTCATCTCTCACAGTAGTAACTGTGAGAGGGATCTTGGAGTTCTAGTGGACAACCATTTAAATATGAGCCAGCAGTGTGCAGCAGCTGCCAAAAAAGCCAACACAGTTCTAGGCTGCATCAACAGGGATAGAATCAAGATCACGTGAAATGTTAATACCAATTTATAATACCTTGGTAAGGCCACACTTGGAATACTGCATTCAGTTCTGGTCGCCACAATGTAAAAAAGATGTGGAGACTCTAGAAAGAGTGCAGAGAAGAGCAACAAAGATGATTAGGGGACTGGGGACTAAAACATGAAGAACGGTTGCAGGAACTGGGTATGTTTAGCTTAAGAGAAAGAAGGACTAGGGGAGACATGATGGCAGAAGTTGTGAATGCCCCAACACTGGAAGTCTTTAAGAAGATGTTGGATAGCCATCTGTCTGAAATGGTATAGGGTTTCCTGCCTAGGCAGGGGGTTGGACTAGAAGACCTCCAAGGTCCCTTCCAACTCTACTATTGTATTGTATTGTATTGTATTGTATTGTATTGTATCTCTCTCTCCACCCTCTCTCTATATATGTATATGTGGGGAAGGGCTTCTATTGTATTCTTTGGTTTAAGTAGGATTGTGAAGATAGGGAAAGTCAAATTGGGTCTAGTAAGATAAGGCTGGGTTTGATCCTGGACACGTCCAAAGGTTTAGGAGCAAAGGGATGCAGCCTCCATTTTATTTGTAATACCCATTTTTCTCCTCCACAATTATGTTTTGATTTTTTGAATTGAAATGGCAATTTAAAAACACAATTCATATTTAATTTATTGTCCATTAGCTTTCCATAAACCTCTGTGTCACAGTGACACAGCAAAGCAAGGATCCTATTCTTTAAGCCTTTTCTCCATCCTCTGCAACAGTCAGCAGCTAGTATAAATAATGTCATCATGACATAAGCATAGCCTTGGCTAACTGTACATTGCTATCTGAAGAAGCTAAAAGGAGCAGAAGGAAATGAAATAGCTGTGAAAACTATGCTTGTATCTTGGTTCTATGGGAATGTCTTGAAATGAGCTATCAGAACAATCAAAACTCAAATTCCCTATTAATGGGGTTTTGCAAAAGCTTATGTAGATTCCTATGTTGAGTTTGCTTCATGATTAAAGAGATAGTTTATTCTACTCTAATGCATTCTGAACCAGCTACGCAGGAAAAAAAGATACTAATTTATATCTAAATGATGTTATACCTTTACACTGATACTGTTCATTAGTCACAAATGAAAAATAAAACCTTCACAGAATATAAATAATTTAGTATCTTGGTAACAACAGATATGAAAATGGTTCATTCAGGGGCTTTTATTACTCCAGAAGAAATGAACAAATATTAGAATTAATTGCCCTGTACTTATCTCTGGGTAACTTTACATAGGGATTCTACAGGATAGAAAAAAATGTATTAGTCACTAAGGGAAGTCTTTTGCCAAGAGCTCATAAAACAAACTCTGGTTTTCATTTTACTGAATATCTTACTCAATAAGTAGCTTAATAACTATGCAGTAGATAATAAAATAAAACTATTTTTACCAACTTTGTTTAATAACATAAAAACTCATTGTGCAAATTATCTTTCCAAGGTAGTTTTCTTCAGTGAGGGTTTATTTTTCATTTCTGCCTAAATGAAAAGTGTTGAAAAATATGAAGTATTCTAGATAAGAGACAGTGTAATAGAGAAGAGTTGGGCGTAGATGTGGATGATGCCTTTTAAAATATTAATTTGGCTACGAAACAAATTCAGTGCAGAAACGTGTATAGTCTTATGCAAAACGTATTTTATGAAGAATGTGAAGATTGCTTGTCCTCAAATCTGGAATGTAAATTATCTTTCCCCAAATTAATGCATTTTGAAATTAAGCTAACTTCAATAAATTAACTTAATTTCAAAATGCACTAATTTGGGGAAAGATAATTTACATAGTAAAAAATTTATTCCATGCTGTAGATATTTGGCTGCCTGAAGTGTGTGCAGTACTGTAATTTTTCAAGCCTTCTGGCATTTGAATTATTTTTTCATTTCTTCACTGAAGATCATGTTGGGGTTTTTTTTTCTCTAGTACTGGAGAATATTATTCCTTTGATTTTTAAAATACCAAATGGAAATGTTGCCAGTTTGTGATATTGTGGTGCCTGGATATTATCAACCTTGTGGTAACTTCAAGGTAATATTCAAAGGAGAGTTTTGAGTATTCTTAATTTTCAAGGGGATGACTAGAAAGTACAGAAATTGGAAGATGCTGTTGAGTAACAAACTATCTTACTTAGCTTAAAAATCCACAGAGATGGTGACTGTAACCATGAAATGAAGAGATGTCTGCTTCGATAAAGAAAGCCAACGACTAATTTAGGTGAAAAAGTCAAGTGTAAAGACATACTTTGCCAATAATACATACATACGAGCATGCATGCATAGTTATATATATAAACCATGGTATCCCAATATGTCCCCATATTTTAATATGTCTCTGTGTGTAAAACTGGACTATCACAAAGATCGAATGAAGAAAAAACAGTGCCTTTGAATTCTCAGCATAGTACTGGAAGAAGTTGCTGAGAATATCTTAGGTAGCAAGAAAAACAAATAATACAATACTAGATTAGATGAAACCATCCATCTCACAATAAGCGCTAATAATGAAAAAAGCGTAAATATTTTAAATACACAATGTGTCAAAGTAATTGAAAAACAAAATCCTGATGCTTGGAAAAATAAAGACAATAAGAAAAACAGTCCAGCAAAAAATAAGTTAGCCATGTGGCAACACTGTTACTATAACATACAGTAACCCCAAAGCAGTTACTGAAAGACAATCTTAATGAACTCTTATCCTGTAATGAAGAGTTGCAAGCAAAGCAATTACATAACATGACTGAATCCAATTTCCTGCTCAGTACAAGAATCCAAATTCAAGTTTCTCCATCAGATATTTACCCACCCTCTACATGAACAGATATAGGGAAGAACTCAGCACCTTCCTCAGTTTTCCTTTTCAAACTGCTTCTACAATTATACACATTTTTTCTAGGATTCGATCAGAATTTATTTTTCTGTAACCTATATTCACTACTTCATGCACTAAAGTATTAAACATCAGATTTTAGTTTCCTTCTGTGAGACACCCATACAGCTAATCTCCTTGTCTTATTTATTTTAAATCCTGTCCTTTACATTATCCAGATTTTTTTAAATCATATTTTTGTCTTCTTGGTGTTGTACACAGTTTTGTTCATTTCCAGTTTTGATGACCAATTTTTCTTTTTTCTTCCGTAAATCATCAGATCAAACCTTAGGGAATTTCACTTGATGTCTCATTCCAGTTTATGAGAAATCCTTGATGAGTATTCCTTTAAGATGATTTCCAAGCAAGCAGAGACATACAACTTGTGAAAATAAGAGAATAAAGACACGCAATTCTAAAAAACAACAACACCCCTGTATGAAGAAGTCAATGATCTTATTCCTATATATTCCTATTATGGTTCTTTTAACTATAATTTATTGGCTATACCATGTAAAGTAGAATTCCACATGTTATATAAAGCCCTGTAGTGTTATATTGATTTACTCTATTATATAGTATTTCTCCTCTGTTATATCTGCATGTTACTGCATTTAACCTAATTGTTCTGATATGCCTGATGGGTCTCTGACCTATAATAAAATGACTTTTTTTAAAATAACCATGGCTCCCTGAATACACTCCATGGGTAGTCCTTGACCCACGTTCACAAACTGGGACCGGAATTTCCATGGCTTAGCAAGACGGTCGTTAAGTAAGTCGTGCTGATTTTACCACCTTTTCAGCCACGATTGTTAAGTGAAGTGCTGCAGTTGTTAAAGGAACCGTGCAGTCATTTAGCGACTCCAGTTTCCCACATTGACTTTGCTTGTCAGAAGTTGATTGCGAAGATGGCAAAGGGCAATCACATAACAAGGGACGCTGCAACCCTAGTACACACACACGTTGCCAAGTGCGTGAATATTGATCACGTGACCATGGGGGGGGGCGCTGCAAAGGTGGCAAGTATGAGGACCCACTATAACTCAGGTTTTTCCCACCAGTGCCACCGTAACTTTGAACGGCCACCAAACGCACGGACGTAAGCCTAGGTCTATCTGCAGTTGATTTTACACACGTTCGGCCGCGTTTAGCAATTTACATCTCCCCGGAGGGCTGGATTGGCCCTACCAGCTGAAGCAGAACCAAACCCACAGTGACCTTACCGCTCAGCGCAGTGTGGGAAACGAAGTCAAACGAAGCTTTCCTTTCCCGCCCCAGGAAAAGCAGCTCTTAACGGGCCCTTTCCTCCGAGCCCTGGAGGGGCGGTTGCGCGCCCCGCTGCGTTTTAACGGCGGCCGCCCTTGGGACTCGCAGGATTGGCTCCGCAACGCCTCCCCTCAAGTTCCCCCCGGGCTGCGGTTGCTATAGCACCCTCCGCCGCTGCGCCGTCTCCTCAACCTCAACTCCCCCCCCCCCAACCCCGTTAGTGTGTAACAGCAAATTAAGAGGGCTTGCAAAGAAGCCAGGGACTCTACGGCAGGTGGAGCAGAGTGTGCGCGCGAGGCAGCCGGTCGACTCGAGCCAGCCGCCGCTTTCTTCTGCCCGCCGGGCTGATTGACGGCGCGGGGCTGCCATTCAGTCTTCCCTCTCCTCCTGCCTCCCTCCCCTCTTTTTCTTTCTTTCCCCCCTTTCGGCGCGCTCTGCGAAGCGGCGGCATTGGCGGCGCCCAGATTCTTCCCCCTCAGAGCCTGGTGGTCGCGGAGGAAGCCATTTTTTCCCGCGACCCCCTTCCCGAGCCACCCTTCTTCGCTTGCCCCGCGAAAGCGCCGCTGACTCTCCCTCACCCTTGGCCTCCAGCAATTCGGGCCAAGAGAAAGTCCAGCCGAGATGCCCATTGCACACTTGCTGGAATTATGGAAAAAAATAGAGGTGGAAGTGGAGCCCATGGAAACGGAGGTGAGCCCCCCAACCCACCGGACCTTCCCCCCACCCCGACGTCTATCCCGAAGCGTCGCGCCAAGTTCCTTGCATGCAGAATGGGAAGCCGTAAGTCTCTCTCGGGGAAAGGCGGCTTTCTTGAATTTATATAACTGCTTCATGAGGTTTTCGTTGGGGAGGCGGGAAGGGGAAGCGGAGGGGACAAATCCCCCCCACTCCCTGTAGAACTTCAGAGCGCCCCTTGCGTCGTCCCTCATTTCTTCGGAAATTCCACTTGTTGATGCCGTTCAGAAGACGACCGGCAGCGGCAGGGGGGGGGGGGGGAGTTTGAGGATCAGCATGGCAGAGCGATTGACTTCGTGCCTCTTCATCGTTTCTCAGCCTTTCTCGTCTTTCCCCGCCAGCGAAAGCGATTGTTTTCTATCCGCATTGCATTCCTTCTGCGCAGGGATCGATGCGGGAACGGCATGAGTTGTGTGCGTCGTATAAAGTTGATTTTTCGTGTGTTCACACAAGAACTGCTTCAAGCGCCTCGAAGCTGCCTGCCAGGCTTCCAGCCTCCCCTAATCAGATTGGGTGTGTTACAACTCCCGTTCTCAGCAACAGCGTACTCCCATGTGCAGTGGTGTATTAATCATTAAGCAGACTAAACACGTGCTTAGGGCATTAGGCCCAAGGAGGCGCCACAAAGTTGAGAAAGAAAGAAAAACCAATGAAGATTTGTACACTATGTACAAAGGACGGGGGCACCAAGATTTGTCAGTGCTTAAGGCACCAGTGAGCCTTAATCCACCACTGCCCATGTGCTCCACCCAGTATGAAGATAACAATGGTAGAAATGTACTTATTAACCCCCAAAGGGGGCCTTTATGCTGCCCAGTATTCCCACAGAAAGCTAACATCAAAGGCAGAATACATTTAAAGAAGAGAACTCCTACATTAGCATAGAATTGCTTGTTCTACAGATGCTTGCTCTTTGTGCCTTTTGTCATAGCTACTCCAGTTTATGAGGATAGCTGCCATGCAGTTTTCTAAGAAGTGTCGAATAAAACAATAGCGTTTTAAAAATAAACACCTAAGCTTTTGTGGAAAACAATGTGTCAGCTTCATGGAGCAGTGCCCCACTCTAGGAACATATATCCTTGCATGTTTGTGGATAATTGTTTCTAGTTTGTTGTTTGTGTGAATACTAGCTACTTAGCGGAGGAAAATAATAGCAGAACATGAGTTATTGTCATCTTGACAATAGATATTCACAAATTAACCATAAGATGTGATACATACTTTTTTAATGAGTGAGTTGATTAATACATGCTATATAGAAGGATCTTTAGTTTTCTGTTTAACCCATGAAAATTAACTTTTATCTCTTACTAGCTCAGTTGATGAACCTTTTTTTCCATAATTCTTTTGCTCCAGGCCACCTCTAGGTTACTGATTGATTGTCATGAGAAGCTGAGGAATTCTTCCTTTGGTTTTGAAACAGTCACATTTTGATGTCAGATTTGCCTCTATTTCTTAAAAGGAAATATTATCAATTTATTTCAGCAGCCAATAAACAAGACTTTCAAGTTCTGGTTTCCAACAAGTGGTTCCTGTCTTATCCATTATATGAAAAGAAGTGGTTGTTTTTCTTCTGTCACTTGTTTGACTATAATAGGTCAGGGGTGTCAAACTCATGGCTCATGGGCCAGAAGCATCACATGCAGGCAAGATACATCACGCACTGGCCACGCCCACCTCCAGTTTAGCAGGGGAACGTTGCAATACGTCACATAATGCCATCATGATGCAGTGAGTTTGACACCCCTGTAATAGGTGTTTGTAAAAGTGGTGTCTCATTTTAAAATAACATATTTACATGATTTGGTTGATACTTGATTATCAATCTCTACAACATGAATGCTTTTTAAATCTGAACTATCAAAATTATTACTTTGTCTTGAAAGTACCTTGATGATTACAAAATTTTGATTTATACAGACTGGAAATTAATGTATATAGGACAACAAATCATGGATCTGATTCTGATGAGTAAAATAATAATAGATTTTAAAGTACTGATTTCTTTAAAATTGAATACTTTTTTCTTTTTTTCTGTCACATATCAATATTCTACAATAATGCAATTTGACAGAAAGGATGCCTTTTTAGTTATATAATATTTTAATATATGAAAACAAGGTTTCAACCTTTCAAATGTTACTAGGAAGTAACTTGTACTGACCCTAATTAGATTTGCTTATCAATAAACAAAAAGGATGGAGCTTAAATTACTGAGGCATTCTTGCAGTCTCATATACAAACTGATAGTTTAAAATTGTTTTAACTGCCCAATTTTTAAGTGTGGCAAGGACACTAAGTGCAATATTTTAATTCATGAACATTTAGATAGCTTGAACTTGTTCTTCTGAGACATTATTATACTGATCTAAGGATTTTTTAATTTAAAAAGCTGGGAATTTACAGTAATAAATTCATGAGTGCAACATTCACTATTACAATACATCTGAGCATTTTGTTTCATATGGTTACACACTATGTTGTCTTGAACCATAATCTGTAGTATTTAGAAGTTGATGTATAATAGGAATATCTTCAAAAGTGGGAATTTGCTGCACTGAGAGAAAAAGGTGTTATGTTCAAATTTTAATACAAGAATTATGATCTTCAACAAAACATTATTTTGAGATGGGAATATATAAAAAGAATGCAGGAGCTAAATCAGATGCTCAAAATATAATACGTCCTACATTGATTTGAAAATAATTGGAATTACATTTAGTAATTCTTCTACTACTGTATATATTTCTTATAACATATGGAGGAAAAACTAAAAGTTTCTTAAGTGCTGTTGATTTAATTTGCCTCTTTCTATTTCTGATTGACAGATCAAACAATTAGATCAGAAAGTTAAAGCCATTAATTTCCCTGAATGCAGCCAAACCTCTTGTTTTGAGACAGACAAAATAATCTGCATTAGCAAACTACTTGAGAGTTTATGCCAAGACTGAATGGTGAATTAAAGAAAAATGGGTCAATGACTAATATACAATAGCTACATTTTCGCATATTACAGCTAAGGAAAATGCTAGATTGTTTATATCAGAAGTAGCCCAATGAAGGTTCATCTATAATCCCTAAAACTGTCAGTTCAACTAATTGAGAGGGAGAATCCTACTATGATAAACATTCCTATTTCTAATCTAGTAGTCTTACTCAGTGACTAGATAGAATATACTTTTTTGGAAGTAAAATTGTACTGAAGGGAAACAGAAATCAGTACCTTGGATAGTTCCCAGGGACATTGCCAGTGGAAGCCTAGGATTCTCAATAAAACTACATGCCATAACTTTCTGACCACTGTTTCTAGAGATACTAGAGTTTAATATATTTAGATCCAAATATTATTCACCCCATCAAAGGTATCAGAATCAACACTTTTTCCCATGCCAAATTGACTTTATAGAGAAAACTAATTTAAAAATTGGGGGGGGGGGGAATGTTAATAAGGAAGAATTGGATAGAAGCAGGGATATTGACTTTGGATCAACTGACAGCTGATAAAGATTATTTTTCAACAGTCTCAATGTTAAGAATTAAATATCATCTATCAGATATAACCAAATGGCAATAATTACAGTTACAACCATTTGTTAACAACCTCATTTGGACAAGCAGCATTTTAAGCTTCTGAGACACATGAGATACTAGAACAGCTTGTTCAATTCTGTAAAACAACTGGTTAAATCCTTTAAGACTTAAAAAAACCCTACTATTAGATTCATAGATATTTTTATCAATAAATCAATTTGATATTTGGATGTTTAGAAATGAGTGGAATAAATAATTAAAGGTGCCTGTATTGTCTAGTCAATGTGAGAGTATCTTAGCTTGTATAGCAAGAGCATCAATGGGCCTCAAATTACACAACAAAAAACAATATTTAGAAGACTGTCAATAACACTTATCCAGCCACCAATGTGGCTAATTTGATTCACTCTAGAAAAGCTTTAGAGTCTGATAAAGCTTTTTTAACCACTTTTGGCAGGGAATTGGATGTTATATTAGAAATTCACATGACTTGGGGAATAATGGAAAGACTTTGTTTAAGAGAGGCCTAAAAATAGAATTAATTGACTTTTCTTTTAAAGAGCAGTATGAACTTCATTCAAGATGCATTTAAAAAAAACAGAGAGGCTGAGGGTCATAGAATCAGCAACCTGTAATTGCTGCCCCTGTATAATCCCTGCTCCCATTTTCCCACAGTAGAAAATGTGGCAGGCCTGAAGTGCAAAAGGTAAAAGATGGCTTCCAGATCTGACATTCTCATTGTGAAAGCAAATCAGCACATCTGCAAGAGTGCTTTCAAATGTAAATGTTTGTATTTTGCTGTAATAAAATATTTCTTAGAATCCCATGATACTTTCTAATATTTTACTATCTTTTCACAACATTGACAATTTGATATGAGTTCTTTATGGCATTCAGATTATTTGGTTCATCTTTGTTTATAAAGAGTAAGAACGGAGTATCACAGGGACCCCTGGAAGGAGGTGCTAAATGTGTGTGTGTGTGTGTGTGTGTATATGTGCATGTACAGTATATGTACAGTGGAACCTTGGGTCACGAATGCTGCTGACCATGACCAAATTGGATGCCTACCAAAAAATCCTCTAAATGTTTCACTCTGTTCACAACGCATCCTCGGGTGGCGATCAATCACAGCCGCAGCGATTTCCCCTTCCGCACCTTTTTTTGTGTCCCCATGCACAATCAGTCTTGCTTCCAGTCACGACCAAATTGGGTGCTGACCGAAGTCCTGGAATGGATTATGGTTGTTACCGGAGGTTCCACTGTATGTGCTTGTGTGTGTGTGAATCTTTGATCTAAAGAAGGCTGAACTGCTGCCTTATTTTTTAAATAATTATTAGTCACATTTATATAAACTAATCAACTTTCAGTCATTTTAGAAGTATTTCTTCTGTGCAGGTGCTATATTTTCTATGAAGTAACAGAAAATACCTCTAATCTACTACATTACTGTTGCCACTTTATTCATATATTAAAATGGGAACAATATGAAGGAGTCCATCTCTTTATGAAAAAGTAGAATATCTCTAAAATAGTGGTATTAGCTTTAAACAATTCTCTTTTTTTCATAAAGAACTAAAAACATTTAAGTGATCTGTTTGTTACATTCCAAGTTGTATAAAAGGTTCAATGGGATGTTGGACACACGCACTCCTGACCAAAGACAGAAATTTAGGGTGTATGTATGTGTGCATTTTGTGCCATCAGTACATCTAAAAGTACGTCTGATACATCGGAATTTTTCCTATTTTATGTACTATATCTTAGAAATGGGAACAAAATTGTAACAAGGCTTAAGGAAGTATTATTATTTCAGAGCTTGTCCATTGAAAATTTGAGTCCAAATGATATAACATGCCCAAATCTGATTGTGTGTGTGTGTGTGTGTGTTTGTGTATAAAGATTGAGATTGTCTTGGCAACTTTTTAGTGAGGTCTCACTCGCCATCTTCAGGCTGGGTTTTGGGCACTTTAAGCCCAAAACCCAGCCTGAAGATGGCGAGTTGTACCTCGCTGAAACGTTGCCAAGACAATCTCAATTTACACAGGAAAAGACCCGAATACATCAAGACGTGTGTGTGTGTGTGTGTGTGTGTGTGTGTATAGCTGCTACTATTGATTTATTTTTATTGAATATTTTCTTAAATACAGTATATGAATTAAACTTTTCTTACTATATCTATGTAAAAATAAGTGTTACTGAATAGTCAGATTTTCTCCATGCTTTTAGCTATAATTTAGTACTGTTTTTTTTTAAAAAAAATCATACTCACCAAAGAGAATTATCATTTTTATCCTATATAGGAGGCTTTTACTTTTTATTTATAGTAAAGGATGGACAGGAGAGGAGTGAACAACTTCAAGTTAATCACCCAATTTTTTTGGAGTATAAGACACACCTTTTCCCTCCTAAAAGAGGGTGAATATTTGGGTGTGTCTTATACACCGAATATAGTCCTGCCCATACGCCGGTTCCCAGCCTTTGGCCATTTTCAGCCTCCGCACATCATGTTTTAGAACTGTTCCAGGCTGCAGGGATTGCAGACCATCGCTGTCTTCGTGCCTCACATTTGTAGCCTCTGCGCCTCTTATTTTCAGCCTCCGAACGCTCTGTTTCAAACCCATTCAAGGCTATGGGGATCGCCAGAGCACATCACTGCAATTTCCACCTCCGTACATCACACTTTCAGCCTCTGTGCATTTTTGGCCTCTGCACGCCCCATTTTTGGCCACCGCCACTGATCCTGAAACTGCCCAAAAATGTTACACGCAGAAGCCCAAAAGCCAGTCTGGAACAGCTGCTGCCTGGTGAGACCGGTTCCACATCATACCTGCTGTACTCACCAGAGCTGTTGAGTGGATCAGTTGCATGTTTGAAGCTGCATTTCAGCCCCAAAGAGGCACATGCACTCACAACCAGTGAACTGGTTGTTAACATTCACTTCTGGGAACAGCTGATTGGGGGTATTCCAGAATTTTTTTCTTATTTTCCTCCCCCAAACTAATGTGGGTCTTATTCTCTGGAGCATCTTATACTCTGAAAAATATGGTATTTTAAAGTATTATAAATCCCTTGATTTTACAGGAATAATATTGCCAAATCAAGTCAACTTGACTTGATTTGGCAATATTATTCCTGTAAAATCAAGGGATTTATAATACTTAGCTTTGGCTAATATTTTCAGGAATAGCAATCTGATACTCCAGGTGCATATTATTTCTCACAATCTGATGATAGAGGTTATGAAATGTTGACTGTGATGCTGGTAGGCTTGGATTTGAATTTGTAAGTCAGCCAGCACTGCCACAAAATCTACAATGATGAATTACAGTTTATGAATTTTTTACAAGATTATTATGAAAATATAATGGAATAGTCCCATATACGTATATGCTGCTCTGATCTTGCTGCAGAGAAGGAAGCTACCATGACAAACAAAATATTAGTATTGTAACCACCCACTCGTTCTGAATGAAACAAAATTTATTGTTTTTACATAATTGTGCAACGGTACTTGATTTTTTTAAAAAAACTACATATGCGTTGCCATTTAAAGAATTGTCGTATTTTTTGGATTGTAAGACGCACTGGAGTATAAGACGCACCAAGATTTTGAAGAGGTAAATTTTTTTAAAAAAGTTTTTGCACTCTGCAGGCCTTGTTTTTTGTGAAAAACAGGACATGCAGAGAGTTTGAGAGGCCTGCCAAGTGCTCCTGGGGGCTGGGGGAGGTAAAAACGAGCAACAAACAGCCCATTTTAGCAAAAGTAGGCTCATTTTTTTTGCAAAAAAACAGGGCATGGACAGGGCCGGATTTAGATGAAAAGAGGCCCTAGGCTATTCCACTTATGGGGCCCTTTCACCTCCCATTTTTAAGTTTGTAAATTACATGAGAGATAATAAAATACATCATTACTGTGATATATATCAATATATTAAATGAAACATGTTGTAATTGGTACTAACCTTTATAAAAAATGTGGCACGGATAATAAATAAAAATAAAAGGCTCCTCTTGATCTTGAGGCCCTAGGCTGAAGCCTAGTTAGCCTATAGGAAAATCCGGCCCTGGGCATGCATAGGCTTTGGGAGGCTTGTAGAGTGCTCCTGGGGGCTGAGGGGCCAAAAACAGGCAAAATTGCCCATTTCCCCCTCATTTCCACCCTCCCCAGCCCCCAGGAGCACTTTGCTGACCTCCCAAAGCCTATGCACGTCCATTTTTGCAAAGGGGGCGGGGTTTCAGGAGGCCAAAAATGTTGTCTTCAGTGTATAAGATGCACCCAAATTTTCACCCTCTGTTTTGGGGGGGAAATGGTGCGCCTTGTACTCTGAAAAATACGATACATGACTTATATAAGATCATAAAAGTATTTCTTTTTTCTTTTTAATTGCTAGTCAGCAGCAGATGATACCAAGATGGATGATGAGTTGGAAGAGTCTACAAATGAGGTATTTCTATTAGTCATACTGTTTTTGATGTATGGGACATCTTCATTTGTAAAAACAATTTTGTTGAGATACTGTTGGATTCAATGGAGGTGGACAAGATACATTGTCTCTTGAGTTGAGTTCACTACCTATTGCACATTTCTGTGTTATTTTCTTGACTGCAATACAGAAGTGTTTTTCCATTATCTTCTTCCAGGAAGGTTTTCTTTTAATGTGTAAATTAAAAATTGTAATTTCCCACTTTAATCCATAGCCTTGCTTTTTCTGAAAGTCTGCACCAGTGGTGAAATTAAATTTTTTGACTACCGGTTCTGTGGGCATGGCTTGGTGGGCATGGCAGGGGAAGGATACTGCAAAATCTCCATTCCCACCCCATTCCAGGGGAATAATACTGCAAAATCTCCATTCCCACCCCACTCTGGGGCCAGCCAGAGGTAGCAGTGGCCAGTTCTCCGAACTACTCAAAATTTCTGCTATTGGTTTTTCAGAACCTGCTGGATTTCACCCCTGGTCTGCACCCTAATATTAATCAGATTCTGGTCTTATTTTGTTTTCTTGAGATCAGCCAAGTTGAGTATTACTGTCTGAAATGCCTTCTGAAACAATCAGCGCTTTACTACGTCATAAGGATGAACATCTGGCAGGACCCAGAAGTAGGGCCTTCTCTGTCATGGCCCCCATTTTGAGACTCTTTCCAAAGTCCTAAAGATATGGTTTTGCTGATGGGCCTGGGGAAACCAAGAGTGGGGTGGAGGCCATCAAGTGGCTTGTTTGATTGATTGTTGTTCCAGGGAGGTGGGGGTTATTTGTTTTTTTTATCATTTATGTATTATGTATTTTTGTGAGCTGCTCAGAGTCACTGAGAGGGAATGGCAGCCATACATTTTTTCTTAACTAATTAATTAAAATAAGTAGTGTTAGGATTGGTCCAGTCTTTTCAAAGAGAATATCCCACAATTCAGATCTTGTGATTAAGACACAGTTGTTCCCCCAAACATTGCTGTTATTATGCACTCCTCACCTGTAAGTTATAAATAATTCCAGGGTTCAGTTTTAATTTTCTTCAGAAGAGAATTTCAGGACATGGTGTCCTTGTGTGTGTTATAAATCAAACAGAACATAATGGAGCAAATCAATACTGCATTCTTATCAAAGAGGACACATAACTTTGCTGAGATAATTTCCAGAGTCAAAATTCTTCCGGCTTCTAGAAATCAAGTTTCAAACTATAGAGCAAATGCTCCTTCCTTTCTGAATTATATCCTGCCTCCAGTTCTAACTGACCATTAGTATATTATCTATGTTGTATTTATATACATACATTATGGGATCTTCCTTCCCAAAATTAATCAGTTTCTCTTTCATGAGTTTTAGATAGCATTAAATCGTTCCTCTTTCACATTGAGTTTTTGGGGAAACAAGTTCTTTTGCTTATAGTTTTAATATACAGATAGCAAGGCTATTTTTACTCTAAACTTCCTTGCAGATATTGTGAAAGAAAGGCAGCACATAAATATTTCAGATAATGTATACCTTTCTCTCAAAATTGGAGTAGTTATGTAGGAGGCATGTGTTACAAAATTTGTATAGGACCGTATATGTAATGGCATAGCAAAGATATTGAACTTTAACTTTAACTTTAACTTTATTGGATTTCTAAACCGCCCCTCTCTCAAAAGAGACTCGGGGCGGTGTACAGTCATATTAAAATAGTTAAACAGTAAATATACATGTTATAAGTATAAAATAAATAAATTAAACATAGGACTGGAGGAGGTAGTAGAAGTTCCCTGTACAATTTAGTTAAGTTAGAATAAAATTTTTAAAAATTTAAAAAGTTAAAAACATTAACCTTAAAAGCTGTCCCAAATAAAATATCCGCCAGGAGGTAAGAGTAGAACTATAAGTGGGCCAGGCTGGCTAACCGGAACAGGTGAGTCTTAAGTTTTTGTCGAAAGGAGCGGAAGTCGGTAGTAGTTCTAATATGAAGACCTTCCTCCCCATTAAGTGAGGAGTATGATCAATAATTTTCTAACTATTTTATAGTAACTCAGTACTCAGTAATAATACATTACTACTGTATTACTTAATATATAATTAAGATATAAGTAAGGTTCCACATTTAGGCAAGGAAAACAAAATGCACAGGTATAATATATGTGGTACCTTGCTCAACAGTGGTGACTGTGAAAGGGATCTTGGAATCCTAGTGGACAACCATTTAAATAAGAGCCAGCAGTGTGCAGCAGCTGCCAAAAAAGCCAACACAGTTCTAGGCTGCATCAACAGAGGGATAGAATCAAGATCATGTGAAGTATTAATACCACTTTATAATGCCACACTTGGAATACTGCATCCAGTTTTGGTTCCCACGATGTAAAAAACATGTTGAGACTCCAGAAAGAGTGCAGAGAAGAGCAACAAAGATGATTAGGGGAATGGAGGCTAAAACATACGAAGAACATTTGCAGGAACTCAGTATGTCTAGTTTGATGAAAAGAAGGACTAGGGGAGACATGATAGCAGTGTTCCAATATCTCAGGGGTTGTCACAAAGAAGAAAGAAGCAGACTATTCTCCACGGCACCTGAGGGTAGAACAAGAAGCAATGGGTGGAAACTAATCAAGGAGAGAAGCATCTCAGAACTGAGGAGAAATTTCCTGACAGTTAGAACAATTAATCAGTGGAACAGCTTGCCTCCAGAAGTTGTGAATGCCCCAACACTGGAAGTCTTTAAGAAGATGTTGGATATCTATTTGTCTGAAATGGTGTAGGGTTTTCCTGCTTAGGCAGGGGGTTGGACTAGAAGACCTCCAAGGTCCCTTCCAACTCTATTATTCTATTCTATTCTATTCTATTCTATTCTATTATTACAATTGTATGCGCCCAACTCTCAATAACGTTACTTTATTAGAATAGATTATGTATGCATTCATGTTCATCCATTCATATACAGTATATGCAAGGTACATAATAGAGGTAGAGTGTAAAGAGAGATCAGCCTAGAGTCCCTATGTACCACAAGATAACTAAATCCCACCCCCCTTGAGTGGGACCCTTATCTAACTAAACAGATGTGGATTGTTAGTTGAAAAGATTCCTGTGCATAGGCTTATAGCAATAAATCAGTTTAATTGAAACTTCACATGTGGACCTAGCCTTTTGTGCCTGACAAATCTTAGTTTTTTATACCTTATGTTTCCATCTTTTGCACACTACCGGTGATCTGTGCTTATGTAGGATTATTTATTATTTATTTATTTAATTAGCACTTCTAGGCCGCCCCCTCTCCCAAAAGGGACTCGGGGCGGTGTACAGTCCATATCAAAAACATCATACATAAAAACAATTAAAATTATTAGATGGATAAATACATAAATAAGAGGAGGATAAAATAGACAGAACTGTAATTGCTAAATAAATAATTTAAAATATACAAAATTTAAAACCCCAGTGTCCTATAAAATTAAGTCCCCTAAAAAACCAGTAGGAAATATATATGCCAGGAGGTGACGTTAAGAATTATGCCAGGCCAGCCAGTCGGAACAGGTGTGTCTTCAGTTTCTGCCGGAAGGAGCGGAAGTCAGTAGTGGTTCTAATGTCGGGGGGGGGGGAGGTCATTCCAGAGGGTTGGGCCCATCACAGAGAAGGCCCTACTCCTTGGTGTCACCCGTTGGCATTGCCTAGTGGACGGCACCAGGAGAAGCCCCTCCCTGTGAGAGCGAATTGGCCGCAGGGATGTGTGTGGGAGGATGCGATCCCGCAGGTAACTAGGCCCTATGCCATGGAGCGCTTTAAAGATGGTGGTCAAAACCTTGAAACGCACCCGAAAGACCACAGGTAGCCAATGCAGCTCGCGCAGGAGCGGTGTTACGTGGGAGTACCTAGTACTCCCCATGACTGCCCGCGCGGCTGCGTTCTGGACTAGCTGCAGTCTTCGTGCGCGTCCCAAGGGAAGCCCCATGTAGAGAGCATTACAGTAGTCCAGGCGAGACGTCACCAGTGCATGAGTGACCGTGCGTAGGGCATCCCGGTCCAGAAGGGGGCGCAATTGGCGCACCAGGCGAACCTGGTGGAACGCCCCCCTAGCCATGGCTGCCACATGGTCGTCCATTGACAGCCGGGCATCTAGGAGGACGCCCAAATTGCGCGCCCGTTCCACAGGGGGCAGTTGTTCGCCCCCTATGGCCAGCATTGGAGTCAGCTGACTGAACCGAGGTGCCGGTAGCCACAGCCACTCAGTCTTGGAGGGGTTGAGTTTGAGTCTGTTGTCCCCCATCCAGACCCCGACGGCTTCCAAACACCGGGACATCACTTCGACGTAGTGTATTGTAGAAGTATTTATTTCATTTAACCTACATTAAAGACATGGGACTGGGTGTAGATTTAAAAGAATGCAATAAGGAGGATTTGGAAATTGCTATTAAAATGTATATGGCTATCAATACTGTTTCTATTTCCAATATTGTAAAAGGGGATGTTGAAGTAATTTGACGCTATATATAGCAGTAGCACTTAGACCTATATACCACTTCACAGTGCTTTACAACCTTCTCTAAGCGGTTTACAGAGTCAGCATATTGCCCTCAACAATCTGGGTCCTCATTTTATCGACCTTGGAAGGATGGAAGGCTGAATCAACCTTGAGCTGGTGAGGATTGAACTCCTGGCAGTAAGCTGAATTAGCCTACAATACTGCATTCTAAACACTGCAACACCAAAGTTCTTATATGATCAACAACCAATTCCCACTCAAAATGATATGCACTATATGTTTTAGACTACAGTCTGCCATGTAGACTACTGTACATTCACAACAATGTCAAACTATATCCATGATGGATTTACATTATCCAGCAACAGGTATTCAAGTCACAGGGCCACCATTCATATTGAGAGTTTCTCTAGCCAACAGCAGGTACAAGTAAGTCCTCATCTTACAACAGTTCATTTAGTGACCATTCGAAGTTACAACAGGATTGAAAAAAGTGACATATGACCTTTGTAGCATCCCCTGTTGTCATGTGATCAAAATTAGGATGCTTGGAAACTGACTCATATTTATGACAGTTGCAATGTCCTGGCGTTGCATGATCACCTTCTATGACTTTCTGACAATCAACGTCAATGGGGAAGTCAGATTCACTTAATAACCATGTTACTTAACTATTCCACTGTTTCACTTCATGACCGTAGCAAAACAAGTTGTAAAGTGGGGCAAAATCATTTAACAACTGTTACACTTAACAACAGAAATGTTGGGCTCAATGGTGGTTGTAAGTTGAGGGCTATCTATATATGGATGTGTGTGTATCTATACATAAGACACATATACCACTTTGGTATATTGGTTAAGATCAGTCTAGCATTTGGTATATTGGTTAAGACCAGTCTATTTAAATTGAGAGACTGAGAGTTCTAGTCCCACCTTAGGCAGGAAGTCATCTTGGGATCACCATTCCCTCTCAGCCCTAGCAAGAAGGCATAAGCAAATAACTTCTGTAAATGTTGCCCTGAAAACTACAAAGACCTGTCCATGTAAACAGTACAGGTAGTCCTCGACTTACAACAGTTCATTAGTGACTGTTCAATAGCACTGAAAAAAGTGATTTGTGATCATTTTTCATTCTGACAACCAGGGATGGGCTGCTATAGGGTTCTCCCAGGTTCACGAGAACCCTCATCTAATGTTATGGCTGGTTCAGAGAACCTCCAAATACCAAACCTGGCTGACCCCACCCACCCCGCCTCTCCCAGGAGTCTCTACATGGCCCATTTTGGATTTGAGGTAAGTGCAGGGCCCACACGGAGGCTCAGGGAGGTGGGGAAATGGGTCTCCCAGAAGGCTGGAAATGGGCCCGTTTCTAGCCTCTGGAAGGTCTCCAGAACCTGGGGGAAGCAGTTTTCGCCCTCCCAGAGGCTCAAGGAAAGCCTCTGGAGACTGGGGAAGGCAAAAATGCCCCCTCCCCCACTGGTGCAGGAGGCCGACTAGGCCATGCCCACTATGGCCATGCCTACCCAACAACCGGGGCAGATAACCCTTTGCTTAAATTTGAGAAGTCCATCCCTGCTTACAACCATTGTGGCCTCCCCATGGCCATGTGATCAAAATTCAAACGCTGGACAACTGACTCATATTTATGATGGTTGCAGCATCCCGGGGTCATGTCATCACCTTTTGTGACCTTCTGATAAGCAAAGTCAATGGGGAAACCAGATTCACTTAACAACCGTGTTGCTAACTTAACAACTATAATGATTCACTTAAGAAATGTGGCAAGAAAGGTCATAAAATGGGGCAAAATTCACTTAACAAATGTCTCACTTAACAATGTTGGGCTCAATTGTGGTTGTAAGTCGAGGACTACCCGAAGACAAAAAGTTACCCAGTTATATAATACAACATGTCAATCCTTCATGAACGAAGGCCTATAATTCTTCTCATTTCTGTTGTCATGCCGACAATAATCTATTCCAAATATTCTGTATTTGCATAATATTAAACTCAGCAACAATAGAGAGATCAGTATAAAATATTTAGACAGTTTTTATTCATAAACCTAAGGGAATTTCCATGTCTACTTATTAACCCTAACCCAATATATTGTTTTTAAATTGATTTAAGAATTATACATGACAACGCTTGATCGTTTATATCCATTCTCTTTACTTACCTTCGCCCAACTCAGTACGAACAGCAAAAGTAGGTCAGGTTGTTATCAAGATGCTGATTTCCCATTCAAATTTCAGTTGATTTTATGCTGTGCAACCTTTGATGGAGTAGAGTATTTCTCTGCAGCTGCCTGCAGAGAATTATTCCAATTAACTATATGTGAAAGTGAATTTATTGAACCGCTTGCTGACAGTAGTATGTGGTTTGGGGTATTAGGATAGAATTCCTACTTGTGAGACTGGAGGCTAACAACGATCCAGGACTGGACAAATATATATATATATATATTGTTTATACAGCATTCATATCAATACAGTATGTTGACAGTCACGATCATGGTTTATTTCTCTCTCTCGTCGTGCCTAACTTGATTCTATAGCTATTGGACTGAACCTGAAATTTATAAACTTTTTTCAACAAAAATAATTATTATATTTATGATTATGGTAACCAGCATGTTGTTCATTTGAAACTTCCTGATGGATAATGCATCTACACAGAGGACGAGATAGAGGGGACATTTCACATAGAGTATGGGTGGAATTCCAGCACAGTTCAAGGTTGGGAAATGATATATGCAGTAAGCTAAAGTTGAGCAACAGCATAAAATGTACACACTCAGCACAATGAAGCACCAGAATGTCTGAGTTCTAAATAAAAGAAAAAGCTAATCTAAACAAATAAACCCTGTAATGGCCTAGCATGGGGATTTGGTTCCTGTGATACACAAAGTTAACAGCTGGGTACCAAAACTACCTAAACCTACTTTAGTCATGTTTAGAGAATAGTGCAAACCCACCTATGTTTTGAATTGCCTATTACAGCTTTAGGTTGGGGGATGGGGGAAGTTAATAAGACTTTAAGCTGTTAACTGATACAATACCATACTGTGAGATCATTGGAGAGATACTGTATGTCTAATGATATAAAATATTTATATCAGGAGCTCCTGCTTTTATGAATATTGATTTTCTTTCCCTTCCTGTGGTTTTTTCACTATATTATTGTCAGGGTTTGTTGCAGAAATCACATCCAGAAAGCACACACAGATAACTGATTCAACAGGAGTCATTAACTTTTTTATATACATATTAACACATGAGTAAATGTACAATACCAATAGTGGATTCTCCAACATGGTAGTAGTTACAGGCAGAGGAGTGATTGGTTTCAGTTCAGAGTTCAGAGCTTAATACAGACAAAGAGAACCTCCTCTATACAGGGCAGTTAAGCTAAGCCTAAACCACACCCAGCCTCCTTGATGTCTCCGCTCCCAAACAGCCCTCATTGGCTGACTTAGTTGCTATGCCTATACATTGGCTGGCCTTTGTTACCATGTCCTATTCCAGCCAGTCCCAATGGCTGACGTGTTGCTATGTCCTATTCCAGTTCATGAATATTCTGACAATTATGCTTTTTGGGTTTAGCAATGTTGCATGTATGCATATAATACACATTGAAACAATGTTAGATGCCAATGCCATGCCAATGTCACAAGTGTTAAATTATGACTGGTTTCAAATTCAACATTCATTGTGCCCTCTCTATTGACAACAAATACTTTGATGGAATAGATGCTTGCAGGAGAAGGAAAGGAAGAGGTGATTTGGGAGTGG
The DNA here is from genome assembly GCF_964273705.1 of Natrix helvetica. Classification (NCBI taxonomy): domain Eukaryota; kingdom Metazoa; phylum Chordata; class Lepidosauria; order Squamata; family Natricidae; genus Natrix; species Natrix helvetica. The sequence goes on along the minus strand of NC_138552.1, from coordinate 215,249,206 downwards.
TTGTTGTTGTTTACCGATAGTTTCCCTTTTTCTCAGAGAAAGGATGGAGAACCTTTGGAATTGTTTGATAAGAGGAAAGGAGGATTGCATTAAAAAAAAGAGACTGGTGAATATTGCCACCTCATGCCACGTTCATAGGAGAAGGATCTGCATAGCAGGAATGAGTGCAGGGAGGAAGTTTAAAATGTCAAGATGGTTGCCAAACCATGCAATCGGTGCCCTGTCCTTGTCTTTGTGCATCACAATGCGTCTAAAAAGAGATGGTTTCAGTTGCACGGTTGTCATCACCATCTTGACTTTTTGATCTGCTCCCTCCCTTCACTCCTGCTCTGATCCGGCAGCCATGAATAAATAAAGTGGCGATGTTCATTAATTTCAGTTGGTCCCAGGCTTAGATTCAAATATTAAAAGCAGTCGTGATTTCATGTTATATACGAATGCTTCCAATACAGATGTCCTACAGTCATTTAACTCTTTAAAATGCATATGAAATAAGGCAGTCAACCATTTAAAGAACTCTAAAGCCATATTTTGGCTTTAGAATGTGAGAATGTGAGAACGGCAGGAAGGTGGAATGTGAGGTTGGAAGGAAAGAGACTGGTGAACGGGTGAACTGAGAGGATTGGAAGGAGTGAGCTGGTGAGCTGGTGGGATCGCATCCTACCACACACTTCCCTGCGACCGATTCGCTCTCACAGGGAGGGGCTCCTCCGGGTGCCGTCCACTAAGCAATGCCAACGGGCGGCACCTAGGAATAGAGCCTTCTCTGTGATGGGCCCAACCCTCTGGAATGACCTCCCCCCCGATATCAGAACCACCACCGACTTTCTCTCCTTTCGACGAAAACTGAAGACTCACCTGTTCCGTTTAGCCGGCCTGGACCATTCATAATCTTATTATACCTCCTGGCAGATATATTTTAACTGGGTAATTTTAATTGGGTATTTTTTAGGATTGTTGATATACTGTTTTTAATCTACTTTACCTTGTACAGTGTCGTATTGCCTCCTCTTCTATGTTTTTATGTTTGTATGTTTGTATTCCATTTTATCTGTTTATTTGACTGTACACCGCCCCGAGTCCCTTTGGGGAGAGGGGGCGGTATAAAAATCGAAATAAAGGATAAAGGATAAGGATATTTTACATGTTTTACATTCCTACCTATGAAAGCCACAATGGAACTTGCTTCTTAGTTGACCTCTACAGGAGTTATTACTTACATTTCGCAGATTTAATATATGAAACAAACTTGTTACTTGAAAACAAACATGTTCTCTTTTTAGAAATATCCCAGCAGTATTCATCTTGGAAATTGTACTTTCATTATTTCATCACACACAAGAAGTGTGTGGCTTGGATCTATCTTTCATATCCTGTTATTTAAAGGGAGGCCTGGTATCTTGCATAGGAACACTTCATACTGTAAGTTTTAGGAACTTTCGGGGAAAGCAATCAAACTCTTTAATAAACAAGAAGGAAAATAAATATGCCAGGTGTAGAGTTGTAATGTAATTTATGTAAATATTTGTCTACAAATGTTTGGGTACTGGATCTGATTTATTATTAACAGAGGTATTCTTAGCCTACATAGAAATGTTAGCTGATTCCACTTTTTCTCCTTTTAAGCATCACATATGTTTTTCGTAAGCTAACAGTTGGTAAAGTAATATTATGATAACAAAATTTCCTAGCATTTGAAATCCATTGCCAAGTAGCAACCCATTAAAGCAAGCTACTTCTTCAACAGGGAGCTATTTATCTTGCAGTCATAAAAAATTATAAGGGTTCTATAGAATTAAAATGTTTGGTTATAATAATCATGGAAGAAATAGAAAGAACAGGATCTTGAGTCAGAATAATTTATAATCATCAACATATTGCCCTACAACTTGCAGAAATTGAAAACGTATACTGTTGGCATGAGCAACTCAATATTCATTTTGTACAACTGTGTGCAATTATCATTAAAATCATGCTGTATTGCATGTCTTTCATGTATTCCATGCTGTATTCCATACAATTTTTTTAATTAAATTGAATATCAGTGGATATGCAGTTAATGTTTTCTCTTTGGGATTGATATAATGACACCAAATGACCATAATAACATATTGTACACCATTTCCTTATAATTTTTGTCCCTTCTCCTTTATTATCATCCACTGTCAACATTTCAAAGGTGATTGTACTGTTTAGTATTATGGTTTTGGTAGAATTCAGAGGACTTCTGAAAGTTTGGTGGTATCTTAGTCTTCCCCTGATATCTATGGCTGTATAGTGTACGGCTGCTGATCAGGTCCACAGCCTTTTTGTCCTATAATGCATGAAATAACAAAGAAGATAATTTCTGACTCAAGGGATCTGTCGAATCCACTGGTCTGGAGGGTCCTTGAAAGGGAATGCTGAGTCTCCAAGTAGTATCTTGTGACTCTGATGGTCATTGGTCTCCTATTAATAATCCTGTGTGTTCTCTGCTATCCAGCTGATCAGTCTAATCAGCTATGAGCAAAAAAAAGAAAAAAAAGAGGAGGTTGGATGCAAGATCCAACATATATGACTCACTTCATCTAATGGTATGGGCAGTTTTGTGGTACCTTTATGTTTAGTCTAGTCTATTTTTCTCTCTTCCTTAGACCAGCCAAAAGATACATGGAGGAAGGACAGAGTTCTATGCTATTGTGATTGTGTCTAAGCAACAGGTAGCATTGGGCTATACCTGCCACCATTTCATGATTATATAATTCCGTTGCCCCAGCTCCAAACATATTATCATAAATATATATTTAAAACAAAACAAAAATCAAATAACACAGCCAGACTAATTACAAGGATTGATGTTAATTCAAAGCTGTGACTTGCTTAGTTTTTTTGCTCTTGGGTAAAAAAATAATCCCTCTGATATTTGGATATTTACTGCTGATCCAAAAGTAAGCCAGTTTTTCAGTTAATTCTTGACTCATTTTACTTATGGAGTGAAGAACACTGCCATCAAGTGGAATTTAGTTAGAAATGAACTTTTCTAGAAAAAGACCACATGTATTGGAATAGTGAGTCTTCTGGCAAGATTATTCATAGGGTCATAAAAAGCATAGGTTGCTTTCAGTGTCATTATAAGTTATACAATTTACAACTTTGATAAATAAATTGGTGATAATATAAATACGTTTTATGTGGTATATGTTTTAGGATAGTGTTATATATTTCAAATTCTTGTAAAGTCTTATAGTACAAACATTTATATTAGAGGTAAATAAATCACCCGAAATCACCCAGTTCAAATTTATGAATTAATCCGAAGAGTGGCAATTGAATTTTATTTGAATTGGAGGAGTTCTTCCGTCAACTTTCCTACAAACCAAACAGCACCACGGATAACACCACAACAAATGCACAGACCCAAGTACCTTTGAGGCCAATGAGATCTAGCCTGTGTACCTATAACCATAGACTAATCATCATTTGGAAAGTAACCTCTAGGCTTAGATGCATGTTTGGTATAAATAAAGCCAAGCATTGCTATGATCAGACCACAGGTAATAAGCAGTCTATCTACATAGACTATATATATACTGCCTACCAGACATCTGGAAACCAGCCTAGTCAACAAATGAACCCCACCCACCACCCAGATCATTACAACACAAAAGAACAACGGACACACAACCAGCACCTCAGCCACACAGGATACGAAACAGCTGACCAATCTACAAACATCAACTCCATCTACCAATCAGGATGCAACTACAGCTGATCAACCCACTTACAGCAACAAAGCCAGCACTCCACACACCCCCACCAAGATTTATAAAAAGACGACAACTCCGACCACACCTTACTTGCACAAGCACAAAGCCAAAAACACCAGCCTGAAGATGGCGAGTGGGACCTCACTGAAATGTTGCCAAGACAATCTCAATTTTACATGGGAAAAGACCCAAATAATAATAATGATAATGATAATAATAATGATAATAATAATAATAATAATAATAATAATAATAATAATAATAATAATAATAATAATAATAATAATAATAATTTTATTTGATTAGCCGCAGCCCTCTCCCGAAGGACTCGGGGCGGCGTACAATCAAAACAGATAAAAATATAGATAAAGACACACATACATACATAAAGAACAAAGACATATACATGTGCATGGAGGAGGTAGACTCATAAGTGAAATACAATTAAAAAACACAATTTAAAATCCCATTTAAATAAAATTACTGAATTAAAAAAACCCATCAGGAGCGTTATGAAGTTATGATTGAGCCAGGCCGGCTATTTGGAATAGGTGGGTCTTGAACTTTACACGGAAGGAGCGGAGGTCAGTAGTGGTCCTAATATCTGGGGGGAGGTCATTCCACAGGGCTGGGCCCGCCACAGAGAAGGCTCTGCTCCTAGGCGCCGCCCCATGGCACTGTCTGGTGGACGGCACCTGGAGAAGTCCCTCTCTGTGCGAGCGGATGGGTCGTAGGGATGTATGGGGCAGAATACAATCCCGCAGGTAACTAGGTCCTGAGCCATGGAGCGCTTTAAAGATTGTAATCAAGACCTTGAAACGCACCCGATAGACCACAGGAAGCCAGTGCAGCTCGCGCAGGAGAGGTGTCACATGGGAGTACTTAGTACTCCCCATAATCACCCGCGCGGCCGAATTCTGGACCAACTGCAGTCTCCGAGTGCATTTCAAGGGAAGCCCCATGTAGAGAGCATTACAGTAGTCCAGGCGAGAGGTCACCAGTGCATGGGTGACTGTGCGTAGGGCGTCCCGGTCCAATAGGGGGCGCAATTGGCGCACCAGGCGAACCTGGTGGAACGCCCCCCTGGCCACGGCTGTCACATGGTCATCCATGGACAGCCTAGCATACAGGAGGACGCCCAAATTGCGTGCCCGCTCCACGGGGGCGAGTTGAATGCCCCCAATGGCCAGAGATGGGATTAACTGGTTGAACCGGGGGGCCGGAACCCACAGCCACTCCGTCTTGGAAGGGTTGAGCTTGAGTCGGTTGTCATCCATCCAGACCCGTACGGCTTCCACACACCGGGACATCACTTCGACGGCCTCGTTGGGGTGGTTCGGGGTGGAAATGTACAGCTGAGTATCATCAGCGTACAGATGATATCCCACCCCGAAACCACGGATGATCTCACCCAGCGGCTTCATGTATGTGTTGAACAGGAGTGGCGAGAGGACCGACCCCTGTGGCACCCCACAAGTAAGGGGGCTTAGGGTCGACCTCTGCTCCCCTGCCAACACACGTTGCGTCCGGCCAGAGAGGTAGGAGCCGAACCACCGCAAAACGGTGCCCCGGACCCCCAACCCCTCCAGTCGGTGCAACAGGATACCATGGTCGATGGTATCAAAAGCCGCCGAGAGGTCTAATAGGACCAGGATAGAGGAACAACCCCTGTCTCTGGCCCTCCAGAGATCATCCACCAACGCGACCAAGGCCCTCTCTGTACTGTGCCCGGGGCGAAAGCCGGACTGGCGCGGGTCTAGATAATCATTCTCCTCCAGATGTCGTGGGAACTGAGAAGCCACCACACTCTCTACAACCTTCGCCAAAAAGGGAAGGTTGGAGACAGGACGATAATTGACCAGCTCCGTAGGGTCCAGGGAAGGCTTCTTGAGCAAGGGTCTCACCACCGCCTCTTTCAAGGCGGCCGGAAGAGACCCCTCACCCAACGAAGCGTTCACTAGGCCCAGGAGCCAGTCGCGTGTAACCTCCCAGGATGCCAAATACAACAAGACCAGCATATATATGTATACACATACATACATACCAGTGGTGGGTTTCAAATTTTTTTGGAACCTACTCTGTGGGTGTGGCCTCCTTTGTGGGAGTGGCTTGCCGGCCATGTGACCTGGTGGGAGTGGCTTGGCAGTCATGTGACCAGGTGGGCATGGCTAACTTGGAAAATGTGGTGAAACTCACTTAACGATGCTCTTGCTTAGCAACCAAAATTTTGGGCTCAATTGTGGTCATAAGTTCTTTTTCTTTCTTTCTTTCATCTCTCTCTCCCACTTTCTTTTTTTCTTTTTCTTTTTCTCTCTCTCTCTGGCTCTTTCTCTCTCTCTCCCTCTCTCCCTCTCTGTCTCCCTCTGTCATTTTCTCTGGGTGTCTATCTGTCTGTCTCTCTCTCTGTATCTCTGTCTCTCTCTCCTCCTTCCCCCATCTCTGTCACTCTGTGTGTGTGTGTCTGTCTGTCTCTCACTCACTCTGTGTGTGTGTGTGTGTGTGTGTGTCTGTCTCTCCCTCTGTCTCTCTCCCCTCCCTTCCTCTCTCTCTGTCACTCTGTGTATGTGGGTGTGTCTGTCTCTCACTCATTCACTTAATCACTCACTCTGTGTGTGTCTCTCTATCTTTCTCTCCCTCCCTCCCCCTCTCTGTCTCTGTGTGTGTGTGTGTGTGTGTGTGTGTCTGTCAGTCTCTCTGATTCCCTCCCTCACTCCCTCTCTCTGTCTGTCTGTCTGTCTCACTCACACACACACACACACTGTGGTCACCTTGTTGAGTGTTCCAATCACATTTGAAACACTCAACAACTGGCTTGCATTTATGGTATTTTGCAGCATTCTGCAGTCATAGGACCAAAATATATGCTTTTAACCATATATTTTGGTCCTATGACTGCAGAATGCTGCAAAATACCATAAATGCAGGCCAGTTGTTGAGTGTTTCAAATGTGATTGGAACACTCAACAAGGTGACCACAGTGTGTGTGTGTGTGTGTGAGTGAGACAGACAGACAGAGAGAGAGAGGAACAGAGAGGGAGTGAGAGAGGGAATCAGAGAGAGACTGACAGAGTCTGACAGAATCAGAGAGGTACTTTTAACTACCTGGCAGCGGCGTTTTTCCTTGGGGGGCTCCTCAGAACATCCCAAGACTTCGGAGGGAAGCCTCCAGCCCGGAGCAGGAGCAAAGCCCCTTTTCCAACTGGCCTTTCCTCGCTTGGAGGGCTTTGGAGGGAAGCTTCTGCATAAGCCCGGCCGAGTGACAACAAGTTCCCACCGTTACGAAGCCTCGGAGGCTGTAATTTTCTGAGCTGTGCGCGCCCGCCTGTTTTCCACGGCGTGGAGCAGCAGCGAGGTTTGTGTGGCCGGCAATCACTCCAAATGCCATCCGGGAAGACGAGGAACGTGGGGGGGGGACCGTTGACGGCCTCCGCAATCATCGCTCGCCTCGCAGAGCCTCGCTGCTGCTCCACGTCGTGGAAAACAGGCGCGCGCGCACAGCTCAGAAAATTACAGCCTCCGAGACTTCGTAACGGCGGGAACTTGTTGTCACTCGGCCGGGCTTATGCAGAAGCTTCCCTCCGAAGCGTTCTGAGCCTCGGAGGCTGTAATTTTCTGAGCTGTGCGCGGGCGCCTGTTTTCCACGGCGTGGAGCAGCAGCGAGGCTCTGCGAGGCGAGCGATGATTGCGGAGGCCGTCAACGTTCCCCCCTCGCGTTCCTCGTCTTCCCGGATGGCATCCTGAGTCATTGCCGGCCTCGCAGAGCCTCGCTGCTGCTCCACGCCGTGGAAAACAGGCGCGCGCGCACAGCTCAGAAAATTACAGCCTCCGAGACTTCGTAACGGTGGGAACTTGTTGTCACTCGGCCGGGCTTATGCAGAAGCTTCCCTCCGAAGCGTTCTGAGCCTCGGAGGCTGTAATTTTCTGAGCTGTGCGCGCGCGCCTGTTTTCCACGGCGTGGAGCAGCAGCGAGGCTCTGCGAGGCGAGCGATGATTGCGGAGGCCGTCAACGGTCCCCCCTCGCGTTCCTCGTCTTCCCGGATGGCATCCTGAGTCATTGCCGGCCTCGCAGAGCCTCGCTGCTGCTCCACGCCGTGGAAAACAGGCGCGCGCGCACAGCTCAGAAAATTACAGCCTCCGAGACTTCGTAACGGCGGGAACTTGTTGTCACTCACCCGGGCTTCTGCAGAAGCTTCCCTCCAAAGCCCTCCAAGCGAGGAAAGGCCAGTTGGGAAACGGGCCAGAAGACAAGGAACAGCAGTGGCGGCGGGGAGTCAGCCCCGATGCAAAAAAAACGCCAAGGGGGCGGGGCCGGAAATTACTTCCGGGTTCATTCTTCAACCGGTTCGCACGATCCGGTGCGATCCGGTAGAAACCCACCACTGATACATACATACATACATACATACATACATACATACATACACACACACACACACACACACACACACACACACACATCACGGGTGTAGGTATGCTGGTCTTGTTGTATTCAGGTCTTTTCCCGTGTAAGATTGAGATTGTCTTGGCAATGTTTCAGTAAAGTCTCACTCGCCATCTTTAGGCTGGTATTTTGGGCTTAAAGCGTGATAGGAGCTGCCATCCCTCTTCAAACCTTGGGAGGGGGGAGGGCTGGCCCCGTTTCAGCAAGTGGATTGATTGGATGTGTGGCTGTATCATGATTGATAGATTGGTGCTGATTGGTGCTGGCTGTGGGTGCATTCTTGTTGAAGTGTTCAGTTTTGGAGATTAACCTGGTTCCTTCAGGACATGAAATTAATTTTGAAAGAACCAGGTTAATCTCCAAAACTGAACACTTCAACAAGAGAATAATTATGAAAGCTATCGAAATAGAGAAACACCCCCACAACATGAATAAACGTGACGATACTTCCTACCTACGAGACATCTGGAAACCAGCCCTAGTCAAAAAAAGAGACCCCCCCCAAGCCGTTACAACACAAAACAACAATGGACACACAGCCAGCATCAATCAGCACCAATCCACCAATCATGATGTTCAGGTCTCCATTTGATCACGGATCTCTTTGGGAATTTTTGGACAGCTGCTTTCTAGCAGGTCACCCAACCTCAAAGGGATATTATGAAGAGAAAATAAGAGGTGATGCCACCTATACCACTGATTGTGAACCTGTGGCACACGTAGCCATTTGTCAGGGCATGCGAGGCGCTGCCCTGTCAGCTGGCCAGCTGAGTTCACCATTTTTAAAAGCCATTTTTTCGCCCTCCCCAGGCTCCAGAGGCTTTATAGGAGCCTGGGGCGGGCGAAAAGAGCCTCTCTGCCCCCCCAGAGGCCCTCTGGAGGCTTCAGGGACCATCCGGAGGCTTCCCTGAAGCCTTCGGAACGCTTAAAATGACCCTCTGAGCAAACCGGAAGTGACTTCCGGTTTGCTCGGAGGGTCGTTTTAAATGCTCCGAAGGCGTCAGGGAAGCCTCCGGACCGTCCCTGAAGCCTTCGGAACGCTTAAAACCACCCTCCAAGCAAACCAGAAGTCACTTCCGGTTTGCTCGGAGGGTCGTTTTAAATGCTCTGAAGGCGTCAGGGAAGCCTCCGGACCATCCCTGAAGCCTTCGGAACGCTTAAAACCACCCTCCGAGCAAACCGGAAGTCACTTCCGGTTTGCTCGGAGGGTCGTTTTAAATGCTCTGAAGGCGTCAGGGAAGCCTCCGGACCGTCCCTGAAGCCTTCGGAACGCTTAAAACGACCCTCCGAGCAAACCGGAAGTCACTTCCGGTTTGCTAGGAGGGTCATTTTAAACGCTCCGAAGGCGTCAGGGAAGCCTCCGGATGGTCCCTGAAGCCTCCGGAGGACTTCTGGGGGGGCGGGGAGGCTATTTTTGCCCTCCCCAGGCTCCTATAAAGCCTCTGGAGCCTGGGGAGGGTGAAAAAAGCATGTAAAAATGGGGGGGTCGCGCCTGTTGTGCGTGCATGCGCATTGGAGGGTGTCTCGCATTGCATTATGGTTGCGGCATGCCCGCACACGACCCCCCTGTGCTCCCCCCACTTGTGGCACGCGAGCCAAAAAAGGTTCGCCATCGCTGACCTATACTATCTTGGGTTCCTTACAGAAAAGAGTGGGATATAAATAAAGAAGAAAGGAAAGAAACATGGCCAGGAGTCAGCACTCTACAAAGTCACGGGAAGTAGAATGTATGCACAAGGAATGTGTAAATCAGCCATAAGCTGATTAAGATTTGACATTCAAAGATTGCTATATTGAACTTGAATGTAAGATTCAAATTCAGAGTCAATATAAAAGGAGACTTGCAACCTGTATCCAAAGTTCTGACAGTCAGGAGAGGGAGTGTATTCACATGACCACACTTTGGGTGCTCGCCAACATTGTGACTGTTATGGCCATTTGCAGTCATGTATACTCATTTTACGACAATTTTGCCTCAAATTAGCAATTTTTTTGTTGGCCAAATCGTGATCACAGTGACTCATTAGTTCACTTAATTACTGCAGCATTTACTCAGTGATCGCTAGAAAAAGGTTATAAAATCAGGTCAGTCATGTGATCAACCCATTTTATAACCATTACAGCTGTAATAGGCAGACTCCATTAAAATTGTAACTTGAAGACCACATGTATGGCGTTGAGAGAAAATACAATATTGTGATGCAGGAAACAATTTTTAAAAGCAACAGAATAAAACTATGTTTCCCTCTCAAGATGAATCTTCCCAAACAAATTTTTTAACTGAACAATGAGACTAGCACAGTAGCCCTCTATGAATAACTTAAATGAGTAGGATTTGGGCATAAAACTCACGTCCATCCATTATTAATATCAGTGTCAATATGAAATAATTCTTTATGCCTCTTAATACCACTTGATTCAACTTTGTCCATATAGTAGTAGCAGCATTTGAGACATTGTGAAGCCAGAAAGTTCGTTCCAAATCATCTTCAAATCAGGTGCTCTTAAATCTTGAAATTTAAGAGCACCTGATTCAATTTAATACCTTTAAAGATTTGATCTGAATAATCGGTTCAGGTTAATATTTCAGACTTGCAAAATCCTGTTTTTGTAACATTGCAATAAAGTAGAATAAGTCTATCTGGCCATACTTCCTTTCTGGACTACCTTGCAAGGCGGACATCAGCCTTGCAAGTCCGAAAGTACATTTCTCCCCTGGTACCTTTATAGCCCAATGAACTAGGAAGGGTCCATTCTGAGACATTTGACGTGCCCACATTCCTTTCGTGGACTAGCTGCCTTTTGTTCCCTCGCTGTGGTTTTTCCCCGTCTCCCAATGTCCTTTCCACATACCATTGTCATAAGGATAGTGAAACATTAATATTTCTCCATTATTATTGCATCTGCAGATAACTGCCCAGCAGCTCTGATTCTGCTCCTGGGGAGAGTTGAACCAGACATTTCTTACAAGGCTATTATGTGGAATATGTGAGGCATTTGTCAGATAAAGTTGTTTGGATTCAGTCCAAGCTGGACTCTGATCTCAAAGAGATAACTGAGACTCAGCCTGGTTATTTAGGATGTGTTTGATTCTGTTGACCCTGATGAAGTAGACAGGGTTCTTGGAACTGTTAGCTCAGTCACTTTTATGTTTTATTTATGTTTCTTCAGGCTAGCAAAGTTAACAAAGAAGTGTGATTGGATCCTGAAGGTAGTGAATTCATTCATGAGAGAGGGAGTTGTTCTATGGCTGGTTCAAGAGGTGGTGGTTTATCCCTTCCCCGAGGTGGTATTGACTGAGAGCACCTTTTGCCAAAAGCACCAAAAACTGGTTCAATGACCATGGGATTACTGTGCTTGATTGGCCTCTCCATTCTTCCTCCATACTCTGGGTCCTTGGTTTCTAAATGAGATGCAAAAGTTGCTCTCATCAGAAAAGAGGACTTTGGACCACTGAGCAACAGGACTTTGGACCACTGTGCTTCATTAAGACCAGGGTCAACGCAGCCATCTACCAGGAGAGTTTGGAGCACTTCATGCTTCCTTCTGTAGATAAGATTTATGAGGATGCTGACTTCATTTTCCAGCTGCCCTCGCTGCCAAAAGCACCAAAAACTGGTTCAATGACTGTTGGATTACTGTGCTTGATTGGCCAGCAAACTCGCCTGTCCTGAATCCCATAGAGAATCTATGGGACATTGCCAAGAGAAAGATGAGACACATGAGACCGAACAATGCAGAAAAGCTGAAGGCTGTTATTGAAGCATCTTGGTCTTCCATAACACCTCAGGAGTGCCACAGGCTGATAGCTTCCATTCCATGCTGCATTGAGACAGTAATTGCTGCAAAAGGGGCCCAAACCAAGTACTGAGTACATATGCATGCTTATACTTTTCAGAGGTCTGATATTGTTCTATGTACAATCCTTGTTTTATTGATTGCATGTAATATTCTAATTTTCTGAGATGGTGGATTTGGGGTTTTCATGAGCTGTATGCTGTAATCATCACAATTATGACAAATCACTGCTTGAACTATCTTGCTTTGCATGTAATGAGTTATCTCATATATTAGTTTCACCTTTTAAGTTGCACTACTGAAATAAATGAACTTTTGCACGATATTCTAATTTTTCGAGTTTCACCTGTATGTTAATTCTCAGTGGACATTGTTGGTTTTTATGTTTTCGCTGATATTCTTTTTTCTGTATTGTGTTTAATCTGTTATTAGCCACCCGGAATCATATTTCAGCTATGGGTAGCGATACATATCAATTTAATAATTAAATGATTAATTATTCATGCAAATCAGGAGGAATTGGTTAAGTATTAGGAACTCAGGAGCTACCTAAATTATTCAAATAACAGGGAACAATTTTGCAGTGTCTTGTAACTGACAGTAGATGTCTCCCTTGTTATGCAAAAGAAATATTTTGTCCTAGAAAAGTCTTTTTTCAGTTTATCAGTTTAGCTTTGTAATCTTGATTTCCAACAATGAAATAAATTTGCGAGAATACCCTAGATGTGACTGACCCTTCACTCCTCTGACCCTTTCCACTGATAAAAATAATGGAAAGATCATGAATATTAAACAAATCAAATAGAATAACTTACACAAAGCGGCATATACTAATAACCGCAAAGTTAAACATTATCATATATTGGAATATCACAAGTATCTCTTACATAGTAACTAGAGATAGAATTTGGAAGATTGAGATTCTTGGATTTGATTCTAAGAATATGTTTGCAAGAAATGTAATTAATGAAAATTTGGGTTTTTTGGAATCTGACTATAGTACTGAATATCATCATGCTTACCTATTGTCAAGTATTATATGATAGAAGCCAACAATCAGTGTTAATTTCCAGTTTAGGAAGCTTTGAAATATACATATATTTTGGTTCCACTGGACAGTATTAAAGTCTAAATTGTATCTCTGGCAACAATTACATCAGTTAGAAAGTTATGAAAATACCATGCTTATTTTATTTATAATTTATTATAAAATAAGCATTATTTTATCATTTTAGTGATACACCTGAGATACTAGAACAATTGTTTAAATTATTTCAAACTAAATATAATGACCTATATATTTTTGTAGATATTTGTTGTCAATAAATCAATTTGATATGCAGATGCTAAGAAATGAATGGAATGAATAATTGGATGTTCTTTTATTGCCTGTACAATGGGAGAGTCTCTTCTACAGCAAGAATGTGAATGGATTTCAAATTACAGCTTATATAACAAAAATATTTTTTATAATTTATTGGACTCTATTATGTTTGTAGAAAAAGAATTGGCTAAGATAGCAGTTTGCTGGAGATTTAATATGGATAAAACTTTCTTAAAACACATGTTTTTACAATGTCCTATACTTCACAGGATTCGGGAGGAAGTAGTTCAGTGGTGGGTTTCAATTTTTTTTAGAACCTCTTCTGTAGGTGTGGCCTGCTTTGTGGGAGTGGCTTGCAGGCCATGTGACCGGGTGGGAGTGGCTTGCCAGCCATGTGACCGGGTGGGAGTGGCTTGGCAGTCATGTGACTGGGTGGGCATGGCCAACTTGTAAAATTGTAAAATGTGATGAAACTCACTTAACAATGCTCTTGCTTAGCAACCAAAATGTTGGCTCAGAAACTCTGGCATTTGAAGCATGCAAGTCTTAAAGCTGTCAAGTTACAAGACCCTTGCACCCCTAATCCTTTAGAAAAAAAAACCCCAGGGGTGTTCAAACTTGACAGCTTTAAGACTTGTGGACTTCAACTCCCAGAATTCCTCCTCTCACTCTTCACCGGTTCTAAACTGCACTGTAGATTTGTGGAATCTCTTCTATAGAAGAGGATAGAACTGGCAGGAACCCACTCCTGAAGTAGTTGACTATATAAACATGATTGTGTGACAAAAAGGAAACATTTTCAGAGGATAATAATTCTCTTTAACTATCTAGTACATGGAATTTGACAACTGGACAATGTAAATAGATTCTCCGGTGCCTTACTATGATTAAACAATGATATTGCAATATTTGAAAGATAAATCTATACCTCCTTCACTCAGTTGACTGAAGACCTGATTACACTTGCCACTATAAGTGGGCTGCCTATAGAAGTAGATTTTTTATGGGGAGTATAATGAAATATTGAACTAATTTATACAAATTATTGTAGGTTAAAAAAGAATAATAGTTCTACAATTCTATTACAAATATATGTATGTATGTATGTATGTATGTATGTATGTATGTATGTATTTGTGTTACAACCCCTGGTATGACTATCCTAGTCTCCCTTTATTTATTTATCAGTACAATTACAACACACACACACACACACACACACAGACACACAGACACACACACACACACACATATATATATATATATATGTACTTGTGTGTGTGTGTGTGTGTACACACACATATATATAAACACACATACATACACACTGCATTTCCCCCAAAATACGACCTACCCCCCAAAAAACAAGTCATAGCCTGATTTTCATGCCTGCACCTAATATAAACCCTACTCTGAAAATAGGCCCTAGTTAAGGCCCGCCCACCATCTGGTTGTATGAGGTGGGGCGAGGCATAGGTGTAAAAATCAAGCTGGGGTGGGGTGGGGGTTGGCAAATAGATGATGAGACGGGGTAGGGGTGATGGTAGCAGCGCTCCCATTCCTTTTGGCCCAGGCGCTTGCCACTTCCTACACGTCAAAAAAATAAGACCTCCCCTAAAATAATCCCGAGTGCTTATTTTGGGGCCCAAAAGAAAATTTAAGACCGGGTATTATTTTTGGGAAAACATGGGTATATAATTGCCACTGTTAGTTGCTAAAATGAGATATTATACTTTGTTCCTTTTCTTTTTTTGTTGTGTTTTTTTTTCATTTTAAGCATTTTTATATTGGTTTTTATGTATTTGCGTTAAAACTATGTGTTTTGTTTCTTTCTTTTTATGTTCACTTCTTTTTTTTTGTTATTTAAAAAAAACAATAAAAAAATTAAGAAAAGAAAGTTCACAAGTAAAAATCCACAATAGGCAGGAAAACTGGTATAAAAAACAGCCACCTACAGCTGTATTTTTAAACCTAAATTCTGAGAATCTGCCCAAGAATAGTTACAGGAAACTGCCAGATAAGTTTTTATAGACAAATTCCTATCCAGGAGGAGAGCTTTCCTTTACTCATGAAGTAGTCTATTTTAAACCTTTAGTCTGATGCTTCTAAAGGTAACCCTCAAATTATAACCACCATTGGAACCAAAATGTTTGGTGCTGAGCAATGTGGTGTCATTAAGTGAGTCATATCTGATTGTGTGACCTTTTTGCTGTGGTTGTTAAGTGCAATCATTAGGTGAATGTGGCGCTCCCCCCCCCCCGCCAATTGATTTTGCTTGTCAGAATACCTTTGGGATCAGAACACAAATAGCAATTGCATAGGTTGTAACTGTCATAAATACATACTGATGCCAAGAGCCACAAGACCCTGGTGATATTGCAACAGTCTTAAGAGTGAGGACTGGTCCTAAATCACTATGTTTACAGCATCATTGTAACCTCAAACAATTGTTAAATGGTCTTAAGTCGAGAACTGCCTATTCTGACACTGAACCTACTTCCACTGGCATCAGCATTTGAGAGAAAACTTAAGGATTTCTTGGAATCACCTAGGGAACCAAAAACATGGGTTTAAATATACAGTATTTCCTGCTCTATCCCCAGTGGTAAATTTCTTCTCAAGGAGACACATCTTTTATTAAGCATGACAGTGCCTTACATTCTTCACATGTAAAATATTACTAATAAACTGAATGGGTTATTGTGATGACACACTGACAGTGCTACAAGCAAGTCAAAAAGAATCCCTTCACAATGAAATTATGTCTACTCAGTATTTCATCGCTCAAAAATGCTGTTTGATACTGTGCTAAGTGTTCTCTTATTTTACCCTAATTCTTTTTGCAGGATACTTGCAATGAAATACAGACCACTGTAAATAATGAAAAAAAATATAGTTTCGGTCATTGGTTTCGTGACCCAGTTTGTCCTACCATTACCGCTTTTCTGTGATAGACAGATTTCTCAAGATTTCTTGCATTTATACCCTTCTCGTGTTAGTCCCACATTTTGTTGCATTTGTGTTTTTTGCTTAACTCTTACACATTCATTCAAAGGACACGTTGGAAAAAAAGCATTTTGGACTGTGCTTGGCTGACTCATTAGAACTCTCGCCACTAACAGGTGTGCTGTGCAATAGCGTAGCTTGTTATATTTTACAGCTTTGTGTACTGAAATAGATTCTATGGGCTTTTTTAGCAACATCCAGCTCACCTCTTCTCTCCCGCCTTCACATTTCCTTTTCTTAGGATTCCTTTTATAATTTTGCAGTTTCTCTTGATGCAGACGGGGCTAAGAGGCTTCTTGGTTACCACCTTCCCTTTTCTCTGACAAACAGGACTATTACCCAAAGCAGAGGAGTGGAACACTCTATGCCCCCCCCTCCAGCATTTTAACTGAATCCAGGATTACCTTCAGCCTAACCATTTGCTTCCAATTCCACAGCTGTTCAGAGGACTGTTGTCTGCTATGTTGAATAAGGTTTAGCAGCCACAGAAAGAAAACCAGGGAAAATGAAAGGTAGCTGTTTCTGGCATGATGGTTTGATTGGTTTCAAAATCTTGCCCATGGACATCTTTTTAAGTGTGGCATAAAAATGATAAAGAGGCCTTATTGGAAAGTTCAAATATTGTTCCTTAAGAAGGTATGTTTCATTCTGGTTTTGTGTGTATATGCTTGCTTGATTTGGGACAATACAAGTTGGGACAGTTGCTTTGGTTTGATGTATTCAATTATTTCTACATTATAAAACAGTATATTTTCGCTTTTATTTTGCAGTTGTTTTGAAGGACATAAATATGCTATCATTCAAAATGTGCAGATTGCAGTGCATTGCAAACAACATTTATGGCTTAAGTAGTTTCTCCCTCTTTCGCTAGGAAAGTTAAGCCAATTATTGACTTCATGTATTGCATATTTATTTTTAAAAAATCAGAGAAAAAAGATTAAAATGATTAAAAAAGAGGGGGGAAATGTAAAGAGGAAACCTGAAAATAGCAAGGATAATATTCAGTTAATTGAGCATTACTGCAACATGTTATTTTTGCTGTTAGTTGAAGTAAGGAAGTGAGCGCAAACTTTCAATTAGTTCTGCCCAGATAATTACAGAGGACAAGGTAGATTAAATATTGTCTTAAGAATCTCACCTGCTTTTTGTGTATGGGGGTGGGGGCTGTGCCTTGACTCCCAGTGTTGCCTCCTGGCAACAGCCTGGATTAGACCCTGCAGTTTTCTTAGCGAGGTTTTCAGAAGTGGTTTGCTCTTGTCTTCTTCCCAGGGCAGAAGCAGTGTGACTGTCCCAAGGTTACCCAGATGGCTAATCCTAATCAGGATTAGAACTCACGTTCTCCTAGTTTCAACCCTGTTACCTCAACCATTACCCCACGGTGACCCTCAAATATTACTGTGTCAGTTGATCTCTTGGGTGTTTGGTTTTGCAGCTTTCGTTGGCAAAAACACCATCCAGCAAACTCTTCCTTTCTGCCATGTTCTCACGATACTTTCCTCATTTCATCTCTGTGGCAGCTCAGAGTTGTTTTTAATTGCTGGAGTTAAAGTAATGTTTTCCCCCTCTTAAATAGGAGACAAGCTACAGCAGTTTTGCTGGAGGTGCAACATGGTATGCTTTACCAGTTATTCAATTAGTTTAGTAGTCAAGTGACTGATATTAGCTTGATATCTTACTGGCCACTCCCAGCAAGTGTGGGCATGGCTGGGCAAAGTTTCAAATGTCTGTTCCTTTCAGGGCAGTAGAACAGCCTGAGTTTCCCACACTGGGTTTATGAACCAATTCCTAGCTGGGAGACCTGGAATCAGCCCAAATAGCAACTAACCAAAGACAGTTGCACTATGAGATGACCTAGAAAAAAGATTATTTGCCATCAGTCACTCCCACATGTTTGTCAGCTGTAGTTTAAGCTCCTTTTGAAGAGTATTACCACTCTTTTGAAAGGTGCTGACTCTGACCTTAAAAATGCCATAGCTGGACCTAACATCTGACTTGTAGTCTGATTGGGACTAATGGCAAAATGAAATGGAAGGGAGTTCTTTTGTTGCAACAGAAACAGTCCCTCCTACTTATTTAAATGCTACATACAGATTAAATACCAAATTCACTCCTCTTCTGGGAAAACAGCATATCAATATTCAAAAGCAGCTGAGCAATTAGCTTAGTCCTTTTTCAGAAAGAGGTTACGGTAAATTTGCCTTTTAAAACTAATCTGAAAAGCAGTTTAATGGTGCTGGGGCTACCGTTTAGAAAAGCAGAATGTCTCAGCCGTTCTTTCATTGTGCATCCTCCAGCACTGTTAGCTATTTTCTGAACTTGCTGGCAAAACTGCTGAGAGATAAAGATAAGCTTATTTCTTCTCCCTACTAACCTGGAAATCAATTGCTAGGTTCAAGAGAATGTCAAGACAAGTAAAGCAACTTTCACCACCCTTTGCTATTTTAATAGATAGCTTCCACCAGAAAGTACAGAAAGTGATTTCTGGACCAGGTTTTGATGGAAGGGTAAACTTGTGAATGCAGCCATCAGTCGAAACCATCCGGTGTTTTGTTAGGAGGAGGGTTTCAATGTGGAGAAAAGGGATGGGCAGATTTAACCAATGGCTTAGTTATATTTAACCTTGCAGACTTTATTATACTTCCACATCATCAGTTGGCAATCCAGAACAGGTGCTTTAGGGGCAGGATAGGGATTGGCAATAAGAATAGCAAAGGTAATGCTGCTTTTTCTATGACTTACAGAAGCATATTTTAAAACAACACTGAGGAAAGGACTCAGATTTAATACAAACAAGCTAATGTGTGCATCACATTATTGTGTTTTAAGGATAGACTTCTTAGTGCTTGGGTTTTCTCCTTAATAAGCTTAAAATAATATGAAACTTAACAGTCAAGAAACAAGGGTACAGGAATAAAGGGAAAGAGGGAAACATTTAGGACCGGTTAGGGACATTTTTGTTAAGTAAATAGAAGAGCCTTGATGGCATCATAAAATAACAGCTTGCATCCATGGAGACTGCTTTTATCTGCTTTCTACCACAACTGCTTTTAATTTTATGTCTCATTCCTTCTCTATGAAGAAAAAGATGGCACACAGGTTTTTATCCCTACATTCAGTTTAGCTTCACAAAAGCTAGTCATAGAAATTAATCTGAGAAATAGGTTGACTCAAGCACGGCAAAAATTGGGAGTGATCACATGTAAGCATTCCAGTAAGCCCTTCACCCACTGATGATATTCCAATGACATCAACTTCCTACAGTTGTTTATCTGTTCAGCTTATAAAGTCTTCACATGTACAGGTATGTTTGTGCATGCATTAGCTTTCATGTAAGCAAGAATTCTGCCGTTTAAAGATAATTTAATGTCAGGGAGCAGGAGCAGGTAAAACAACATGTTAAACGAGGAAAATCAGAAGAAAGAGTAGGTGGCGAGTTTAGCCATCTATATGAGGCCAATCGTGTATGCACAGAGTCATATACATACAACCACCTATAATTCTTCTAATTGCCATGGATATTTTATTAAATAATCTCTCATACCTTGTTTACTGCCATTTATAGGATTCTAGCACCATATCTGTTTTCTGAGAGAAAAAGAGAGATTTAGTTCTTTGTCCTCAAAATAGAAGTTTGTTTTGCAGTTTCAGAGTGTTGTTTTTGTTAGTGATGTTCACTGCTGAGCAACTATTTTGGAGCAATGAAGCAAAGGTGGGTGTACCTAAAAAAAAGGTTCAGCATAATTTAGAGTAGGAAAAATAAGTAAGAATGGTGTTTGGTGTTCCATAGCAACCTCTTCTCGTGTAGAAAAGTATACTTAACAGAGTATCATAATGATGTACTATTTTTTATTCATACACATGCCTGCTGCTTATGTCATGTAATTTGTTTTTATCAGAACAATTTATGGCTCACAAATCCTGCAGAGCTCTTATGCTAATATAATTTAAAAATTTCAGGTAGTCCTCCACTTACAGCAGTGGTGGGTTGCAGGCGGTACGCCCCAGTACAGGCGTATTGGATCCTGCCCGGAGCACCGGGTGCCATTCCGGTACAGAGCTCCGGAGGGCCCACCTGCCTACCCACACTCCTTACCTGTGCTTTAAGCTTTTGGTGCTTCCGTGCATGCACATGGCACGTATGGTGCCTGCGCGACACTCCGCTGAGTAGCTGGAGCATAGTGGGGGCTTGCGAATGCATGCGCGCATCACGCATTTGCGCACATGCATGTGGGTGACTCCAGGGCCGTTCCAACCGTACCAGTTGGAACGGAATCCAGAACCCACCACTGACTTACAGCCATTTGTTTAGTGGCCAATCAAAGTTACAACGGCATTGAAAAAAATGACTGATGACTGTCTTGCACACCATTGCAGCATCCCCATGGTCATGTAACCAAAATTCGGACTCTTGGCTTCTGGCCTGTATTTATGACAATCTCTGTGGCTCCTGTGAAAACTTTTTCCAAGCTTCTGACAAGCAAAGCTTATAGGGAAGCCAGATTCACTTAACAACCATGTTACTAACTTAACAACAGCAGCAATTAACTTAATGATTTTGGCAAGAAAAGGTCATAAAATGGGGCAAAAATCACTTAGCAACTGTTTTGCTTAGATGTGGAAATTTTGGGCTCAGTTATGGTTGTAAGTTGAGGACTACCTGTAGTATAGAGAGAGATTCAGATCCAGAAAGAATTGGTTGTAGAACAGTGAGTCTCAACCTTCCTAATGCCGCGACCCTTTAATACAGTTCCTCATGTTGTGGTGACCCCCAACCATAAAATTATTTTATGTTTTCTGTATTTTTCCCAAATATATGTGTTTTCCGATGGTCTTAGGCGACCCCTGTGTAAAGGGTCGTTTGACCCCCAAAGGGGTCCCGACCCCCGGGTTGAGAACTACTGTTGTAGAAGGTTGTGCTCTAGAACATCTGTGTTGCGATGTCATGTTGTCACATGACGTATCACGACTTTCCCCCATCGCTACACTGGAGGTGGGTTTGGCCAATGCGTGATGCATTCGGGCCATGGGCGTGTGTTTAACACCCATGTTCTAGAGGGATCATTGGTTTATATTTTGTTATAGTCCCACCCCTATAGAACCCCAATAACATTCTTACATCATTTGTTCTCTGATTGTTCCTCAGACAAGCTGATGAATTCTATGTGCATCACCTTCTGTCAGTCAAGAATTTTGGAACAATATTCATTATAGACAAATTCACACTTAGCGTCCAATTACTACTCAGGTCAAAGTATTCTATTAACTATTAACAACTATTGACTGTTACTATTAACAAGAATATAACTGAACTTAGAGGATATAACATAAGGCTGTCTAATGTAATTGGAACATTGCTTTTCTATTACCTATCTCTGCATACAATAGTCTTCAACTTGCAACCACAATTGTGACCAGAATTTCCAGCAAGGGGGTTGTTATGGGATTCATTCCTGATTTTATGACTTTTTGTCATGTTCATTAAACAAATCACTGTGATTGTTAAGGATACTGTAACCATCATAAATACATTCTGGTTGCCAAGTACTAGACTTTTGATCACATGAGTATGGGAATGCTGCAAGGTTGTAGATGCAAGGACCAGTTGTAAGTCACTATTTTAGTGACATTGTAGCTTTGATCATTAAACAAACGGTTGTAAATCAACAGTTACCAACAGATCCATGTGTTGCGAATGCTATATTGTATTTTACTTCATTAAATATTATACAGTGATTGCAATGAGGTATATTGGATTTGGCTCTTACCAGAAATGTTTTTCCAAACAAAATTATTTGATATGTGTGTGTGAAATAAGATTGTTGCAGGAATAATGATGATGAATCATACTACAGATTCTCTAAATGCAACATAAATAATTGCTCTGGTTCTTATCCTACTAAAATTTCTTGCATTGTCCTAAACACATTCAGTAATTCTAATCTTGACTTAAAATAGGTTAATCATACTAATGGGTTAGAAGAAAAATGAACTTGGTCATTTATTCGTAGACTAAAATATTTTATATTGAAGACTGAAAATAAAGAAACAGAAAATACTGTTAAAGATGTGTACTATATAGAAATACTTATAGTAGGAGCAAAAATGCATTTAAAGACATAGTCATTTGTGGGTTAAGTTTATAAGCATATGCAGAAAGGTCTCAAACAAACAAACAAACAGATTTAGGTAATTTTACCTCTTTAGCTAATAAAATCTATTAGTAGTAATGATTTAGTCAAGAGACAATGACTACTATTACTAGGAAGACAATGACTACCCTATTATTATTATTATACAATTGTATCACAGCGGCCAGTTGTTTTGCTGGATTTGGCATTGATTACTAGTCGGGCCCCACCCAGGGGCCTAGGACGTCGTAACGTATTTTCGTAATATACGTGCGGATCCAAGCAGTGCAGCTTTTTGCATTTGACTGATGGTGATTTTGTCAAGTTTTAACTGTTTAAAATGTAATTTCAGTGCTTTTGGAATAGCACCCAGTGTGCCGATTACCACTGGAATTACCACTGCTGGTTTGTGCCATAATCGTTGAATTTCAATTTTTAGGTCCTGGTATTTCGTGATTTTTTCATGTTCCTTCTCGTCGACCCTGCTATCACCTGGTATTGCGATGTCTATGATTGTAACCTGATTTTTCTCAACCAGTGTGATGTCTGGTGTGTGTTATGCGCCAGTATTTTGTCCGTTTGTATACGAAAATCCCATAGGATCTTGACCATCTGATTTTCGGTGACTTTTTCAGGCTTATGTTCCCACCAGTTTGTTGTTGTTTTAATATTATAATTTTTGCACAAATTCCAGTGGATCATTTGTGCTACTGAATTGTGCCGCAATTTATAATCAGTCTGCGTGATTTTTTTTACAGCAGCTGAGTATGTGGTCAACAGTTTCATCAACTTCTTTGCAGAGTCTGCATTTGGCATCATCAGAGGATTTTTCGATTTTGGCCTTAATGGCATTTGTTCAAATAGCTTGTTCTTGTGCAGCCAGGATTAGTGACTCTGTTTCTTTCTTTAATGTACCTGTTGTTAACCATAACCAAGTTTTTTCACTGTCTACTTTATCTTTTATTTTTTCCAGAAATTGACCATACAATGCTTTGTTCTGCCAACTCTCCATTCTTGATTTTATCACATATTTTCTGTATTCTTGTTTCGTCTGTTGGGCTTTCAGTAGATTTTTGTTCTTTACTTCGATTAATAGACGTTCTTGACTTTCTTTTAAATAATCAGCCAGTGCATGTTTTTCTTCTTCAACTATTTGCTTCACTTGCAATAATCCTCTGCCACCTGATTTTCGGGGCAGGTATAATCTATCACTGTCACCGCGTGGATATAAACTGTAGTGCATTGTCATTAGTTTTCCAGTAGTGTGGAGGGAGGGGTCACGGCAGGGTTATCGCAGCCTGATTGGTCCATTTGACTGAGAGAAAGCTTCTTAACCTTCGGCTTCTCCCGTTGGTTCCCAGTTTCCTCTCAGTCAAGGTCCAAGACTCAGGTTTGGTTCCTAGTTAGAGAGTTTTTATAGTATTTTAGTATTGGATTTGGTAAAAAAATTGAACATTCTAAATTTAAAGTTTTTTTCTAGTTGGTCTGCCTTGCAGGGCTGTTGTTACTGCCCTCGGAAGGCTGAGAGACAGGGGGGGGGGGCGTTCCGTGCCTTTCCTCTCCCAGGGGATCGCCCGGACTGATGCCTGGAGTCTCGGGCGTGCTGGGCGATCCTATAACCTCTTTTGCTGCCTAGTTTGCAGCGACACGTTCAAATTGACTGGAGCCGCAGCGCGCTGGGGTTTTTCGGCGCGAAAGCGGCAGATCGGCTTCCTTTCCAGTCGCCTTGATCCCGGGGCCGGTTGCGGCTCGCGGCAGAGGCGCGGGGGCATTTTTTCTTGCCTACGGGGGTTTTTAGGCTCCCCCAGTGAGTGCAGGCTTGGATCGGGGCGGCGAGCTTGCGAGCGGTCGCCCAGGGGCTCGGGAAGCGTCAGCCAAGGTCGGCGGCCATTTTTGGGCGCGCTTTGTCGGAGGACCGCCCACAGAAGCCGGCGGCCATTTTTACCACACGTGGCTGGGCCTGCAGCACGTAGAGGCCGGAGGATCGTGCTGGTGCGAGTAGCAGCATCGCAGGCAGCCCAGAGCAGGCGTCTTCTCACCAGCTAAAGGGCTGTGGCTGCTGATTTTCCCTGTTTTTCGGCTGTTTACCACCTGGAGCACGTGAGTGGGGCGATGGCGGAGAGATCAGAGTCCCAGCAGGCCGCGCCACCCCAGGCGGGCGAAGATAGGGCGGATCCCACCCCCACAGTTAGGCCTCGAGCTCCTCGGCCTTGCGCAGAGGAAAGGCCTTCAAGAGCTCTGCAGAGAGATGAGCTCAGGCGATCAAGGGCCATTGAAAAAGTTATTGAAAGGGCTGAGAAAAGGCAGGCTCGGGATCCTGGGCCTAGATCCGGATCCCCACGTGCTTTGGCTTCCTGTCCTTCTCCTCCTGTGGCCAGGGGGTTTAGCCCTTCATCTTCATCTGACTCCTCAGGTAGATCTGATAGGAGTCAGGGGCGGGGGGATCCTCGCTCTCCTTCTCCTTCCCGGGGGACTAGAGGGGCAGATAGGGAGGACCCATTGGAGGGTACCTCTGCAGGCCCGAGTAGGGGCAGTAAACGTAGCAGGGCCCATGTGGCACCAGATTATGATTCAGAGGGCGATGAGGAGGATCTGGAACACCTTCCTGAGAACCTCAAAAGGCTTATTTCTGCGGCCATCTCTAGGGGCATAGCCCAAAGGGACAGGCCGTATCATCACAGTAGGCTTACTCCTTTTGGTAGATCTAGGTCTAGGGCTTCTTCCCCCTCCCTCATGAGTGAGGTCTCCTCAAGGGGGGAGGCGAGGAGGGATGATTGGGGGTTTTCGGAGGAGGAGGATGCGGCCCCCGAGCCGCCTCGTTCCTCAAACCTGTTCCTTCAGGCCATGTTCAAGCCTTTACTTAAGAAGGCTAGGAGGACTACCAAGGTGGGCACTGGGGACCCCACAGTCCCCCCGCCCACTGATCCGGACATGGTCATGTTCTCAGCGACAGCCACCAATAAGGAGGAGATCCCTGCTCCTCCCCTGTTTTTGGAGGTAGCTACTAGTCAGTGGGCCCGTCCTTCTAACTTTTCTCCGCCTGGCAGCAACGACCGTCGCACCTATAACATGGAAAAGTCGTTTGTGCAGGCTATTCAGCTTCCGAGTATAGATCAGCCCATAGCAGCTCTAGTCTCATCCTCCCCAGTGGTCTCGGGGGACGCGGCAGACAAGCTTAAACCAGAGGACAAGAAGGCGGAGCTCACTTTACGTAAAAATTTCAAGGCCTCAGCATGGGCGGTGCGGGCGGCGGCTGCCGCCTCGTACTTCAACCGTACAACGGTTATGTGGCTTCGCCAGCTTCAGGACCGTATCCCGATCCAAGATGAGCGGGTACACCAGGATTTGGCTAAGATAATGGCAGCGTGTCAGTATTCGGCTGATGCGACCCTAGACGCTGTTAGATTTGGGTCAAGTGCTTTGGCCACCTCTGTGGCCTCTCGTAGGCTCCTGTGGCTCAGGAACTGGCAGATGGACTATAAAGCCAAGTGGGATCTAGTAGCTGCCCCCTTTGAGGGTCCAAATTTGTTCGGGGCTTCTTTAGACCCGATTTTGGTGGAAAATAAAGATAAGAAGAAAGTTATGCCCACATCCACCAAGAAGGCGGAGTCCCGTAGTCATCCCTATCGCAGACCCCAGTTCAGGTCTTATGACAGGGATCAGGACCAGCGATACCAACCGTATAGACAGGACAGGTCTTTCAATAGGCAGAGTTTTCAGGACCGTTCTAGATATCAGCCGCAGGCCAAGCGGCCCTTTCGTGGGGGGGGGCGGCCGCCCCTTCCGCAGAGGGAAATGACTCAAACCCGAGTCATCCCATCGGAGGCCGCCTGGCACTGTATGCGGACGAGTGGGATCGGATCACGTCAGACGGTTGGGTCAGGGCGACCGTTCGCCACGGCCTAAGGTTAGAATTCCTTTCCAAACCCCCAAGTTTTTTCAAAGTTTTTCCCCCGGCTCGGGACCCGAGGCGACGTCGCCTCATGGACCTCGCGGTCGCCCATCTTCTAGAAATCAGGGCAGTGGAGGTCGTTCCGGAGCCAGAGAGGGGGCGGGGCTTCTATTCCCACCTGTTTGTAGTTCCAAAATCCTCGGGGGGTTGGAGGGCGATCCTCAACCTGAAACGCCTGAACCGCTACCTAGTATACAGGCGGTTCAAGATGGCGTCCCTGAAATCCATTCTGCAGGGCATTCGGAAGGGGGATTACATGGCCTCAGTAGATTTGACGGAGGCCTATCTCCACGTCCCCATCCTTCAGTCTCACCGGCGTTATCTCAGGTTCTCTCACCGGGGCAGGCATTACCAGTACCGGGCCCTCCCGTTTGGTCTGGCCTCAGCTCCGCGGACGTTCACCAAAGTCCTGGCAGCACTGGCAGCTTACCTGCGTTCCGTCCCGGTGAGACTTCAGTGTTACTTGGACGACGTCCTTGTTCAGGCAGGGTCCTTATCCAGAGCCAAGTCGGATCTTCGGCTGACGATCCGTTGGCTTCAGGTGTTGGGGTTTTCCGTGAACTTTCCCAAGAGCCACCTGTCCCCATCCAGGCAGATCCTACACCTAGGGACAGTGATAGACTCAGAGTCAGGGAGGGTCCGCCTGTCTCCAGAACGTTTGTCCAGCTTACGCCAGCTGGTCTCTTCCGTGCGAAAAAGAAGGTCTGTTTCCATCCTGACCTTGTCTCAGCTCCTGGGGAAGATGGTCTCTTGCATAGGGATAGTGCCCTGGGCCCGGCTCCACCTGCGACCTCTCCAGTGGGCCTTGATCCCAGTCCAGAGAAGGATGATGAGCAATTCCTTGCGGCCAGTTCCTCTACCAGCGGAGGTGAGACTCTCTCTTCGGTGGTGGCTGTCCCCAGCGCTGCAACAGGGGGCTTGCTTTTGGGAGCCCGAGAGAGTCACAGTGACGACGGATGCCAGCCTTTTCGGCTGGGGGGCCGTGATGGACTCCGACATGACCCAGGGGCGTTGGTCTGCCTCGGATCTCCGCCACAACATCAATTGGCTGGAGCTGAAAGCCGCCAGACTTGCCCTCAGGACTTTTCGTCATCACCTGCGGGGGCAACATGTTCTCTTGCTCACGGACAATGTGGCGGCGAAGGCCCATGTCAATCGCCAAGGGGGCACCCGCTCCCGCGCTCTCTGGCGGGAGGCACAGTTGTTGGGACTATGGGCGGAGAGGCATTTGGCCTCGATCGTAGCGGAGCACATCTCGGGAGTGTCGAATCTCCAGGCGGATTGGCTCAGCCGCACGACTCTGGACGAGGGCGAGTGGCAACTGGGCACGGAGCTGTTCCGGAAGATCTGCATCAGATTCGGCTTGCCGCTGGTGGACCTGTTTGCCTCACCCGAGAACGCCCAGCTGCCGCGTTTCTTCACCCGGTTCCAGACTCCCTCGGCGGAAGGAGCGGACGCCCTCAGGAGCCGGTGGCCTCCGGGCCTTCTTTATGCCTTTCCTCCCCTTCCCCTCATTCCCCGAACGATAAGGAAGGTAGTCACAGAGAGGGCTCTCGTGGTCATGCTAGCCCCGTACTGGCCGAGGAGACCGTGGTTCGCGGACCTGGTCCAGCTGTCGGTAGTAGATCCATGGAGGATTCCCCCAGGGGAGGTCGTTCTGCGTCAGGGTACCGTGGATCACCCAGAGCCACAGTGGCTTCATCTGACCGCTTGGCTCTTGAACGGGGGATTTTGAGGGGGCGGAGGCTCTCGTCAGGGGTCATTGCCACCTTAGAGGCGTCTAGGAGGCCTTCCACGGTTAGGATTTACAACGCCACGTGGAGGGCGTTCGCAAAATGGTGTATCCCACTGGGGTTGGATCCCTCTAGGGCTACCGTCCCGGATGTGTTGGAATTCCTCCAGAAGGGATTGGAGGACGGCTTGTCGCATAATACTCTCCGGCGACAGGTGGCGGCCTTGGCCACCATTTTGGGGGGGGAAGGTTCTCCGACTCTTTCCCGTTCCCCCCTGATTAAGCGTTTTCTGAAGGGGGCGGCTAATATCCGTCCGCCTCCGGTTCATAGATTTCCGACCTGGGATCTGACCCTGGTTCTCCAGGCTCTGATGGGCTCCCCGTTCGAGCCGCTTAGAACGATACATATGCGTCTGCTTACCCTTAAGGTGGTGTTTTTAGTGGCCATTACATCGGCCAGGCGCATTTCAGAGTTGGGGGCCCTGTCTTCCCGTAGTGACCTGTGTGTAATTCACCAGGACAGGGTGGTCCTTCGTTTAGATCCTTCGTTCATTCCGAAAGTGAATTCACAGTTTCACAGGGCCCAGGAAGTTGTGCTCCCGAATTTCTGTCCCAATCCTTCGAGGGAGCAGGAGTTAGTGTGGCATAAGCTAGATGTCCGCCGGGCGGTTCGCATTTACCTAAAGCGAACGGAGAGCATTAGGAGGACCGAGGCGTTGTTTGTTTCTTTTCACCCAGGCTCGTTAGGACGCAAGGTGTCGTCTTCCACCATAGGACGGTGGATAAGGTTGGCCATAGTTGAGGCTTATGGAGCTTCCGGGAAGCCCCCCCCATCAGGGATCACTGCTCACTCCACCCGCAGTGCCGCTACTTCTGCGGCCTGGGCCACCAGGGCGCCCTTAGAGGATATTTGTAGGGCGGCTGCCTGGGCTTCCCCCACGCCTTTTATTAGGCATTATCGTTTGGATGTTTATGCCTCGGCTGAGGCATCGTTTGGTCGGAGGGTCCTTCAGAGGGTGGTGTCCGATTCTTCACCTGGGACCCAGTCTGCCCGCCCGGGGATGTAGCGTGGGTATGTCCCTGCCGTGACCCCTCCCTCCACACTACTGGAAAAAGAACGTTGGTCTTACCTGAACGTTTTTTTCTGGAGATGTGGAGGGAGGGGTCACATTCCCGCCCTAGTTAGTTAGACAGGGTCCGGGAGGTGTAGAATCGGGAGGCCCCGGGGGGGCTTGCCCTTGTTTGTGTTTGATTTACAGGTGCTGACCGTGACATTGCGGAAACTGGGAACCAACGGGAGAAGCCGAAGGTTAAGAAGCTTTCTCTCAGTCAAATGGACCAATCAGGCTGCGATAACCCTGCCGTGACCCCTCCCTCCACATCTCCAGAAAAAAACGTTCAGGTAAGACCAACGTTCTTTTCCTGGTTTTTCGGTCCAAAATGTCCAAATCAGCTTGTGTCCAGTTAACTATATCAGCTGTGTATGTTATAACTGGTATTGCCCAGGTATTTATGGCCTTGATTGTATTTCCACCAGATGATGATGATGATGATGATGATGATGATGATGATGATCATCATCATCATCATCATCATCATCATCATCATCTTCTTCTTCTTCTTCTTCTTCTTTTACTTCTTCTTTTTCTTCCTCCTCCTCCTCCTCCTCCTCCTCCTCCTCCTCCTCCTCCTCCTCCTCCTCCTCCTCCTCTTTAAGAAGAAAGTCTTATTTTCTCAGTTGTTATCATTCCTTTTGGTTGTGTCCATAGATTCAAGACAGTGACCACCTGGAGCCAGGGAATGATTGTGTACCTTCAATACAGTACTGTTCTGACTCATCACAGAAATATAAAAAAGGAAATACTCTTCATCTGTTGTTTCTGCTTTTTATAAGCTGTACATGCATTATAACCAGAACAGGGAATCATTTTTGAAAAGCTATTAAGGAGCCCTTAGACTTGACTAAGATCAGAAATGATGAGCAAATAGAGCAATTAAAACTCCTTATACAATTTTTTTTTTAAAATCCAGCACTGATCTGTAGAGGCCAGGATTATTGGCAGTGGCTTTCCAAGGCTTCATCATCTCCCAGTGACTGAATTTGAAACCTACTGTGTGCAAAGCTTGTGCTTCACCAGAAGGCCATAATCCTTATGAGTATTTTCTTCATTGTAAATAATAGAAGATAAGGAGAAACTTGTATGGTTGACGTATCATATCTCATTTGCATTAATGTGGTGGTACTTGATATTTTTTTTTCTTTTGAAATAATACAAGGATGTAATATTGTCTGAATATTGCTTATAAAAAGATCTGCATACTATTAGTGGAAACGTTTGTCCTTACAGAAAAGATCATTTAGTCATTAATGTATGAGGAAGGCGAAATTAGAAGAGAGGGAAAAAGAAGCCCATTTTTTGTTTCTTTCATCATTCATCAATTACCCTGCTCTTAGCCATTGCCAGGTCTTGTTGTTATCTGCTTTGCCTGCTATTTTTTATCTACTGGGCATGTAATACTTTGCCTTGCCCTGTCTCTTTTCTTAGTCTTCATTTGGTCTTTCTTGTGGGCAAGTTTGCTCTCCTTACTATTCAGTAAGTCTCCATGGGGTGCTAGCTTTGGTGCCTCTTTTTTCTTCTTCAACTTGCAGCATTGATATACTTGCAACATTCCACACCCACCCATTTTCCTTGCTAAGCAAAGTCTATAAACATCACTTTGTGGGTGAAGGGTGTGAAGGAATGAAGAGCCGTGGTGGCGCAGTGGTTAGAATGCAGTACTACAGGCTACTTCTGACTACTGGCTGCCAACAGTTCAGTAGTTCAGTTCAAGGTTGACTCAGCCTTCCATCCTTCCAAGGTCAGTAACATGAAGACCCTGATTGTTCAGGGCAATATGCTGACTCTGTAAATGGTTGAGAGAGGGCTATAAAGCAGTGTGAACTGGTATATAAGTCTAAGTGCTATTATTATTGGTATTCATTATCATATATTTTTTTCTGTTGAGGGCTCTTAGTTCTGCTTGAGTCCAGTCCACACAATTCTAGCTATGTATGTAATGAATGGAATTGACCAAGTGATAATTACGTTGATATTTCTTCCGTTGCATTTGGGCATTAAGATCTTCTTCGCTCTCGTGATGTATTCACTTCTAGCTTTCTTTTTGACTTCAGTGTGCTTGAGGTTATCAGCTTGAAAGACGCCCAGGTATTTGTAGAGATTGTCTTCATCCAAACTCTTTATGTTATTTTCATAGAGCATTTTGATTCCTTCAGTTTTCATTATTTTCTCTTGGTTGATGGTGAGGGTGGCACATTTATCCAATCCGAACTCCATTACTATTATTTTAATTTCTTGTAACGTCAAAGTAAAGTTTAATTTTTTTTCTTCCTTCCCCTCATCACATCCCATTTCCCCAGTTAATCACAAATGCCCAAAGCGTGGGCTTTGTGGAAGCCTAGACAGCGGAGTCAGAGATGGTATTCTGCCAGTTCGGACCAGTTCGCCAGAACCGGTAGTGGAAATCGCGGGTGGGCCTGCCCGCCCACCCCGGCTCTATGCCATCCCATTAAGGCACTTTTTAAAGCCAAAGCACATGTGCATAAGGCTGAGCACGTGCACGGATGTGCACGCTCACATTTGCGAACTGGTGGGGAAGGTAAGTGAATACCACTCCTGAGCGGAATAGTTTGGATTATCATTTTAGGAAATTTCTAGACTAAATCGGGAATTCACTTCCACACTACAAAAGAGAAAGGCACACACTCACACACTTGCACAGTTGAGTCACTGAGATATGAGCCAACAAGTCTTTTCATTCCACTGCAAGCCAATTCTCCACACCTGACAGTTTATCCCCCTCCCTCCCTCTCCATGACCCACACTTTAGTCTTCTTCCTCTTCCTTTCATTCCGACCTGTGCAATCAATCTGTCCTTAGCATATCTAGACAATGAGAATGAAGGAACTGCGTAATATTTCTACCAGCACATCTCACACCATAATGCTGGCATAGGAGAAAAATGAAATGCATTGCTTTAATTAAGATATGCTTACTACAGACAAACAATCTTAGCATAGTTTACATTTTAAAATGCCCATGGGTCTTTTGAGATTTGGCTGATTAACATTTCTGCATCTTACTTATATGGGGATTGTATATGCTGTTTACTAATAGCACTTGTAACAGGAATGATAGATTGTGCAGATCACAGATTTTAGAGCTATTTTGCTTTTTCTCTTAGCTTTCTTCTCCAGCTTTCATGCTACAGAAAGCAACTGCACCCTCATTGCAGCCTGGTGTTTACAACAAAATGAAAAAGGTGCCCAGCAGAGATTCTCAGGCAATTTATTCCTGGGTTCTCTCAGCTATAACATTTCAATGCTTATTTATGGTAGTAAGATATTTTAGTTCTCGCTATTTTCCTAATATCTGTTTATAATTGGAACCAGGGATGGTGGAAAAGTAGTTATAATTTGATTTATCTTGAAGTTTATATCTCTGCTCCTTCTTTTGCCTCCTATATTGCTTTCCTGTCACTCTTTTTCTGAAGGTACACAGTTGTTTGCCTAGACTTCCCTTCCTCTTGGTCTGTACTATTGTGGCAACCATGCAGACAAACTCTCAGAATTACATGAAATATCCCTTTAATGCAGATTTTTCTTAATTGCCAGTGTTCTGCTTTTAATTTCTTTCAGGCAAGTAAATTATGACTTCATTGGCCGTGCATAACTAATCAAAATATGGAGAGAATTTATGGATTTTAACATGTTTTAAAATTACATTCTAATAGAGTTTGAAGATCTCTGTAGCCACAGTAAGTCTTTTAGACACTTCATTCAGCCTTGGGGTTTTTTTCTGGCTCTTTAGGCTATGTACTCTCATCTCACTGGTGAGGATGTGGCCTTACAATATGAAATGCTAGTTTATGACATGGAGCGACATTGCAAAGTACAGTTGAATTACTTATAAACAGAGCACCATTAATTCATTTTCAGCAGAGTGAGAAGTCCAAATATGTTTTTTCCTTACTATTTTGAGCTTTGGCCTTATTTGGGCTTATTTTGAGAATTGCATGCAAGGCTTGAACCTGTGGACCTTTCTTCCTTAATTATCCATTTTACTGCTATTTCCTATGTCAAAAAGCCTTAAATTGGTGAATACATAGTCTGATCCATTGTAAAATACTTCAAAATTAGTGTGTGCACATTGATGGTGCATTTAGAACATTTAAAACATTTCCCTGGCTTCTTTATGTTGTCAGGTAAATCTTCATTTTCTACAGCTTTTTAAAGTACATTGCTGAATGGTTAATAGTCTATCACTTAAAAATATAATATTGATGGGAGAAGAGCTGTGAAAACCAGCATTGAAAGTTTGATAGCATGCCATTCCCTGATCAGGAAAACAAAGCCTCCCAACATATTTAAAAGCCCCTAATTCTCTTTAAATGTACATTAATATCTATGATGGTCTTTAAAACTACATGAGAAGAACAAGGCCTCCTGTCAGGTCTTGATTAAATCTTTCACTTCTGTTCTTTTCAGTAGGCCCGAACAGCAAAATAACATTCCATTTGTTGCTGATTTTCTCATAATGAATCACTACCTCTTAGAACAGTGCAGTTTTTGAAAGAAATGCTTTGGAAATTATATTAGTGTGCAGAGCCCCTCTCCTTGAAGCATTAAGCACCTACATCTTTTAAATTATTTCTGTGATTGCTTCCAAAACTGATTTGAACAGGCATGTGCATGCACAGTCATAACCATTGGGGCAGCCCATAGATAGGCAACTAAATAAACCTTCAAAACAACCATTCAGCTCTTCCGAGCAGCAAACTATTTTGAAGCTTTGAAGAGCAGTGCTTTACTCACAACAACAGACTTCGCAAAGCACCTTTTTCTAATGCTTTGTGTTTAATTTTCAGTGTTCCCAAAACCGGTTGTGTTTAGAAATGAGAGTTTATTTCTATTGTATGGTAATCATGAAATAGGAAAATATTGCCCCTGTTAAATTACTGTTCAAAGTGGAGCTGTAACTTAGTGTAATTATGGTACAGTTAACTACAGTGTTAATTGGTTCAGTCTCTAGTTGCTGGCTCCCAGGAGAATATATGTTGTTGTCTTTATACCAAGAGTCTTCCTCCACTTGCCCCTAATTACAATAGACAATCCCATAATATTGCTCTTATCCTGTTCCGTAAGTGAGACAGACTTGGCTCATCCTTAATTATACTGATGTTTAAGTGATTTTCTCCCATTACTTTGACACAGTCCGGTGACAACTGTAAAGTCTATTGAATCTCTTAGGTTTTGTCACTCTTGAAGTCATAGGATCCAATGACCTGAAAAAAAAACCAATCAAGGCCTTTGTGACAAGAACAGAATTTCCATGGCTTCTCCATGCAAAGGTAAAGGAGTATATTTTATATATGCCATTTAAATGATAATTTTTGATGTAACATTAAGCTACCATGTAAGGTAAGCAATAATAATGTTTTTTTAATAACTTTCCCTTGATACTTTCCCTTCATTTGTTTTTAAATGTGTTTTAATGATCATTTTTTACAAATACATATATATTTTAGCAGTCCCACACAAATTTTGCAGTTTATGACCTGATCGTTAATGCAGCTAGGTGCTTTTATTGCCCTTTCCAGTCTCCCTTTTTTTCTTATGGGAAGTCATAACTTTGTATTTGGTACATATTGCATTGTTTGCAAATATATATGAAACTGAGATTTTACTACCATGTTTGCCAGACACCAGGTTTTCTTTTCTCTTAAATTAATTTGGGGTTGGGTGAGTGGCCTTAAGAGAAGACAGCTGTTAAAACAAACAAATGGACAAGTGAGCATCTGGCTGGTCTCTGTTGCTGAAAAAGTATGGATGCCTTTGAAGATTTGTCTTAGTTTGGAAGGAAGCTGGGTTTTTTTTGCTCAATATTAACCATTTCAGTAAGGTCTAAAAAAAGAGAAGTGTTTCTCTCTGTTGTTTTGTCTCCCTGTTCAGTTTGTCCTTCCTTCCCTTCCTCTCCATCAATCTTGTCCCCCTTTTCTTCTTTCACATCATCCAATGTACTTTTCCATTCCCTGCCTTCTTTTTTCTTTTTTGTGATTCCTGTGAATACATATGAGTTTCTATGTGTGAAAGTGGTGCCTGTAAAATATCTATTAGTCATGCAGTTGAGGGGGGAACTGTTATTTACTTCTTACTTGTTTGGTCAAGTTGTATAGCAATTTAAATATTAATTTAATTGCATTTATTATTTTACAGGTGATTAATCAGTCCTTATTAGGTGAATGACTATTTTTAGTTCACACTTGTTCTTTCTCAGAGTGTGTCTGTGTATACATCATCAAATGTAAAACATGAAGACACTGAGAAGAAGAAAATATCCAGGACTGATCTTAGATCATGTTTGCACTAAATACGAAGCTTAGATTAATGTTAACAGTGGATAAGAGAATGAATGCAAGGTGGAGAAATAGGTCTTACTGAATAGCATTGCAGTCTGTTTGAGTGAAATTATATTCCAGCAGTGAACAGCATATCCTTTTGTTTTGTAGTATTACAATAAAATAGGTACCCATTTTTGTATATACTGTATATAAAAAATCAACACTCTCGGGAATTTCGGGAAAAATGCAGATGTTAATATGATTAATTTTACCTTCAAAGTGTAGAAAATTGTTGGCAAACTAAGGTAGTAAGGATCTTAAGAGTAATCCAATGAAGAATACTGATGTGTTTAATTGAAATGGCTTAGATAAGTAGTGTTGAAAATTGCTGCTATCAAACTGAACCATGTTTTCGGGCTATAAACCTTGCTCTCTTTTTGTTTCTGCATATTATGAGCCACATCTATTCAGGTTCAGAATGGCAAAAAAGGCTTAAGCTCATGCAACAAAGCTGTGCCCACGTAAAACACCTACATATCGTATTTTCAAGTATATCTTTGTTTTGCTTACGTGCAATGCTATATTGGAAGCAGAAAAAGCTTCCATTACTGAAAACTGAAGGACTGTTTATTACCATTAATACAGAGTTTTTGTAAAAAATAAACTACTTTGTTCTGAATCTCATAGACATTGTCAAATGAGATCGAAAAGACTTGAAGACTTGATTAGTACTGTAGTTTGGATCTTAGTACTTCACATAAATATATTCCTGAGACAGCTTTAATTTACATTTATTTTTGCTAAAACTGTGAGAGCCAAACAAGAGATATTGAATCAGCTGTTGCTGGAGCTGATCATTTAAATTAATTTAATAGCAGGGGTGTCCAATTGCTGTACCGAAAACAGATGCATCAATTTTCTGCCAAAAACAGGTACTCTTTTATATTAGAAGGACAAGCTGTGATGAGAAAAACACACACACAAAAAAACCCGATAGCAGAATAGAAACAATAACGAGCCATGTGTTGTTCAATCATTACGCTAAAAATGGAAATCATTTGGTAGACTATCTAAAAAATCTCCCTTTTTACAAAGTATACAATTCATTTCTTCTTCTTTATATGTTCTTATCCTCACCAAGTAAAAAGGTATAGTGATAATTCTAAAAAAGGTAGAAGGAAGCCAAACTAATATATACCAAAATGAGATTCAATTACTCTGGTTGGTAATTTGAACTCTGCTATGGGTAAATTAGCATCTTGCTTGGGTCCATTGACAACACCAACAGTTGCTTAATAAATAACAGATGCATAATAGCTTGTTTGGATTAACTTTATCCAGCAACTATCCACCTTTTCCACTATAGTACTGAACCCATAATAAGCAGAGTGACTTGATTAGACTAACAAGGATGAACCACAGCAGTCTTGTCTGGATGTCAAATTTGGGATGTTATTCCTCATTCTAAAAGAGGACAACCAACGGGCAAAGGGGAAGTAACAAATGCATAATGGCCCTCCTCTGTGAATTATTTACAATCCTTCCAATTCTGTACATTTTCATCTGATTATATAGCAAGCAAACAGAGAACATGTGCTTCTCCCCTCAGGGACCAGTTTATTCACTACTAAGAAATTGCACTGGGTGGGAAATTGCATGCTAACACACAATATAAACCTAGATCAATTATGCTGTTTCCAAAAAGGTTTTCAAGTGTCCAAGTTAAAAATTCTTGATGTAACCGCTATTTAATTGTCTAAACTTGTCATGCAAGTCTAATCTTAAGATTTATGTATTTATTTACTCCGGGTTATAAAACAAAACAAAGCAAAAAATATCTTGGCTTTGTCCAGGAGTTCAAGACATCATACATCGAATTTTCATAGAACAATAAACCTGTGAGGTAGGTTAGTCTGAGAGAGAGAGACCCAAAATCATTCAAGACAAAAGGCAGAGTTGGTGGAACTGAGTCTCCCCTTTGCCACTCAAGTAACTTCATTGCTACACTACATTGGCTCTTTACTTATATGAAAGCCTTGATCATTTAGTTACATAGAATGCTGAACATAATATTGTGTGTTAAAGGATAGTGGTGGAAAGGAGAACAAAGTAATGACAGGAGGATTTTAATATACATGAATTTATAATATGAAGGTCTTTTATATAAACCTCTGGGAGTTGCAATGCT
This sequence comes from Natrix helvetica, assembly GCF_964273705.1. NCBI lineage: Eukaryota > Metazoa > Chordata > Lepidosauria > Squamata > Natricidae > Natrix > Natrix helvetica. Next base: position 215,211,493 of record NC_138552.1, on the reverse strand, counting down.
AATACGTTTGGAAAATACTACTTAAGAAGTTTGTGGTGTCAGCCTATTACCATACATAGATCGGTAAAAAAAAAGTCAGCAAAAGCCTGGAAAAATGATGTGGTTCTTCTCTCCATTACAATGCTTGCTTTTGCGTGAGTGAGCCTATAGCTTTCAAAAATGTAATAAATCAATCAATTATTATTAATCCTATTTAATCCATACAGCTGAAATACATAAATGTAGAGACTATGGTTACTTTCAATTTGTGGCAATGAAGCTAACATCAAAGGAAAGATTTTAGTTGGAACAGTTAGAAGGGTTTAAATCCCTCAAGGTTTTTTATATATAATATTTTAGAATAGACTAGAACAGTGATGGCGAACCTATGCACCTGTTTGCCACAGGTGGCATGTGGAGCCATTTGTCAGGGCACGCATGTGCGCGCTGGCCAGCTAAGTTCACCCTTTTTTAAAGCCATTTTTCACCTTCCCCAGGCTCCAGAGGCTTCATAGAAGCCTGAGGAGGGCGAAAAGAGCCTCCCTCCCCCTTGGAGGCTTCATGAGCTTCCCTGAAGCCTCCAGAGCGCAAAAAACTGGCCTTAAGGACAAACTAGAAGTTCGGGAACGCACTTCCGGTTTGCTCGGAGGGTCGTTTTGAGCGCTCCGAAGGCTTCAGGGAAGCTCTTGAAGGTCCCTGAAGCCTTTGGAGCACTTAAAATGACCCTCCGAGCAAACCGGAAGTGACTTGACCTCTTGACGGTCCCTGAAGCCTCCAGAGGCTGTTTTCGCCCTCCCCATGCTCCTATAAAGCCTCTGGAGCCTGGGGAGGGCAAAAAAAGCATGCAAGAATGGGGGGTCACGCCTGTAGTGCGTGCATGCGCACTGGGGGGTCGCGTATTGCATTATGGGTGCGGCACAACTGCACATGACCCCCCTGCGCTCCCCCCACTTATGGCACGGGAACCAAAAAAGGTTTGCTGTCACTGGACTAGAATAACAGAGTTGGAAGGGACCTTGGAGGTCTTCTAGTCCAACCCCCTGCCTAGGCAGGAAACCCTATACCGTTTCAGACAGATGGCTATCCAACATCTTCTTAAAGACTTCCAGTGTTGGGGCATTCACAACTTCTGGAGGCAAGCTGTTCCACTGATTAAGATGTTCTAACTGTCAGGAAATTTCTCCTCATTTCTAAGTTGCTCCTCTCCTTGATCAGTTTCCACCCATTGCTTCTTGTTCTTGTTTTCAATGAATGAATTAAGTAACTGATTATGAGTACATTGGTAAAGACAAATATTATAATGATGCATATCTCATACATGAACCATGGTGGCACAGGGGTTAGAATGCAGTAGTGCAGGGTAACACTCCCCACAGCCAGGAATTCGATCCTGACCAGCTCAAGGTTGACTCAGTCTTCCATCCTTCTGAGGTCAGTAAAATGAGGACTAAGATTATTGAGGGAAATATGCAGACTCTGAAAACTGCTTAGAGAGTACTGTAAAGCATTATGGAGTTGTGTCTTAAGAACTGTTGTTATCGTGTTTGTGTACATCCATGCTATCACTCATGTATGAGGGATACAGCCCTTACCTATTTTAGAACATGCTGTATTGTGCTTCAAGGTCGAGTAATGCATAGCATAGAAATATTTACTAATAATTAGGATAAATATTAATTTTGTGCTTTAAGTACCTTACTATTTTGTAGACCTAAATTTAATCCGCTTGCCAGGCTGTTAAAAGATTCCTCTTAGATATAGAGAGGTTTGAGCTGTTTATGAGACACTAAATGTATGCTGTGGCTGTGAAATAAATGGTTTCATGGAAGATATTAGTGTGTTTTGTGAATTCTATTTGCATATCAGTATCGTGATGCTATGAAATTCTTCAACAGAGTGTTATGAATACTAAAATACAATTCCTCTCTGTGGACAGTATGCATACTTTTCATAGGTAGGAGTGATTTTTTTAATTACAAAAACTTCCAGGATTTCGTAATGAAATTATTTGAAGCTAATGACTAAGAATTAAGGGATCATGGGATTTGGGAAGGTAGTTTGATGAAAATGTCAGCCCAATGTGCAGCTGCTATAAAAAAAAGACAAAGTCTGTGATGGAAATAATTCAGAGAATAATAAGAATAAAAATGATAATTATCTTCATGTTTTTGTACAAACTATGGTGCAGATGACACTCAGAATCCTTAATGCAATTCTAGTCATCATAATGGAAACAGAAGCTAAAAATACCAATGGACTTCCACAATTTCTCTATGAGGACATGTTTCTGGTTAGAATAGGCATGATAAAGATGAGTGGAATTACAGTAAACTTTTCTTATGACTAAATTTCATGCATCTGAAAAAAAATGAACTGGTTTCCATGAAAGCTTATGTATTAGTAGGGATATTAGTCTTTAAAGTACATAAAATCTCTTCACTGTTTTGCTAGAGAAGCTGAATGATGGAAGTTCAAGGACAAATAAATGATTATACAGTGATGAAAGTAAAGAATTTGCGTACAGCATAACTAAATAAGATATAGCGTTGCATCCTAAATTGAACAGCATTAAAAAAAAATCAGTGTCTCCTGTCAATGTTAGTAAATATCAAGCTATATATTACCTTTACGATCAGAAAAAGTGTGATTCTGAGAGCCAGTTATTGGAAAGCAGAAGCAGAGGGAGGGGCTGTTATGGATAGGTTCCTTTTCTAAAAGTTTCCTGGTGGCCATTGCTAAATTAGATAGGTTTTTGATCTGAACTAGCAATGAACATATGTCCCTGTAAAATGTGGGATTGTTTTAGTAAGGTTTTCCCCATATTTATTAAACTGAAGATGGAATATTAAAAAGCTCAACAGGACCAACGGCTATAACAATCTGCAAAAGATTGTTTACAGGCTCAATGTTTTTCAGGGGGGAAAAAACCATTTAAGAAAAGATTGTGCATTGCCATAATACGCAAAAAATTGCTATTCATTATGCATTATTTATACAAGTGGTTTTAGTATATACCTCCTGCTAGAGCAGTGGGTCTCAACCTTCCTAATGCAGCGACCCTTTAATACAGTTCATCAAGTTGTGGTGACCCCCAACCATAAAATGATTTTATGTTTTCTGTATTTTTTCAAAAATATGTGTTTTCCAATGGTCTTAGGCGACCCCTGTGAAAAGGTCGTTTGACCCCCAAAGGGGTCCCGACCCACAGGTTGAGAACCACTGTGCTAGAGGTATATACTAAATGTTTTCCATGGATGGCTGGAGAATCCTGGAAGTCCACACATCTTTGAGTTGCCAAGATTGAGAAACATTGATTTAAGATGTCAGGTTGGCTCAATTGTAAGATTATTTTTTAAAAAGGGGTGGGGTGGGGAGCTGATGACCAGCAGAGAACATAAGAGTCTTGTAGCCCAAGACAAAATGATACCCCAGCGTAGTGACTAGCTGCTGAAGGGAAGATGTATGCCAGGCACTGCAGTCAATTGGATTTGGCTTGGCACTAGATCGAAATGAAGCAACAGAGATCATTCACACTGAAGGGCTTAAAACAGCTTAAGTGGGAAACTGGTACTTTTAAACTGGAACTGGAAAACATGGGAATAGGATGCATTTGCATTATATGTCATGGATTCAGAACCAGGCTCCAAGATGCAGGTCAAAGAACCAGGTCCCACTGGGTGCTGTGCTTAGGGATTCAACAGCCACTGAATCCAACACCGATATCCTTTTCAGGTCTCTCCGCAGTTAGCAGTGATCCTTCTTTAGCTGACACAGGTGCCAAGAAGCAGGGCAACCCCCTCCCCCCACCTGACAATCCTGCACCTCAGCAAAGTAATTGCCTCGCAAGCAAGTGGCAAGATGCTGAATCGGCAGGCAGGTTCTCTGCCTTATTATTGGCAACTGCTGAGCAGGGAAAGCTTCAGCTGTGCATGCTGGGTGAGGAGATGATTCAAAGGAGAAGAGAGAATTTAAACTGCTTAGGGATTGTCTTCCATTGCTGGAAGCAGCTTTGGCATCAGGCTTTGTAGTTTGTGAATGCTTGCTCTTGTCTCCTCCTTCGATTTGTGTTCCTGACCAAGTCTCCAGCTCGTCCCTCAGTAGTTTTCAACCTCAGTAGTTTTGTGGTATTCGATTACAGACGGACATGGATTGCTCTTTCTCAGCTTCCAGTAAATAGTCATGCACATGCATATTCGTTCTCTTGTTTCCCCATCTCCAGTTCTGTTACCTTCTTCCCCCACCCTACTGCCATCTCTTCAGATAAGCCTTCCTGACATTTTCACAAGTCGTGCTGCAAGTGCATTGCTCCTAAAGGAACTATTTCTTTATAGTGCGTATGTATTCCCGACTAGTACCTCTGCAAGCCATCCCCCCAAGCACCTGTATATGCCTGCACTTTATCTGCTGTTTGAATGGACATTTAATCACTATCTAATAAAATGAAATTCAATGGCGAAAAGAGTAAGGTTCTACATTTAGGCAACAAAAATGGAATGCACAGGTACAGTATAGATGATACCTTGCTCAGTCAGTGACGTGCAGTCAGGTGAGGCAGGTGAGGCATAGCCTCACCACTCTCATCATGAAAAAAAAAAAGTAAAAGGAAAAAGCTGAGCTAGTTGCTGCCTCACCGTGGATGACTCTGCTTAACCTCACTGGTGCTCTCCCTCCCCAAGTGTAGTGACTTCCTCCCCAGGCCCCCATTCATTTCTCTCTCTCACACACACAGCTGGATAAAACTATATAAAAATCTAGCCCAGCTTCACTGATTACAAGTTTGAAAAGGCAACGTGGCTCCACCTGCAATCAACTCTGCTTAACCTCACTGGTGCTCTCCCTCCCCAAGTGTAGTGACTTCCTCCCCAGGCCCCCATTCATTTCTCTCTCTCACACACACAGCTGGATAAAACTATATAAAAATCTAGCCCAGCTTCACTGATTACAAGTTTGAAAAGGCAACGTGGCTCCACCTGCAATCAAACTACACTTGGGGAGGGAGAGCACAAGGGAGCACTGAGGAGACCACAGGAGGAGGCAGGAAGCCAGGCAAAGAGCCATGCTGTAGTACACACACTTCCCCCCCAGCCTCTTTCTTTTGGAAGGCTCGGCTCCCCTCCAGCTTCTCTGCCTCTCCTCTCACCCCAGCCTGCCAGCAGGAGGTGGTGGGTGGGCTTTATTGTGTTCCAGGCATTTCCTACCAAGACAGCAGGCTGCATTTGCAATGGTGGAGGTGTTTGGGAAAGGCAGCAGGGGAATGGGGGGGATGGCAGAGGAGCTGCTTTCAAGCCACTGGAAAAGATATCCAATCCAACTTTTGTGGGGGGGGGGTTGTTTGAGAGTGAGTGAGAGAGGGAAGGGGTAGGAGAGATAGTCCAATCCAACTTCTGTGTGTGTGTTTGTGTGTGTGTGTGTGTGTGTTTGAGAGAGGGGGAGGAAGGGAGATAGGGAGGAAGGAGGGGAAGGAGAAGAAAAAGAAAAAGGAAGAAGGAGCAAAGGAGAAAAACAAATGCTGTCGCTTTAAATTGGAACTGAGCATGCCTGGCTGTGGAATTCTGGGAGTTGAAGTCCACAAGTCTAAAAATATTTGAAACCCAGCACTGTGTCAGTGCCTCACCAGTCATAAACCTCACCGCACGTCACTGTGCTCAGTAGTAGTAACTGTGAAAGGGATCTTGGAGTCCTAGTGGACAACCATTTAAACATGAGCCAGCAGTGTGCAGCAGCTGCCAAAAAAGCCAACACAGTTCTAGGCTGCATCAACAGAGGGATAGAATCAAGATCATATGAAGTGCTAATTCCACTTTATAATGCCTTGGTAAGGCCACACTTGGAATACTGCATTCAGTTTTGGTCACCACGATGTAAAAAAGATGTGGAGACTCTAGAAAGAGTGCAGAGAAGAGCAACAAAGATGATTAGGGGACTGGAGACTAAAACATATGAAGAACGGTTGCAGGAACTGGGTGTGTCTAGTTTAATAAAATGAAGGACTAGGGAAGAAATGATAGCAGTGTTCCAATATCTCAGGGGTTGCCACAAAGAAGAGGGAGTCAAACTATTCTCCAAGGCACCTGAGGGCAGAACAAGACGCAATGGGTGGAAACTAATCAAGGAGAGAAGCAACTTAGAACTGAGGAGAAATTTCCTGATAGTTAGAACAATTAATCAGTGGAACAGCTTGCCTCCAGAAGTTGTGAATGCCCCAACACTGGAAGTCTTTAAGAAGATGTTGGATAGCCATTTGTCTGAAACGGTATAGGGTTTCCAGCCTACGCAGGGGGTTGGACTAGAAGATCTCCAAGGTCCCTTCCAACTCTACCATTGTATTATTATTGTATTATTTTCTCCCTTTACTGAAGCCAAGACATGAAATTGGGCTTGGTGTGGAAGAGGGCAATGTCATCCACTTCTTCAGTCAGAAAGCAATGGTGGCCCATTCTAGTGGTGCACCAAGCACAGAATGCACATGGGCTCTTAGAGTGGGAGGTAATGGTAAATAAAACTTACTGCAGGAGGTGAACAGGATGAGCCCAAGGAAGGAGTTCAAACTCACCAGTCACGAGCCCCTTTGCACCCACAAGAGATCTAAGTCCAGCCTGCCTTGAATTCCTGCGATTCGTATCTACCGCCAACTTGCTTGGACCATTAGCAGTTCAGATTCTTGTAGAGAGCTTAAGCTTTATACTCATTTGAACTGCCTGGATCTCCTGGTTTCTCTGGTGCTTGACACTTATCGAAAGGCATTAAGAAATGATTGCTTAAGATTTCAAGTTGGGGGAAAGCTTGTAAAACTTGCCTTGAGACCAGAAGCCACCTTGGGAGGAAGAGGAACATAGTCCTTGTGATAGGACAGATACTTGTACATTTTTTTCAAGAAGTAGTTTGGGTAGATCAGGGGTGTGAAACTCACGTCATCACGTCGTCATCATGTGACCTATCGGGACTTTTCCCCCCTTTGCTAAACGGGGGGTAGGCGTGGCCAGCACGTGACACATTTGGCCTGTGGGCTGTGAGTTTGACATCCCTGGGGTAGAAATCCAGGCATGGGTGAGTAAAAAAATAGCATTAAAGTTTACCTTTTCTCTGTTGGCACTAGGATCAGAATGCTCTCAGACAAGAAGAAAAAAGAAGGAATAACTATTTTTGTTGATTTCCTCTTCCATTGCAATGTTCTCCTTTGGCCATTTCCCTCACAAGGACAGTGCACAAGTTCATCACTGGTTCTGGCATCTGATCCTTATCACAGACATGGACTATATGTTATAGGTCAATGTTTCTCAACCTTGGCCACTTGAAGATGTCCGGAATTCAACTCCCAGAATTCCCCAGCCAGGATCTTGAACTTTCAACTGGGTGGGAAAACCTGGAAGCTTTCGGATTCAGGTTTTCCCAGATGTGCCAACATGGCTCTCTTAATAAATTGGAACTTTTAGGAATCCTTTGCCTCAGACTCTGATTTACTTTTGGATGCTATTTGGAACCCTGACAGGTTTACAGCTACCTCTTAGTAGAATCCTTTTCTACTGAGTATTCTTCTACCTCTCAATCTTTCCATTAAAAAAATGTGAGCAGACAGATGCCCACAATATTAAGTAACAAATTTATAAGTGTGTGTTATCCATACGAGTAATTTTTTGTGTCATAATACAATACAATAGCAGAGTTGGAGGGGACCTTGGAGGTCTTCTAGTCCAACCCCCTGCCTAGGCAGGAAACCCTATACCGTTTCAGACAAATGACTATCCAACATCTTCTTAAAGACTTCCAGTGTTGGGGCATTCACAGCTTCTGGAGGCAAGCTGTTCCACTGATTAATTGTTCTAACTGTCGGGAAGTTTCTCCTCAGTTCTAAGTTGCTTCTCTCCTTGATTAGTTTCTACCCATTGCTTCTTGTTCTACCCTCAGGTGCCTTGGAGAATAGTCTGACTCCCTCTTCTTTGTGGCATCCCCTGAGATATTGGAACACTGCTATCATGTCCCCCCAGTCCTTCTTTTCATTAAACTAGACATACCCAGTTCCTGCAACCATTCTTCATATGTTTTAGTCTCCAGTCCCCTAATCATCTTTGTTGCTCTTCTCTGCACTCTTTCTGGAGTCTCAACATATTTTTTTACATCATGGCAACCAAAACTGAATGCAATATTCTAAGTGTGGCCTTACCAGGGCATTATAAAATGGTATTAACACTTCACACGATCTTGATTCTATCCTCTGTTGATGTAGCCTAGAACTGTGTTGGCTTTTTTGGCAGCTGCTGCACAATGCTGTGTATTTTCCTTATATATGGAATAGGGGCAAGGGAATTTCTACAGGATTTAGAGCAATTGGTTCATGTTCCCTGTCTTTTCCTTTATGAGACTGACAGTAGGGAAGACAACTGTGGTTCACCTCTAATTGCTTTTGAAGGACTGGGGAATGGAAATGCTGTCAATGTGGAGTTGTCTACTCTCTGTGAGACTCTCTGACACTCTGGAATAGCTTTTTGGATGAACATTGGAGATTGAAGATTCCTTACTCCCCTGTTTAGACAAAATGAAAACTGTGATAAATTAAAAGCCTTTTGCTGGTACAAGGAGCCTCTTCACTGTGCATCTAACTCATCACATTGATATACACATTGTTCTGATACAAATCCCAGCTTAACCCTATTTTTAAAAAGCTGAGGAAGATGTAAACAAGAAGATCCATTGAGATATCACAGAATCTCTATGCAGCTATCCACCAGTTAAATGTGTGCAGCTAAATGGCCATTACTGGTATTCTTAATTACTGTACAAATCTTTGTAAGAAGGCCAAAGAACCTGCTGTATTTGAAAACTCTGCCACATTAACTGGGTTGGTGTTCACCATTGGATAGGACAGTAAAGGAGAACATAAAGGCCTTGCTAAAATCTTTTGGCCATTATTTTATTTTTACAGCAGAGTCCTAGAAGCACACATCCAGATGGAATGTGAGCACACAAAAGGAAATCGTCATAAGCTTTTAATAAATGTGCACAAGTTGGAATTTTGGTAGCACAGATTTTTCCCAGCATTGAAAATGATAACCTGCTGACTGAAATATCTCTCTTGAACTACCATTAAAATCTAGGCATTCTGTTCTTTGATTATCATAGACACTAATCACATGTGATAGTCATAAGCCAGGAGCTTATAAACCAGGAGTGTCAAACTCGCATTGTCACGGGTTGTCACATGATGTATCACAACTTTCCCCCCTCATTGCTAAACTGGGCGTGGCACCCCTGTTACAAAATGTGCTTGTACATTTTGCTAAACTACAATGTGGTTTACTTGGTCTTGCTTCAGAGAACTTCCAGACTTGGAACCAGCAGCATTACTAATATCATTGCGGTGATATAAAGCCTGCCTGCATTAGTAGTACATCACCATAGCATTGGTTGTATGATTCTATAAATCTCTGCTATGAAGCTTCTTAATGTACTAGTCATAGTAAGTTATTATATTTTATAATTCATATATTATAGTTTGGTGTGTTGTGCTAATGATGTGGAAGGAAGATGTAATCAGCAAACATTGATTAAGGAAATCATGACTTAATGTAATAGATGAACCACATGATATAGCTAAAGGAAAACTATTTGTTGCCGACTGAAATTAAAGTTAACCTTTGCTTGTTTTAAGCTTGCATGTTTCTAATGTGAAGTGATATTGAAGCTCACAATTCTGCCTACTGTCCAAGTGTGCTAGTAGATGTTGTGGCCCAGCAGGAGCTGTTGGAGCTGCCACCAGACTCCGACAGCGAGGGTCCCTATGAGTCGGCTCTGGAGGATGTGGAGGACCCTGGGCAGGGTTCTGACTCTGAGCAGGGATCGGAGAATCTGGTCGGCCACCAGGAGGCGCCTGAGGCATGGAGCAGCGGTGAGAGCCAAAGGAAGGGGGCTCCTGATGCCATGCCTTGGAGCAGTGGGGAGGAGTCACGGGACAGTGACTCAGACATCATCAGGGAGTTCTTAGATGCTCGTTACCGCCGCACCCAAAGGCGCAAGGAGCAAGGGCAAAGTTACTGGCGGTAATTGCTCTCAGCTGCTGATAAGTAGACTCCTCTTCAGTCTATAAAAGGACTGATTGTGCATACGCCCTTTGCAGAAGTCAACGTAGGAACTATTGAAAAAGTTGCGTCTTGTGAGCTTGGCATGCTGGATAGCTGCTATCGTGTCTCTGTGCCGGAGGGTTCTGAGAGTCTTGTCGTGGTGGATTGCTGCCAAGGATCTGTCTGTCTATCGGTGCAATAAATCCTGTTGAAGTAGTTTTGGTTTGGAGTGTATTCTGTGTTGGCGAGGGAAGAAGGGGGGTCAGAACACAAAGCTAATGTCAAAAATGTATCTTTGATGGTTTCAATTCACTTAAATTCCATTAAGACAGTATATTAAGATACAGCATGCCTCTCCAATAAGATTGTGTTATATAGCATGTTCTTTTCTATAGATAGCTTTCTCAATAAAACAATGGAATTTGATTTCTGAAACTGATGATATTTTCCCTTATATAGAACTGCAAATGATTTCTTTCCTTTATTCCATATCCAGTAGACTTGTTCTATTTTCTTATAAGCATCTTTCTTGGTATCCATAATAAAGTGAAAAGTTGTTCCGTTAATTACCATAATAGTAGCTTTATAGAACTATGCATATAAACATCTATCTTTCCTCAGACTGGCAGTACTGGATACAAAAACAGACATGTATTTACAAAGAGAAATGTAATGTTTATACACGCTGCAGATGTCAGCCTTGTTTGTGATAATTTTCCTCTTTTTGTCCTAGTTTAAATAAATAACTTGCAAATGGATTTTTTCTTTGAAAAGTTTTATTATGATGTGGGGTTTAATTAGACATGATAAATATCAAATAGATTAGCACCCACAAAAACCTACTTTTTCCATAATTTTTCATTAATCTTGCTTTGCTGACCCAGAATTTTGATAAAACCAATTGAGTTTGTTTTAATAGGCCAATCAAAACTTTCTTAGAAAATCTTTAAATGTATTATTTTTAGACCTTTACCAAACTACTATAATTTTCTACAGCTTCAAGGCTATATATGTACCCGTGAAAGCTAAGACATAGGCCCTGGAGCTTTTGCAAATGTTGCTACAGACTCAGATTATTGAATGTGAAAGGAAACCAATTAAACATACACAAAAACCTCCATAACTGTGAGTGCTGGATGGGTTACTAACACCAGTGTGGGAGCTGCCAAAAGATTTTGTATACTTATTTACTCTTCCCCATATATGTGTAAAAACCAATAATTTTTTTTTTGGGGGGGGGAAACCTCCATATTAATTGTATTTAATAACTTCCTAATCCTAGAAAAACCAAAAGTACAGATATAGATTGGGAGAAACCAGGCTTAATAGCAGTAACTGTGAGAGGGATCTTGGAGTCTTAGTGGACAACCAATTAAATATGAGCCAACAGTGTGCAACGGCAACCAAAAAAGCCAATGCAATCCTAAATTAAAAGAAGGACTCAATCAAGATCATGTGAGGTACTAATACCACTCTATAAAGCCTTAGTAACCATACCTAGAATACTGCATCCAGTTTTGGTCATCACACTATAAAAAATATGTTGATACTCTAGAAATACTGTAGTGCAGCGAAGAGCAACAAAAATGATTAGGGTACTGGAGGCTAAAATATATGAAGGATGGTTACAGGAACTGGGCATGGCTAGTCTAGTGAAGAGAAAGACCAGGAGAGACATGATAGCAGTGTTCCAATATTTGAGGGGCTGCCATAGAGAGGAGGGGTCAACCTATTTTCCAACGCACCTGAAGGCCAGAAAACAAATAATGGATGGAAACTGATGGAGGAGAGATTCCACCTAGAAATAAGGAGAGATTTTCTGACAGAACAATCAACCAAGGGAACAGCTTGCCTTCAGAGATTGTTGGAGCTTCAGCACTAGAAACTTTCAAGAAGAGACTGGACTATCATTTGTCAGAAATGGTGTAGGGTGTCCTGCTTGGGCGGGGGTTTGAATTAGATGACCTACAAGGTCCCTTCCAACTCTATTATTCTATTCTTTTCTAACATATTCTCCATCTGTGTAACAAAGTCTCCAATTTTACAACCTTCTTGGATAACTGATTGCTTCTAAAGTAGAGGAGAAATATTAAAAGTCTATATCTAATAGGTCTATTTCAAATAATTTGATTCATCTAAAAGATTGAAGACGTAAGAAGGGCAAGATTTTTATTCTATTTGTCTGTTTTACATGTCTTTACTTTTATTACTAATTTTGTGAATGAGAATTGAGAAGGTGCAGCTTTTACAATGCCTGATTTACCACCTTAAACCAGTCAGAGAGAATGAAGGTAATTTTTCAGCTGAAAAGAGTTTTCCTGAGGTGGCTATCCAGAAGCTTTGTAGGTGTGTCACTGTGCCACAGACATCCGGGTGTGAGTCCCTTGTCGTGAGATGGGGCCCAGGGAGGCAGTTGGGCCTGCTGATAGTATACCTGGCTCCTCGCTATACGTCAGCGGCCCTGCCTGAACTCCTCGAGCTGATCTCATCGGTGGCGGTTGAGACCCCCAAACTGTTAGTGATGGGGGATTTTAATCTGCCGTCGATGGGAGAAGCGTCTGAGGGGGTTCGGGAGTTCATGGCTTCCATGACAGCCATGGACCTGACCCAGTTAATTCAGGGCCCTACTCACGAGGGAGGCCACACGCTGGACCTTGTCTTTGTCTCTGGCCAGTGGACGAGTGATCTGGGAATAGGGGATCTAGCCATTATTCCCCTGTCATGGTCGGATCACTCACTTCTCCGGCTTGACTTCCCTGGAGCTACCCCCCACCGCGAGGAGGCGGAACCGGAAGGCATTAGATGGTTCCGCCCCAAGCGCCTGATGGAACCAGATAGGTTCCAGACGGAGCTTGGGCCACCTCCTGTGGATCTGACCCGCCCCCGAGTAGAGGACCTGGTGGACGCATGGAATAGTGTGACTACCGGGGCCCTAGACCGTGTGGCGCCTTTGCGGCCTCTCCTGCGGCGACGAACCACCCTGGCCCCTTGATTTACTGAGGAGCTAAGGGTGATGAAACGCCACAAGAGACGCCTAGAGAGTCGTTGGAGATCCTCCTGTTCCGAATTTGACCGAGCACAGGCACGAGCCTATTTGAGGACGTACCTTGTGGCATTAAGAGCGGCCAAACGTCAACATTGTGCCGCTCTTATTGCGTCCGCAGATAACCGCCCTGCCGCCCTGTTTCGGGTGACTCGCTCCCTCTTGTTTGAGAGACCGCAGGAAGCCCCTTTACAGGGCAGAGCAGAGGAGTTTGGGAAATATCTACAGGACAAAGTCGCTCAAATCCGGATGGGATGGGCCCCTTTCAGTGGTCCAGTAGAGACACCCGTGGCGAGTCTTGAGGGACCGCTTTGGGAGGAGTTTGACTCGGTTGCCATCGAGGATTTGGACAGGTTGCGTGGACGTCTGCGACCCACCACATGTTTATTGGACCCGTGTCCCTCCTGGCTTGTACTGGCATCCTGGGAGGTTACGCGCGACTGGCTCCTGGGCCTAGTGAACGCCTCGTTGGGTGAGGGGTCTCTACCGGCCGCCTTGAAAGAGGCGGTGGTGAGGCCCCTGCTCAAGAAGCCTTCCCTGGACCCAACGGACCTAGTCAATTATCGTCCTGTCTCCAACCTTCCTTTTTTAGCGAAGGTTGTAGAGAGTGTGGTGGTACAGCAGTTCCCACGTCACCTGGAGGAAAATGATTATCTAGACCCGCGCCAGTCCGGCTTCCGACCCGGGCACAGCACGGAGACGGCCTTGGTCGCATTGGTTGATGATCTCTGGAGGGCCAGAGATAGGGGTTGTTCCTCTATCCTGGTCCTATTAGATCTCTCGGCGGCGTTCGATACCATCGACCATGGTATCTTGTTGCACCGGCTAGAGGGGCTGGGAGTCAGGGGCACCGTCTTACGGTGGTTTGGCTCCTACCTCTCTGACCGGACGCAACGTGTGTTGGCAGGGGAGCAGAGTTCGACCCGGAGGTCACTCACATGTGGAGTGCCACAGGGATCGGTGCTCTCGCCTCTCCTGTTCAACACATACATGAAACCGCTGGGCGAGATCATCCGTGGTTTTGGGGTGGGATATCATCTGTATGCTGATGATACTCAGCTATACATTTCCACCCCGAACCACCCCAATGAGGCCGTCGAAATGATGTCCCGGTGTTTGGAGGCCGTACGGGTCTGGATGGATGGCAACCAACTAAAACTCAACCCTTCCAAGACGGAGTGGCTGTGGCTTCCGGCCCCCCGGTTCAACCAGGTGTTTCCATCTCTGGCCATTGGGGGCGTGCAACTAGCCCCCATGGAACAGGTGTGCAATTTGGGCGTCCTCCTAGATGCCCGGCTGTCCATGGATGACCATGTAACAGCCGTGGCAAGGGGGGCGTTCCATCAGGTCCGCCTGATGCGCCAATTGCGCCCCTTATTGGACCGGGATGCCCTACGCACAGTCACCCATGCGCTAGTGACGTCTCGCCTGGACTACTGCAATGCTCTCTACATGGGGCTTCCCTTGAGATGCACTCGGAGACTACAGTTGGTCCAGAACGCGGCCGCGCGGGTGATTATGGGGAGGACTAGATACTCCCCTGTAACACCTCTCCTGCGCGAGCTGCACTGGCTTCCTGTGGTCTACCGAGTGCGTTTCAAGGTTTTGATTATGATCTTTAAAGCGCTTCATGGCACAGGACCTAGTTACATGCAGGATCGCATCCTGCCCCACACATCCCTACGACCAATTCACTCACACAGAGAGGGACTTCTCCGGGTGCCGTCCGCCAAACAGTGTCGGGGGGCAACACCCAGGAGCAGAGCCTTCTCTGTGATGGGCCCAGCCCTGTGGAATGACCTCCCCCGTGACATCAGGATTATTTCCGATCTCCGCTCCTTCCGTGTACAGTTGAAGACCCACCTCTTTCAATTATCTGGCCTGGCTCAACCGTAATTTTTCATATTCCTCCTGACTGTCTTTTTTAAATTTTAAATTTTTATTGTATATTGGGTTTTTATTATTGGGGTATGTTAATGGTTTTAATTGTCTAAATGTTGTAATCTATTACCTCCTCCGTGCATGTATGTCTTTGTATATATGTATGTTTATATATGTCCTAGTGTACGCCGCCCCGAGTCCTGCCTGGAAAGGGAGCGGCTAATAAATTCAAATTTATTATTATTATTAGGTGATACCTATAAATAGATAGGGACCATTTTTCTCTCTTACTTGACAACATCATGAAAAACTGACAATAGGAAGGACAATGCTAAATCTGTAATATAGCCTGTATTAAGGCTGATTCATGTAGTTTATAATACAAAAATACTCCAAGTTTTATTGCATAACTATTTTGGGAAGTACAGTAATTATTGGTTCTAGATACTGTTTTGCTAGTGCACTGTAGAATATTGCATGATGCTGAAAGAAAAATGCTCTCCAAAAACTATCAATAAATTCACCATTTATTATCAGATATGAATCCAATAATTTAATACTGAGAATAGTGCAGTATTACTTAGAAGTAAAAGTATAAGGACATCAATATTGTTCATCCCTTGTGAAAGCTAAATCCAGTCATTTTAATGAGAGAGCCAGGTTGGTCTATTCCTTAAGATACCAGGCTAGAAGTTCTTGTAAGGAAAATAGGAAGAGGGAAGATATTTGGTATATTCACTACCTTGAGTAATTTATAAAAAATAATAAAGGCAAGATTAAAATAAAATAAAAATATTATTTATAACAATATGCAAGGGGTTTTTTTTTATTTCCTGGACCATGTTTCTAACTTCAGCATGAGAACCTGCAACAATCACATTTACAAGTTTTCTTGTGATTTTTCTAAATAATAAAAAATGAGTTACTACTTTTAGATTGCTACTTCTGACTTGATAGCAACATGCCTCACTGAGGCAGTTGCTTTCCTTCAACTGACAACATAATTCTAGAACAAACTGAAACATATTTCCAGAATAATATTTAAATAAACCAAACATGTCCATCAAGTTAAGAGGAAAGGCTAAGATAGCCTTTCTTGTTTATACAGTTTCTACAAAACCCACTAGATAAACTTTCTATATTCTTCAGTTATATACTTGTTAAAGATGGGATGTGGTGGCTCAGTGGCTAAGATGCTGAGCTTGTCAATCAGAATGGTCAGCAGTTCGGCAGTTCAAATCCCTAGTGCTGCATAATGGAGTGAGCTCCCATTACTTGTCCCAGCTTCTGCCAACCTAGCAGTTTGAAAACACATAAAAAAATGCAAGTAGAGAAATAGGAACCACCTTTGGTGGGAAGGTAACAGCGTTCCGTGCACCTTTGGCGTTTAGTCATGCCGGCCATATGACCACAGAGACATCTTCGGACAGTGCTGGCTCTTCGGCTTTGAAACGGAGATGAGCACCGCCCCCTAGAGTCAGGAATGACTAGCACATATGTGCAAGGGGAACCTTTACCTTTATCTTAAAGATGTGAATTGTATCAGAGATGCAATCTTATACATATGCCTTTGTATTATCTTTTCTACCAACATAAATTGCAACAAGAGGTCCTTTTCTCTTTCACTGCATAATTTGCATTAGCACTTATTACTTACTCAGGTCGTGATTAACACTTTACCATACATTGATTCTTTTCTTTCACAGTTTCTGAAGTGAGGGAGAACAGAATGAAACCAACTCAGAAAACTCATATTGATTAATGTAAAGCTTTATATTGTGTGTGGCCTTATGATGACTGCAAAGATGTTCAGGGCTTCGGGCTAAATCTGGCTCTGTTTTCCCATTCAATAACACAGTCACGGTTCCATTTAGAAGAGAGTTGCACAAGTGAAGATGAGGACACATCTTGTACTGTATTAGCATTATTTTTAAAAAAGTTTAATACAAATTAAACTTTCCCAAATTAATTTTCTATTTTTATTGGTTCAATGTTCTTTCTAGTTACCTGCCTTTTTTATTCTGTGCTCCAGGAAGCAATTTACTTTTGAGGAACAACCACAGAAGTTCCCTTTTCCTGGCAGTGGCAGGGCAGTCAGCTGCCTCCCAATTTTCCTGCATTCCGCAGGAAGTTGGACTCAGTAGCTTAAACAGTTATTCCTACTCTGTGATTCTGTCTTGTTAACCCTCCCTTTTCTCACCTGATATTAGTTTCTTTTTTCTGTACATTGCCATGGGTCTGTATCTTTGTCACAGTTGTCTCTCCATTTCCAGTTCACAGCTATTTCCCGTGAGAGCAAACAAATAGAAATTTAAAATTCTCATAACAGGACCCATGAATCGGGAAAGGAAAAATCGAAAACCTGTGGTGCTACAGATTCCAACCAAGAGATAAAAACAATTCTTTGCTCTGACAGGGTTTATCATGATGCATATATCAGAAACACAAATGTCAAACACTTACTCAGATTCATGAAAGAAATAACATGTAAGGTAACACGCAGGGCTATCTGTGAACGTAATAATTGTGCTAGCAGATTTGGATCATATATCATTGTAATATTTCTCTTTTTAAATGCCACACAAAGCTTAATTGCCCTGGAAAAATTTCCATAAAAGCACTCAGTATCTATGCATAAATAAATTATAAAGACAAAAATAGGCTTTTTGATGTGGTTGAATACTTGTAGCCTGAACTGAACAAATTGTTATCCTTGGCTGCATCATCTCCACACTTGCCCCGGAGGCACCTGGCATTGTTCACATGGGAAATTTTGTGTCAAAAGGAAGAAAACACCAGTTGCAAACTGGAACAATGAAAGACAGCTCTAGGCTACCTCCAGCCTAGGGATAAAATAGAAGTGGCACCATGACCTTGTCCCTTAAAAATAGCAGGTAGAACATGAAGATCTATCCTTTAATATTTCCTCTGTATCAGGTTAATTTAAAAAAAAGTAGGCAGAAGGCAAACAAATCTTTAAAGCAGAGTAAAGTAGCAAAAGTGACCTGTAATTACCTTAATGAGTCATAACCATAAAGATTATGACTTCCACATGTACGTGCTTGAGTGCTACTTGGAATAATGTGTGTGTCTGTATCAATATGTTGCTATACACATAGATGGAAGTACAGGAAGTGAAATAAAATTCTGTGAGTCCTATAATTATTCTAATTTATTTGTCTTTGCAGTGTTGAAATTTATTGTTTATATGGTCAAATCTCTCAACAGCTTCATAAACATTGAACATTGCAGATAACAAGCTATTTCCTATTGGAAAAGTTGGCATTGGCACAGAATTGATTGTCCAATTAATAGAAATAGATGTTGAACAAGCTAGAATAATTTTCTCAAATTCATGGCTTGCATTGTTGTATTGCAAAGTTGTATACCGTTCTTCTTTTAAAGAATCATCTTGAGAGCCTCAAGAAAGGGGAGAGAAGATGTCAGGGGAAGGAAATGAAAGCAGCCCCAACTATTGTATGTGTACAGATCAAGGCTTACAGTACAATCACTTAGCAACATGTGTGAAGGAACGAGAGTGGGTAGAGCCTTCAGAGCTATACAAGGAGAAAACAAACTCTATTGTACTTTCAAGCATACGGAGCTAGAGGACAGAAAAATGACAAAGGCTTCACGCATGGCATTAAGCCATAAACTAAGCAACTCATGTGATGATTTAGAGCAGAAATAGGCACTCTAAGGCTGAGACAACCTTGAGCTGGTGAGTCTTAACTGCCAAACTGCTGGCAGTCAGCAGTCAACTGAAGTAGCCTGCAGTACTGCGTTCTAACCACTGCACCACCACGGCTCTGCCCTGGTCCTTCGGTTCTTCCAACGATTCATTGCTCATTGCTAATGTGTCCATCCACCTTGATGTAGGTCACCCTCTTCACTTTTTCCAGCATTAGAGCCTTCTCCAGGGAGGGAGGTCTTTGCATGATGTAAAAGATTTGCACAACTTGAAGACAAACCAAAATATCGTTCCCTCTTTGTATGCTATTTCTCAGTTGGATATGACAGACTACATAATTTTCCTGGCAAGGGCATGCAAGTAGATTTGCCTTCTTCTGTGTTATTGTGTTACCTTCCACCCCATATATTTCCTGGTGGCCTTTCATCCAAGTGCTAATAAGGTTTGGTGCTGCTTGTCTTTTCAAAGAACCCTTGTAGATGATTTGTAAATCCACCTTCTGGTGTCCCTTTAAAAATATCCACTTTAGATATTTAAAGTTAAATAGCGGACATGGAGAAGATGAGATGATGGGCATAAGAAACTTTCTTTACAGTTGCAAATTCTCTTAGGACTGCCTTTCTGGTTCTATGTTAAAGTGTAAAGTATAAATCAGGAACTAGAAGGTTTCCCATGTAAATGAATCCTGAGCCTGGAGTGCCCATCTTGAAGTATTCATTAAAATATGTCTTAGATTTCAGAGACAGATAGAGAAATATTCCAATGCATCATAATATAAGCAGTGCCCTGCTGGATCAGACCCCAGCCTATCTAATTCAGCAGTTCTCAAAGTGATCAACAACTTCACAATCAATTCCACTAACCTCCCAACAGGTTGTCACCATTATCTCCAGCAGTTCTTCCCATCCTACTTAGAATGATTAGTGCTCAAGATCACTATGGTAAAGTTTATATTAATAAATCCCAAGGTGATTAATCTGTTTTCAATCTGGCATACAAATGGTTGTCATTTTGCTGCAGCCAAAGCTACCAGTGGCCTCTGCCATTGCTGCTGCCAAGAGCAAATTTGATCTGACACTTGAAACATAACATCTAGCAATATCTTGGCCCAAATTAAGTGCCCTAATCAATACCTCTGTATTATCCTAGCTTTGTATGACAATTATAAAGTGATATATAACTTGAACAACAAATTTCAAGCAGTCTTGCAGCTGCCCTGAGCTCACTTCCTGCTCTACTTGGGATTACAGGTCATATATGAGGATTCCTTGAAAAGCCAAGCAGGACCAGAATTCAACTCAATTGAGCTGTGTGTTATTTGTTAAACATTATATATTCATTCGATCCTACATAATACTTAACTTAAATCAAATGCATATTTTCCTGAAATCACAGAGCAGCTTTCAAGGGCAGCCATTTTAAGGCATCCCCCACATCCATGGGCATCCATGACTACTTCATTATAGCTTACTCTTCAGATATGATTGCTGCACATCCTTAATGTTTATCCTTTTTTCCCCATTTACCTGGCTGATTTCTATTTTAGACTCATCCTGTGAGGTAAATGGGAATACACATTGTATTAAATCATGTGTATCGAATAAATAACACTTGATTAGGTTCACACAAGGCAGTAAACCACACATCATGTTTTACAAACTGCAAATGTTAAATCTCAAAAAAAAAAACCACCACTGTTTGGATATGGGAATCTTTGAAAATGGAAACTTTGAAGAACCAAGATAGAAAGATAGTTGATGCTTTTGAACTTGGTGTTGGAGAAGACTTCTGTGAATATCAAGCACTGCCAAAAAAACAAATGGACCATGAAACCTACCAAGCCAAAGTTTTTATTTGAAGCACAAAGGACCAATTTTAAAGTACCCTACTTTGGAAACATTATGTGGACAGAGACATTACACTTTGGAGAAGGCTGTAAAGCTGGGAAAGATGCAAGGAAAGAAGAGGATGACCATCAGCAAGGTGGATGGACTCAGTTAAGTAGTGATGAGTGCACTGTTGCAGCACTTGAAATCAAAATAACAGAGTTAGAAGGGACCTTGGAGGTCTTCTATCCCCCCACCCAATTCAAGCAAGAGACCCTATGCCATTTCAAGCAAGTGGTTGTCCAACCTCTTAAACACCTCCAGTAATGGAGCACCCACAACTTATGAAGCAAGCTGTTCCATTGATTAACATTTTAACTACTTGAAATCTAGTCTTGAGACAATAGCTCAGTGTTCTCCTCTATGCATATTCATGTGGACGGTCATGGGGTTGCTGTGGGAAGGAGTAGTAGTTTAATTCTTTTTACACACAGTGCCTGTTTAGTTGTCAGATAGGCAGTGCTGGACTTCAGTATACTCTACTCTCTCTTTGTAGATGGTAGTATGGAACAACCCCATAACATTCAAATCTCTTTATTTTCATAGACAAGAACATATATTCCAATTGTCTAGTTTGTTTCTGTAGCAAGATGGCAAAGAAGCTGTCTTTCAGTAGACTTTTGCATTTGATCAACACTGCAACTGTAATAATAGCAGCTTTTTCCCAATGTGGCTTCCTACTGATGTAGATTTAAAGAACAAAGGTTTCGTCAACTTTTTTAATGGCAAAGGCAACAACAGTTCTTTTGTCCTGACATATTGTAAAGGGGGGGGGCATCTTAAGCCCGTGAATGCGTTGTTCTTGTTCTTTGGTGTGATGCCATCTGGACGGCTGCTTGGTCATGCAACCCCAGGATTTATATCTGAACACTTTGGTATAGAGGCAATTTCCTGTGCCTCTCTGTCAAGCTGACAGTTTTATGCTTTAGATACTTCATACAAGCAAAACTGAAATATAGATATGGTTACAGTTTTTGTTGTCAGAGATTTAGTTTCTGTAACCATACAGCACGTTTCAAATTTTCCGTGACTTTTTCTACAAAGAAAATGCTGATAATATCTTGAGTCTAATGGGCATATTTGGAATTTTGAGATAATATGATCATCACATCGATTTCACACAAACACAAAGTAATCATGTAAAGAGGGAACTAACTTGAACTAAAACCCCATATAAGGAAAAGGCAGAGTCCAAGTTGCAAAACCCAAACATACTTCTTTGAGTCAATAGTTTTTGTCCACAATTGTCCATTCCACACTTATCCCACATGCCTCCATTTAATTTTTTTCCTCCATTTTCTCATTTCTTCTTTTTCTACCATATACCAGGGGTGGGTTGCTCCCGGTTTGCACCGGTACGCCAGAAGGGGTTCATCAAATTTACTGTATATTTTAGAACCCATTCGTCCGTGGAACAGTCCCCCCTGCCCTCCTTGCTCACTCTTCCTGCCCCTCCGGTCGCTGCTTGCTCACCTCGCCCATCTACACCATGTTTTTCCCGCCCACCGCTCACTGATTAGCTGGCTCACCAATCGCCCCATCTCTGAGAGGCAGGGGGGGGTTCTCGCATGCCTTCTTTCTCCGAAGATATGCGAGAAAGCCCCCCCTTTGCCCGAATGTGTGAACTGTGAAGGAAGGAGGCTGCAGGCTCATTTGCCTAGGCTACGCGATCTCCTTTCATTCTCTGTCTGCCTCCTTCACTCGTTTGGGCAGCAGAGAATGAAAGGAGGTTGCGTAGCTGAGGGCAAATGAGCCTGCAGCCTTCTTCATTCCTTTCTTCCCTCAGCGCCCACCAAAGTACTGCTGCTGCTTGGCTGCCATCACTGCCACCATGCCCCCTCTGCGTGCCCGGCCTCCGGCCTGAGTGATAATGAGCAATGGCGATGCGGGTCGGCTGGTGACAGCTACTGCTCCTGGGCTAGCTGTGGGTTGCACTGCTCGGTGGGCAGCGCCCTGACTCCCCGCCACCACTGCTGTGCTACCTCAGCAGCAGCACATCTCGCCCGCAGAACTGAGGTGGGGAAGAAGATCGAGAGACGTGGAGCCACATACTCTCCCTTTTCCCCGGCCCACAGCTCGCCTCCTTGGGAGGGACCAGGGCATGCGAAGGGTGAGTGGAGTTTGCAACCAACTTCAAAGTGAATGGGGCTGTTTGTGACTAAATGGGATAGAGAACATAGAGGGATGCAAAGGAATGTGGAGGTAATTTAGTCCAACCCCTTCCCAAGGACTTCTTCCTTCTCTTTGAGAGCTGTCAGTGGCAGACATGAGGGAAATGGTGTGTGTGTGTATGTATGAGAGAGAGAGAGAGAAAGAAAAAATGTGAAAGAGAAAGAAAGTTGGAGAGAGAGAGAGAGAGATGAAAGAAGGAAGGAAGGAAGGGAAAGAAGGAAAATAAGTGGGGGAGAGAGATGCAAGAAGAAAAGAAGGAAGGAAGAGAAAGAAAGAAAATAAGTGGAGGAGAGAGACACAAGAAGGAAGGAAGGAAGGAAGAAAGAAAGAAGAAAGAAAGAAGAAAGAAAGAAAGAAAGAAAGAAAGAAAGAAAGAAAGAAAGAAAGAAAAAAGAAAGAAAGAAAGAGAACTTATGATCACAATTGAGCCCACAATTTTGGTTGCTAAGTAAGAGGATTGTTAAGTGATTTTCACCACATTTTCCAACTTGGCCATGCCCACCCGGTCACATGACCACAAAGCACTCCCGCCTGTTCACATGATTGCCGAGCCATTCCCACAAAACAGGCCACACCTACAGAATAGGTTCTAAAAAAATTTGAACTCACTATGGACACCATCTAAAGCACACAGGTCCTGTTTACATGACACGTTTAAATGGGCCATTGGTGGGAGTAGTGTTGTATGAAAGCTAGTTCAGATGTGTTAGTCAATCAGGCTCACAGTATTTAGGGTTAACCCTGGACAATCCCAGGTGTGACTGAAGATAAGCAGGTATCAGGTAGAACTTATGTAGCCAGGGCAAAGGGGTAGTGGTGGTTATGAGGTTTGTAGGGAAATGTAGACATCCAATCTGCTTTGCATTGCTAGGATGATATGAAAGTGATAGTCAACTGAGTCCTGCACTACTGATGCAATGTTCCTTTACGTGTATTTACACATGCACGAAGGTTTGCCTTCTTATAACCCATCTCTAGATTGCTCTACAAGCTTCCCTAACTCTTTCTATTGTTCTACACCTCTCTTTTCAGTATAATTCCACTCTTTCTTTTGTATAACTTGGTCTCACTCTTTCTTCTTCCTACCTCATTGGGCTTCACTACAATTTCCAACTATATTAGGTTCATGAAGGAATGAAGGGCCATGATGGCACAGTGGTTACAATGCGGTGCTGCAGACTGCCTGTAATTTGGCAGTTCGAATCTCACCAGGATCAAGGTTGATTCATCCTTCCGAGGTGGGTAAAATGAGGACCCAGATTGGTGGGGACAATAGGCTGACTGTAAACTGCTTAAAGAGGATTGTAAAGCACTGTGAAACAGTATATAAGTGCTACTGCTATTTCAACCCCTCCTTGGTTGACTCCTGGCCATCTTCCAGCATCTCTCTCTATTAAGCAATGTCAAGTGGTATGACACTATTCCTCCCTAATTTCTTTTGGGACAACCAGGTGTGCATCAAAAAGAAATGCTAATCTCAAGCCAACCACTGTCTTTACTTTCTCTTAAGTTTTGAACCGTTCCCACCCGCCAACCTATTTTAAATATTTTACATGCACGCATGTGCGCAGATACAAACACACAGAGTCATATATAATATACAGCATTATTGTTACTCCTAGACTTCGCATATGATCTCCTTGTGACTGTGAACTCTGAACCTCTCTATTTTTATTCTCTGTGGTCAAGTGGAGGAATGCAGTCATTTGTGCCCACTTGGGCAGAGAACACAAAATGATGTCTGTCCAAGCTAGAGGCATGCCTTGGATAAGGAACAAGGCTGTGTGCCTTGTGCAGCCATAATATCCTAATGTTTTTTTTAAATTCTTCATTGTTCTACAACCCCACTACTAATTTCCTCATAAGCAAATTCAGCAATATCTAATCATGAAGGAAATTCTAAT
Source organism: Natrix helvetica (assembly GCF_964273705.1). Taxonomy (NCBI): domain Eukaryota; kingdom Metazoa; phylum Chordata; class Lepidosauria; order Squamata; family Natricidae; genus Natrix; species Natrix helvetica. Next base: position 215,186,882 of record NC_138552.1, on the reverse strand, counting down.
CATCATAGAACGGCATATATTTCTTTTGTGACATTACTCAGGACTTGTCTATGTTTTAGTTTGTTATAATATATTTGGTTGTGAAGTGATCTATGATTTAATAGGATTTTAAAATTGCTCTTTGACCTTCAGTTCTCCCAGTAATGACATCACTTAACACAAAACCCAGACTTCCTTGTAAAACAAATGAAATCCTTTCATCTTTGTTATTTTGTTATTTACTTAAAGGCTTTATTTGTGGTTCTTCATTAAAAGTAGTTCACTGACTACTACTTTCATTACTAGCCAGACATCAAGTAGAATAAGGATGTTTAAACCAATTATGAATATGTATAAAATATTTTTCAATTTCAATTTCAATTTATTAGCGCTTATAGACCGCCCCCTCTCCCGAAAGGGACTCGGGGCGGTGTACAGTCCATGTCAAAGAACAAAATTAAAACAATTAAAATTACTACATGGAAAATATATATATACAAATATAAAATGGATAGATGCATAAGAGGAGGATAAAAGATGTGCAGGACTGTATTGCTAATAAATAATTAAAATAAACAGACATTAAGATCCCAATACCCAATAAAATTAAGACTAGAATAATACCCTTAAAAACCAGTAAAATATAAATGCCAGGAGATAGGCGTTGAAATTATGCCAGGCCAGCCAGTCGAAACAGGTGAGTCTTTAGTTTCTGCCGGAAGAAGCGGAAGTCGGTGGTGGTTCTGATGTCGGGGGGGAGGTCATTCCAGAGGGTTGGGCCCATCACAGAGAAGGCCCTACTCCTTGGCGTCGCCCGCTGGCATTGCCTAGCGGACGGCACCAGGAGAAGCCCCTCTCTGTGAGAGCGAATTGGCCGCTGGGATGTATGTGGGAGGATGCGATCCCGCAGGTAACTGAGCCCTATGCCATGGAGCGCTTTAAAGATGGTGGTCAAAACCTTGAAACGCACCCGAAAGACCACAGGCAGCCAGTGCAGCTCACGCAGGAGCGGTGTCACATGGGAGTACCTGGTACTCCCCATGACCGCCCGCGCGGCTGCGTTCTGGACTAGCTGCAGTCTTCGGGCGCGTCCCAAGGGAAGCCCCATGTAGAGAGCGTTACAGTAGTCCAGGCGAGACGTCACCAGTGCATGAGTGACCGTGCGTAGGGCATCCCGGTCCAGGAGGGGGCGCAATTGGCGCACCAGGCGAACCTGGTGGAACGCCCCCCTTGCCACGGCTGCCACATGATCGTCCATTGACAGCCGGGCATCTAGGAGGACGCCCAAATTGCGTGCCCGTTCCACAGGGGGCAACTGCTCGTCCCCTATGGTCAGCGTTGGAATTAGCTGACTGAACCGAGGTGCCGGTAGCCACAGCCACTCAGTCTTGGAGGGGTTGAGTTTGAGTCTGTTGTCCCCCATCCAGACCCCGACGGCTTCCAAACACCGGGACATCACTTCGACAGCCTCACTGGGGTGGTTTGGGGTTGAAACGTACAGCTGAGTATCATCAGCGTAGAGGTGGTACTCAACCCCAAAACCACGGATGATCTCACCCAGCGGCTTCACATATGTGTTGAACAGGAGGGGCGAGAGGACCGACCCCTGTGGCACCCCACAAGTGAGTGGCCTCAGGTCGACCTCTGCCCCCCCGTCAACACACATTGCGACCGGTCGGAGAGGTAGGAGCCGAACCACCGTAAAACGGTGCCTCCGACTCCCATCCCCTCCAGCCGGCGCAATAGGATACCATGGTCGATGGTATCAAAAGCCGCTGAGAGATCTAATAGGACCAGGATAGAGGAGCAACCTCTATCTCTGGCCCTCCAGAGATCATCAACCAGCGCGACCAAGGCTGTCTCTGTGCTGTGTCCGGGTCGGAAGCCGGACTGGCATGGGTCTAGATATTCGGATTCGTCAAGGTGTCGTGGAAATTGCTGCGCCACCATATTCTCAACAACCTTCGCTAAAAAAGGAAGGTTGGAGACTGGACGATAATTAGCCAGCTCCATTGGGTCCAGTGAAGGCCTCTTGAGTAAGGGCCTCACCACCGCCTCTTTCAAGGCAGTTGGTAAGGATCCCTCACCCAATGAAGCGTTCACCAGGCCCAGAAGCCAGCCTCGTGTCACCTCCCAGGATGCCAGTACCAGCCGGGAGGGGCAGGGTCCATTAAACATGTGGTGGACCGCAGCCGTCTACGCAACCTGTCCAAATCCTCGGGGGCAACAGAGTCAAACTCCTCCCAGAGTGGTCTTACAAGACTCACTGTTGACGGCTCGTCCGTGCCACTGGAGGGGGCCCATCCACTCCGGATCTGAGCGACTTTGTCCTGCAGATATTCCCCAAACTCCTCTGCTCTACCCTGCAAGGGCGCCACCCGTGCCCCCTGTGATAGGAGGGAGCGGGTCACCCTAAACAGGGCGGCAGGGCGGTTATCCGCGGATGCAATAAGAGCGGCACAATGTCTACGTTTGGCCGCTCTTAATGCCACAAGGTAGGTCCGTAAATAGGATCTTACCTGTGTTCGATCAGACTCGGAGCGTGAGGACCTCCACCTGCTCTCTAGACATCTCCTATGGCGCTTCATTGCCCTCAGCTCCTCGGTATACCAAGGGGCTCGGGCGGATCGCTGCTGCAGGAGAGGTCGCAAAGGCGCAACCCGGTCCAAGGCCCCAGCCACCGCCATATTCCAGGCGGCCACTAGGTCCTCCGACCGAGCGCGGGTCAGGGCTACAGGTAGCGGCCCAAGCTCCGTCTGGAACCTCTCCGGTTCCATCAGGTGCTTGGGGCGGTACCAGCTTGGACGAGCTGGCTCCGCCTCCTCGCGGTGAGGGGTAGCGACAGGGAAGTCGAGCCGGAGACATGAGTGATCTGACCATGACAGGGGAGTAATAACTAGGTCCCCTATTCCCAGATCACTCGTCCACTGTTCAGATACAAAAACAAGGTCCAGTGTGTGACCACCCTCGTGTGTGGGGCCCTGAATTAGTTGGGTCAGGCCCATGGCTGTCATGGAAGCCATGAACTCCCGAGCCACCTCAGATGCTGCTCCCGTCGACGGCAGGTTGAAGTCACCCATGACCATAAGCCTGGGGATCTCAACTGCCGTCTCTGAGATCAGCTCGAGGAGCTCGGGCAGGGCCGCTGATGTATAGCGAGGAGCCAAGTATACAATCAGCAGGCCCAACTGCCTCCCTGGGCCCTATTTAACACCTAGGGACTCACAACCGGGTATCTGAGGAACAGTGAACTCTCTCGGTTCTAGACTCTCCCGAATAACTACCGCCACCCCGCCACCCTTACCCAGGGCCCGGGGCTGATGGAATGCACGGAAACCTGGTGGGCACATTTCCACGAGAGGTAAGCCACCCTCGTGGCCCAACCAGGTCTCCATTATCCCTGCAAGGTCCAGCTCCCCCTCGGAGATCAACTCACTAATGAGGGGGGCCTTGTTGGTTACGGACCTTGCGTTGCACAGCATCAGCCGCATGCCCTGGCCCTGTAGTTCCTGACCACCCAGTCTGCGGGGGTTGGTACAAATGACCGGGCGTAGCCAACAGCCACGGTCTCCCAACCGACCTCTTGATTTTCTCCTATCTTCGCATCCCCCCCTCCCAACGACCGATTTTAATATGAAAAATAGCACTTCCCAGATTTTCTATCAATAAATGTCCATTTTGTGTGTATGATTGATTTCATCTCATTATTCCAGGTTCAAACCATCAAAGTTCCATCAAAGCCCCTATATATTTCTCTGCGTCTCTTTGATTTTGCTCCAGTCAGAAAATAGATTAGCTTACTTCTCTAAATTGCGCTAATTAGTGAATGCGTTCAAATAATTTGTCTTAAACTAGCTTGATGCCACTCTTATTATCATTCTAAGAATCTACTTATTTATTTATTCATGTTCTATAGTCATCCATCTCAGTCAAGTGACCCTGGGCAGCTAACAATTCTAAAATTATAAAACCATAAAAAATAATAAAGCAATAAAAATACCCAAAGAAAGTTTACTGTGTTGCTTACTGAAAGTATGACAATATAAAGTTTTCCAGGTTAAACTAAATGGCACAAATGATTTGCAGATGTTAAGGATATTTTGATGTTACAAAGTTCTGTAAAATAGGATAATGGAAGCGTAATCTAGACATTTCTTGACATGAATTTAGAAGGTCAACTTTTATTAATAAATACAACATATGGCAATGTGTTAAAATAATATTGTGGGAACATGCCTATCTTACAATTTAGAGCATTTTCCTTAGCCTACAGGCATGGAGACTGTGATGGTTTAGAATTTTGGGGGTTCACATTGTGTACCAATTTGGGGAAAGGCTATACAGTGTGCTATGAACGAATAGAGGATTTCTTGTCATCAATGCATTGCCTGGACCTATTTGGAGAGCCTTTTAAATGTATTTCAGGTCTTCAGATAGAGAACCTTGTTTGATGCACTGTTTACTACATGAATAAAAATCTGTACAATTTGAGGAATCCTCAGCCTGCTTTGAGTAACAGTTGTTTACCCAAATTTCCCTTGAAAACCAAATAACAGTTTCAGGTAGTATAACCTCCCAGATCAAAAGAAAGAAAAACGATTCCCTCCTTCAGAATGGTGTATTAATTGTTCTCATACTGTTCAAGTCTCATTTAGTTCAGCATTCATCTGTTTCAGTACAAAAATGGTTCCAATAAATAGTCTATTTGTAGCTCAGGGTTCTTGCAGACATTTCATTACCCAAACTAGGTAATATCATCAGATAGCACTAATGGTGTTACCTTTTTTGGGTAATGAAAGGTCTGCAAGAAACCAGCCAGACGCAAAGAGCACCAACCACCCTTCACAAAAAAATAGTTGTGCACTCATTGAGTCATAATTCATAATGTTTTTATGAATGTAAGCAGAATATGGTAATATTACCTATGTCAGAGGCAAAAGATGAACTCAATTCCATGTGGCAACACAACAGAATCAGCATCTAATGTGTTGATTCAAGAGATTAACTCAAAGCTGAATGGCTGGTCAATGGACACAAGCTATCCAAAGTGTCTCTGCCACCCAAACAGAACAATAATATAATAGCACTAGCACTTAGACTTATATACTGATTCATAGTACTTTACAGTCCTCTCTAAGCGGTTTACAAAGTCAGTGTATTGCCCTCAACAATAAAGTTGCTAAGCTTATGTTGTTCAAACCTAAACTTAATACTGACTGTAGTTGGTGACAGATGTCAATCATTGATCTATAGTGATCAGCAAGGTTGTGTATAACTATGCAACTTGCCTTCTGCACAATTTTGGGAAATGTATTATTTCTCATTCTACTCTGCTCCTCTACTGCTGCGGCTAAGGATAGATGTCCTAGAATCAGTGGCACAGACTCTCCCGGTGGTTGACTTCTAGTAGCTGCCAATCAAATACAGCTTCACATGAACAAAGGAAGTGACCTTATAACAAACTGTCTAATGTAGCTCAGAACTGTTGTCACAGCTTGCCAATAGATTTTAAGGCTTATAGTCGCCGGAGGAATGAACCAGGATTTTAGCGTAAAATGTACATGTTTTGCTACTTAGCCACTGTTCTTTTGCGGGTTTACATAAAAGTTGTGGGGAATATACAAATTGTACTTTTGTAGCTCGCTTACATAAAATCTTCATTTAATTTCTCTTAAGTAAGATCTCATTGTGTGCATTTCTTAGACTGCCCAGTCTGCACATTTGTGGTTGTAATATTGTACACATTATACTGTTTCCCATGAAACTTGGGAAATAGTGTACAGCAATAGGAAATTAATATCTGACTTATGGCCTGAGGGACTGAATAAATGCTGTGCACAAACTCATATAGTACTAGTGCTAGCATTTGTTTATGTAAAGTAACTTCAGAAAAACAGTGATTTTGAAATAGCAGCTGGGGAGCAGGTGCTTAATATTTATCCATCAATAGTTTCTTCACTCTGATTGCCCTGATATTATTTTTGCCTCTTCACTTCTCAAAATAGGAGTGTTTCGTGATTCTCTTAAAACTACAAACATATATATACTTGATGAGACTCTGAATTATTTGCATATTGCCGTAGGTTTGAACATGTCTTGACTTTACCGATAATGCATTACCTAATACGTACAGTAGCTGTTTTGTTGCTTTCCTCTGCAGCAGGAAAAATTCATCACTAACATGTATTCCAAATCTCAGTTTTTGACACTGTAAATTGATCTGACAGTTGCCAGTTATTATTTGTGATAAGGCTATTACTAAGATAATAGGTTTTTTCCACTTGTGCATTTTTATTGGAATCATTGCGGGAATGGGTACTGTCCAACCAAATGCCAGATTCAGACTTATGAAAAAATAATTTTGACAGCTACCTTATATTACTATCCAATTCCATTCTGGTCAATTGTATACAAAATCACAGGTCTTCTGTTTTTCTTCTAACAATTGGCTTTAAAAGAACTTTTAGGCTAATGGTATCATGGAGATTAAGTCTACAAAGTGAGCAAGTAGGCCATCTGAGCCAAGTCTCTAGAGAAATGTATAATAGTCTTCTCTTAAATACATTCTTGAGACAATAATTCTAGTCTCAAAACAATTCTTATGATCAGGATGCTTTTCCTCGTGTTTTGCCCAAAGCAATTTCTTCCAATTTCCACTAATTTATCCCAATTCCTGTTTTCTGGAGGAAATTTCCTTAATTTATAAGGAATCCTTATGAAGGACAAGCTCTTGCAAGTTGATCTTAACTCCAGGTGACTCTTGGTAAAGGATAGCCATTCTTTTGGGATTTTCACAAATCAGCATAGAGTTTGGGGATTTTCTGATTATCTCTCACTGAAATACTAATCAGATCCAAATCTATTTATCTTTTTCAAGATCAAATAGCCACCTAAGGTGATCATGGCTGAGCGATAGTCATCTTCTGGCTGCCTTAAAGCCATCTAGTAAGGATGTAGTTTCCACTGAATTCAGTTGGATGTACTCATATACTGCAGTCAAACTACATCTAAATCAGGCTTGTAACCAATGGGGAGGCTAAGATTTGTTCCTTTTAATTTTCTTTGGTTCCTCGTTTATTTAAGTTATTATTATTTGATTTATTTAAATGTATTAATGGCCAAGCTCCAATGAACTCTGGATTGTTATCTTAAAAAGACCAAAGAAACTTCCACTAACCAAGTAATACCAAACCTAAGGTAAGACTGGAATCCCAAAAGAATGTATTGACAATAGCAAACCACTTCTACCTTGCTTTGCAAGAAGATTACATGGATTTTGTTTTTGTTTTTTGGCAGTCTTTCTCTCTGAATTTTTAAGTGGGCTACAGGCATGCTTTGAATTTAAACACTACTGTTCAAAAGCACAAATGTCATATGAGAATTTTCTACTAAATTTAGTTTGCAGAGTCAATTTGTTCTTTCCATTAAAAAAGGCAATCAAGTCCTTTTCCAGTGGCGGGGTAACCTCTAATACCAGCACAACTATAAGATAATGCCTTAGCCCTAAAGAGGAAACAAGACATTAGAGGGGAAACTGGAAGAATGAAAGTGAAGTCAACAAGACATGGCTCATCCGAAAAGCTAATGGCAGACACCCTGTGTTATCTGTTGAAAAAGCAAACAAAACAACCTAGCTATCTAGATTTCTTACTTTCCCATCTTATCTCATACAGACTTTCCCTCTTTGCTTATTATTGTGGACTCCTGGGCTTTGAAAGCCTATTAAAATGGACTTAGAAGTATTGTAGAAGAATGGTGCTTGCAGGCATAATGCTCCACATGCTGACACACACAAACAATCTAGACTGGGTAAGTCTGCATGGGACTTAAATCAGGAAAGAAACATTGGGAAAGAGCTAATTTCCCTGGACGCCATAATTAATAGCTCTGTTCTGAGTTTGTAAAGTAAGAGGCAGAGGCAGATTATGGTTTATTGATGGGCTGGTTTCCTTTTGCCATCCCTTTTGGGGTGGCATCCCTTTGAAATCCAGAAGTGGAGTACAAAGTCTAATCTGCAGCACGGACAATTATTTCCATTTCTCCTTTTCTGGCGTGCTTGTTTCCATGCACAGAACCCAGCAGATTGTCCAGATGTAAATAATAGAACACTTCTGATGATGCTAGCAATAGCAGTAGTAGTGATAAGGAAAAATAATGGATGCTTTTGAACTGCAGGTGCAAGGCAGTGGCAATTTTTATTATTATTATTTCTGTTCCACAAAGAAACATTAATCCCTGTCTTAAGAGCTGAGGCCAGCATCTCCTGACATATTTTAACTAGCCAGGCAGAGAAAGGTCAAGAAGACGTCTGCTATCAAGTTCTCCAAGTATCATAGACACATTTTCAAGAGGAAAAAAATCTAACTGGACAAACCTAAAACACTGCTGGCTAAGCCAAAAGTACTGAAATACAGTACTTTCAGTAGATGAGTAACAGTAGATAAGAATTATAATGGATATATACAGTATATTGTGCTTTATTCTATAACAATGGATTTTTACAAGACTATAAACCTCTGTATTGTTGTGCTTTTCTGGAAAAGCTGCTGCTTTTCTCATGATGGCCCATCCCAACTGAGCAATAAAAAGTCATCTGAGAAATTCAGTTTCAGGGAGGGAGGAAGGAAAGGCTCTGTCATACTCTCAGGAATGTTCAATGTTTAAAAGAAAATGTAAGCATTGACGAGAAATGTTAAAATAATATGTTTAATTAAAGCATTACTTGAGAAAAAAAGAATGGGGGTCTTTATTAATTCCTCTGAAGTTACTACAGCACCACAGAGATTATTTCTTCTGCAGATAAAGTAAAGGGAAATGTTTCCATGAGGACCCAAAGGTGATTTTTCAAGAGGCAACAGGACTTTCTTGTTTTTGTTTGAAGACATTTTGCTTCCAATCTAAGAAGCTTCTTTGACTTTGACTGGAGGGTGTGGAATGAAAATATTTATATTGCTTGTGGACAGGTGGTCATTTGCATTCTTTTAGAGTGTCGTTGAGACCACAGACAAAACCCCCAACATTTCTTAAATGAGAAGTGAAACGTCTTCCCCCCAAAAATAAATCCAGTTGCCTCCTGAAAAAACACCTTTGGGACAACCATGACCTGGATGACTGAGAATCCCCATAGAGGTCTCCATGAGGAAATAGCGCAGATTTCACTAAAGTTGCTCATTTGAAGGAAATAAGTACCTCAGAAGTAGTTAACATATTTTGGCAACCAGGAACCCAAGCCCATTAGTTTACTGGTCCTTAGCAGACCAAAATGCTTATGAATCTCAGTCAAAAAATAGCCACAGGAAGGTTCCATTACCTTATTAGACCCTCGCTCTCAGATGAAATGTCTAGATGAAAACATATGTAAATGATTAATACAGGAGTGAAATCCTACCGGTTCTGGCCAGTTCACTTGAACCGGTAGTAAAAAATAATGCTTAACAAAGTAAAAAAAAAGTTCCGACAATCAGCTATGCTGTGGGATGGTAGGAATTTTTTTTTACTTTTTTTTAAAGCATTTGGGGTCCATTTTTACTCCTGGAGGCTTCCCTATGACCTGCTAGGCCAAAAACGCGGGTTGGGAGGTGCTGTGAAAGGAAGGAAGGAAGGAAGGAAGGAAGGAAGGAAGGAAGGAAGGAAGGAAAAAAGGAGAGGGAGGAAGGACCACAAACCTCATCCGTGGTTTTGGGGTTGAATACCATCTGTACGCTGACGATACCCAGCTGTACATTTCAACCCCAAGCCACCCCAACGAGGCTGTCGAAGTGATGTCCCGGTGTTTGGAAGCCGTCGGGGTCTGGATGGGGGACAACAGACTCAAACTCAACCCCTCCAAGACTGAGTGGCTGTGGCTACCGGCACCTCGGTTCAGCCAGCTGATTCCATCGCTGGCCATAGGGGACGAGCAATTGCCCCCTGTGGAACGGGCACGCAATTTGGGCGTCCTCCTAGATGCCTGGCTGTCAATGGATGACCATGTGGCAGCCGTGGCAAGGGGGGCGTTCCACCAGGTTCACCTGGTGCGCCAATTGCGCCCCCTACTGGACCGGGATGCCCTACGCACAGTCACTCATGCGCTGGTGACGTCTCGCCTAGACTACTGTAACGCTTTCTACATGGGGCTTCCCTTGGGACGCGCCCAGAGACTGCAGCTAGTCCAGAACGCGGCCGCGCGGGTTGTCATGGGGAGTTCCAGATACTCCCACGTAACACCACTCCTGCGCGAGCTGCACTGGCTGCCTGTGGTTTTTCGGGTGCGTTTCAAGGTTTTGACCACCATCTTTAAAGCGCTCCATGGCACAGGACCTAGTTACTTGCGGGATCGCATCCTCCCACATACATCCCTGCGGCCAATCCGCTCTCACAGGGAGGGGCTTCTCCAGGTGCCGTCCACTAGGCAATGCCAGCGGGCGGCGCCAAGGAGTAGGGCCTTCTCTGTGATGGGCCCAACCCTCTGGAATGACCTCCCCCCCGATATCAGAACTACCACGGACCTCCGCTCCTTCCGACAAAAATTGAAGACTCACCTGTTTCGATTAGCTGGCCTGGCATAATTTTAATTATTACAACTGTTACCTCCTGGAAATACACTCTCAACTGGTATTTTAATGGGTATGGTTTTAAATCTAATTGATTTTAGGGCTTTCAGAACCATATTTATGTTCTTCTGTACAGTTCTTTTAATTTTTTAACCTCCTCCATATGTATATTTATATCTATATTTATATTTGTATTTATTATTTGTTATTTGTTGTGTGGACTGTACACCGCCCCGAGTCCTTTTTTGGGAGAGGGGGCAGTCTAGAAATGCGAAGAATAAATAAATAATAAATAAATAAACCTGGCACTAGATGCAGCTTCAGAGGATACCTTGAAAGAGCACATCAATCCAGGGCTGTGAAATCTAAAATTTAGATTCACCATTGGATTAAGATCACATATGCTTCTCAGTTCTGTTTATGTAGATGTTCGCTCACATTCTTAGGTATTTGCCTTCTAAAGGAGATCTTTGTTGGCAAACATTTTTATTCCACATTACAGCATCGTAGAATTACAAGTAGGCACTTCTTTACATTTTTTAAAATCAGTGGGGCATACACATATGAGAGCCAGTTTGGTCTGTGGGTAGTTCTTGACTTTCAACCAATCGTTTAATGACCATTGGAAGTTACAATGACTGATGGCGGTTCCTTGCACTTACAATTATCACAGCATCCCCATGGCCATCTGGTCAAAATTTGGCAACCAGCATGTTTTTATCACGGTTGCATTGTCTTGGCTCATATGATTACCATTTGTGACTATTCCAGTTGGCTTTCTGCAATCAAGATTAATGGGAGAAGCCAGATTTGCTTAATGACCATGTGATTCACTTAACAATAACAGTGATTCACTTAACAAAAAAGGTTGTATAATCTGACGCAACATACTTAATGACTGCCTTGCTTAGCAATGGAAATTCTGGCCCTAATAGTCATTGTAAATCAAGAACTATCTGTAACGGTTAAGGCACCAGGCTGAAAAGCAGGAGACCAGGAAAACCAGTGCATTCTACTCCTGCCTTAGGCATGAGGCCAGCTGGGTGACTTATGGGCCAGTCTCCTTTCAACTCTAGGAAGGAAGCAAGGGAGAAATCACTTTTGAAATCTTGCCAGGACTGCAGGGATTTGTCCAGGTATGCACCAATAGTTAAAACTGGTTAACTCCACAGGAGTTAACATTGACCCAAAGAGACACACACAAATAAATGTTGCCTAGTTCTTGTCACTGACATTCTAATACGATATTATGTATTTGCAAAAAAACAAACAAACGACTATAGGAAGTCTGGCCCTATCTCTGCCTTCCCCAACCTGGTGTGCATTATTGTACTGCATTTGGGGCAACTTTCAGCCAGCTCGGACAACGGCTGGGTTAAACTAGAGATTGTAGGAACTGTAGTCCAACTCAGCAGGAAGGCGTCCGTGGGAACATTGGGTTCTATACTTAAATTAATAATTTAATGCATTTGACTGAAAGGCTCCAGAATTTCCATTGCTGAAAAAGTGAGGCGTCCGGCGGAGGAGCGGCAGTGAAAAAAAGACTTCGGAAGCAGCCCCGGGTGGTAGCGACCTGCCTGACTTCCTGCCTGGAGGATCTCCCAGGAGAATCTCCTTTGTGAGAGAGCTCATCTCTTCCCAGGCCAAGATAATTATAGCTCTCGCCGCGCTGCAGTTCCCAACCCACGTTGGGAGCGAGCCGGAGAGAGCGGCAACGGGGCGCTCCCTTCTATCGCGCGATCCAAGAAGCCAGGAAACTGACCGGCTGCTTCGCCAGGGACGCCCAAGACAAGCCCGATCTTGTGCTCCGGAGGTTGCCCTGAAGCGGCTCCTCTAACCTTCCCTCGCTTCTCTGCGGGGCTCAAAAGCGCCCGGAGGAGAGCACTCTGGACCACCAGCGGCTTCTGCAGCCAGAAAAAGCCGGTTCCGATTGGGCGTTGAGAGGACCAAGGCGAGCGGAGGGGGTGGGGGTGGAGAAGAAGGCGGAGAGGAAGAGAGTTGGGCTCGCATGCAGCGATGAAATGTAAACACGGGCGGGAGAAAGAGCCGCTCCGGCCAGTAAGTTGATCGCCCCACGCCTCCCTTTGACTGGCGAAGGGTCTCTTGGCGGGGCTCCGCTCGCCTCGGGACTGCATGAATTCGCCAAAGGACCGTGGCCAGCTCAGGGAGAAGACGCGCCCTCTTCCTTCCCTTCCTCGGATGGCTTTAACGTCTGGGGCGAACGGCTTGCCCTAGCGATGGAAACGAACATGAAGAAGTTCACGGTGCGCAGGTTTTTCTCAGTCTATCTCCGCAAGAAATCGCGCTCGAAGAGCTCCAGTCTCAGGAACTTTGAGGTAAATGCTGCCGGGGCTGAGGATGTGACTTCGCTGGGGCGGTGGGGAGGGCATGGGGGGGGAGAGATCTGACAAATCCTCGAGGGGGCTTTACAAGTTGTAGCTACCTTGCCTTCTTCCCTTTTTTTTAAAGCGAAAAAGATGTATTAGCTGCTTATTTCTGCAAGTAAATTACCCTCAATCAGATGGGAGCTTGTTTTCCCCAAAGGGATTGTGAAAGCCTCTCAAATAATACTTGAAGGTAAAATCAGTGAAGTAGTGGCTGGGGATGGCTCTCGATGGCTTCCGCCTGCCACAGATTTTATCTCCTTGCAGCATCCTTGCAGGCTCTTGCCTGGCCCAAGGGCACCTACGGAGCCTCATGGCTCAGCCAAGGTAGTTCTCCTCTTGACTGGGATCATTACCCGGGAATCGCCTTATCCCCCCCCCCCCAATGCAGCTGTTTCATCCTGCCTGGACTTCTCTGTCCCTGCAGGAAACTGATGTTTGCAAGGGAGTTGGTTAAGCAGAAAATGTTTTCTCCTGGTGACATGAAGGTTCCTGCGCACTTTGGGGGAAGTCTTTGAAACTGATGTCAGGGGTTATTTTTTAAACTTGAAGAAGAGGATTCGTTTGATAGCCCTTTCCTTTCCTATTAAAGCAAAATAATAAATGGAAATGTTTGGGGAAACAATTTTAGGGTTCATATACTAACTTAGGGGTCTCTAACCTTGGCAACTTTAAGCTGGCTGGGGAATTCTGGGAGTTGAAATCCACCAGGCTTAAAGTTGCCCCGGTTGGAGACCCCTGTAAACTGGTTATTTTTTTCTGCTTAGAATGAAAAGCATTGAGAGATCTGAATGTTGAAACATACTTATGGAAGCAGCATTGGGGTGGGAGATGGCAGTTGCTTTCGCCTCTAAAAAGACATTTACCCATGTTGTCAACACAATCCAATGACAGCCCTCATCTGGGTGATTTTGGATCTTGTGAGTTTTATGAAAACTGGTACAAGTTTTATTGTGTTGTTGTTGATGAAATAGAATCTGATGCCAAACATTGCAAAGCTTTCAGTTCTAAGAACTTCAGTACCTGATCGGCCGTCAAAAGTCAGCCCTTCTGAGTATGCAAAAAGTTGCTGTCTGATAGCAAAATATGTTTCATTCCTGCTGTAAAGTGAGTTCAGCTGGTTCAACAGCACTTGAACTTAGGTTAGTGTGTAGAAGAATGTTGCAGCCTTAAACAGGTTTTCTCTTAAGTTCTTGTTCTAACTTCCAAGTATTGTACTGCAGTTCAATATATTGTGTATAATTTTAAAGAGATACTCTTACTGTATTGCCACTTCCATCCTGATTGATAGATGTTGTAAACCTTTGCAAATATTTATATTCAGCCAGTGGACCATTATTATTTCATCTCAAGATGGAACTGATCTTTTAAAAAGGTGAACAGTTGGGGAGGAAATATAACTTTGTCAAAAGGAACATTAAATAAGCACATATGTACGTAGAAAACAGTTGGGATGTTTCTGCAACTTTTTTTCTTGGTTCTCTTTTCTGTTCTTTATTTATTTATTTATTTATTTATTTGGATTTATAAACCGCCCCCTCTCCCAAAAAGGGACTCGGGGCGGTAATGATATGTTAATTACTTCAAATTTATATTGAGTTGCCCCTTTTCCCAGCATTTTTATATGATCAGTGTTGATCCAAAATCATTTATAAGGATCAGAATATTCTTGAAAAGTATTAAAATTATTTTAAATGAAGGGGAATTATGATGTTATGGTTTTTTTTAACCAATTTTCGGATTGTACCCAACTGATTTAAATAATTTCAAATTATTTTCTACAGAAGTGTCATATACATCTTTTTTTTAAAAAATTGTTGATGTTAGCAATAGTTCTGTGGCTAATAATACTTTTCGTTTTTTGATTAGAGGAATATGAAAGCACTTTGCTAAGTCTTACTTGCCCAAACTGTCAAGGTTTAAACCCATTTCATGTGAGGTTTCACCACTTGATGCTTTTTATTCAAAAGGCCTACTTATATTTTCTCCAGTGTAGTATTCCCCAGATGTGTGAAGTATAACTGCCATAATTTCCCAAAATCACATTGACTGGATTGTGAGATTACAATTCAACCTATTTAGAAGATACATGATTAGGAAAGATTAACATACTTTAGGCATTCACAGCAAACTGAATATCAACTAAATTGTAGTGAGAATGCTGTAGTTTACGAAAGATCATTGCAGATAAATCAAAGAGCTCTTTTTATTCTACATCGCTGCTTAGATACATATTCTTATAATACCAATTGGCCATAATGGTCTATTGATTTTCAGAGTTTGGATATAATTTGCTTGCAGGTTTTCACATTGGGATGGCTCTGGTTCCATATTTAGTCCTTAGAGATCTGGAGTATGTAAAAAGATGTGGTTAGCAATGCAAGTCTCTTGGAAAATAAACCCAGTCTTTCAGTAAAGTATTTATTCAAGCTTTTTTTTATTCAAGCATTGTTTTTCCGAACGTCTCTAGCATGGTGCCCAAAGTCATAGTTTAAGTCAGACCACTAAGACAAAAGAAAATGGCACTGTTTCCTGCACTAGAATCCTTCAGTTTTAATTATCCTGCAGCTTGGCCTGAATAGAAAATAACATCTGTATTCTTTCAGTGAGATTCACAGTTCTGTAAAGAAAAAGGAAGGGTGCTTATATATGTTGTTTTTTATGCTGTAGGGGAACACATTCAGCACAATTTATAAATCTTTTATTCTTACTGAATGATAAAAACAGGACTATGGAAATACTATGACCATTTAATCTCCAATAAGAATGTGGTTTAATAAATGCTTCTGTCAAAAGACGTCAAAAGCTAAATAAACTATGAAATCATTCATTAGTGTCTTAAAGGCTTATATACTGTGAATTTGCCCAGTAGTTATCAGCAAAAAGGTTTTTCCTAGAAGGATGCATTTAATAAAGGACCAAGACCATGGAGATTACAAGGCAATCTGAACAGATAAAATAGGCCAGGATCAACCCAGGAATTATCTGGAGAAGGTCATTTCTATTCCGTAAAGTTGTTGGAGCAGCCATTTTGAAAAGGTCAAAAGCAATATAAAACGTGACTCAGTGGGACCTTGGCTAGATGTTTAAGAACAACTCTGCAGGGGCAAAAATAAGAGTCCTCCTATAGCAGCGATGGCAAACCTTTTTTGGCTCACGTGCCACAAGTGGGGGGAGCGCAGGGGGGTCATGTGCAGGCATGCTGCACCCATAATGCAATGCACGACCCCCCAGTGCGCATGCATGCACAATGTGCGACCCCCCATTTTTACATGCTTTTTTCGCCCTCCCCAGGCTCCAGAGGCTTTATAGGAGCCTGGGGAGGGCAAAAAGAGCCTCCCCCGCCCCCCCCGGAGGCCCTCTGGAGGCTTCAGGGACCGTCCGGAGGCTTCCCTGAAGCCTTCAGAGCGCTCAAAAGGATCCTCCGAGCAAACTGGAAGTGACTTCCGGGTTGCTCGGAGGGTCATTTAAACGCTCCGAAGGCATCAGGGAAGCCTCCGGATGGTCCCTGAAGCCTTTGGAACGCTTAAAACCACTCTCCGAGCAAACCGGAAGTGACTTCCGGTTTGCTCGGAGGGTGGTGTTAAGCGCTCCGAAGGCGTCAGGGAAGCCTCTGGACGGTCCCTGAAGCCTCCAGAGGCCCTCTGGGAGGGCGGGGGAGGCTCTTTTTGCCCTCCCCAGGCTCCTATAAAGCCTCTGGAGCCTGGGGAGGGCGAAAAATGGCTTTTAAAAAGGTGAACTCAGTTTGCCAGCGCGTGCATGCACGCTGGCCAGCTGACAGGGCAGCGCCTCCCGTGCCCTGACAAATGGCTCCGCGTGCCACCTGTGGCACGCGTGCCATAGGTTCGCCATCACTGTCCTATAGCATACTATTGCCCAAAATTGATAATGCTACTGGAATTTGCGTTGCCAAATGAACACACTGCAACAATTATTTATTTATATATGGATACACATACAATACACACTTTCTATGATGAATTGTATTTGGATGGGGCAAGAAGAGATCAGAGACCTACTTTGAATTTGGTTCCATGTGTATTATAAAGACATTGACCTGCCCTGAGGTAAGTGTAACTTTTTGTGGGACAGAAGTTAATTTACATGTGTTTTGAAGAGGCAATGTTGCCCTTAAGCAACTCAAGATGGAACTATAAGAGCCATCAGACATGCATAAAACCTAAACTATTTCACAAAATCAAAGCAACATTCCATTTTGCCATTTAATATCTAGCATATTTAATATAAATATTGATATGTAGCCAAATTTTATTCAGATTGATATGTATTAGAGTCTTATTCAGATTGATAAAACGCAAGGTGCTATAGTCCAATGGGAATACTGCATAAGAGAATCAATGGTCTAATTAAAATGCTTGCAAGTATTATACCAATAAGCACATCCAATTATCAGCCACATGTTACATCTTGTTGTGACATATCCTACCTCATACCCTATTGAGTTTTGGATGTTTACCAACATACCAAATATGAACAGAAGCAACCTATGTTCCTCATTTATGTCATAACTTTTATAATCTCTTTAATTCATGGGGCAGCTGCATGAATAGGATTACTGAACCATACTGAAAAAGAGTAAGAAAAATAGCAGCATTTAGAAACTCTAAATCTTCTAAACAGAGATAGTAAGTTTGAAAATGTAAAAAAGGATGGGATATACTTGATTAAATTAATGATTATGTATATATATATATATATATATATATATATATATATATATATATATATATATATATATATATATATATATATATATATATATATATATATATATATATATATATATATATATATATATATATATATATATATATATATATATATATATATATATATATATATATATATATATGAGTTCCAAGCAAAGTGTTTTTTAAAAAAGCAAACAACAATGCTGCCAGATAATAAGCATGTAACACCAAATCCATACATTAATATGGAAACCAGGAAATCATTTAATTTAAAAAAAAATAATGTTAGTTACTTGTTTTAGCACCAAACCTGTTCATTGGAGTGTAATAAAACACTCCATGGCAAACTTTTACCCCCTCATTTCCTATATGTCCAATAAGGCAATTACAATGCTGATGATTTATACTCTGTTTAAATAACTGAAATGCAAAAACTGATTTGAGAAAAATAATTAAATACTGTTAAAATGGTATTTCCCACATTTCACCGCACAACCAATATAGGATTAATACAATATATGAAGTAACCCTCAAGAATTACAATTCAAATTAATGTATTGTTCAATTAATCACAAATGAAGGCAAATATATGTGTCCCAGGATAATGTCACAGGATCCAATCTAAGTCGGTTATTAGGACCAAAGGTTTATCTTCTAAGCCTTTGAAGTTGTGCTGGAACTTGTCCCATTCTCAGGGAATTCCTCAGTCTCCAGTATATGTCTTAATCTTATTTTTAATCTGGAAGAAAATTCATACTAAGCACAGATATTAAGGATAACAGAATCTCTTTGCAGTGAATCTCTGTTTTATTCCCCTGTTTCTCCTTTCTCACTGCAGACAAAACATTTCACCACTCGAGAATTTTTTTAAAAAAATTCTCTTGAAGAATTATTATCTGTATCAAAGAGGCAGAATTCATGAGTGGCTTAGGATCTGTCTATCTAGATCTCAAAATGAGCAAGCGTAATGTTATAGAATAGAAATATAATTTTTTACTGGCCAAGTGTGATTGGACACACAAGGAATTTGTCTTTGGTGCATATGCTCTTAGTGTACATAAAAAGACAAGATATATTCATCAAGAATCATAAGGTACAACACTTTTAACGATAGTCATAGGGTACAAATTATCTAATCATATTTTGCTTTTACATAAGGAACAATCCATGTTGCATTATGAACTTGAGTCATTTTGTATATATTTGCAATTGCTGCCCGTTTGAGGGGGAAAGAAAAGTACAATTCTTACTGCTGCCGGAGGAGACTGAGTGCTTTTATTAATATTTTATTTAGGGGGTTTTTCTAATAGAAAATTATTTGTTGTTTCCTTAATAGCAACATTAATTTAACTAAAAATACTTGAAATCATTATTTAACAATTTCTCGTGGTTCTCATACCAGCTTTATTTCTTCTACTGATTCTGCTTTATATCACTAGTTTTTGTTGATCCATTACTTCATCATGGTTCTATACTAAGATATATCCTATTGAAATAAAAAAATGACATCCATTATTGATATATGATAGCAAAGGATTAAATCATTTGCTTATATTTATTATAAAGAGTACAATAAATAAGGTGCAAGAGATATCATGGGTTGCTTCTTATATAAAACTGATTGAAGAATTTGCCCAGTAAAATCAGATCAAAGAACTGAAAATAAATGTGCAGCTTATAGCTTGGAGAATAATTTTTAAAACTGCTATATTTTCCTAAGTATGTTGGATTGTGTCATCGAGGTTCTAATAAAAACCAGAGAATTCTTGTATCAGCTTTTGCTTTGTTGATATCTCAGGTTAGGCTGTACATGTTCAGAAACTTGTCTCATGCAATATTAACATATAACATTGGCAGGCCATATTTCTATATATTTAGAGCAGAGCTGTGATTTGAATGGATGTAATTATTGCAAAACCCTAACTAGATTCCTATCATTTCCAAGATTGTAATCTAGACAGGATTTCAAATTCTCCAAGGTACTCTGGCCATTCTCAAATGTAAATGAGGTCTGTTTTGGGCTTTTGCAATGGGAAGTGACTTTTAGAAAATCTATTTCAGTCAAGCTAAGGGGTGGGAAGACTGCTACTAACCTCCTTTTCAAAAGTGCCTGACAGATTGCTGGTGCTTAAAAAAATGTTAGAAAAGTTAGTGACAATGCAATGTCTCCCTTTCAATGCTAGCAAAAAAATCTGGTTTATCTGGCCTTTTCCAATTTAGTAGTTATAATCCTGTGATCATAAAAAGTAGTAGCCGGATTAAATTAACCATAGCTAAGATATTACCATTTTCTTCTTGCATAAGATAAGTGGTTGAAAGGGGTACAAAGGTTGTAATACATGTGTTGGATACAAGCTTCTGAAAAGTATGTTGTTAAAGAGTGCAATGCTATATACCAGGGGTGGGGAACTGTGGCTCTTTTGCGACTTGTGGACTTCAACTCCCAGAATTCCAGAACCAACATAGCTGCCTCAGGAATTCTGGGAGTTGAAGTCCACAAGTCGCAAAAGAGCCACAGTTCCCCACCCCTGCTATATACTATGATAGTAACGATAATGACATTTGGTATCGTACTGCATTTGGGATGGCTTTGCTTTTGGGCCCAGCGCAGGACAATATTTTATTTTTGCACAAAAAGGCAAGCCCAGGCTTGTTGAACAAATAGAGACAGAGCTCGGATGACTCACAAGTTCCTGTGTATGTTAGAAATTAACCATTAGCTGGGTTCAGTACTCTGGTTCTTCAAATAAGCAGAAGTGACAGTCAGGCAAATGGATTCAAGAGAAGAATAAGTTTGTCACCTGTGTCTGCATGGATGGGTATATGTTTATGACAATTCTGGGTTTACAATATTCATCTCTCTAGTGGTAAGATGAGATAGATAGGAGCTGGTTTGACTTATAATTAGGGCCAATAGAATTACCAGGAGGAGGAAGCATCTTTAATACTTACCCTAAAGGTATCCTTAAGTTGCTCTCTTTCATTTAAGTAAATGATTGACATGCCTTGTAAGCAGAAGAGTGAATACTGCATTTGGAGAGCTTGTGGTGTGATTCAGCCATCCCCAAATAGATTTATAAATTTATGCACAAACAATATCAAGGGTTTTTTTTTTTAACTGAAAAAACAGATGCAGTAAGATGCCACCATAGGGATTTTTTTTGCCAAAGATGAAAATGGAGAAGAGAGATAACCGAAGTCTACTGCTAGCAAACATGGATTGAATTTTTCCATTTTTAAAAACAATGCAAGTATAAAATCTATGATTGATAGAAAAAGCTTTTAGAAGTTGAAAAACAATAGAGACATTGTGTTTACATAACCAAAAGCCGACTTGAGGTGTTGCAAAATGTAGAGCATTTCAACTATGACCTCTGATTTTTTCCCCCCAATAAAATAAACTTTGCTGAGGGAGAGAAAACCTAGACCATTTGGATGTAATCTCTGAAACAAATCTTTTCAAAATATTTTCTTTTATGCATCATAAGATGCAAATAAAAAAGGTATTCATCCCACGATCACAACCAGCACTGCTTACAACTGTTTTATTTTCTTCTCGAACTTTGATGACTTGAAATTAATGGTTATGTCCACTGGTGGTGGACATCACCAATGGTGTCCACTGATGGTAGGCAGGTAGAATTAGATTGACAATAACAGAATTGTAATGTTGTGATGCAAACTTTCACACACATACCTTTTTTTTGCATTGTGATATTGCACATATTCCAAAGGGGCAAAGCTTGCAACACAACCCTGCAACACTGCTTTTGTCATTCTGAGTGTCTGCAAATGCCAGGGGATTGGCTCAGCTAGATCTGTAACACTTCATAGACTTAGAATATACTTTGAGAAGAACTTGCTTTGCAGAAATAAAAAAAATGCAAGCTCATAACAAGAGACATTTTATTTATAATGTTATTTATAGAGAAGCAGAGAGAACATGTGCTCACCTTGAAGCTTCACAGCCTAGTTGTGTGAGGTTTTCCTGTCGGGGCTCAGTCTATTGATTTTTTCTCAGCCAATTAACTATTAGAATAGTATATATGTGTAGTCCATTTCTTTTAAGCTCTCAGAATACAGAGGGAAAATATTTCACTATATCATGCCTCTTTTTAGAGGTCCCCCCCCTTTTTTTTTACACAATGGGTAAAATTCTGTAATATTTTCAATGAAATTTGAGTTACTATAAGGCACCATGTGCCCAGGTTTGTCCTATTGATGCAAATAATCTTATTGGTATCTCTCATCCACTTGCAAGAAGACTGGTAGAAGTCATGATAAACACCACACAGAGAAGCATGACATAATGTAACCTCTGCATCTTTCTGCCCTGGGAACTTTTAAATACTATTTATAGTTTTCCAAGTGCAAAGTTCCATGAGTTCCCGGTAGAGAGTTTGAACCGCAATGAATAACACATAGCAATTCATATCTGAGGAATTCCATCCAGTCAATTGATGATTGCTGGTAATCAGTTTAACACTTGCCAATTGCTGACCCCAAATGATAGTTTAACTCTTCCATAGCTTTCACTAAAATTCAGAGGTCAGAGAAATACCGTAGAAGATTACTTGTTTTCTGGTGATTATTTAACCAAACTCCCAGGATGACTTTTTCCAATAGTTATATATATGATGTTCCCTAAGCATGGAATATGCATTCCCCAAATATATACAGGAAACCCCACAAGTTACATCTTGAAAATGTACGTAGGAATAGATACTAAGATAATGTACAAGATATTTTACTGTGAAATAGTAGTAAATTACTACTATTTTACTGTGTAAAGTGTTTTGCGTTAATAATGTCATTTTCAACTTTGATACAATTGTTTTAAGTGCAAGAGAGGCTTTTTGACAATTTGTGTTTTGAACTAAAAGCGGTATGCCTCTCCTTTGAAACAGAACTGAATTGAGCTCAAAACACTCCCCAAAACGTTGAGATGTTTCTTTCACAATTAAAACAACTGTATCATATTCAGAATGAGGCATTTTTAGTTTGAAATTGTTTGAATTTGGGGTCTTTTTTCCACCACTAACAACCATCATATCACCCTAATGCTCCAACCCAATTACAAACCTGATCTAGCAAATCACTAGGCTGAAGATTTAGGGGGCAAACTGCAAACATAGGGTTGTTCCTTTCCTGTTTCTTTTCTAACAAAGGAACCCATCAGGCTGATAAAGGCTGTTTCATGAACCTGAATGAAAATGAATGTAAACATTTCATTTCATCCGAAATTGACTGTGCTATCTCCAATTTTGATCTCAGAGGAATACTGATAGTTTGACTATTGTAATTAAAGCTTCATGGTAGAAATCACTTTTTTTGTCCCAGCAAATGGCCACACAACTGCTTTTTCAGAAGAACCATTCACGTGCTCTTTTCAATTCATCATTCTTGACTAATTATAATCAAGTATACAAGAGGTAGTATTCTTCCCCTTTCCCACTAAAATGCCTTTTCTACATCCTCAGGCTGCATCACCTTAAATTAATCCCAGACAGGCAGACCAGATGGTGCTTTAGAGGTTTCCAGTGGGAGAATATTAGGGAAAGAATCCACTTCATAGCAAATGCATGAAGGAGATTGGCTGCTTTCCCCAAAGGCATGAAAAAACCTGCCCTATTTATTCCCTGGAGCAGACAGTGTTTCCTCTTTCAAAATAATAATGCAACGAATGAACAAATAATTACACCAAGGGTCATCCTGTTTTTTTGAAAAACGGAAACCCCAGAGTGTAACATGAATCAAAAGGGAGACCGGTTTTGTATTTTATGCTGAATGGATTTGTAATTTCAGCTAGAAAGCCATGCTGAATGGCTGAGAAACTGAACCTGCTGTGATACTTTGATTGACAGCAAAGGAAGGATGAGGTGAACAAAGCATGATTCATATGAGGCTACAATTGCATGGGAACTATTTGGTGGTGCAATTGAATGCTGAGCTCTTGTTAGCCAGGGAAGTTATGTAGTGAAAATGGTCAGTGCCACATTTAGAACGCCTTCACATCGAAAACAGGCTGGCTTATAAAAACTGCAATCCGATTATATGTCTACATACAGTAAATCCCATATGTCAATCTCTGGGTCTGTCTTGAAGATAATAAAGATGGCAGGACATTGGATGCTCTGGAATAACAAAAGGACAGTGAATAATGAAGACTTTATATATTGCCAATTTCAAGATGACTCATTTTGTCCCCAGTGAACATTGCTGTTCTTTTCTTTTTTTCATTCTCAGATATTATCACATACTAAATTTTCCTTACAACTCCTTCAGTCAGGCTGTTTTGTTTTTGAATTTTCCCATCTGCCTGGTTATTTTCCCCCCCAAAACATTGACTCCAGGTTTATGTAGATCAGGGGTGTCAAACTTGCAGCGTCATGGCGATGTCCGATGACGTATCAGGACTTTTTCCTCCTTCGCTAAATTGGACATGGGTGTGGCCAGTGCATGACCCATCTGGCCCGCGGGCCGGGGGTTTGACAGCCCTGGTGTAGATCTAAGTGGAAGAAAACCTCCATTGTATTCAATAGAGCCCTCTCTGATGGCACTCAAGCCATTGCCCTAGTTCAGCTCTTCCGTGCATGCGCATGCCAGTTGGACTTTGGGTCTTGGCCGCACATGCACAGGGGGCTAGGTGCATGCAGAGTGGCTGTGCACGCATGCATGGGATGGGTGTGGGACATGCAGGGGGACACACGCATATTGCATTTTGGGGGTTCGGGCACATGTGCATTTGGCCGTGTGTACACATGCCTTGGGCACACGTTTTGGGAAGGATTAGCCATCACTGCAATAGACCTCCTCTCAAGGGTGTTCAGTCAGAGTACAGACTCAGTTTCTTACCAAACTCGGCCAGTTACTCTCACTCTTAATGTAGCTTATGCAGTTTGAAAGGCCAAATTAAAAATGGAAGGGTAGTGTGTCTTGTTATGTTGGACCCATGTCTCTGCATGTTTCTTCCAATGCACCATTTCTCTCCATACGACTCCTTTCCATTCTGTACCTTCTGAAAATGCTGTAATTAATTCTGTGGTTATGACTGCATTCCCTCATTTTACAAAACTATGATAATCCTGTCTGCATAGTTAGGCAATTGCATATGAAAATGTTTGCTGCAGTAAATGAAATATGTGCAAGGCAGCTTTTTAAAAACAGTTTAATTCTTTCAAGGCAGGCAAAAGTAAGTATTTCTTACTTTTAAGTATGCTGTACATCACCCAGATTCTTGAATAAATAGATAGAACGCAAGATTCTCATTTATAGCTATAGATTCATTTGAAAAAACCTTCACAGACATTATCAAAGCTTGTCTTACTCCTATACTACCATTCATTTAAAGAGACAATGACAGAATGTTGTATTCAGCATTTCAATCACATTACATTAGCTGAAAATAATTGCCATATTACATTGTGTTCCTTTTGTTCATGATAGGCCAAATTAATGATGGGATCTTTTTCTCTGATTTCCCCCCCACCCCTCTGGATGCTGCAAATGAGAATACTAATTATTCTTCATTAAAAAGTCTTTTATAATTCTTCATTTCTTTACAGTTTCTTTAGCCTCAATATTCTGCATATTTATTTTGAAATAACTCAGTGGATTCAATAGGATTTTTTCCTCAAACTCTCCACAAAAGAATGAAGCTACTTGGGTTTTTTTTTTTAACATAGCAATTAGAAACTTATGTTCCACTTTTCTCTGCATTTCTCCCCTTCTCAATTTTGACATAATAGCCTTATCTATGGTTTTTTAAAGTGTGTTTGTGTGAGTGTGTGTTTGTGTGTGTCAATATGTGTAAGATGAGTCTAATAAATAATCTAGTGTGTCGTATGGGGTAAGAGCCATAAGGCCCTTGAGATGCAGCTCCTGAAACTTCTCAGTTTGCAGTTGACAATAGGTGGTACGATTTTCTGTTATTTTGTGGTTTGACCATTGAATTAGATTCACATAATTTTTAAAACAAAGAAAACTTATTCACCGGCTTCACGAATTTTATATTACCCTTTCTTCCACCATGGTTCTTGGTCCTGAAGTAGACAGCCATCCAAAATATTTTCATGTCTTGCATAATCAATTGCTCATTGCAGTAATCTTAGAGCAAAAGGATTTCCAAAATATAACATTGTATTTTTATTTATTTCTTTATTAGATTTTTATCCCACTTTTATTACTGTTTATAAGTAACTCAAGGTGGTGAACATACCTAATACTCCTTCCTCCTCTTTTTCTCCACAACAACAAACCTGGTTGGTGAGCTGAATTGGGCTGAGGGTGGGGAGATACGTTGGGTGACTTTGGGCTCAAAGTCATCCAACTAGTTTTTATTCCCAAACTGGGACTAGAATTCATAGTCTCCTTGTTTCGATACCAGCACCTTAACAACTACATCAAACTGGCTGTCAGAGGGTATGCCCTTCTACTTAGATATACAAAGTGAGAGGATGTCTTCCTACAAACATTACACCATTATTCAATTATTACTTTTTTTTAGTTTTTAAAAATCTGTTTGGTGTTTATAAAGTGCAGTATATAATAAGATGCATACAGCAGTTGTTATAATCATACTCTGCTTGATTGTTTCAAAAGTTCTGTCTCTATATATCCAGCTTGTTAAATCAAGCAAAGGTTTTATGGAATGAAATATACATTGGGATTTTTTAAGGAAGTCTCCACTGCACAATTCAATATACTAAATATATTCTAAATCAGTGATTTTCAACCCTGGCAATTTAAAGATGTGTGGACTTCAACTCCCCAACCGGTAGGCATGGCTAAGGAATTCTAGAAGTTGAAGTCGACATCTTAAAGTTACCAAGTTGAGAAACACTGATCAAAATCATTATCCATGGAAGAGGAGTTGGCATCTGTAGCTAATCTACTATTCATTTTAAACCTGTCTCTCTGAACTAAACTAGTTCATTGGTAGATTTGTTTAAAATGGTTTAACTGTTAACAACATTTTATATATAGGAATGCATCCTGTGACATAAAGATCGGTTTACTCCTTACCTTTTGCAGGACTTTCTGCCTGAAGGAAGATGAACAGCTATTAAAACTGACCAATTCTCTTTTAAAAACCTACAGTTGTCTTACCTGTTTTCCCTGAATCACCCTGTTTCCCACAATCAAAAACTAGATGTATACTTTACTCAACTTTCTTGGCTGATATATCTATTTGTCATAGAATTAACAGAAGTGACTGAGAGTGAAAAGTTGTTGAATGGCTCATCCCTACAGGCATCTTAATTGCATTCATTAATACCTGATATCATGTAAGTGAGCCACTTTTGCAACACATTCATGGATTACATGTAATACCCAATGAATTTATTCCAATTTAATCTCTTTGCATGTATTCACTAATACACTGGAATTAAGAATGAAAGTGTGTCATTCTAAACAGGGTATTTGAAAGTGATCATCAGGTCTTTGGCAGGAACTGTTATGACACCCACCCATGGCTGGATTGAATCCAGTGCTTCAATGGTGGTTAAACCACTGTAGCTTTTTCCTGAGATGTTTTTATTTCACGGGGTTTGTTTATATATTTATTAAATCTACAGATGAAACTCGAAAAATTAGAATATTGTGCAAAAGTTCATTTATTTCAGTAATGCAACTTAAAAGATGAAACTAATATATGAGATAGACTCATTACATGCAAAGCAAGATAGTTCAAGCCGTGATTTGTCATAATTGTGATGATTATGGCTTACAGCTCATGAAAACCCCAAATCCACAATCTCAGAAAATTAGACTATTACATGCAATCAATAAAACAAGGATTGTACATAGAACAATATCGGACCTCTGAAAAGTATAAGCATGCATATGTACTCAGATTTGGGACCCTTTTGCAGCAATTACTGCCTCAATGTGGCGTGGTATGGAAGCTATCAGCCTGTGGCCCTGCTGAAGTGTTATGGAAGACCAGGATGCTTCAATAGCAGCCTTCAGCTCTTCTGCATTGTTCGGTCTCATGTCTCTCATCTTTCTCTTGGCAATGCCCCATAGATTCGCTATGGGGTTCAGGTCAGACGAGTTTGCTGGCCAATCAAGCACAGTAATCCCACAGTCATTGAACCAGGTTTAGGCAGTGTGGGCAGGTGCCAAGTCCTGCTGGAAAATGACGTCAGCATCCCCATAAAGCTCGTCTGCAGAAGGAAGCATGAAATGCTCCAAAATCTCCTGGTAGACAGCTGTGTTGACTCTGGACTTAATGAAGCACAGTGGACCAACACCAGCAGATGACATGGCTCCCCAAATCAACACAGACTGTGGAAACTTCACACTGGATTTCAAGCATCTTGCAGTGTGTGCCTCTCCATTCTTCCTCCATACTCTTGGTTTCCAAATGAGATGCAAAAGTTGCTCTCATCAGAAAAGAGGTCTTTGGACCACTGAGCAACAGACCAGGTCTGTTTTTCTTTAGCCCAGGTAAGATGCTTCTGACGTTGTTTATTGTTCAGGAGCAGCTTGACAAGAGGAATACGACATTTGAAGCCCATGTCCAGGATCCGTCTGAGTGTGGTGGCTCTTGATGCACTGACTCCAGCCTCAGTCCACTCCTTGTGAAAGTCCCCAACACTTTTACAATACAATACAATAGCAGAGTTGGAAGGGACCTTGGAGGTCTTCTAGTCCAAACCCCTGCCTAGGCAGGAAACCCTATACCGTTTCAGACAGATGACTTTTGAATGGCCTTTTCCTGACAATCCTCTCCAGGCTGTGGTCATCCCTGCTGCTTGTGCACCTTTTTCTTCCACACTTTTCCCTTCCACATACATTTCTATTAAATGTGCTTTGATACAGCACTTTTGGAACATCCAACTTCTTTTGCAATTAACTTTTGGGGCTTTCCCTCCTTATGGAGGGTGTCAATGATGGTTTTCTGCACAACCGTCAGGTCAGCAGTCTTTCCCATGATTGTGATTCCTACTGAACCAGCCTGAGAGACCATTTAAAGGCTCAGGAACCCTTTGCAGGTCTTATGGCTTAATTAGCTGATTAGAGTGGGACACTTTGAGCCTAGAATATTGCACCTTTTCACAATATTCTAATTTTCTGAGATTGTGGATTTGGGGTATTCATGAGCTGTAAGCCATAATCATCACAATTATGACAAATCACAGCTTGAACTATCTTGCTTTGCATAAGTTTGGGCATATGCTCAAATGTGTAACCCTCCCTAGGGATGTGTAGGCTTTGGTACATCCCATCCTGGATATTGCTCCCCTCACTATGGAGAAAGGGCATTGGTACTTACCTGATACGCCTCTTCTCATAGTGGGGGAGGAGTATCCAGCCCCTCCCTGATATGGCTATGTTGTGAAATTTTTATGTTGTTTGTTGAACTGTTCTGGTGAAGTAATAAATAAAGGTTTAGGTTTTAGGTTTTATTAAATTTATAGACCGCCCCCTCTCCCCATAGGGACTCGGGGCGGTGTACAGACCATAAAGGTTTGAAACTAAAATAAAGTCTAGAGTGGATGACGCAGCGAGTGGGATAGAGTTATCCACTCCCACCCAGTCACATGGCTGGCAAGCCACTCCCACCCAGTCACATGGCCGGCAAGCTACTCCCACCCAGTCACATGATCAGCAAGCCACTCCCACAAAGCAGGCCACACCTCCAGAAGAGGTTCTAAAAAAATTTGAAGCCCACCACTGCCGTTACCCTAGACTTACACCATAGATTTGTCTCCAAATCTAATAGCATCTTTTTCATCTGACTTACCTGAGAGGCCAGACAGGTAGGTTGCACTGTTCTTTTGCTGTGACCTCAGTGCGAGAGCTTGGTAGTTTAAGATCATACAGCCAAGCTATAGCTAAGTAGTAGGCTAAATGCCTTGCATGTAGAATATCCCAGATCCCACTCGTAGAATTTCTAGGTACTGCAAGAAAAACTGCTGGACGGAACACTGCAAAGTTGCTGCAAAACCGTTTCTGACAGATGGATCAGGACTGTGACTCAGCATATGGCCACTGCTGTATTCTTAGAAAGAGAAAGATTTCTAGGAACTGATTTGATTAACATAAAATAAAGATGTCTGTGTGCAAACATTTATCACTGCCTTTATATCACCCAGGGTGGATTTGTTTTAAATCAAGTCGATTTAAATCATGATTTAAATCTTGATTTAAATCACTAGTAAAAAGGCTTGATTTAGATCAACTAGGTTTAAATCATAATTTTTAAAGAGCAACTGTCATCTCTGTCCTGCAGCGGCTCCTCCTCTGACTTGCTGTTCACTCACCGACAGTCCCATTTACTTTAATGAGCCATTTCCTTTATTGGGTAACTTTTATTCCTACCCTGCTTCTCTAGTCAAGGTAAAAGTGGTACCGCTATTTGGAACTTGAATTCCCCAAGTACTGGTATAGAAAGCACAATAATAGAACTAGAATTCTTTCAGGGATGCCCATTCTTAAAAAAACCGCTTGTCAGTTAAGCAAGTTATTGCTCCTAAATTTGTTTTCTTATTGGTTGAGAAGATTCCATTAAATAGCATGCGGGAAATCAGTTCATATGCTCAACCACACACGAAGGACAATTTTGTTATTATGAAAAGCCCCCAGTGCATCTTCTAAAGGTTAAATATCTTCAAGAGCAGCTCAGCTCTTGCAGACTTTAAAGATACGGCATGTTCATTTAATTAGCTTGACAGCAATATTGAAATGGTTTGTGCAATCTGCAGCTGCTGAATTTCCATCCAACCACTAATCAAGAACGTTTCTGAAGTCTGTTTTTCAAGATTAGCTAAGATTACCAGGCATAATAAGGTACATTTCTTTAGTCAAAGCAAAAAGGTTCCTCCTCCTATATACTGTAAGTTCTCTTCAAGTGTTAGCTGTAAATGTTTAAAGAGGCTGTCAGCAGATGTGGTAACTCTTGCCTCTTGGGGACATCTCTATTGGGGCAATGAAGTCATGAAGAGGGCTGTTATGCATTATATCTTTAGCTTTTGTTGTGTGAATGGCTGTAGGGAGATTTACTGTAATACTGTTTTTGATGGAGGCAATAAACTGCCTTTAAGAGGTTAGATTCAGAGGTGGTATTTAGCAGGTTCTGACCAGTTCTGAAGAACCGGTAGCGGAAATTTTGAGTAATTCGGAGAACCGGTAAATACCACCTCTGACTGAACCAGTAAATACCACCTCTATTCTCTGCCTCCGGAGTACCAGCTGATCAGGAGGAAATGGAGATTATGCAGTAACCTTCCCCTGGAGTGGGGTGGGAATGGAGATTTTATAATATTCTTTTCCTGCCACGCCCAACACGCTACACGCACAAACCAGTAGTAAAAATTTTTGAATCCCACCACTGGTTAGATTATATTGTTAAAAATTAAACATGGTAGATCAGACCAAAGGCCTACTTAGTGCAATATCCTATGTACCGCATTTCTAACTAAATGCCATCATAAAGCCCACAAATAGGATATGAGAGCAATAGCTCTCTTCTGCTATTAGGAATGCAAAGGGATGAACATTTGTGAAAATAATAGGGAGGGGGAGTCCATATGGCATTTTTAATCCTAATATAGTGTGTAAAATGTATAGCCTTGGGTCTATAATTTATCGAGCAACATTTGGAAGCAGTAGGATCTAGTAGTACTCAAGCAATAAGTGGATTTGCAAATATGATTGTGGATTTATTTTACACAGCCCAAATTATTCTGGTTGAAAACCACTTCAGGTTTAGTAAATAGTAACTCTGCTTCAAAGCTATGCAAACAGCTGATTACAGAACAGCTAAAAAGTTGACTGTGAAGCTGAACACATTTTGTACACAAAGTACTCGTCCACCATTTCTGAGAGATGATGTGAGTTTTTTTCTGGAATAAATGGTCATTAACAATAATTTCAAGACGGGACTGCAGTTACTAAAATATTGTTTTTTGTCTCCTTGGAGGTGCCAAAAAGTTCTGTGTTAGTCAGGTTAATGTTGCAAATTGATATTATAATAGCAACACTTGTAATAATTGTTGGCTACTCAACCAACACTTACGTGGAACTGTTCATGAGTTTCTTACTGATGGATGAAATTGCTATTTTGAGCACCCAGATGCAAAAGTAAAATATAGGAGGGGGGGATGCATAATCTTCTAGTTACTGACAATTAGCACTATGAAAAAATGAAACTAAGATGAAATATAGACTACATTAATGAGAACAGGTACAACAACCAGCCTTTACAATTGACAATGAAGATATTAAATGGTTTCTGCCTTTTAGGATCCACCTTACGTAAATAGGTTCTGCGTTTTAGGATCAGCCATTAATAGTAAAGGAACGAACAGTCAAGGAATGTAATGGTATGCCCGAATGATCTTGGAAAATGGTGATATGACTAACAGACTCAGCGAGAGGAATAGTCAGATAAGAGGCAGCCCATAGTAGGAAGGTGAGTATGTCAAACATCTCAGCAGGACTCCCTCTAGTTTCATGGATTGAACAAGTGACAGGGAGACATCTTTCAGACTTAAAAGACAGTGGTGGGATTCAATTTTTTTTACTACCAGTTCTGTGGGCATGGCTTGGTGGGTGTGGTGTGGCTTGGTGGGAGTGGCAGGGGAAGGATACTGTACAATTCCTATTCCCCCCCACTCCAGGGTAAGGATACTGCAAAATCCCCATTTCTTCCCGATCAGCTGGGACTCAGGAGGCAGAGAATAGATGGGGGCGGGGCCAGTCAGAGGTGGTATTTATTGGTTCTCCGAACTACTAAAAGTTTTCACTACCAGTTCTACAGAACTGGTCATAACCTGCTCAATACCACCTCTTTTACAAGATTGATGTTAGCCTTGTGAGGTAGTCCACAAAGAAGCAGACCCAGCTGACGTACTTTATTGCAGAATTTGCAAGTCTAGAAGTATATTTCTCCCCTGTTGCCTTTACAGTCCAAGAAAGCCCAGCTCTCTCCTCCCCCACCAGTTTTCCTAAATGGAGTTTTCAATAGCCCCCACCTATGTCAAAAACTTTTCATTTTAAAATCCACAATATTCTATGATTGAATCCCTCAGGATCCTTTTGAGTTCTGACTAAAGTCAATTGGAATAATAAAAAAAACTCAATTAGTTCCCTTTCTCATTTCAGATCTTGTTACATAAGTTCTGTTTGATGTTTTTAATGGCTTACTTCACATGTCTCGTCCATGCTGTGAAACACTTCATTTCCTAAATCAATATCGATAGTACGTACTGTACATTTTTCACACAGAACAGCAGGGTGAATATTGACATATTGATGTTAAATTGCTAGAGAAAATAAGCATGCAAAATTTTCCAGAGAACACAAATGAGATATGACAATGCCCACATTACAAAATGCATATCCTTTTGTTAAAAGAAAAAGAAAACTTTGAAAGCAAAAGTTATTAACTAGGATGGCATTATTAGAAAATTTTAGTTTTTAAGGGTTAATTTCACTGGGGTTTTAACTTTTTTAGGTATTGTAACTTATTTATTTATTCTTACCTCCTCTGTACGCTATATAATACTTTTGTACGTCTCCCCGAGTCCCTGTGGGGAGAGGGGGCGACTAATAAGTTCAAGTAATAAATAAATAAAATAATAAATTTGGAAAATACAATCAATATTGACTTTTAAAAAAATCTTCTAGAGCCGTGATGGTGAACCTATGGCAAGAACCACTTGTTAGGGCACGCGAGGCATTGCCCTGTCAGCTCCAGCAGGCATGCGCGCGCTGGCCAGCTGATGTTTTTTGCCCTCCAGAGGCTTCAGAGAAGTACGAAATACACTGGACTGTTTTTTTGGCAGCTGTTCCCAAATTTCTGGGCTGACCGTAGAGGCCATATTTTGCACTCCGGAGGACCGGGGAGGCTGTTTTTCCCCTCCCCAGACTCCTAGAAAGCCTCTGGAGCCTGAGGAGGGTGAAAAATGGGTCCATTGCGTGGCAAAAGCGGAGAGGAGGGTGGGGTCGCACACGCATACACGGGGGGGGTGTTCGCACACATAGCATTATGGGTGTGGGAATGCCCGCTCACGACCCCCTTTGCGCTCCCCCCGCTTTTGGCACATGATGGGAAAAGGGCTATCCATCCCTGTTCTAGTGTTTTTTACACTTTCTGTTTATTTTATTTATGTTTTTGCAAAAGAAAAATAATACTGGGTTATTTTATTTATTTATTTCCCAGACACTTTTAAAGTCCCAAAATAATTACCAATTGTGTTAAATTACTAAAATGATTGCTTTATATTTTAGAGCATTTACATTCTTCCTGACCTCTGTCATTCTAGAATTTCCTCCTACATAGAAGGGTGACATTGTATTTTTTTCTGTAACGCAATATAACTTGCCATGCCAGTGTTCAGACATAAGCGTATTGAATTTTGTATAGATGATAAAGATTATAGGGGCATAGTATATACTCGTGATGGCGAACCTATGGCATGCATGCTCTGCGGGTACACGAGCTGTCACCCTAGCTCAGCTCCACCACATATGCGTGCACGCCTTCCGCTGGCCAGCTGACTTTTGGGTTTCTATTGTGCATGCGCCAGGCGTGGGGTGCATGCGGGAGATGCATGTGCATGCATGGAGGTTGGAGGTCACACACACATGTGTGGAGGGAGAGGGGGAGCATGGGGGGGGGCGTTCCCCTCACAGCCCATTTTTGGTTCCAGGAGGCTGCAGGGAAGCCTACTAGGCCCAAAACAGGGCACAGGAGAGTCATGTGTGCATGTGCAGGGGGCAGGGGGGTCACAAGCACATGCACAGGGGGGAGTGTACACAGGTGTGTGTGTCGCACGTAGATTGCATTATGGGTGCGGGCATGCACATGTGCTTTTGGCACATGATGACAAAAAGCTTAGCCATCACTAGTATATATTAAGTCCAATATATTTCTACAGCTTTAGAGAGATAACATGGTGTGGTTATGATGGACCTGGCTAAAAACGGAGAGACTTGAGTTTTAGTCCCATCTTAGCCACAGAGCCACCTTGGGCCAGTCACTTATTCTCAGCCCTAGGAAGAAGGCAAGGGCAAACCACTCCTGAAAATGTTGCCAGGAAAACTGCAGGAACTTGTCTAGACAGTCAACGGGAATCAACATTGGCTTGAAGTCATGCCTCCTCCAAAAAAAACCAGAGCAACAAAAGTTGCTCTGCATGTAGCAGCGTTCCCCACTCTTGAGATAAGCCAAAGGTTTCCTCCCAGAATTGCAACTCAGCATGTGATCAGAAATTCTGGAAGTTGACCTGAAACTTACCTCAAAGACATCAGATTGACGAAAGCTGATCTATCTAGTGATTATGTGGGAATGCTGGTGAAAACTGTTAAAATATCTCTGTAAAAAGTATGGAGATAGTTATTGGAGAATATTTCAGGAATGGGAGGGGGGAAATCTGGGGTGAAATCCAGCAGGTTCTGACAGGTTCTAGAGAACCAGTAGTGGGAATTTTGAGTAGTTTGAAGAACCGGCAAATGCCTCTGGCTTGCCCCAAAGTGGGTGGGAATGGAGATTTTGCAGTATCCTTCCCCTGAAATGGGGAGGGAATGGAGATTTTGCAGTATCTTTCCCCCTGCCATGCCCACCAAGCCACACCCACCAAGCCACACCAAGCACACCAACCCACGCCCACAGAACTGGTAGTAAAAAAAATGAATTTCACCACTGGAAAAAACCATGAACACAATTAAGTGAATTATATTTATTGCAAATAAACTGATGCCGTCACCGTTGGTATGCTGGGGTTTAACTGTTTTCTATCCCTGGATTGTTTTTTTGGCAGCTGCTGCTAAACTCTGCGTAAGTATTGCTACTAAAACAGTGGCAAATTATAAAAAGCATAATTTTCTGGAATATGCCCAAAAGATATCTGGAAAAGTTGCTTGCTTCTGTGAGCTAAATCAAAGGGGAATGATATATGTAGTTTGAGGGAGAACATAAGCAGCAAATATATAAATTAAACATTTTTGTACCTATTTATTTCAAGGCTTCCTGCTAAACTGAATGTTTTACAGGTTAGTCTAGTAATATTAATGCATGTAGTATTGTACGTGCATTTGGACTTTCAGCTTCAGTTTCTTGAGAAGGACTGAAAGTATTCTGAAAAAAACTGCCACTTAATGATTCTACTCTGTTCTGCTACCAATTAAACTATTAAAACAGAACAAATAAATACCTAATATTGTCTTTTCAAATTTTTATTTATTCTCTAGGTGTTAGGTTCATTTCAAAATGCTGAGTTATATTTACAGGAATCATTAGGAAGTCCTTGGTAATTCTGCCCCTGCTGGGTTTATCATTATGATTCCATTCTTCCACATACATATATACTTATAAGAAAGGACTTGGTTGTTTCTTTTGCTTCTGAGTTACATGTATTTCTCTCTACCCTAGAGTGCAATACTGTATAGCATTTAATTTAATTTAACTTCATTAAACAATTGTGAACAACAACTCTGCTCAAAACCTAAACTCCAGAAAGCCATAAAATATGGGAACAAGGCTTAAATTCTCATCCCCATAGAGCCGTGATGGCGAACCTATGGCATGCGTGCCACAAGTGGCACGTGGAGCCATTTGTCAGGGCACGCGAGGCGCTGCCCTGTCAGCTGGCCAGCGCGCGTGCGCGCGCTGGCCAGCTGAGTTCACCTTTTTAAAAGCTATTTTCACATCGCTGCCGCCGCCACCGCCGCTAGGACAGGCTCGGCCGAAGGGAAGTCCGTCAGGCTTCAGCCGCGCCGCCCTCCTCCTCCTCCTCTAGCCGCGCCATCGCAAGGATTAAGGCGAAAGGGGGCGGGGGCGGGGAAAGCGAAGGGGGCTTTGTTGTCCTCCTTCTCCTCCTCCTTTCCCCCACCGGCTCGAACGCGGCGCCGGGGCCCGGCAGGCAGCGAACGAGTCGGAGCCTGCCGACTGGAGGAAGAGGGTGAGAGGCGGGTCCTGTGAACGGGGGCAGCAGCGGCGACAATAGTCATAACTTGCCGGCGGGCCGCCCCGGCTGGGAGACAAAGGAGGGGAAAGGCGGCAGGCAGCCGAGTTGCGACTATTGTCGCCGCTGCTGCCGCTGTTCACAGGACCCGCCTCTCACCCTCTTCCTCCAGTCGGCAGGCTCCGACTCGTTCGCTGCCTGACGGGCCCCGGCGCCGCGTTCGAGCGTTCCGTGAAGCCTCCGGGGGGCGGGGGAGGCTCTTTTCGCCCTCCCCAGGCTCCTATAAAGCCTCTGGAGCCTGGGGAAGGCGAAAAAATCATGCAAAGCCCCCTTCGCTTTCCCCGCCCCTGCCCCCTTTCGCCTTAATCCTTGCGATGGCGCGGCTAGAGGAGGAGGAGGAGGGCGGCGCGGCTGAAGCCTGACGGACTTCCCTTCGGCCGAGCCCGTCCTAGCGGCGGTGGCGGCAGTGGCGGCAGCGATGTGAAGGCCGGGCGCAAGGACGCCGAGCCTGAGGCGCCGCGCGGTGGAGGCGATCCGGGCCCGGGCGATGGAGACGCACGTCTTGTGCCTGTTCAGGGACCGTCCCGAGGCTTCCCTGAAGCCTTCAGAGCGCTTAAAATGACCATCCGAGCAATCCGGAAGTCCGGGTTGCTCGGAGGTTGGTTTTAAGTGTTCCGAAAGCTTCAGGGAAGCCTCCGGACGTTCCCTGAAGCCTCCGGGGGTGGCGGGGAGGTTTTAAATGTTCCGAAGGCTTCAGGGAAGCCTCCGGACGTTCCCTGAAACCTCCGGGGGTGGCGGGGAGGTTTTAAGTGTTCCGAAGGCTTCAGGGAAGCCTCCGGACGTTCCCTGAAACCTCCGGGGGTGGCGGGGAGGTTTTAAGTGTTCCGAAGGCTTCAGGGAAGCCTCTGGACATTCCCTGAAGCCTCCGGGGGGGGCGGGGGGCTCTTTTCGCCCTCCCCAGGCTCCTATAAAGCCTCTGGAGCCTGGGGAAGGCGAAAAAATCATGCAAAAATGGGCGCGTTGTGCGCGCATGTGCACTGGGGGCGCGTTGCATTATGGGTGCGGCACGCCTGCACACGACCCCCCCAGCGCTCCCCCCACTTGTGGCACGCGAGCCAAAAAAGGTTCGCCATCGCTGCCATAGAGTATTCAGCAATAGTTCTAAGCATTGATTTTTCCCTGCCTTGCTCCTATTAAGATTCCGTTCTGGAATTCAGTGTACTCATATTTCATTTTATATCAAAACATTTTGAGATTTTGAAAGTTTCTTTTGTTTGAAATTATCAGAACGCCTGTGCTGTCTTTTAGGAAGGTGATGGATATCAGCCTTGCACAGGAGCAGATTTGCCCAAATTTAGCGGTGTACATCGTAGAGCTATGTTCAAAGATCAAAATGTCATTTGAAAAAAACTATTAGAATGTAACACCAGTTTGGAGCTTCTTAAAGCAGCTACATCTTTTTCTGTGCTCACACAGTTGGCATCTGCAGTTAATATATGATTCATGAATAGATACATTTGGCAAGTTGCCCTGAAGTTAAAGTAACTAGTTGAATAATGAAATGTCTACAAGCAAACAACTAAGCTCAGAGATACACGGAACAAGGAACTATATGTTTGTTTTGATAAATTGATATCCTGCCTTCTACTTAAGAGCTGAATGTGGTATATATAGCACTCTCCCTTCCTGTTCCTTCTTACAGAAAAAAAAAGCCATGTAGAGGAGGGAGGAGAGAAAGAGGGACTGTCCCAAAATCACACATGCACGCACACACATGTGCCTGAGGATGAATTCAAACCTGTTTCTTTTTGCTCCTAGCCCAACACCTTAACTACTTACTGTATGAGCTATTTACCGGTACTCTTTCAGAATCATTATAAAGGGTTTTCTCATACAAACACATACAAGTAGAGATTTTAATATTGCAAAAAATAAAATACGGAGGTACTTTTTTTCCCCAAAATTAAGTGGGACTTTAATTCAGCGTCAGCATATTTATGTTTACATAGCTATAGAACTGCAGTCCAAGAGTGACACCTTTTTCTATTTCTCCTTATAGTATGGTAATGTAAACAGCATTACTTCCCTAGACAAAATTCAGATTTATGTGGGGAGGGAGCTCCACAGATACATCAGTGATGTAGCCTCAGCTGCATCCAGACTTTATGAATCTTCATGAGACCATTGGTCTCTAATGTGAGATTGATTGCCCTTATACAGGGGTGTTCAAACTTGGGAACTTTAAGACTTGTGGACTTCAACTCCCAATTCTGTATTGTTCCCAAGTTTGAACACCCCTGCCCTCAGGCTCAACCCTTCCAAGACGGAGTGGCTGTGGGTTCCGGCCCCCCGGTTCAACCAGTTAATCCCATCTCTGGCCATTGGGGGCATTCAACTTGCCCCCGTGGAGCGGGCGCGCAATTTGGGCGTCCTCCTGGATGCCAGGCTGTCCATGGATGACCATGTGACAGCCGTGGCCAGGGGGGCGTTCCACCAGGTTCGCCTGGTGCGCCAATTGCGCCCCCTATTGGACCGGGACGCCCTACGCACAGTCACCCATGCGCTGGTGACGTCTCGCCTGGACTACTGTAACGCTCTCTACATGGGGCTTCCCTTGAAATGCACTCGGAGACTGCAGTTGGTCCAGAATGCGGCCGCGCGGGTGATTATGGGGAGTACTAAGTACTCCCATGCGACACCTCTCCTGCGCGAGCTGCACTGGCTTCCTGTGGTCTATCGGGTGCGTTTCAAGGTTTTGATAACTATCTTTAAAGCGCTCCATGGCTCAGGACCTAGTTACTTGCGGGATCGTATTCTGCCCCATACATCCCTGCGACCAATTCGCTCGCACAGAGAGGGACTCCTCCAGGTGCCGTCCACCAGACAGTGTCGAGGGGCGGCTCCTAGGAGTAGAGCCTTCTCTGTGGCGGGCCCAGCCCTGTGGAATGACCTCCCTCCGGATATTAGGACTACGTCTGACCTCCGTTCCTTCAGAGTTAAGCTCAAGACCCACCTATTTCAAGTAGCTGGCCTGGCTCAACTATGATCTAACTATATCGCTCCTGACAGGTTTTTATTAGGGGTTTTTAAATATTGTGACTTTTTAATTGTTTTAATTGTTAATTGTTTAATTGTTTTTTAGCTATCAGCCTACCTCCTCCTTGTATACGTCTTATATACGTCCTTGTTATATGTGTGTCCTGTCCAGATTTGTATTGTATTGTATTGTATTGTACTTTGTATTTTATTTGTTTTATTGTACGCCGCCCCGAGTCCTTCGGGAGAGGGTGCGGCTTAGAAATAAATAAATAAATAAATAAAATAAATAAATATAATGACATTTGATGGAGATTGGATAATTTTAGATACAGAAGCCAAAATTCTTAAAATTATTGACTAGCTTTGAAGAGCTTGTTGGCCCTTTTTTCTCTCTGTATGAAGTCTAAACTGGACATCTGTTGTATGGTGATATGTTAGTCCTATTCAGAGGTGGGCTGTTGCTGGTTCGGACCGGTTTGGGCAAAACAGTAGTTCTGACCAGTGGCTGGGCCCTCCCTGGAGCTATCCCGTCCTATTTTTTGGTGCTGCACGCATGCGCAGAAGGCAAGCAAGCATGCTTATAGTTTGGGTTCTGGGCGAACCAGTTATTACAGGATGTGACACCCACCTCTGGTCCTATTGATTAATACTCATAGCACACTGTAGCATTTAATTAATCTATATTAGGGGTGTCCAAACTTGGGAACTTTAAGACTTGTGGACTTCAACTCCCAGTTGAAGTCCACAAGTCTTAAAGTTCCCAAGTTTGGACACCCCTGATCTATATGAATGGCAAGACATTACAATTGTTTGATTTTAGGGGCTACTGATGAATATGCCATAGGGATTGCTTTTAGTGGCATTTTAAGTCAATATCCAGAATAAAGGCAGAGCTACACAAGAGAAAGAACACATCAAATGACTTCTTCTTATGCCATATCCGTCATTGGACGTTGGCGATCCTATTTTTATCAACAGCCGCAAAAAAAAGGGCTGCTGAGTTTTGTCCAAACCAATCCCTTAGGTTTTGAAGCCACGAGGTTCTTCTTCTGCCTCCACCTTGTTTGCCTTCAATCTTTCCCTGGACGATTAAGTGAAGTATGGGCATATTTTTCTGGGTCTCCATCACATGTCCAAAATGTTCTAACTTTTGCTTTTTATTGGTTTTGATGATTCCCCTTTGCTTTCCCAGGCAGCTTAACACCACCTCATTTGTGATTTTGTCAACTCAGCTTATACGTAACAGCCATCTGTAAATCCACATTTCAAACGTTTCTAGTCTCTTCAAGTGACTTTCTGTCAGAGACCAATTCTCTATTCCTCTCCCTTCTCTTCCCCCCCCACTGCTATTTAGCCCACCCAATTTGGTGAAAACACCTGACAAACTTTGGTTGATCTTGAAAAAACGAAGCTGTGTTGAACCTGGATAGTATTTGAGTGGGAGATAAACAGCTTAAAAGAAGAAAATGGCAAAACACATTCATATTATTATCAAAAAATCCAAATGATATCACCAAGATTTGAGTTCAACAGAAAGGATGTATTTTGTTATGTTTTGTATGTTACTGTTTAATTTAGCTTATTCATGACTTACTTAAGACAAGCATGTCCTCACCCTTGTAAAGCATACTGTGATATCTGGCAGAAAAATGGGTTAACTTATGGAACTTCCTCATCAGGAAGAATAGGGAAAAGGGCTATTTACAATGGTGTCTCTTCCTCTTTTTCTGTTCCTGTCCTTTCATGTTTGAGTAACTCTTTGGAAAAGCATGATAAATAATGTGAAGAGCTTAAAGCAGAGGTGGGCAACTATGGCCCCTTTCCAACCTGTGGACATCAATTCCAAGAATTCCTGAGCCACTAGGAATTCATGGGAGTTGAAGTCCACAGATTGTAAAGGAGTCATAGTTGCCCATATCTGGCTTAAAGATTTAGGGAACAGCTTTTTCCTCTTCATTCTATTTTAGAGTGCTTTAGCTGGATTAAAGAATTTTTGTTCGGCTATGGAACACCAGTCGGAGACAATCATGAGTGGTTATTTATGATTCAAGAAAAAATTTCATACAGTCTTTACTAAGGGGACACAGTACTTTATATAAAGTGTTGAGAGTTTCTTTTCCTTCAACAGCTTGTTGTAGTTCAAATTTCTACTTAGAACAGAAAGAACGTAAGGTTGTATTGAGTTTTGTTTCAGTCTTGTACAGTGTATTAAAAGGTACCACTAGAATCATTGTACACAACAATAACTGTTTAGGTTTATTCAGCAACACTTGTTACGTTTTAACCCCTCAGGATAAAAACAATTCTTACGTGTGACAAGAAACTTACAAAAAATGAACGGAAATATCTTGGCATAAGAGAACGTCTATAAATAGTTACTGCTGCCTGAGGTTAAGGCTTCCAAACACTACTGAATAAATCTGTGTAGTATGCATGTGAGTCAACATATATGGACAAACCCTTGGAAAGTCAGATCATAATTATAAGTCAAGGAAAATACCCAACTGTTGAATAGGGCTGCTGACTCATTTTACTTCTATATAACTGACGCAACCATTTCTATTAATATTTTAGTCCATGCCAATTTCCTAATAATTCTCGGAAGAAGTGGTTTTGTCAACATTCCAGTAATGACG
This sequence comes from Natrix helvetica, assembly GCF_964273705.1. Taxonomy (NCBI): domain Eukaryota; kingdom Metazoa; phylum Chordata; class Lepidosauria; order Squamata; family Natricidae; genus Natrix; species Natrix helvetica. The sequence goes on along the minus strand of NC_138552.1, from coordinate 215,144,683 downwards.
TTGGTACCACTTATGATGGGGATGGGTTTTTCTAAACCAAAGGCATGCAGTTGTTTTGAGGCCAAGTCTAGCCTTTGAGTGGCATCCCGAGGGCTATGCTCCAAAAGGAGTATGAGATAGCAGTGACAAATTTGTAGATTTGTGGGGATGGCTGCAAGGCTTACTGTAAAATGCTGTTGTAGATTGACAGCTCCTATTTCTACCAATTAAAAGATCCATCTTTTTTAGGGATTTTATTTTGTAAGAAAAAAGAAAAATTGGGGGAAACTACAGTATGACTATGTCCATGCCCCCACCTGTTAAAATTCCTGAATCATGTAAGGTAATTTAACAACAATGAAAAACATCATCTAAAAGTCCCCCGTGTTATAAACAAAGGATGTGAAGTGCAGTCAGTCTGCATTATTTAAAATAACTAAGTATTTCAGTTCAAACAAATAAAAGATGTTTGGTGCTCTGTAGTTGATGACAACTTTGCTCATATTTATCTCCCTAAATGTGTCCAAAATTTCATATTAAAAAATTATGTTCAAAAATATAAAGCAAATGTAGTACAGGTAATCCTTTATGATTTATGACCACAGTGGAGCCCAAAATTTCTGTTGCTAAGTGAGAAATTTGTTAAGTGAGTTTTGTCCTATTTTAGGACTTTTCCTGCCACGGTTGTTAAGTGAATCATTGCAGTTGCAAAATTAGTAATCTGATTGTTAAGCGAATCTGGCTTCTCCCTTGACTTTGCTTGTCAGAAGGTCGCAAAAGGCGATCACTTGACTCTGGCACAATGTAACCGTCATAAATGTGAGTCAGTTGTCAATCATCTGAATATAAATCTCGTGACCATGAGGATGCTGCAACGGTCATAAGTGTAAAAAATGATAATGAGTCACTTCTTTCAGTGCCATTGTAACTCCAATCCGTCACTAAATGAACTGTTGTAAATTAAGGACTATCCCTATTAATCTACTATGTAGAACAGAAATACGCAACCTAAACAGGAATGGAGAAATACACCAAATTCAGTAAAGGAATCTTGCAGATCCTTTGCAAATCTTTCCACTCCACTCCTTTTGAGGTTCTGTTTTTGTGAGATTCCTTCCATGTAGGTGAAGAGATAACATGGGGAAGATAGAAAGCTTCATTGTGTGACTTGTGTTTTACTTCCACAACATTTATTCAAAAGTAATAAAATTCAATGGGATTTAACACTATGTACCTTTCTGATGTACGACAGCTTGAGCAGTTTATTAATATAAATCTGTATTTATTCAGACTGAGAGAAATAAATAAAATTCCTAGTATAAAAACAATAGTAGGAGGGAGATCTCTGGAGTAATCCCTGTTTTGTATAGAGCATGTATGTTCACTGTTGAACAATTTTGTTCAATTTCCTTTCTGGTATTCTCTTCGAGACAAAATGACCATGAATCTAAGCCTAGAGCAATGCCAATTTAATTTGGAATAGGTTCTCTTGTCTGCTTTTCTGATACTACAAATTTAATCAATGATAATGTCACTTTAATGATGGATGTTGATTGCTATTGCTATTAAAATTAGGTAGCATTTTTATTAATACTTTTTAGTTGCAAACTATTAGGCATTACAATGCCTATCATTCAGATATGGGATGAATACATTGATTACTATAATTTCCAAAGGTTTATAATGAATATTTAATATTCATTTGGATGACTGGTATACCATTGCTGGAGACTAGTAGGATGTAATACAGACTCAGCATAAAATGAGGAAAATGAAATGTCCCCTGAAGTACTCAATCCTATCAGTGCTGCCTACATTGGCATAACCCTTTTTATTACATTTAATTGGATGTATGGAGGGCTGCCAGACACAGGGCTAGGTTTAGCTCTATTCTTTCCAAATAGAAGCTGAGAATTTTCCACCTGGGAATTATTTCTTGTTTTGTCAAAGTTATAACCAGTAAGATTAGAAGGCAGCCTCTCTGGAAAAGATAGAAAGTGAGAGAGACAACAGGGCCTGGTGTTTTTTTATTGCTACCGTGGAAATTCCATTCAGTTGAACACATTTTAGATGAGAGATATACATCTGTTTTGAATATAGGTGCTTGTTGTCACCTATAGTATGGGGAGCTCTTGGTGCAGCATCATGTGCTAAGAGTATAATACAATATATATACTGTAATAATACAATATATATAATACAATATATAATTACATATATTGTGTGTGTGTGTGTGTGTGTGTGTTGTATTTGTGCTGATAAATAAAGGGAGACTAGTATAGATCTATTTCAAGCTATTTAGCTCTCATCAGCTAGCCATACCCTTACCGGGATTTGAACCTGGGTTGTATTACATATTAGGCAGAAGGTTGTAACACAAATACATATACATATATATATATACATACATACATACACACACAATATACAATATATAATATATATAATATGTACAATATATATACAATATATCACACCAGAACAACTAGACGCAATAGCTTTTTTCCGAATGCCATAACTCTGCTACAACTAATTCCTATTACACTTTCAAATTATTTACTAAAACCGTATTACTATTATTCATCTCTTCCTTCCTAGTACCTATGTCTTCCCACTTATGATTATAACCATGTTGCTTATACCTTTACAATTTATATTGTTTTATTTGTTCCTAGTATGATTTGATTGCTTATTAGTAACCCATGACTATCACTAAGTGTTATATCTTATGATTCTTTATGAATATATTTTACTTTTCTTTAAGTACACTGAGAGCATAGGCACCAAAGACAAATTCCTTATCTTTGGCCAATAAAGAATAAAGAAAGAATTAAAAAAGAGTATAATACATATGTATTATGCTCTTCGAACTTCATGAGCTAGTTTCATCAGGCAGATCTTTAAATGATATATTCTATTCCATTAATATTGTTCTATTAAGTGATATGAGGTCATATTTTGGAGCAGATGCAATGATTTTTAAGGATCTAAAAATCAATTGAAGAGACACTGAGTTTCAGATCATGCTTGAGAATATGTACAGAAATTTATTTCACTAAGAAAGGCTGATTGGCTGAATCAGGAAACTAAATAGAATTGACTCTGGGTTGTTGTTTTTCTTGGAGTGAGAATTCTAGGTTCATCCAACAGAAGAAGCTGCTGCCATGCTACATAGACATAGTCACCAGAGCATATACATAACGTATATAGTTTTATGATGAGAAAGATAGACAGAAAGATCTATAAGCAAGCAGGACTCTCAACAAGTACAAGCAAGGAAGAATCATCTCTCTGAATTAAGATTAGTTATATTTATTAGACTGAAGTGAAAATGCAAGAATTCAAGTAAATAACTTTGCTTTCAAATGTCGACTTACTATATGTAATTCACCCAGAGAAGTGGTTCCCAACCTTTTTGGGGTTGTGCCCTACCTAAGCATCTCTAAAATCCTGATGCCTGCCCCCCTGTGACATATAATTTTTACTTTACTCAAAACATGAATTCTACTCACACAGAGGAAGCCTAAAAGGCCATTCACTTGGTTTGAACAAGGTTCAAATTGCTCCCATTAAAAATCAAATTGCTACCCTGTGGGATGTGAGCCCCACACTGGGAACCACTGATCCAGAATTTCTTTTTCCTGCACTGTTAATACAATGGGGAGTACATCAAACTTTTCTGACAAGGCAAGCCAATCTGCACCTGGATTTTCTTTTTTCATTATAATTACTAACTATATTAGCAATTCTGACTTATATCTATATCAGGGGTGTCCAAACTTGGGAACTTTAAGACTTGTGGACTTCAACTCCCATGGCTGGCTGGGGAATTCTGGGAGTTGAAGTCCACAAGTCTTAAAGTTCCCAAGTTTGGACACCCCTGATCTATATGATCCAAGAATTGTGGGATTAGTTAAGACAATCAAAAATACAGTTATGTTAAAAAGCGGCCCATTAAATAAAGCTAGAGAGTAAGTTCCAGGACTTCTCTAAGAAGTCAGAGATAGCGCTTGTGTAGTTAAACTAGTTCTTAAGAGAGACTTGTTCATCTCTGCGTGACATCCTTTCTCAAGAATGGACGTTCCAGAATTCCTTGGGTACCTTAATCCCCAAAATATTGGAAGCCAGTGTTGCTAATAGGATTAATAGTATTAAGGTCATACACTGTATTGGTATATAGCAGCGATGGCGAACCTTTTTTGGTTCACATGCCATGAGTGGGGGAGCGCAGGTGGGTACTGTGCAGGCATGCCGCACCCATAATGCAATGCATGACCTCCCAGTGCGCGCACTACAGGTGCGAACCCCCCCCCCATTTTTTGCATGCTTTTTTGCCCTCCCCAGGCTCCAGAGGCTTTATAGGAGCCTGGGGAGGGCGAAAACCACCTTCGGGGGGCAGGGGGTTCTTTTCGCCCTCCCCAGGCTCCTATAAAGGCTCTGGAGCCTGGGGAGGGCGAAAAATGGCTTTAAAAAAGGGTGAACTCAGTTGGCCCGCACGTGCATGCGCGCTGGCCAGCTGACAGGGCAGCTCCTCACGTGCCCTGACAAATGGCTTCGCGTGCCACCTGTGCCACGTGTGCCTTAGGTTAGCCATCACTGGTATATAGAATACTCTATAGGGCTATTCATTAGAAACATCTCATTATATAGATATATGAATAGCATTTATTTCACCAATACTAAGACAGCTAAATATTATAAAGAAGGGAAAATGCTTCAGATCCTTCAGGTCTTAAAGGAGTCATTTCTTACAATAATCCAATTTGTTTTCTGTTCCACAAATTCAGTGTCTTCTTATAAAAAATATTTTCTCTTTTGTAAATCTAGTTAATATTTATTTAAATTCACTGTTCGTTGTATGCTTCAGTATATAATACCAATTAGTTTTCCACCTAAGGCACCTAATTATGCAAAGCAATAGTTGTTCATCTTGGCCAGTGTTTTAAAGATTTTTTCCCCTGTCTTCTGTCAGAGCCTGCAGTGCAGTGGAGTATTACTCAGCAAATATTTTCAGAAAGGTTCTGATATAGCAGCAAATTAAACACACACCGTGTTTTTAATTTGCTACTATAGAGAACTTTTACAAGAAGACAGTTGACCTTTCTGGTAGATATAAGAAGAATTTACTTAGTCAGGGGCCTAAATTGAATTGTTGACCCAAAGGATCGGGTTGTGCCATCCTACAATGAATAGGGAAGATAGATGTAGTAGAAATAAGCAGGCAGGTTTCAGTAAACATATCCCACAAAGAAGAATAGGCAGAGTCAAATCCCCAAAGCCCAAGAAATAGTCGGCTTGTTCTAACAAATGCTTCAATCCACAATGAGCCTTTTGTATCCTCTGATCCTGACTACTCTCCTCCGCAGGTTTTATTCCCAAAGTCCCCTCAGGCTTGAAGCTTGATACTCAGCTGCCTGTATAAGCTTCAATAGCAATAGCACTTGTATACCACCCCATAGGGCTTTTCAGGCACAGGTAATTTGTTTCCTTGGGGGAGAGGGGAGGGCACAAAAGGCCAGCATTTCTGTTTTGGCTGAGTGTATTCCTGTAGTAGAAAAATAAGCTGTCCTTAAAAGGATAGAGGTGTCAGGCCTGCAGCCAACTTTTCTTTGGGGTCTTTGGTCTGCCACACTTTCTATTATTCTGCTATGCATTTTCTATTGTGGGAAAATGGGAGAGGGATTGTAAGGAGTCACATACTATGTAGTCACAACAAAATTCTTTCTAGAAAGCCAAGGTCATCCTTTGTCTCTGCAACTCTGCACCTGACTGGAACTTGATGAGTGGAACTGCCAGCATGTCAGTGGGAGATTGGACCATGTGATGGACTTGTGGGTGTGGGGGCAAGATCTTAAACTTTCAAGTGGGTGGGGAAAACCGGGAAGCTTTTAGATTCGGGTTTTCCCAGATGTGCCAACATGGCTCTCTTAATAAATTGGAACTTTGAGCAATACTTTGCCTTGGACTCTGATTTACTTTTGGATGCTATTTGGAACCCTGGTATTAGGAAGGATTGGCTACCAAGGCCATGATCAAATAAATAAAACTTGAACCTAAGTCAAGAAATATTTGCGGAAAGGCCTCAGACTGCCTCCATCTTCTAAAAAAAGAGAAGGAAAGGTAACATGTTCAGACATGCCATTCGGTTACCATAACTGTTCCAATAAAGGTAGCTTAAGTCTGCACAGTGTCTAATTTGTAGTGTGGTCTACCTGATGGAGCAGACATCAGTCTTGCACATCTGAATGTGCAGGCTCAGCATCAGCACCAGTGTGATGTCACCAGGAAGAAACTGAGGAAAAGCCTTGGAAAAGGGTGAAGGTGAGAGCAGGCAGGAGGGCCTCAAAAGGGCTGTTGGAGGAGAGCCCAGTACCTGGATGCTACACCCAGCCTGCTTGCAAATTGCTCCCCTGGAGCAAGGCACATTTTTTAAAAAACCCTGCACTATTTAAATGCATTGCATTGTTATCATATAAAATTCACTGTACTAAAATTATACGTTTTTGGTTATAATATTTTTTGAGGTGAGGATTATTAAAGTAGGCACCAACTATTTCATGAGACGGCTTCATGTACTTGAGGCAGGGGCTGTCTTCCCACCTGGCTGTACAGAGATGGTAGCAGGTAGGGTCCAAGTTCAGGCTTAGACTTCTGATACCTTGTGGCTTTATAACTAGGAACCTTCAGTCGGGCTGTGCCACTAACTCTTTACCCTCCCAAATGCAGAGACCCTGCATGTCCTGCTAAAGATCATTGTGGGAAGCTGTCTCATATTTTGTGGAGAAAATATTTGTAGACATATCTGGTTCACATATATGGGCTGTACTCTGTATTGTCTGAACAATCAAATACCTACAGAACATCTCTGGATCAAAGACTTTCCATTGCATTTGTGTGCAATTCATTCACCATATCCCTTCAGATATCTCTCTGCATTTATCACAATTCAGAAGTGGATGTTATTCTGTCATTTGAAAGAGGAAGGAACAAAAGGCAGCTTCGTCATACTTGCTCTGAGTCTGAATCATCCCACAATGCTGAACTGCTGGCCCTTCATCAGATTTTTTTTTGTCATCATGCAAATGCTGAGTCTTTGTCAAATGTGAACTGGGAATGCAAAGGGGGAATTTGGGAAGTGGTTAAGGACATTAGCTTTCCTGAAATGTCTAGAACAATTTCTCTGACAAGACACCCTCAACATCATTTATAATTGGAGCAGTGGTAGATGGATTACGTGACATTTACTTTTGGAAATGGATGGAGCCTGTTTAAATCTGCTGTTTGACTTGTCAAGAAAGGCAACACTATCCTTAGTCTGTTTTTGAGTTATGAAATATACTTAAATGGGAAGGAGGATTTTTGTGGACACATAGCTTTATAGAGAGCAGAATGGGTCATGTAAGTTAAATGTAAAATTACTTTAGAAGGGCAAAGGTGAGGCTCACTTTTGTGCTTTTGCTAATGGACACAGTCCCGTCAAACCAAAGAGAACAGGGGAGAACAATTCTCTCTTTCCCTTTGTAGCCCCTTCCAAAACACTCAGAGGGAGCTGCAGGAGATACAACCAAGTCTCAGGAGTAACATCTGAGAATGAGGGTAGTTGCTTTCAAAGCTAAGAAAACTTCTCATACATTTGAGTTGTAGAGTCAGTCAAATTCCCACCCACACCCAAAGAGCCATGCTTTTATGTAGAGGCAAATAGGAAAGAAAACGTGACTAGTAAGACCTACCACTTAATTTTAGAATTATGAGACTATGTGCTGGATTCTTTCTACTGATCTAGGCAATGTAGTAAAGGGGGTGAAGTCTACTTTGGATGCAGGTAGTAGGGAGAACGTTACCAAAGATGATGAAGAGGCTATTGGTGAGTGTATAGTTGGCTGCCCATGCGGCAAACAGCTGTTTGGCTGTCGGTAGTGCAGCATAGCACATCGGCAATGAAGAAAATAACAGTGTTTTCAAATCTGTTTTGAGTCTTGGTGCCAGTCTCCTGTAATTTTCTTAGCAGCTTTTTTTGAAAGTGGCTTGCCAATTCCTTTTTTTAGGAATGAAGAAAGGGGCAAGCTTATGGTCACACTGCGGACTGTGCCTAAGGTGGAATTAAAATTCACACCTAGTTTCTAGTCAGATGCTTCAGCTACTACACCAAATTGGCTCTCAGCATAGGAGGATGTTAAAAAAATGATCTTCTCCTGGTATTAAGTATGGTAGGTAAGTCACTGATCAGCAGTGATCCCATAAGTCCCATTATCACATTAAGTGAGGATAATGGGAAATGTTCCATGAAAGAGATAATTTCTTGATTTTCAAAGGGCCATAAGAGATTTAGCTTTTATTATTTTAAAAAAAATTCAGTTTATCCCTACAGTTGTAGGGATTGTTAACATGATCAATCGGGCATGTCTTGTAATTTGTATTTCAGAATCAAGGCAGAATTCATGGAGTCATAGTTTGCCACAATGCAGGATTTATTGGTGTGCGATATAAGGCACCAAAGGCAGGAGAACAATTAAAATGTAGCATGTCAGAGGGGTATACTCCATAGACATGCTTCTTTACAGACTTTTGTTCTTGCCCAGTAGTCATAACTTCCCTTTGGAAAATTATTAGATCAGGAGAAAAAACTTTTAGAGAAATATAAAAATAATGAAAGAGATCTGCTATCTCTTCCTGCTGATGGATGTTACGCCTAAATTATCTTTCCATCCATTGATAGGATATTGGCAAGATCTCAGCTTTGACACATAGGACTGCTTCTTTTATCTCCTATGAGAAAGGTTAAAAACCTTGCCCTTCCTGAGTAATTAATCATTTTTATATAATTTGGTTGAGGCTTTTAATGGTCAGGATATAATAATTTCCTGAAAAGACGAAGAGAAAACAAAAGAAAAGTTATTCTAGATTAGTAGGTCAGCAGCTGCAGACTTCTGAGCTAAATATGATTCCTTTATGGGAAATTGTTTGCTCACACTTCTCTCAATGGTTAACACAGAAGTTAAGTAGGTATTGAAAGTCTCAATAGAGACCAAATAAAACCTCGGATATCACTGAAATATGTTTACTATAGTTAATAAGGTCCTCTTCTTCCATCAGATATACAGAGTCCAGGCAGATCTTTAACCTGCCAAGTGAATATTGTCTTCCTCTCCATTGCAAAATTTTAAGAGACGTAAGTATCTCAACTCCTCACAGTTAAAGAAGAGGTGACAGACAGGTCTAGATGATTTAAGAAGAGATAATTATTGTTTCCTGTTGTTGATTAGCTGCCTGAGACAGTGACATCCTTCTCACCTTAAATCTGTCACTTTGGCATATATTTGACATTTTCCCCTCCTGTGCTATCATCAGCAAACATTATTTAAGAAGCACCTGCTTTTGCTATAATTACAAATATGAGATGTTTACTCCATGTATTTGGAGTAGGCTCCCATGCAAAACATTTCTTTTAAAAAGTTATTAGAATATTGAGCAGCGACCAGCAATTAGATCCTCCTTCTCAAACTTTATCTTTCCAAAATCATCAATCAATCATCAATCAATCTTCAATCATGCCTAGTCAAAAGAGAGGTGACAAGAGGAGAAATTCAACACATCTGGAGGATACCAGTGATAAGTATATTAACCCAGCAACCAATTTTAAACAGTAACAACTAAAATATTTTGCTTTCTTTTTTGCTATCTGTGTTTGCTCTAAACATGTTGTTTAACATTCTGAACATCAAAGTTCAACTTTATTCAGATGCCAATCTTGAATCCCATGCCTGGCTTTTCTCCCCTAGAAAATATTGTAAATTCTTAATTATTAGACTGCAAATCAAGTGATGCTGTCATGAAAAAGCAAAGGGGCTGTTGGACTTGTAGATTTGACAACTATTTCCTTTCAGTGATTTTTCTTTTTCTTCTGCCTTTTAGATAAATTCCCCCTCATTGATTCTTCCCAGTTCCAGAACTAATTATTTATTGTCCCTTGTTCATATATGTCTGATCTTGACTGAACTTCATTTCTTTTCCTGTAGGTGAACATTTAGGGCAGGGGACTACATTAAGGTAACCAAAGAGTTAATGCATAATAGGTTCACTGAACACAAACTTTCCAATAAGAATACAGGGCTCAAGTCACGGTAGAGTACTATACGATAGCTGATTAATTGGGTAATTTAGCTGACAAGGACAATGTGAGTCTGAATGGGAAATAGATGTTGATTTAAATCAGTTTATTTTGGCCATTTCATCAGGGTGATTGTACATGAAGATATTTAGAATGAAAGGCCAGCATCATGGAACATTTCATTGTATCTGGATTTCGTTAGTGTTACATCTAGATACAGATACAGTAAGAAATTCTTTAGATTTTATACGCAACTGGGAAAGAGGAACAACTTTCTGGTGTCCCAGTCCTGCCATGTTTAGTCATAATTAATCCATCTCCCTGCATTTAGATAAATATGCTTCAAACAGCAACTATAGGCTTACTTCTCTTTGTAATCATTTCAGCTGTATGCATGACAGAAAATAACTATATTTACGGGATGCTTTACTATTTCATTTCCATTGGGATGCTCTCTCTGAAGTATGAAGACATATAGTCACAACAGTTGGTGTCTCTATCCACTCTATCACTTCTGCCTGCAGGAGAAATTATATTTATTTCATTTCATTTACTTAATATATTAATTTTACAAATTATTGAAGAAATCTAAATGAAATCCCATAATTGATAAGTACCTGAAAAATATCCCTGAATTTATCCAAGATGACTGCAATTCAGAGTTTTGTAGTGAAAAAAAAAATTGAAGCAACAAATTTCACAGTATGGAATGCCTTTAAAGATATGATATTTCTGACAAACAGAAACAGCACTTATGTTCACTAGCATTTATGTACAGTACACATTTACATTGGTGGACATAATGTGGATCAAAGAGGAATTAGAAATAATTTAACTGAGTGGTTAAGAGCACAGACAAGAGATGCAATGTAGTTAGGTGATTTTAGATTTTAGACTTAATGGACTTTTAGAACAATCTTGACTTTAATGGTCATATGTTGGAGTGAAAGCATTTTAAACCATAATGTGTATTATTTTACTTACCTCAATTTGTGATAAGTCAAAGAAAGAGGAACATACAGTAGTACATAAGTTTATGCATTAGGCTTTTCCATATCTTTCTGTCCTTGTAAATCATCCTTGCTTCCACCACCTCCATACACTGATTCATTCACTGCCTTTTGTTCTTCAGCAAAAGAACAATTTGTAAAAGAACAAATGGGTGGCAAAAGCACAAAATTGATTGGTGGACTTGGAAGGCTGTAAGAACATTCATTGATCAATATTTTTACCAAAAGATACTCCAGCCTTTTTTTTTAATCCACTAATCTTACATGTGTCAGGATGGTAATGAAAATACAGAAATTAAAATACTAGCCTGGTTGTGTTTTCCTTGACATTCGTAGGCGTTGGATAAAGATATGGGCATCTGGAAGCATTCCCAGGGGTGATATTCCTTTGCTGTTGCTCTATTCTTTCTTAAAGAGCAGTTCTTTTTTCAAAACCTCTTTGTTCAGTTTGTTTAAGTGATCCAGAAACTAAAGGATGATTTACAAAAAAAACCTGCTGATACAATGAGGAATTTCATTGCTAAGCCATAATAAACTTAAAAAATAAAAACGTTAGCAACCAACAAAACCCAGAAAACAAAACCAAAGGAAATATGGCTAAATCTAGTTTATACCAATTATTCCTCTTTATACTATTCTAAACCTGCAAAACATCCTTGCTTTCAGCACAGCTATGCACTGCCAAATATACCACATTCCTCTTTTTTTAGATTTTGTCAATTCTGTCTAAATCTGTACAACCATGATTGTTTTTTACTCTTCCTTTCCTCTTGACTCATTCAACTTCTTTATATATTCATTTTATGATTCTGTCCTCATCCTTTGTTTCAATACGGTCAAATCACCTCAACCTACTTCTTTCATACTTGCTATTCCCTTTAGTGCTCCATCTTCATTCATTCATCATTCATTGATTCTTGACCTTATCTCTTCATAAGTGCCCCTTTCCCTAGGTATCTAATTTTCATGCTTCTATGATTCATTTAATGACCACCTTGCTTAGCAATGGAAATTTTGATCCCCATTGTCGTAAATCAAGGACTACCTCTTGTCTTCCCATTGTCTTCTGTTTACTCAGAAGAAAATTCTATTGAGTCCGGTAGATTTTACTTCCAGTTATAAGAAATTGCAATTGAATACAATAGTTTCGCTGCTTGAATGATAATTGCCAGATGGTAAATTAAACTCCTTAAGCAATTACATTCAGAATGCATGAAATACGTCTCTTTTTAGTAACATAACTTTGAACTTTTAAGGCAGAGCAGAATGGGGAGAGAAAGACATAATCTTTCAGACAAGATAATACTACTAAGTTTTTTTTCTAAAATCCAGTGTCACAATTTTTCTGTAACTTGTCTACTTTTACCCATGTATATTAAAAAAAACACATCTATACATTGGGTTCTCGTTGTACAAGATGGTACAGTTTGTGATAGGAAGTTATAAAATAAGTATCTCTGCACTGACGAAATTATTATATAAGGCAAGAAGCTAAATGGATCTACAAAGAACAACTATATAAAGTGGGTTACATAAATATCTTGAAACTATCTTGAATAGTTAGACCTCAGCCCCCAAAGCACTAGCTCTGAGCTTCCTGTGCACTAGTTATTAATGGAATCTTACTTTTTGCATTTGCAAATCTGCCTCATTTTGTATACAATTGGCAAGAGCTGAAGCTGTTTTTCTTGTGGTCTCTGATGCTGTTAATGACTCTGAGCCACTGGAGTTCAGATCACAACCTCTCTGCTGAAGTAGCTTCTGGAAGAGGCAGATTTATACCTTCCCATTATCTTGTGTCACAGCTGACGTTTTTTAGCTGCTGCTTGGAGGAATTGATACCCATTTTTTGTAGAATAGCATTGCTCCAGTGAATTCCTCCTCGTTGTCTTCTCAATCTTTATTTTGACATGTGAAGAGGGGAAAAAAGACATCTGATTCAGAAAACACTTGTCATGGAATAGTCTTCAACTTATTGGAGTTTAGGAAATACGAAACCAATGATTTGGTTCAGGTACCACATTAGGTAATGTATTTTTTTTAAATACCTTGTATTCATTAAACCACAGTTTTGGTGGGGTTCATATAGCATACTAAGTTCAAATTAATAGTGAACCTTGGTTTCAAATTCCAGTGAATGCTAATCAAAAATAATGGTGAGTTTAGGTTTGAATGACTCATTTCACTACAGGAAAGCCATTGAATATGCAATAGAGCTATATGAGGCAAGTGCAAGTTGGTGGTGCATGTATTAGTCAGCCTAATTTATGACATGACATGTAAATCCATCCATGATAAAGCAAGGCCCAACATCAAGGATGAAATGATGCTGGACAAAGTATTTACTATCCTTCCCCTTCATATCTGATGTCTCCTGTAATGAACAGTACCTTGGTAAGCTCATTTGTAAGCTTAACAGATGGTAGCACTATAGGTAGCTCTTAATTTAGAACATGGGTGTCAAACTCACCACGTCACATTGCCATCATGTGATTTATCAACGTTTTTCCCCTTTGCAGAGCTGGGGTGGGTGTGGCCTGGGCGTGATATATCTGGCTCACGGGCCGCCAGTTTGACATCCCTGATTTCAACCACAATTGAGCCCAACATATCTGTTGCTAAGCAAAACATTAAGTGAGTTTTGCCCCATTTTACCCCCTTTCTTGCCACAATTGTTAAGTGAATCACTGCAATTGTTAAATAAGTAACATGGCTGTTAAGTGAATCTGGCTTCCTCGTTGACTTTGCTGGTCAGATGGTTAAAAAAAGGAGATCACATGACCCCAGGACACTGCAACTGTCATCAGTATGAATTAGCTATCAAGCATCCAGATTTTATCACATGGCCATAGGGATCTTGCAAGTCTTTTTTTCAGTGCCATTGTAACTTTGAATGGACACTAAACAAGTGGTTGTAAATTGAGGATTACCTATAATATGGATGGACATCTCTTTTCCACTTTTAAATATATTTGAGCAACTTGCTGTTTTCAAAATCAAAGCACTGAATCCAGGTGCAATTATTTCCAAGTTTGTGAGTTGGTTATCTAGCTTGGTAAATGAAACATTCAGAAACCAACCTACAAGCTCAGAGAACGAAACTTCACCCTCATCCTACCTCCAAGCTACAGATATTTGCCACTATTGCAAATTTACTAGTTTCTACTGTCAGCGTTCCAAATACCAGGCATGAAATCAATCAGAGTCAATGGCAGAGTCGTCCTTAAAGTTCCAATTTAATCATACAGGCATGTTAGCACGTCTGTGGCATTCCAACTCTGATTTTCTTCCTGGAATTCCACCCAGTTGAAAGTTCATAAACTTCTTCTTAGCTACTTTTGGTGTGTGACATTTCTTTACGCAGGGTCCACCAGGGTGGATTTGATTTATATCGTCGATTTAAATCATGATTTAAATGAATCGATTAAAAAGGCTTGATTTAAATCAACTTGATTTAAATCATAATTTTAAAAGAGCAACTGTCATCTCTGTCCTGCAGCGGCTCCTCCTCTGACTTGCTGTTCACTCACCGACAGTCCCATTCACTTTAATGAGACGGCTGGTGATGCGGTAGTGATACAACAAGGTGAGGGACATGGCGGGCAGCAGGTGAGTGGATGCCCGCTAACAGGTGCTGCCATGATGGATCTGAAATGACAGGTGCTCTTTAATATTATATTTATAAGCTGCTTAGAAGATTTTAGTTTCATTTTTACTTTTCGTCTTTCCTCCTCACACTTAGAGCCTGGTGGTACAGATGCATTTCCCTTCAAACAATCATAAAGTTTGTAGTGTACATAGATTTGCAAAACAATAGGATAAAGGAATATTCCTGCACTTTGTTTTATAATTTATCTCATGGTTACTGTGAAATTGTGTGAATGCATCAATGCAGGGCATGTTATCTCAGCTTGCAGAGCTTGGATTCATTGAATGAGTTTACCAAAAATGAAAATATTGCAGAACATAGAGCCTCATGCGACATAACTAAGCTCCATTTCATGCTGAATAAACTACATTATTAATATATCTTAAATAGAAAGCTATCTTTGGATAGATTTTTACTCCAAAAATGATTTTATTAAAATAAATTTGATAAAAAATAAAAAAAATCCAATTTGAATTTTAAAAATCTGATTTTTTTTAAATCATCAATTTTTATCCACCCTGCTACCCACCATAAAAGTGATAGTAAAAAAAAGGGAAACTGACCAGTAGAGATAGATAACTAGCCCCATGTCCAGATTTCCTGCTTTTTTATGCAGTCATGGGATTGGCTGTGGGCAAGTTCTGGTAGATGGAGATGACCTAATTTATTGCAAACCTTTTGTGGGGAACTGATAACTGCTTCCCTTGCCTCACTGGCCGTGCGTGTTCTTTTTCCTGGAATTGTAGAATTTGGATTTGAGATAGGAGTGTTATTATATTACTCCCCTGTTTATTCAGAAGATAAGTTAAAAATGAAGAATCAACCTCTTTTGTTTTATGAAATGGTATGAAATGACATAAGTTGTTTCTCTCTTAAAGAGCTATAACAACCAAAGTTATGCTTAATTATAGAATGTCAAAGAATGCTTTCCTTTGTTTTAATTATAGAATTATCTCCTCTTCCTTTCCTGCTTTCTACTCTAGCCAGCCACCAGCTGCCTTCCTTTTTATTTTATTTTCCCTTTTCAACTTTGAGCTTCATGTTTATCTTCTTTAAAGAAATGGCCAGATAACATTTATTCAAACCTTTAAAGACAAAATAAAATACTCTTTCATCACACAAGGAAGTAAAATTATTCAGTTAAAATATAATCCTAACTTATTTTATTTTTTGGTTTAAGTAATGACAACATCCAAATTAAGTCAAGTCAAGTCAAGTCATGTACCTCTTGCTTACTGGTGAGATTAACTTAAATTGACAAAAAAAACAAAACACCTTACAGGTAAAAATCACATCGAATAAAGTGAGAAGAAAATAGATCTGGTAATAACATTTGCTCAGACCCCAAAACAGCCCCATTTTAATTCAAACCACAGTCAAATCCATCAACAGAAGTAGCTTAACTTTGCAGCCCAAGTGTGAGGAAACATCCAAGTGTTTAATGCCCTTCAAAAGGCCAGTAGAGTCATACAGTATATTAAAAAAGATACAGGGCTTTAATTGCCCAGTTGAAGCTAACAGCCATTAATTTAGGCCCCTATGGCCTTAAATCTAGTTTTTGTCCATAAATCTTGTGACCTCACTGGTTCTAGGCTCCTACGGCTCCTGCATTTTCCCTTTTTTTCTCCCCACTAATCAGAATGTGTTCAAAAGCTTTCACTACACACCCTACATAAAGCAGTGTCCTGTTTGATCTGAACAAAAAAAATGGAAATTTATTTAAAAACTTTTCTTCAGTTAGAATTCTGAAAATACATTAGATTTTAATTCCCATCATGTTCAGCATATCTGAACATTTATTTTCATACTTTTTAGTTGTTATGTTTGCCTTGGCTAGCAATAATGGTAGGATAGTTCCACAGAATTGAAAACATTTGGTTAAGAAAACTTGCCTTCAGTAAGTTTGTAGGAGTACATTATAATCAAGGCAGGTTTTTAGAACCTGGGTGGATTATTGTTCTAGCACTGCATAAAATATGATCTTTGCTCAACCTGGATACAAGCAGAACTTAAAACAATCAAGCAGAGTTAAAATGGATCACATATTCAGAGTATTTCAAAGAGTTCAATATGATGGTTCCCTCACTTACTTTATATCCTGAAACCAATTTAGGTAGCCTTGGCTCAGATCCACACATTATACCCAGCCATAATATGACTTGTTTCTTTCTGGTTTTGTATTTCATTTGTAATAGTAAAATATTAAAAATACCCTACAATATCAACAGAAAAAGATGGTTGCAGAGTGAAGAAAACCCTGGCATATTAATCATGTAAAGAAACTAAACATGATTTTTAAAAAGAAGAAAAAAGGCTAATTAAGAAAAGAGTGAGAAGGATCCATGTAATGTAAGTTTGTTTTTGCCTGAACATAATATGTGGACTGTAGTATAATAGTAGTACTGAAACCGGGTTCCCGTAGGCTAATCAACAAACATTGATTTTAAAGCCTTTTGATTTAGCCTATATAATAATAATAATAATAATAATAATAATAATAATAATAATAATAATAATAATAATAATAATAAGTGAAAAAACTTGGTTATGGTTAACAACAGGTACATTAAAGAAAGAAACAGAGTCACTAATCCTGGCTGCGCAAGAGCAAGCTATCCGAACAAATGCCATTAAGGCCAAAATCGAAAAATCCTCTGATGATGCCAAATGCAGACTCTGCAAAGAAGTTGATGAAACTGTTGACCACATACTCAGCTGCTGTAAAAAAATCGCACAGACTGATTATAAATTGCGGCACAATTCAGTAGCACAAATGATCCACTGGAATTTGTGCAAAAATTATAATATTAAAACAACAACAAACTGGTGGGAACATAAGCCTGAAAAAGTCACCGAAAATCAGATGGTCAAGATCCTGTGGGATTTTCGTATACAAACAGACAAAATACTAGTGCATAACACACCAGACATCACACTGGTTGAGAAAAAGAAGGTTACAATCATAGACATCGCAATACCAGGTGATAGCAAGGTTGAGGAGAAGGAACATGAAAAAGTCGCGAAATACCAGGACATAAAAATCGAAATCCAACGATTATGGCACAAACCAGCAGTGGTAATTCCAGTGGTAATTGGCACACTGGGTGCTATTCCAAAAGCACTGGAATTACATTTAAAACAGTTAAAACTTGACAAAATCACCATCAGTCAAATGCAAAAAGCTGCACTGCTTGGATCTGCACGTATATTACGAAAATACGTTACGACGTCCTAGGCCCCTGGGTGGGGCCCGACTAGTAATCAATGCCAAATCCGGCGAATCAACTGGCCGCTGTGATACAATCGTATAGTAGTAGTAGTAGTAGTAGTAGTAGTAGTAATAATAATAATAATAATAATAATAATAATAATAATAATAATAATAATAATAATAATAATAATAATAATATTTAATGCTTCTAGACCGCCCCCTCTCCCACAAGGGACTCGGGGCGGTGTACAGTTCATACAAAATATAACAGGATACAATAAAATTAAATTAAATATGTACAGTTGACAATTGACATGGAGGAGGTTAAAATGTAGTTAAAAGAACTGTACAAAGCAGATATAAGATAAATTCAAACCCCTAAAAACAAATACAGTAAATTAAAAAACCCCTAAAATAACCAGATATAATACATTTGCCAGGCCTGCTAGTCGGAACAGGTGGGTCTTCAGTTTTTGCCGGAAGGAGCGGAGGTCAGAAGTGGTTCTAATGTCGGGGGGAGGTCATTCCAGAGGGTTGGGCCCATCACAGAGAAGGCCCTACTCCTCGGTGTCGCCCGCTGGCATTGCCTAGTGGACGGCACCAGGAGAAGTCCCTCCCTGTGTGAGCGTATTGGCCGCAGGGATGTATGTGGGAGGATGCGATGCCGCAAGTAACTAGGTCCCGTGCCATGGAGCGCTTTAAAGATGGTAATCAGCACCTTGAAACGCACCCGGAAAACCACAGGCAGCCAGTGCAGCTCGCGCAGGAGAGGTGTTACGTGGGAGTACCTCGTACTCCCCATCACAGCCCGCGCGGCTGCGTTCTGAACTAACTGCAGTCTCCGGGCGCGTCCCAAGGGCAGCCCCATGTAGAGAGCGTTGCAGTAATCCAGGCGGGACGTCACCAGCGCATGAGTGACCATGCGTAGGGCATCCCGGTCCAGTAGGGGGCGCAATTGGCGCACCAGGCGAACCTGGTGGAACGCCCCCCTTGCCACGGCTGCCACATGGTCATCCATTGACAGCCGGGCATCAAGGAGGACGCCCAAATTGCGCGCCCGTTCCACAGGGGGCAATTGTTCGCCCCCTATAGCCAGCGATGGGATCAGCTGGCTGAACCGAGGTGCCGGTAGCCACAGCCACTCAGTCTTGGAGGGGTTGAGTTTAAGTCTGTTGTCCCCCATCCAGACCCCGACGGCCTCCAAACACCGGGACATCACTTCGACAGCCTCGTTGGGGTGGTTTGGAGTTGAAATATACAGCTGAGTATCATCAGCGTAGAGGTGATACTCAACCCCAAAACCACGGATGATCTCACCCAGCGGCTTCACATATCTGGTTTTCTAGTTGCTTTGCCAATCTCAAGAATAACAGTAAAGTAAATTTTAATAAGACTTTGAGTTCATATCTGGAGACAGGATTATAACAAAGAAGAATTCAGCAATAATGTATGTTCAGCTCTGTCCTTTGTAAATGGAATTTATTATATCCTGGATATTTTTAAATAAATTTATATATATAAAGTGACTATTTATAAAAGCTAATCCAAGACACTTTGTTGCCCTGGGCAGAGATATTCTTCACCTTTTCCAGATGTGCAAGGTGATTAGGCTAGCAGTGACCTCAATCATAGACTCATTGAGGACAATCTACATCATTTAACCAGACAATTTAAGTTATGTGACATACAACAATAACAACACACTGTGTAGAACAAAAAGTCTTAATAAGATCTAAGGCTGGCAGGTATTATTCAGTGTTACACATTCAAGAATAAATCATTACTTATTGTTCAACTTTTCTCCTGAGAAAAATCTGCTTTCTTCGTCTATGTAAGAATAATGTCATTCTGGCTTTTGGTGACAATGTTCCTTGCACTAACTGAATGAATTTATAGCTCTATGTGCTCATAATTAATAGTAATTTATCTTCATTTTAGGCCCTTTTATCAAAACCATGGATTAAAGTATATATATTTAACTTTATAATGTAATAAATTAGGCATCTCTTGACCTATATTGGATCCAGTTGGAGTACATAAAACAGATACTGTACATTAAGAATTCTAAAGATGGCATAAAGGAAGAAAGTTCAGCCAGATGTTACAGCTGACGTGATATGTAAGGTTGCTTACAATGCTGAGTTAGCACTGAGGTGAAAAGTTCTTTCTAACCCCTCTGTGAACTGGGGACAACTGTATATAAATTTTGTCAGGTATTCTTTTCAATTAACTAGAGAGAATTCTTACTATAGTCTTAATTCAGCCTACTAGACTTAACAGATCTGTATTTACAATTAGAGTATAAGGAGTCTGGGGTCTTGATGAGCCAACTTTAAAGTATGAAATATCAGCTGTAATGATTTGCCCTTATTGTGTGGCTGACCAAGGGAACTAAATATTCTGCACTTATTAGCTGAAATTTAGTCAAATTTGGGGTTTTTTTAATCTTCCAAAATGATTGCTTCTAGGGTGCATCTACTAATTAACCCCTGAATCTGATGACAGTAATATCCGTCCTATTCAGGCCTACAGCTTTATGAACTGATTGCTGTGTCTTTATTTACAGGCTTACTTTTCTTTTAATTTAGTAATAAATCAACATATTTCATAGATGAAAGTAAATCACAGTCAGGTTCAATATGTTTAACATATGAAATGAAAATATTTGTGCACAAAGATGGATGGAAATAATAGTTTCACACACGTATAATGCTGAGCCTTGAAGTGAAAATTGAATAGAAGAATAGCAGTTGGAATTAACTGACATAATTAGTTTTATCCAGGCTATGAACTGTGTCTTGCTTTATTTTTTTCATTCCCAGGAAGAAAGCATCCTAAAGGAGATAGACATCAGTCACCATGTCAAAGAAGGTTTCGAAAAAGCAGATCCCTCTCAATTTGAGCTCCTGAAAGTATTGGGACAAGGCTCCTATGGAAAGGTAATGCTTTATGTGTAATTTAGCTTTTTTCCAATCCGGTGTCTTCAAAGTTGGTGGATCATTTCCCAGAATGCAGTGCGATTAGGTTGGAATTCTGAAAGTTGATGTTGTTGTGGAGCCTTCTTGCATTCATAATATTAGGATAATCAGACCAACATTCATTCATTCATCTCAGACATATCTTCATTAGAGAGAGATGCATCCTTTGACTCATATTTTCAGCTTTCTTCCCCTCCCCCCTCTTTTCTGACTCCTGGTTGCTTCCTCTGTACCTGGTGTCCTTTCCTTACACTCTTTCATGTTGCTATAAACATAAAAGCAGTCACACTTCTTTTTCAAGGATCTAATATATTCTCAAGAATAGGGCCTTTAAAGCAATGGAAAATGAAGGAAACATCCAGCTCTTCTGGTACCTTCTATTTATTCCACTTTGACTCAGACCCTCAGCTTTAGAACAATAGTTTTACTTTGTCAGTGGATTACATGAACCAAAATGAAGACATCCTAGATGCCACAGTTTCCCCCACTTAGCCTACACTTTCAATTTAGCTTCAGTTGTTAAGGAGAACTTTGATTCCCCACAGAGCATTTTCAGGGACTATAGTGATTTGAAATAGGGAAGCAGGGAAGATATTTTTGGATAAGGCTTCTTCTATTTATATTAGATACAACTTACAAAATTGGAAGGAAAGCACTGATTAGACTCGTGAGATCCGTCATTTGTAGTTAAATCTGATTCTCCTTCCATTTCCCTTTCAAACCCAATATACTATTTGAGGAGAAATCGAGAAAGTACTCTTCATCTAGCCTGAATCCATACAACTTTTCAATACTTCAGTGTTCCACATCTACCAAGTTACTATATTTTAAAAATATACCTTTGTTCAAGGCAATCTGTTTTTTAGCTAATGGAATTGTAAGAAATTATTTTGCAGTTGACAGCTTTTGGTAGGAATAAGCAAGTATTAATTTTCATTTGTTATATTTTTATAGGTATGATAAGTATTTTCCTATCTTCTTAAACATTAGTTAGTGTTTGACTCACAGGCTTTGAGAGAAATACAATCAAATGCAATATTACTCAATATTACAGGGAACATTATTAAATAGAAAGTCACATTTACAATTATGCTTTCTTTTTAAAAAAAAATAATTTTATTGGTTTTTAAACATTTATAGGGAAGGTGGATATACAAAAAATTGGCAGCTACATCTTGCTGAAAGTAGAAATCTCTCCAAATCTCACAACTTTTACAGAAAGAAAAACAAAAGATAAAAGATAAGCAAAAACAGCATCTTATTATACATTGTATCAACCATATGTTCAATCATCTCTTTTACCACTTTCTAATATATCAACAATTACAATAGTATTTCAAATACATTTATTTTTGTGACCTGAGTCTTTTCAGTATTGCTCCCTCTCCCTTGTCCTCTGGCGGAGCCACAGCCCCTCCCTCCCTCATATCTTGTATATCATCACCTTTCACTACCTCTTATAGTTTCATCCTCTAGGAGGGAACTGTGTTTTTTCATGAAGGCCTCTGCCTCCACAACTGAATTAATTCTAATTCTATTTCCCTCCCAGAAAACCAACATTCCTTCTG
This sequence comes from Natrix helvetica, assembly GCF_964273705.1. NCBI lineage: Eukaryota > Metazoa > Chordata > Lepidosauria > Squamata > Natricidae > Natrix > Natrix helvetica. The sequence continues at coordinate 215,122,180 of NC_138552.1, read as the reverse complement.
GCAATAACCATCTAAACCAAATTCCTTTATTATATAATTTCTTTCATAAGGAGGAATACTTCCTCCTCTTTTCTCTTATTTTTTTCCGAATTTGTTTAGGAATGGCAATTTCTTTATCTTTATATTTTAATGGTCCCCCCCTTTGGGCTCCCAAAACCTCATCCCTCATGGTCTTCCTAAGAAATTTAACATGGACTTCCCTTGGAACATTATGTGTTCTGGCATATTCTGAATTGATTCTATAAACCAGGTCCATATCCCACCACAACTGTTCTTTATCTCTCTTAATGTATTCTGCTAAGATTGTACACATAATATCCTTAAGGTCTTCATCTTCTGTCTCGGGTAGGTTCTGGAATCTGAGAAAAAGGGACATTATTTCAAGTTCCAGCTTTACCATGAAATTTTCCAGTTCTCTATTCCCCTTCTGAGTTGCCTTCGCCTCCTCCCTCAGCCCAACCACACCCTCCTCCAGTACTCCAACCCTCTGCTTATTTTCTATTGTTTGCTGCTGTACATCTCTGAGCTGCTCTTTAAAATCTGTCAGTTCTTTTTTCAGTTCTTCCTGTCCTTTCATAGTAGCCTGAAACATTTGGACAACTGATAAGTCCTTTGTGCTCTCTCCAGCCACTTCTTGTTGTAAGAATGATAAAGTTTTGTCTGTTGGGTCATTGGGCTAGATGCAGAGGAGGCAGGCACTGAGGCTGCCTTCCCCGGTGGTGGTTTTCTGGGCCCCATTTGTTAAGCTCAGGGATAAGTGTAAATCCTTATGCAGAAGAAATGGCGTCTGTGGAGTGCGCAGTTGGGTGATACCAAGGAGACAGACAAGCCCAGAAGTGAATGTCAATCCTCAGTCACAGTTCCAAGCCATAAGAAGAGAGTCAAATAATCCAAATCCTGAAAGACCATAAAACAGGGGAGGCTCCAGAGTCCTTCGGGAGGTAATAGTAATATAAAGCCAGAAATTTCTTCAAAGGTAGTTTCAAAAGGCTAGTTTCATTTATTAGAGCGAAGAAGAAGAAGGAAGTGAGCCATCTTGGCTCCGCCTCTCACAGGGAACCAGGGAGCAAAGTATTCAAAGTTTCCATAAGGCTTTTAAAACAGCTCAGGAATCACTTCTTGCAATTGTGATGTAAATCTTTCTCATAGTTAGTACAAGTAATTCAACGTTTTACTCTCTCACTCCATTCCGAGATCGAGAGATAGTTCAAATGCCGCTTTAACCGAGGGGGGTAAAAAAAAAAACCTCCAATCTTGCAACTTCAAATAGATTGAATCAACAACTTGCGAATAGATGTTGCTCATCCATTAAATGGTGTTAAAAGAGATTAGGACAAACTTCTCACCTCCAGCACTTCACTGCAACTTCTGATTGATTATTTCTTTCCGGAATCCATTCAGCGAAGGTGCAGGCAGCCGACAGCTACGCCATGCGCCCCCCTTCGCTCCCCGGCTCCTGGGGCGAGACTGGGAACCCCCGATGGCTGCCGCGGCTTTTGGGGGCTCCAGCAAGCCGCCCTACAGCAAGTGGTCCCTCCAAGACCCCCTGTGCTCCCTAAAGGAGCCCACCAGAGAGACGAGCAGCGGACGGCAACGTCCGTGACCTCCGGGAACCGGAAGTGATCTCTCTACAACTATGGTTTTTATAATTGAGGGACGCGGTGGCTCAGTTGCTAAGACGCTAAGCTTGTTAATCAGAAAGGCTGGCAGTTTGGCGGTTCGAATTCCTAGCACTGCGTAAAGGGGTGAGCTCCCGTTACTTGTCCCAGCTTCTGCCAACCTAGAAGTTCGAAAGCATGTAAAAATGCGAGTAGAAAAATAGGAACTACCTTTGGTGGGAAGGTAACAGCGTTCTATACGCCTTTGGCATTTAGTCATGCTGGCCAGATTACCACGGAGATGTCTTCAGACAGCGATGGCTCTTCGGCTTTGAAATGGAGATGAGCACCACCCCCTGGAGTCGGAAACAACTAGCACATATGTGATAGGGGAACCTTTACCTTTACTTTCTATAGTTATAGAAAGGCAAAGCTATGCAAAATCAAATGCTGTGTATTGATTTTTTTTCTCCCACTCAAGAACATAGTATAATTCACTCTTCAAAGCTTTGCTGCTTTTTTTTTTTTTAAATGCAGATATTTTAATTTGTGAAGACTTCCTAGATAATCTTAAAGGTTGAATTCCTTTAAATATTAGTGGTATTTTAAAAACTGAACAACCTTTGAGGAATTATTAAAAATAAGATGACCACTCTCGCAACAAAAATGAACTACTTTAGAACTTTATATGACAACATTTATTTAATATTTGTCTTATTAACTTCTGAATTATTGCAATCTAATTGCAGTCTTAAACCAGTGAGTTGGATTTCTGAGCACAATAGGTTGGAAATTAAACTGACAAAGGAAAGGGATTCCTCCTAATTAGGATGCTTGAAAGCAAGCAAGGTAAATTTCTGTGAACAGTGGTTTTTTTTAAAAAAAAATGTAATCCAATGCAGACCTTTCCCTCTAAGAGCACTTACTGAAAGAATACGTAGCTAACTTTGTTAGTTCCAGTTGTGCCTCTTTCAGCGGATATTGCTAGAGAGAAATCTGTTACTGAACAAGATGTTGGCTTTCCCTAAGCCAGCTTTGGGTAGAAGGAACTTTCAAAATATTAAATGTGTTTGTCAAGAAGATATACTTTGCAGTTTTGAGGTATTTGTTGCAAATGCCTGAGAATTTACAATTGTCTGAATATTAGATGGTATACATATGTGCATTTTTACTTTAGGGATGGGGGAATCAGTACATTTGTTTTTGTTCCTGTCATTTGGAAGTTAAGAATGGATATCAAATTTCATAAAATTAGACTAAGGCATATTTTGTATCTTATTTTTTATTTGGAGTTCTTGGTTCTATTATTCACATAAAAACCATTATTTGGAAGGAAAAAAATCAGGATCATCACCTACAGCTGCTCTCTGAGGGAGATGGACAATTAAGAAATATGAAGTATCAATAAATAAACCTTTTCTCCTTTGATTTCCTTTTGCCACTAAAATCCTTATTTCACTACCCTGTTTCCATAAGGCTTCCCCAGGTAATAAGCCCAATAGGGCTTTTGAGCGCATGCACTAAAATAAGCCCTCTCCTGAAAATAAGCCCTCCCCCAAAAATATTGCCACACAGCAGCAGCCATGAGGTGACCACGCTCGCTGCCTCCTGCACCTCAAAAATAATAAGACCTCCCTGAAAATAAGGCCCAGTGCTTATTTTTTGGGGGGGTAAGGAAAACATGGTATCTGTGGGCAAATGTATATATCTGAAGGACAAAACCTATATAGAAACTTGTTTATATTAAAGAATTTTTGAGTTTTGATTCAACCCTTATTTATTTTCTGAGTATTAGTCTCCGAGATTCTACTTATAGTGCATTAGTCCTTAAAATTGTTACTGGCTCCAAAAATGGTCCAAATAGTAAGCGGAGCCTCTTTTGAAAATCCCACATATCCTCTGTGTTTTTCTTTTGAGTCCAATCATGATTTTTTAAGTCTTACTCATTGTAGACTTACATTTCCCATAAGACTTTCTTCTATTTCATCCCATATTTTAAGAGAACTTGTAAGCTTAATGTTAAAATCAATTGTGAATTTGGCAGCTTTTTCAAGGATTGTGAGGGCAACTTTTTCCATGAAGTGGTATTTTGACATCAAGTGCTTTTTATCTTTGTTTTGTATTTCTTGTTTTGATTTTACTGTTCTGGTGGGTTTATTTATTTTTTTATAGGCCACAAAGAACTGTTCAGGAACTGGGCCTCATACAGATTTTCTAAATAAATAATGTTGAAGAATAGAGAATGCATACTTACTTGATCACATACTAGCAGATTCATTTTACATTAAGCAAATGAAACACATAGCATTATTTTAACTGTACTTCATTAAAGTGCCCTTTGGATTTTTCCCTCCCCACAGGTATTTCTAGTGAGAAAAATCAAAGGTTCTGATACTGGGCAGCTCTATGCAATGAAGGTACTTAAGAAAGCAACTCTAAAAGGTAAGAAAAGAAACCAGTGTACAATAACTCTTTTGATTAATAGACAACATTCTTTGTTGCATTCCAGGTTGTATGTACTGAATATATATCTGTCCCATAACAAGAAATTACTCTGTGTATTGTATTTAGCTCTTACATTCTGAATCAACAAAGGTAGCTGGCTAAAAAGGAAATTAGCCTAAAATCCAGCTCCTTTTATGGAACTTGATCTTTCTTGATTTTAAGGAAGAGTGAGTTAATGATCAGGGCAACACAGGTGTGTATGATCCTAGAGGAGAGCTTTCATACAAATACATTTTGTGAGCCCGATGCACTGCTCACAGTCACTCATACATTTGGGGTGCCTTTATAGGGCTGTCCTTGAAGAGCATTGGATGCTTCTTCTGGTCCAGAATGCATCAGCAGATGCAGTTTTGAGCACACCACGGTACACCCATGTGCTCTTACAAGAACTGCACTCAGGGTGCTGGTTGACACTTTAAAAACCCTACGTGGCACGGAACCAGTTACTTGTGAGCTGCCTTGTGACTGATAGTTTCAGATCTGGCTGAGTGAACATATTCTAGGTGCTATTGATAAAGCAATGCGATCCGGTGAGTCCCTGGAAGCATGCCTCCTTCGTTATTCTCTGTACCCTATATAACAGTCTCCCCACTAAAATACAGACAGCTCCTACTCTGTTAGCCTTTTGCAAGGCCAAAGAATCTTGCCTTTCTTCCAAATATTGGGAGTTGGGACATTAGCATGGGAACTCCAACATAAATGTATGTGTCTAGTGCACGGGTGTCAAACTCAATTGCATCACGTATCGTGATGTTTTTTGCCTTTATGGAGCTGTTGCCTTTATATGGCCTGCGCATGACACATCTGGTCTATGGGCCGCCAGGTTGACACCCCTGGTCTAGTGGTTCTTTATTTTTATTGATCTTTAATGCAATTTTAGTCAGTTATTGTTTAAGGAAATTCTATTTTTATTTTGTTTGCTGCCTAAACTTTCTTGACAAACGGGCAGCAATATATATTGGATTATTTAATATAAGTAAAAATAGAGGCAGTTGCAAATCAGACAAAAAAAACCCTCCAAATAAAAGTAATTCAGTAGTAGAACTTAGAAAGCTTTCTCTGTTATAAATATGTTCATGAAGAAGCTAAATAGCTTTCTGCCAAGAACGTTATGGGCTAATATAATGCAGAGAAATTCTGCCTTGTTTTTGATGGGTTCTCATTCAGTTTGATGAAAAATAATGCACTTTAGAAATCTTTCAGAGAAGAGAATGGGTGAAATATGATGTTCTTGCACTCTCCTATTTGGTTTGTTGATTTATATGCCATTTCTGTTCTCTCAATCACACATAGTCCTTTGCCTAATGGGTGCAATTGTGCCTAATTGTGTCAGGAGCCTAATCCATAAAATGTGAGAAATAAGAGCTTGGTGTAAAGTCAATATTCCGCTACAGTACTCATAAATGGAACATCAGGCTTTACATTTCTAAGAATATTCCTTTTTCTGCTTGTACTGTGTTTCCATTCAACACAATATGCCTTGCTATCTTTTCTTATTCTAAACTATTCTATCCCATTTTAGATTTTTAGATATGGAAGTTGACTTTAGAGATGTGAATTTAATTATCTTTATAATTTTCATTTGCCTAAATAGGCATTGCTTAATATTTGTAACAATTTATGAATTAATTTTACAGATCACTGGAGATTTCACATGTATTTAAAAAAAAACACCTTCAGTGCAGTTAAGAAAACACCCCATTTGCCAATTTCCCCACTTCCATTATTGCTCTGTGATGCAGTGGAATATTTCAGATAGTACTCCTATTGTCTTCCAATCTGGGTTCTGCTTTTTGAAGCTGCGCCTTTGTTTGTAAAGTCAGCTATGTTTTATTTTTACTACTCAAATATCTGATTATTATTCTTTACTATCAATTATTGTAAACCACCACACACTGAAAAAAACTACAGAAATAGCAAACATCTAGTACAGTAATGGCAAACCTTTTTTGCCTCAGTTGCCAAAAGCACACCCCCATAATTTAATGCCCCCCGTGCCGTGCCCCCTGTGCATGCACATGTGACACCACCACCCCGCTGCCCCGCGCATGCACGCACAGCTTTCTTGGAGCCTGGGAAGGGTGAAAACGGCTTTCCACAGAGGCCAGAAATGGCCCATTTTCCAAATTCTGGTGGGCCCGGTAGGTTCCATTTTTCACCCTCCCCAGGCTCCAGAGGCTTTCTAGGAGCCTGGGGAGGGCGAAAAATGGCCCAACATGCAAACCGGAAGTTTGGGAACAGACTTCCGGGTTGCCCGTTGGGCCGTTTTTCTCCCTCCGGAGGGCGAAAAACAGCCGAAAATCAACTGGCCAGCGCACACATGCACGCTGGAGCTGACAGGGCAACACCTTGCGTGCCCTCAGAAATGGCTCTGCATGCCACCTGTGGCACATATGCCATAGGTTCTCCATCACGTATATAGTATATTGGAAGGATCTTGAGAGGTGGGAAACAGAGATGTTGCCTAGGAAATGGTCAGATAAGAGACAGCAGCAGGCTCAGAGGGATCCTCCCTAAAGTTTCAGGCTGAAAAGGTGTCAGTGGCATAACTGTACTTCTAGACATGCAGGGTTCTGTTAATGTCACTGTACAATGAAGTAGAATTGGATTGTTTGGTTGTATTTCTTGTTTGGTCTTCTTGATTTGGCTGACATCACCTATGCCAGGGCTATCAAACTCACGGCCTGTGAGCTGGAGGCATCACAAGCTGGCCACGCCCACACCTGGTTTAGCGAAGGGGGAAAAGTTGTGATACATCATGTGACGATGCCCTGATGATGAGAGTTTGACACCCCTGATCTATGTCCTTTGATTTGTTCTCTGCACACATAAGCAGAAGATAATGCTTAGAGGGCTTACATTGAGAGACATGAAGTGTTCAATAAATGCCAGAATCCTCTGAACCAGCCCAGAATTGCATTAGGGTGGGTCACATGTTTAAGCAGACTGGCTGAAAATAAATGAAGAAAAATACTATTTCTTGGATTACCTGAAAGACCACCGCAACTTCCCCCCCCCCCCATCTCTTCCTGAAGATATTGGGCATATTATAATGGCCAAGCCAGATTGCCAAAGAAACCCACCTAGATTGGCTCTCATGGGGGAAAATTGAATAGAAAGGGGAGAAAAAAGGGGGGGGTGATATGTCTGCTGCAAATACTGTAAGTCCATCTGAAAAACAAAGATAATGTTGTTTTCGTCTTACAGAAAATAAGCTGCTGTTCTGTTTCCTATTATATTCCGATTAATAGCTGAGGTTCAGAAAAAGGTCACTGAATTAGTTTCCGTGTTTTATCCTTTCTTACCACAAAGCATGTAAACCAAGAAATATTTTATTATTTGCTAAGTGTGCATGAATTCCTTTTTTTAATAATAAGACTTATTTATAGTATTAATGCATTAATACTACATTATCTGCTGCTTCTGCTTATGTGGTTTAAGATGCAGGGGTATGATGGTGTACTTGGATGGCATGTATAAAATATAAGTAAATAGAAGATATTGCTATTAAATATAAGATTCAACAGCAGAAGCTTTCTGAGTGATTAACAATGATGGAGGGTGTTATGGTCTTAAGAGCATAAGATGATCTCTATACTTGAACCAGCTCTGTGGTGCTTCACGGAGTGTTAGTTGTCACATTAGAAATGATTTGTTCAGAATGTGGACAAGATACTTTTCATTGTTCCATAATTGTTACTTTTCCTGGGCTGAAGTCTCCACCCTCTTTATTGAAAAACAATTGTCTGTGAACACTAGGACAACCAGAAGAATACTTTGAAATACTTGTAAATTTAGGGATGGAATCTAGGAGTCTAGACTGGGAATCTGGGAAAATATTGTCAGAATTTAGATAATGAAATTGTAGACAAGAATAAAATTAGGAAGTGTCCTTTCTGTTTTGGCTGAGATCGTATTTGAATCATATTCACCAGTCTGGTGGCCTGGTCAGACATAAAACCATAAAATCAGATGAGACATGAATCCTGGAAGATATTAAAGGAAGACATCTTGCAAACAGATTTGTTAGAAATGGACCCTCATGGGACTCCACAGTAACTTTAATGCTAATGTTCTTATCAGAACAGAGCTGGAAGGGACCTTGGAGGTCTTCTAGTCTAACCCCCTGCTCAAGCAAGACACCCTATACCATTTCAGATAGGTGGCTGTCCAGTCTTTTCTTAAACCCTCCAGATGTTCTGTTGTCTTGTCACCATCCATTACACATTCATTTCCTTTTCTTCACAATATAAACACTCTTATTTTTTCAGGGTCTGGGGCATTTCTCACAAGCCTCAACTTATTTGGACTTTCAATATTTTTGACAATATTCTGGTTTCTGGTCACTGCCATGACTTCTTTGATTATATGCCTTTCCCTTTATTTCTTACACATTCTATTCTTTTCTTTTAAGCCTTTTAGAACACTTTTTAGAGGTCTTTCATTTTTTCTTTCCAGTAAAAATTGTGTACTCTTCTCTATTTTTTCTCATCTTGATATTATGATATCAACATGGTCACTTTCTGCCAATGGTACCATGCACCTTCATCTTCATTTCTTCAATCATTTCATGCATGTTGGCAAGAATTAGGTTCTCAGTTCTTTGTTTATTCCTGACAAAAGGTTGCCAGCAAGACAAAACAGAATTTTTTAAAAACTTCTACACTTGGCAATAGAGTTGGATGTACTTCTCTACTTGGAGAAGTGCTGCTTATACTGAATCTCTGGATTGGAGATATTGGAGACCTTCTCTAGCAGTTTTATGAGCATCATGATGGGGGGACAAGATGAAGCTCCTTAGGGCCTTCTAGGTCAGTGTCCCATATGTTGAACAGTGTTTCTCCAGCACTACCTATTTGAAAAGGCCTGACAGAAAGACTTGTATCACTGTTCCACCAAGTGATCCAGAGTTTGATCTGTGATGAACAGTACTGAAAATGCTGAGATGACTAGGGGAACTATTAAAACTGAATTTCCGTATAAAGTTTCCAGCTTAAGTCATCCCCAAGTTGAACAAAGAAATTTCAGTACCCTATCCTGACTGACAGCTCAGTTGAAATAAACTACATTCAGAAAATCAGTAATATTCAGATATATTTAGTACTTTAAGCCCCCAAATCTTGGCCCCTTTTCTTAGAAAGAAGCAATTGAGGATGGTCTATAATTGCTCAGTTTATCAGTAAAGGTTTTTAAATGGCCTCCCTTGGATTGGGGGTACATATTCCTCCCATAAGGTGTTGATGGTTTTCCTTAACAGGGACCTGATAAAGGTGGACTAAACAGATCATACCTCTCATCTCTAGAATTGTTCTAGACTCTCTCTAGACTGTCTTGATGCTACAATTTAGCATTGCAAAGGAGCAAGATTAAGATGGTAGACTCTTAATCTTGCTCCTTTTGCAATGCTAAATTGTAGCATCAAGACACTAGAACATTAGAGAAGGAAGATTCATCTTTCATCTAATAAGGCACAGCATAAAGCCCATTTGAAGGTCTATGCTGTGATGATAAATACATCAGAAAGGCCATTTTTTTTGTCCAGATACATCTCAAATTTGTGTTTGTTAGATTGAATGAGTTGTGAATGGGCTGAATCATACTCTTTGTACATCTCTTCCTCCTTCCAGAATCATATAATTGTCAAAATGCTTTTGAACATATCATGTGGAAATAAAGTTCTTGTATTCAGGCCAGTGTGAATGCCACTATTACTACAGAGGATATCTAATAAATCTGTTAAACGGGTTAACTGGATCAGTTACAATTTTTGTCACTCAAGAGAGATAGTTTGAGCAATATGTTTTGCCTCTTATTCTTTATATTGTTGCTCAGCTTAGCTTCCAGTTCATTCATACGAGGTTATTAGAAACGCTTTTGTTAACACCGTAAATACCTCTCTGAGGATTAAAGTCCTGCTGCCTTCTTAAAAGAGGTAATTATTAGTCCACTTATAAAGAAGTCCCTGCTAGTGCCTTGGGACATAAGCATGAAAGGCCAAACCTTTTACACCAGGGGTGTCCAAACTTGGGAACTTTAAGACTTGTGGACTTCAAAGTCTTAAAGTTCCCAAGTTTGGACACCCCTGTTTTACATGGTTGAGCAAGGCCATCAAGAGCGGCAGTCTAGGAAAAAGTTGTTTTTTACCCATTTCAAATTCACTTGTGGCTATGGAACTGAGGCTGTTAGACTAATTAATTATCTTTGGGGATCATCAGATAGCGATTATAATTGCATTCTTGACATCTCAGCAGTTTTCAGTACTATCTACTATGATATCTTTTTTTTTATCACCTGGGAGGTCTAGGGAGTAGCAACACGACATTACAATGCTTTTGTTGTTATCTCTTATATAGTATATGTAATGCATGCTAAATTTTTAAATGGTAAGAAATATTATTTTCTCACTGAAGAATGGAATGCAGTAATGTAATCATAGCATCAATTTATTGTTGTGTTGTTATGATTGCTTTCCTGCAGAACATTCCTATTACTGGCATTGGGATTCTTTAACCAGGAGCAGGGTTTTTAAATTAAAATCAATCACAATTCCCAACATGCACTACCACGTCATTTTTTGGACTTAAAGGGCAGTTAGTACGACAGCTAAATTAAAGGTTTAAGTAAGTGCTCTGAATTATCTCCTCCACCAGCAGCAAGCAGATCAGTAAATCTGTCCTGGTTGAGCTTTTATTGCTGTTACAAGCTGAGTTGCAGTGCCCAAATTTTTCTTAGTATAAAATTCAAGAGCCCTGAGAGGGGATCTTGTAGCATAATTGAATCATTTTTGCTTTTCTTCCATCCTCCACTATATTGGAAATATGTAATTTCCCATTTCTGTGAATATTTTCCTGAATAAAATGATAGAAGACAAAAGTGACACATTGAATTCTTTCCATCTAGCCTCCCAGAGTGTGTAGAAATTGGTTGGATTACAAATTGTGTAAATAAATAAAACAACCAATAAAGATATAGGTTACCAACTCAGGAGTTCCACAAAGAAGAGAGAGTCAAGCTATTCTCCAAAGCACCTGAGGGTAGAACAAGAAGCAATGGGTGGAAACTAATCAAGGAGAAAAGCAACTTAGAACTAAAGAGAAATTTCTTGACAGTTAGAACAATTAACCAGTGGAACAGCTTGCCTCCAGAAGTTGTGAATGTCCTAACACTGGATATTTTTAAGAAGAGATTGAATAACCATTTGTCTGAAATGGTGTAGGCGAACCTATGGCACGCGTGCCACAAGTGGCACGCGGAGCCATTTGTCAGGGCACGCGAGGTGACTTCTGGTTTGCTCGGAGCGTAGTTTTGAGCGCTCCGAAGGCGTCTGGGAGGCCTCCGGATGGTCCCTGAAGCCTTCGGAATGCTTAAAATGACCCTCCAAGCAAACCGGAAGTGACTTCTGGTTTGCTCGGCGGGTCATTTTGAGCGCTCTGAAAGCATCTGGGAGGCCTCCGGATGGTCCCTGAAGCCTTCGGAATGCTTAAAACGACCCTCCAAGCAAACCGGAAGTGACTTCTGGTTTGCTCGGCGGGTCATTTTGAGCGCTCCGAAGGCATCTGGGAGGCCTCCCGGATGGTCCCTGAAGCCTTTGGAAGCCTCCGGAGGGCGTCCGGGGGGGCGGGGGAAGCCCTCCCCAGGATCCTATAAAGCCTCTGGAGCATGGGGAGGGCGAAAAAAGCATGTAAAAATGGGGGGTCGCGCCTGTAGTGCACGCATGCGCACTGGGGGAGTCGCACATTGCATTATGGGTGCGGCACGCCCGCACACGACCCCCCTGCCCTCCCCCCACTTATGGCACGCAAGCCAAAGAAGGTTCGCCATTGCTGGTGTAGGGTTTCCTGCTTAGGCAAGGGGTTGGACTAGAAGACCTCCAACATCCCTCCCAACTCTGTTATTCTATTCTATATTGATCTATGTGATTGAGGATTGACATACAGCTCAGTAGCAGAGTTTCTAGGTGGCTTACAGTAACAACAAGAAAATTAATATAATGCAAATTAAATATGATGGAGTATTTAAAAACATCCAGTGACAGAAAATAAAACTAGAGTGATAAATTGTCAAGCAATTTGTACATAGATAGAAGTAGGGGTAGATACACATATATTTGAACTTGGTTTTAAAGAGCCTGAAAAAGGGGGGTTGCTTAAAGCCCTAAATCTACCAAATATGTAAACAGTGAGTGCCTAGCATGTATGAGATGAAGGAGAAAGCCCTTTCTGTAATTAACACTCATTTGGCTGGGACACTGTGAGTTTAAATGGTTCACAGGCTAAAGAGATCCACTGTACAGACAAACCCCACCTGCCTCTCAAGCCATCAAGAAAATGCCCAGGTATCAATTAACTTGGAAATGTGGGAGGAAAAACCCTAGAATTTCTACTATGGGGCAGAACCCATAGAATGGTTTTAACTTCTTTGCACTATAGAGAGCAGAATCAATTGGGTATAAGTCTTTATGGTTGGGACCATGCATTACAGTTGGTTGTAATCAAGATCCCTAAAATGTCTTTTACAACTATCACAATAGGATTCACATTGTGCTAAGTCAGAATTAAATCATGTAGTTTACTATCAAACACAGCAAGCAAAGATGTTCCTTGCTATCTATGACTTTGTTTCCATAGTTTCACATACAGTATATTTAGTTCAGGCACTATCTTTTATGCCTTTACCCATGCAAAAAAATGTCAAATGAACTTTTGTGCAAAATAAATGTTTAGAATCCTCCCCTTTCTTTACTTATACAAAAAAATGGATTCCATTCAGTGCTACTGATTCATGCCATACCAAAAACCATTTTCATGTATTGCACTATTTCACTGTCACACAAATCTACTGGGGATGTTTTTTACATCTACTTTGCTTGCATGGATTTATTTGTAATTCCAGACTTGTCCTGACCAGCATAATTCATTAAATGAATTAAAATGCAAACAGTAGGACAAATGCTTTGGTTACAAAAATATCTTCTTAATGGAGGCATGAGTTTGTCTGGTAGTAGTGTCATCTGTTTCCTTCCATTCCCAGTGAAAAGTTCTGGTTATTGATATTCATAAGGCAATAAAAAACATAATACATTAATGTAAATCAGTGTGAAGGGAAGTTGTAATTGATGAAAGCCAGAAAGAATTCCTATTATGAACAACTCATAATAGAGGAGATCCCTCAAGATCTTCTTTTTATGATGATGAAGATGATAGAGATAATGATTGCATTATGTCTTTGTTATAATATAGGTGGTAAATAAAATGGATAAGTTCAGATTTGGAAACTGTCAAATTTCAAGGATTTTTGCTTCCTTGATTACTAATGGTAATCAATTGGCCATTTTTTTTCCTGTCAACCTCCTCCTCTTCTTTTCACAGGTAGAACATGATAGAATTCTTTATTAGCCATGTGTGATTGATTGGACACACAAGGAATTTGCCTCTGGTGCATAAGCTCTCAGTGTACATACAAGCAACAAGTGATAAATCATGATCATCATAATAACATACAATCATCATAGATACAATAATACAATAATACAATAATACAATAGTAGAGTTGGAAGGGACCTTGGAGGTCTTCTAGTCCAACCCCCTGCCTAGGCAGGAAACCCTATACCGTTTCAGACAAATAGCTATCCAACATCTTCTTAAAGACTTCCAGTGTTGGGGCATTCACAACTTCTGGAGGCAAGCTGTTCCACTGATTAATTGTTCTCACTGTCAGGAAATTCCTCCTCAGTTCTAAATTGCTTCTCTCCTTGATTAGTTTCCACCCATTGCTTCTTGTTCTACCCTCAGGTGCTTTGGAGAATAGTTTGACTCCCTCTTCTTTGTGGCAACCTCTGAGATATTGGAATAATGCTATCATGTCTCCCCTAGTCCTTCTTTCTCTTAAGCTAAACATACCCAGTTCCTGCAACCGTTCTTCATATGTTTTAGACTCCAGGCCCCTAATCATCTTTGTTGCTCTTCTCTGCACTCTTTCTAGAGTCTCCACATCTTTTTTACATCGTGGCAACCAGAACTGAATGCAGTATTCCAAGTGTGGCCTTACCAAGGCATTATAAAGTGGTATTAACACTTCACGTGATCTTGATTCTATCCCTCTGTTGATGCAGCCTAGAACTGTGTTGGCTTTTTTGGCAGCTGCTGCACACTGCTGGCTCATATTTAAATGGTTGTCCACTAGGACTCCAAGATCCCTTTCACAGTTACTACTACTGAGTATGGTATCACCTATACTGTACCTGTGCATTCCGTTTTTGTTGCCTAAATGTAGAACCTTACTCTTTTCACCATTGAATTTCATTTTATTAGATAGTGCCCAATGTTCAAGTTTGTCAAGATCCTTCTGTATCTTAAGCCTATCTTCTGGAGTGTTGGCTATTCCTGCCAGCTTGGTATCATCTGCAAATTTGATGAGTTCCCCATTTATTCCCTCATCCAAATCATTGATGAAGATGTTGAAGAGTACTGGGCCTAAAACAGAGCCTTGGGGTACTCCACTGCATACTTCCCTCCATGTAGATGCAGTTCCATTGAGAACTACACGTTGAGTGCGGTTGGTCAGCCAGTTACCAATCCATCTGGTGGTGATGCTGTCTAACCCACATTCTTCTACTTTATCTAGTAGTAGGTTATGGTCTACCTTATCAAAAGCCTTACTGAAGTCCAAGTAAACTATATCAACGGCATTCCTCTGGTCCACTAATTTTGTCACATTATCAAAGAATGCAATAAGATTAGTCTGGCATGATCTGTTTTTGACAAATCCATGTTGGCTTTTGGCTATTACTTTGTTTGCTTCTAGGTGTTCGCAAATTCGTTGCTTGATTATTTTTTCCAGAATCTTTCCTGGTATTGAGGTTAGGCTGATAGGTCTGTAGTTTCCTGGATCTAATTTTTTCCCTTTTTTGAAGATGGGAACCACATCAGCTCTTTTCCAGTCCTCTGGTAGTTCCCCGGTGTTCCAGGATCTCTGAAAGATATAATTCAGTGGTTCTGAGATCTCGTCTGCTAGTTCCTTCAGAACTCTGGGGTGTAATCCATCCGGTCCTGGTGATTTGAACTCATCTAGGGTAGACAGGTGCTCACTTACCATTTTCTTCCCTATTTCAATTTGTGTTCCTAATTTTGTGGTGCTGCTTTTGATAGGTTGGACTGTTTTATCCCTTTGTGTAAAGACAGATGCAAAACATGAGTTAAATAGTTCTGCTTTCTCCCTGTTGCTTGCCACTTTCTCCTAGCAATGGACCAATTGTTTCCTTAACTTTTTTCTTGTTTTTAACATGTTGGAAGAAGCTTTTTTTGTTAATTTTTACTTTTGTGGCAAGCCTTTCTTCATTGTGAGCCTTAGCTTTCCTCACTTCATCTTTACAGGCTCGGGCTATTTGCTGATATTCTGCCTTAGTTATGTCCCCCTCCTTCCACTTTTTATACTTACTTTTTTTGTCTTTCAGTTTGTCAGATAGTTGTTTATGCAGCCATGCTGGTTTCTTTTGGGAGCTGTTGTTTTTCTTCTTCATTGGTATTGTGTTAGACTGGGCTTTTCTAATCTCATTTTTCAAAATTTCCCAAGCTTCTTGAGTTGTTTTCCCCTCGAGGATTCTCATCCATGGAATTTTTCCCAAGCTCTCTCTAAGTTTATTGAAATTAGCTTTCTTAAAGTCCAAGACTCTAGTTTGACTTTGTTCTACTACTTGTGTTTGGATAATGTTGAATTCCAATATTGCATGGTCACTTGCCCCCAGGGTTCCTATGGCTTCAACACCTTCTATCATTTCCTCTCTGTTAGTGAGAATTAAGTCCAGTATGGCTGATCCCCTTGTTTCCTTCTCTACTTTTTGGAAAACAAAGTTGTCTGCTAGGTTTGTTAGGAACCTGTTGGATCTTCCACTTGGTGCAGAGTTTGTTTCCCAGTTGATGTCAGGGTAGTTAAAATCTCCCATTACTATTGTGGTGTGCTTCCTACATACCTTAGTTAGCTGACTAGCAAAAAGTTCATCTTCTTCCTCTGCTTGGTTGGGTGGCCTGTAGTATAGACCTATGGCAATGTCATTTCCCCCACAACCTTTAATATTGACCCAAATGCATTCAAGATAGTTCTCATTATTGTTGTGCTCTATTTCTGTAGAGACATAGTTATTTCTTATATATAGTGCAACTCCACCTCCTCTTTTATTTGGTCTATTTCTTTTAAATAATTTAAATCCTTCTAGCTGTATGTTCCATTTGTCAGTTTCATCCCACCAAGTTTCTGTAATGGCAATAATATCATATCTGCCCTCTTTTACTTGAATTTCTAATTCTCCCTGTTTATTCCTCATACTCTGTGCATTGGTATATAGACATTTGAGTCCATTTTGATTGACCTTGTGTTTACTGTCTACATAACCTGTATTATGCCTGACTGCCCCTATTTTCTTGCCACTTGTGTGATTCATGCACATGGTATGACAATCACTATTACATGCTTGGTTTTGCTTGACAGCAGGAGTGATAATCTTACCCACACACACATCTATGTTACATGCATTTATAACCCTATGAATTTTAGTTTGCTGGGGACAGAGATGTTCTGTATCTATTAATTCTCTGTCCCCGCTCTTCAGTTTAAATGTTTATCAAGAAAATCTGTGAATTTAATGCCAAGTAACTCAGTTCCTTTCTTCGATGGGTGCAACCCATCTCTTTTGTACAGTTTTTCATTGGACCAGCTACAGGCTTCATGACTAATAAAACCAAAGCCTTCCCTTTTACACCACTCCTTTAGCCAAACATTAAACTCTGCTACACGCTGGCCCTTCCCTTTTTGTTCCTTATATACAGGTAAAACCTCTGAAAAGATAAGCCTACAACCTATACTATTAAGTTCATACCCCAAGTTCTGGAAATCATTCTGCACAGAAAGTACATCTTTCTGGGATAGATCATTAGTGCCAAGATGTATAATAGCATCAACGTCACAGTCCTTACTTGCATTCTTGACTATCTTAAGAATACGCCTCTTGTCTCTGCTGGCAGTAGCACCTGGCAGACACCTGACCTCTTTTAAAACCTCCTTATCCTCTCCTAAATTAACATCTCTTACGATTGAATCACCAACCAGAAGGTGACTTCTCTTTTTACATACCTTGATCTTCTTCTGCGACTGATGTGTGATACCTGGTTCCCCTTTTCGCCTTTCCGAAGAAAGTTCTTCGTTTTGGACCACGATCCCCTGCTTATTTGAGTCATCATTATCACAACTGCCTTGACCTATCTCTTTAGTGTCCCCATTAAGGTCAGCAAGGGCACTATATCTGTTTTGCTGGGTCACAGCAAAAGCTTTGGGTTTATGGTTCACAGCTCTCAACCTGCCAGATCCCACAGTTGTCCAGACAGCTCTTCTCCTGCAAGATCTTTGTGGCAGAGGGGGCTGATAGTGTGGCTTCACCATAGAGTGGAATGGCTGACGTAGACACCTAGTTTCTGCTTGGAGAGCACAGATTACATATTCTAGATAGGTAATCTGCCTATGTAGACTCGTAATTTGTTTACAAAGGGGACAGTATCCAAATTTGAAAAGAGTACTGCGAAAGACAGGTGCAAAACAGCTATTACATTGAACTAAGCCAGTCATTTTGAAATAAATAAAATCACAATCTCAAACACACTAATCCAGAATGTATTGCTATT
Organism: Natrix helvetica; assembly: GCF_964273705.1. Classification (NCBI taxonomy): domain Eukaryota; kingdom Metazoa; phylum Chordata; class Lepidosauria; order Squamata; family Natricidae; genus Natrix; species Natrix helvetica. Next base: position 215,104,407 of record NC_138552.1, on the reverse strand, counting down.
TTGGTTTATAGATATATGATTCGCGCGCCGTTAGGCGCGCGGGCCCCCACCTCAGTGTCTTTGTCTTGTGACTCACCCCCTCCTTCTCTCCAGCAGCTCCAATCCTAGCTTCAGGAAGCTTCAAATGATATGGAGTTTAAGGGTCCCCACCTCAGTGTCTTTGTCTTGTGACTCACCCCCTCCTTCTCTCCAGCAGCTCCAATCCTAGCTTCAGGAAGCTTCAAATGATATGGAGTTTAAGGGTCCCCACCTCAGTGTCTTTGTCTTGTGACTCACCCCCTCCTTCTCTCCAGCAGCTCCAATCCTAGCTTCAGGAAGCTTCAAATGATATGGAGTTTAAGGGTCCCCACCTCAGTGTCTTTGTCTTGTGACTCACCCCCTCCTTCTCTCCAGCAGCTCCAATCCTAGCTTCAGGAAGCTTCAAATGATATGGAGTTTAAGGGTCCCCACCTCAGTGTCTTTGTCTTGTGACTCACCCCCTCCTTCTCTCCAGCAGCTCCAATCCTAGCTTCAGGAAGCTTCAAATGATATGGAGTTTAAGGGTCCCCACCTCAGTGTCTTTGTCTTGTGACTCACCCCCTCCTTCTCTCCAGCAGCTCCAATCCTAGCTTCAGGAAGCTTCAAATGATATGGAGTTTAAGGGTCCCCACCTCAGTGTCTTTGTCTTGTGACTCACCCCCTCCTTCTCTCCAGCAGCTCCAATCCTAGCTTCAGGAAGCTTCAAATGATATGGAGTTTAAGGGTCCCCACCTCAGTGTTTTTGTCTTGTGACTCACCCCCTCCTTCTCTCCAGCAGCTCCAATCCTAGCTTCAGGAAGCTTCAAATGATATGGAGTTTAAGGGTCCCCACCTCAGTGTCTTTGTCTTGTGACTCACCCCCTCCTTCTCTCCAGCAGCTCCAATCCTAGCTTCAGGAAGCTTCAAATGATATGGAGTTTAAGGGTCCCCACCTCAGTGTTTTTGTCTTGTGACTCACCCCCTCCTTCTCTCCAGCAGCTCCAATCCTAGCTTCAGGAAGCTTCAAATGATATGGAGTTTAAGGGTCCCCACCTCAGTGTCTTTGTCTTGTGACTCACCCCCTCCTTCTCTCCAGCAGCTCCAATCCTAGCTTCAGGAAGCTTCAAATGATATGGAGTTTAAGGGTCCCCACCTCAGTGTTTTTGTCTTGTGACTCACCCCCCTCCTTCTCTCCAGCAGCTCCAATCCTAGCTTCAGGAAGCTTCAAATGATATGGAGTTTAAGGGTCCCCACCTCAGTGTCTTTGTCTTGTGACTCACCCCCTCCTTCTCTCCAGCAGCTCCAATCCTAGCTTCAGGAAGCTTCAAATGATATGGAGTTTAAGGGTCCCCACCTCAGTGTCTTTGTCTTGTGACTCACCCCCTCCTTCTCTCCAGCAGCTCCAATCCTAGCTTCAGGAAGCTTCAAATGATATGGAGTTTAAGGGTCCCCACCTCAGTGTTTTTGTCTTGTGACTCACCCCCTCCTTCTCTCCAGCAGCTCCAATCCTAGCTTCAGGAAGCTTCAAATGATATGGAGTTTAAGGGTCCCCACCTCAGTGTCTTTGTCTTGTGACTCACCCCCTCCTTCTCTCCAGCAGCTCCAATCCTAGCTTCAGGAAGCTTCAAATGATATGGAGTTTAAGGGTCCCCACCTCAGTGTCTTTGTCTTGTGACTCACCCCCTCCTTCTCTCCAGCAGCTCCAATCCTAGCTTCAGGAAGGTTCAAATGATATGGAGTTTAAGGGCCCCCACCTCAGTGTCTTTGTCTTGTGACTCACCCCCTCCTTCTCTCCAGCAGCTCCAATCCTAGCTTCAGGAAGGTTCAAATGATAAGTTCAGATCATAAGATACAACATTCAGTGATAGTCATAGGACACTAAATAATCAATCAGGATAAATCATGAGATACAAACAACAAAGTTGTAGTCATAAGAAGCTAAGAAAATAGGTATGTTGTGCCCAGTAGTGTTTTTTCTTTCCCTTGCCAAGTTCCCAACTTCATGTTCATTATTATTTTCTTCCACACCACTCACTTCTCACTTGCTTACTCCATCTTGAGCTGTACTTCTGCAAGCTTCATAGACTTTTCTTTCCTGCCAGGTTCTTATTGGGGCAGAGCATCTTATATCTCTGCTGTTAGTTTCATCTCTTCATCACCCTCAACTAGCTCAGCTGCTCATTCATTTCCAGGAATTCTTAGTTTCTGCAGCCTGCGTGCTCCATAACCAGGAATAACTCTGCAACGGCTGATTATCCTAAGTTTTCAACTTTAATCTTGGAATTGTTGTGATGCTGTTATCATGGGCCCTGCATCTATTGCTATTCTCTCAAAATCTCTATTTGCAACCTCAACTGAAAATATTCCCAGGAGTAAGCTCAATTCTTGGAGACTACTCAAAAATATCTTTTTTAACTTTCTGCTTCAATCTACTTTGTTAGGAGTTTTTATTGCTCTCCAAGTTCTACTTTTATATCAGGTTGGACTATGCACTGGCCCTTCTGTGATTAAAATTATGAACCCATCTTCCAAACAAAACAAAATAATACAAAACCAACTTTTAGATTTCCATAAATCCACACCCAGGAGCAGAGCCTTCTCTGTGATGGGCCCAGCCCTGTGGAATGACCTCCCCCGTGACATCAGGATTATTTCCGATCTCCGCTCCTTCCGTGTACAGTTGAAGACCCACCTCTTTCAATTATCTGGCCTGGCTCAACCGTAATTTTTTCATATTCCTCCTGACTGTCTTTTTTAAATTTTAAATTTTTATTGTATATTGGGTTTTTATTAAACGGGGTTTGTTAATGGTTTTAATTTGTCTAAATGTTTTAATCTATTACCTCCTCCGTGCATGTATGTCTTTGTATATATGTATGTTTATATATGTCTTAGTGTACGCCGCCCCGAGTCCTGCTTGGAAAGGGAGCGGCTAATAAATTCAAATGTATTATTATTATTATTATTATTATTATTATTATTATTATTATTATTATATTTAACAGTTGCATTCTTTTGCAACTGTCCTTGTGTACCTCTTATATAGTGCTAAAGATAAATCTTCATTTGAATTGGAGTCCTGATGACTTCGTGAATGTTTGCATTTTAATAAATTAAAATGCAAACAGTATGTGTGTGTGTATTATATATTATTTTGACTTCATAATTTTGCCCATACCCCTTGAAGTTATAATGTGTTATCCCATTTAGCTTTTTCAAGATCAGCCAGTTAACATCTGCCTTAGTTGCATGACTAAGGTAGAAGTAGAATTTGGTAAGTCTAGACCAGGATAGTCTATATTCTTAGGATGTAAAGTGACTGCTGTTTTTATATACATACACGATTTTATTAAAGATTTTTAATAATAGTATAGAAAGTTGTTCTGACCCCCCTTCTTCCCTCGCCCACACAGAACACACTCCGGAACAATACTACTTTAACAGGGTTTATTGCACAGACAGACAGATCCTTGGCAGTAAACCACCACGACAAGGCTCACAGACACGAGACACGAAAGCAGCTATCCAGGATGCTACGTTTCCAAGACCAAACTTCTTGCAGAATTCCTTTGTTGACTTCTGCAAAGGGTGTATGCTCAGTCAACCCTTTTATAGCCTGAAGGGGAGTCTACTTATCAGCAGTTGAGAGCCCTTACCGCCGATAACTGCGCCCTTTCTCCCTGCGTCTATGGGCGTGGCGGTAACGAGCATCCAAGAACTCCCTGCTGATCTCTGATTCACTGTCCCGTGACTCCTCCCCACTGCTCCAAGGCATGGCATCAGGAGCCCCCCTCCTTTGGCTCTCACCGCTGCTCCATGCCTCAGGCGCCTCCTGGTGGCCGACCAGACTGTCCGATCCCTGCTCAGAGTCAGAACCCTGCCCAAAGTCCTCCTCATTCTCCAGAGCCGACTCATAGGGACCCTCACTCTCGGAGTCTGGTGGCAGCTCCAACGGCTCCTGCTGGGCCACAACAGAAAGTTACATAAACTAGTATAAGAAAAAGAAAAGAAAGCGAAATGCAGGTGCAAAAAGGAAAAAAAAGTAAAGAAAAAAATAGAAAAAATAGCCATCATTTCCCTCAACTATTCCTCCATTTTGGATGATGCTGAAGTTTCCCATCTTTGTACATGCAACAACATTGCTGCAGTTATCATGCACAAAGTTCAGTCACTTTATTCCAATTGTTTGTACAGTTTTGCTTTGCTGGGTTTTGATTATGATTTAAGTAAAATTGCTGAATAAACAAATAAAACAGACTTTTATTTCTTGTTTTTTAATTGGCGTATGATACAGTAAAACAATTGTCTAAAGTCTTCTATGAAAATTGTAAAAAATTTAAAATGGTAACATGAAAATATCAGGCAGCTTAAAGACCATCTATTATTCCATCAGTAGAACTCCAAAAGGAACCATTCTCCCATTCCTGTAAACAATGTTTAATAAATCATTTCAAAACAAATCAAATATGACCAACAGCAGCATTGTTAATTGGGAAAAACATTAACTACGTAATATAATGGAAAAAGTCTTAGCAAGAGGCAGCATCTGGCCAACTATATCTGGGCTCAAAAGCTAAACAGGGTTGGCCCGGATTATTACTTAGATCAGCAGGAAATTCCAGAACTGGGAAATGACAGAACACCCCTGAAGAATGCAGTGACAAACTCTTTCTGCATTGTTTTAAGAAAAACTGCATGATTGTGACCACGTAATTACCATACTGGAGCAAACTGTTACTTGAAAAAGTATTTGTCTTAAATAAGGCAGAGAAGTATAAACAAGATGGAGAACGTATTTACTTTATTTAATAGTACATGCATACAGTACAGAATGGGATGCGGTGGCTCAGTGACTAAGATGCTGAGCTTGTCGATCAGAAAGGTTGGCAGTTCGGCCGTGTAACGGAGTGAGCTCCTGTTACTTGTCCCAGCCTCTGCCAACCTAGCAGAAGCATGTAAAAATGCAAGTAGAAAAAATAAGAACCACCTTTGGCGGGAAGGTAACAGAGCTCTGTGTGCCTTTGGCATTTAGTCATGCCGGCCACATGACCATGGAGACTTCTTCAGACAGCACTGGCTCTTCAGCTTTGAAATAGAGATGAGCACAGCCCCCCTAGAGTCAGGAACGACTAGCACATATGTGTGAGGGGAACCTTTACCTTTATACTGCATAAGCAAGACTAATCCTCAATTACTATCACAATTGCGTGCAGAATTTCTGCTGCTAAGCAAGGCGATTGTTCAGTGAGTCGGGCCTGTTGTTACAACCTTTTTTTTGCTGTGGTTGTTAAACAAAACACTGCAATCGCTAAGTGACTCATTTGGTCATTAAGTGATTCTAACTTCTCCCATTTACTTTGTTTATCACAAGCTTGCTGGGAAGGTTGCAAATGAAGATCAGATGACCTGGATGCCGCAATAGTCGGAAATATATGCCAGTTGCCAAGCGCCCAAATTTTGATCACATGATCATGGGGATATTATGATGGTTATGAGTGCAAGGACTAGCCGTAAAGTCACTTTTTTCAGTGCTGTTATATCTTTGAATGGTCATTAAACAAATGATTGAAATTTGAGGGCTATCTGAAGTCTCAGTTGTCTTTGGTCTTCAATATAGTCTTATCAAAGTGAGATGAAATAGTCGATCTATTTGGAGAAAAGTCTGAATGTTAGGAGGCTTTACTTAAAAATCTCTTGGAGAAAGAAAGGAGAGGCGTGACTGGGGAACATCTCCAGTTGGGACGATGGACTGATTCGACCATGTGATGGACATGTGGGTGCAGGGGAAGGGACTTTGACTTTCCTTTTGGGTAGGGAAAATCCGGGGGCTTTCAAATTTGGGGTTTGCCAGTCGTGCAGTGGTTTATTAACCATTAAGCAGACTAAACACGTGCTTAGGGCACCAGGCCAAAGGGGGCACCACAAAGTTGAGAAAGAAAGAAAAAAACAATGAAGATTTGTACAGAATGTACAAAGGAGGGGGGCACCAAGATTTGTCAATGCTTAGGGCACCAGTGAGCCTTAATCCGCCACTGCAGATGTGTCAATAAGACATATCTAATAAAATGGAACTTTGAGGAACTGCTGACCTCTCAGAGTCTTCCTTGGTTGGGGGTGTTACTTGGAACCCTGACAGATATAGCACAATACAATTCAGGGTTTGAGCCTGTTGAGAAGAGGAGCTTTAGGGTGGGCTTTGAGAGTGATGGAATGATGTGCAGAAGAAAGAACCAAATTTTTAATGCTAGTAATCTAACCTAATATTTCCCTGATCTTCAGGATTTGCGAGCAGAAGATTTTCCCATCATTAGACCATTGATCTTTTAATGGAAGTGACAGGGATTAGAAAAAGAGCCGTGTGAAATCAAGTATGTGTACTGCCACTAAGCCGCAGCCTCTACTTGGGTTTCGTGCGTTGTATTTCACCTTTTGTTCCCTCTTATTTTGCTTTTATTTCATTACTAAAAAGAAAGTCATCATGATAACACTGCAATGTTCTTATATAAAAAGAGCATTGATATGATAAGAACAAAATAACTTTATTGAAATGCCACTCCTGAGCTTTTTCTGTGGAAGTTTGATTCAATTATATAAGGATGTCACTTCGTAAGTTATTAAATTTGGAAAACTAGCAACCTTTATGTGAACCTTAACTGCTAAATAACAGATTTCTTTGTATTCTTTTTTATTTTTCTGTGCTTGCTAACAAGGCAGCATTGACTAGATAATGATTTCCTAGGATGCTTTTGCCATGTATTTGAGAATAACTTGTATTCCTCTTTTATCTATAGACATACAGTATTCTCTAATTTTGGAGTGGTCTGCATATAATGTTCGGTAATACAGTTGCTTTGCAAAACATTTTATAATGCAATTTCTGAATTTGTTTTTCAAAACAAAAAATACCACATACAAAACCCATGCAGCATTTCCAAGGGAACCATTATCATTAATGATTTAACATTTAATTAATTTGTCAGATTTGGGGGATTCTACAAAAATGTTTATGCCATGTCAGATTGCATAATGAGTGTAATTTGCAAATGTTTTTTGGCTCAAAATGTTTCTTAAGGTGCCGTGGGACTATTTTTGGAGGGAAAGAAACCCCATGCATTCCTTGATTATAATACTAACCCTGTAAGTATTTTTAGTACTCTATAGTGTTGGAAGAAATCTCCATCTGGGTTCAGTTCCAAGTGGGGAGAAAGACACTGGATTTATGGAAGTTGCTTGGAAAGAAGGTTTATTGATGAACAGGATCACATGGTTTGAGGTCCTGGGCAAGGGAAAAAGGAAAGAAGTGCTGAGAGTGCCTAGATTTTATGCCCTCTGTTGGGCTTTGAATTTGAGCTTGTGTTCTGGTTGGTTGACAGACTCCCATGGGACCAGGCAGGGATAACTCTGTAGGTTGTCTGTGTCCCAGGCTTGGTTGAGCCTTGCTGGGTGATGGTGTAATGAAGGGGCTTTGGGCAATTAATATTATGACTGTGCTTGAACAGTAGTGGGTTTCAGCTCCCATTGCAACTAGTACGCTGCAATAGGAGCCGGCTGTGCACCACGGGCACGTGTGCTGCGACGCTCTAGCTGCTCGGCAGAGCATTGCGCAGGCGCCGTACGCTGCGCAAGTGTGTGCAGATGGCCCGTTTCCTTCAGATACAGGTAAGGAACGAGGGTAGGTGGGTGGGCCCTCCAAAGCACCATTCCAGTACGGTGGCTGCTGCTTCCGGCAGGCACCAGTATGCATGTACCGGGGCGTACTGCCTGCAACCCACCACTGTGCTTGCAGGAGGTAGATCTTTGTTATGTAGAATAGACTGGCAAAGGCTTTAATGGTCCATTAACAAAGGTGGGGTGGGGCTGAGTTTCTGCCTCCCCTTTTAGGGGAAATATTCTGCCCTTTTACCTAAAATATTTCATTTTTCTAGGAGAGGGGTGGCTGCTAACTTCCTACAATGGTTATAGTAAGTCCCATTGCGTTCAGTTAGATTTATTCCAAATACGTATAAGAATAAAAATCAGACCAAACCTGGAAACTGGAGAGAAAGAAACCAAAGACATTTGTGCAGCCCAGTTAAGGTTAACTCTCTTTTTCTACTACATCCCACCATCACCACCACTTTCCTCTGCACTGATTTTTCCCTCTCTCGTTGGTTTCAGCAGAAGAAAATCACCTTAGCTTTACCAAAAGACTTACTTTTCTCTTGTTTCAAGGCTGAGTCCAGATAGTAGGGAAGGGTTTCAATTAGGCAATTACAAACCTTCTGCTCCCATACATATTCTGTGTTTGCACCCAGTACTGTTAGAGCTTTAATAGGATTTTCTTCAGTGGCTCTCCATGAGGAAAAAGAAGTCTCTGGAATCCAGAATTATGGTCTCTTTAAAGTACACCAAAATTGATTTTGCTTTAAAAAAAAAAACCTATCTAAATTCACCTCACCCACCTGACAGCTACTCAGCAGGGATATTTAAATCTTCAAAATTAACATCTTATTTTCCTGCTGAGGCAAATCATACCTATTTAACTAAAGCACATCATATTATAGCCATTAAAGCTACATAATCTCTCTCAGGAGAAAAATGTTCCAGTCTTCCTTGGAACATGAATGGCGTGCCTTGCACTAACTAACATAGTGATGTTAGTTAAATATAATTTGTCCCAGACCACATCTCACAAGCAGTTAATCATTACAATGTAGAAACACCTATGACCTGACTTTCAAAATTAATATTCTGATCCTTAGGAAATAATCATAGCCTAGAAAGAGAAGCCTGCTAAATATTTTGCATTATTCTGTAAAATAGTTGAATGAAAATAACTCCATTCCTCCTGCTAAATAGGCTCTTGAGTAAGTTCCTAACATCTGCACTTTCAGTAAACAATTATACAACTCGGTCTAAAGTGTTTATGGAAGTAGAAAACTCATAACAATTACTTCTATCTGTAACTCAATGTATATCCATCGCCTTCCTTAGCTGGCTAATCACGTTACATAGCAAGTTTACCAAAGAACTCTTATATGTTATTACCGATCTTATTGTTTATTTATTAAATTTATATGCCTTCTATTTCCCAATAAAGCAGTTGTTATTATTGTTCTCATGTAAGAATAAGGCTATTATTTATATATATATATAAATAAAATCCCGCGCTTGAAGATGGCAGGTGAGATCCTGCCGAAACGTTGGAAAGACAATCTCAACCTTACACGGGAAAAGACCCGAATACAACAAAACCAGCATACCTACACCCGTGAAAATCTACGAAAACAAATACACACACACACACACACACACACACACACACAGTATATTTAACACCCGATTGAGACAGCCAATCCAGGAAGAAATTGTGATCACAAGCATCTACAGGATTTCATCAAAATTATGAAAGCAACATCTCACTGAGAGTTTTGTCCTTTTGTATTTCTGTGAGATGTCTCAAAACACTACTGTTAGATATTAACATATATCGTAGAAAGTCTCCTCTCTGGTCCGCTGCTACAGCGGGAAACAGGTATTGTTCTGATTGGTCGAGAGGCGTACCCGATTCCTATAAAAGGGGAACCCTCAGGTCACAGAGCAAGCTGGATCACTACTATTACTAATAAAGAGCTGTTAAGTCACTTCGTGTCCGCAGTCTGCTCTCTCATTGCCCAGATCTAACATTGGCGACGAAGGTGGGATCGAGAGACAGATAGGACGAAGAACGCTACTTCAGAATCTCCGGATTTGATCCAGCCCAGGGATTCGGCAGAAATTCCGGCAGCCATCTCAGGACACTGCAGCGCGGCAAATTCAAACGAGAGAAAATGGCGATGCACACTCCTCCAGCTCCATTCGACCCAATCGCTGATCATTGGGAATCATACATGCTCAGGTTCGAGTGTTTTCTCGAAGCAAACGAATACACAGGAATACCGGACTCTCGAAAGAAAAATATATTCCTGAGCTACTGCGGCCGAGAAGTTTTCGAGACGGCCAGGGACCTCTCTGAACCAATCCCCATTCAGGCGGTAACATGGACGGCGCTGCAACAAATGCTGCAAACCCATTACACGCCAAAACCTTCCCGCCACGTTTGTCGCCAAGGATTCAACACGAGGAACCAGAAGGCGGGAGAATCTATCAACCAGTACGTTGCAGCTCTACGAAAAGCAGCCACACATTGTGGATTCAGAGACCTGGATGAGCAAATTCTGGATCGACTCATATGCGGGTTGAGAGACATTTCCCTACAGAAACGGCTGTTGGCCAAAACCAATTTAAGCCTGCAGATTGCACTCGACGAGGCAAGAGCTTCAGAATCAGCAGAAAGGTCATCGGAAACCATACAACGCGGGTTCAACACAAGCCAGCCAGTGCCAAGACACACCAGAGTCCACTACGAGGACACAAATCCAGACTTCGAGGATCCCGAGTTCGAGGAAAGTCACCTGATGCGAAGCAGTCACGTGAGGCCTGGGGGGAGATCCGGATTCTGTTTGCCACCCTGCGCAAGCTGTGGAGGAAACCACCCCCGGTCTACCTGTCGGTTCAGGAACGTTGTTTGTTCACACTGCGACAAACTTGGGCACATCGCACGAGTGTGCCGGAGCGAAGTCCCTCCCTCAAGGCAGCCACCTACGTACCGCCAACAGAAGCCCAACCCAGGGGCTTGGCGAAATCAAAAAGGGCGCCCAGAGAGAAATCCACAAGTGTTTACCCAGAGAGAAAATTCCCAAAGAGCTGAGCGAGCGTATTCCCAGAGAGATTACACACAAAGAGCTGAGAGAGCGTTCTATCAAGACGCTCAACGAGAGTATCTTCAGGATACAGATGCTGAGATAGAGTTGACCCAGAGAGAGGAATTGCGAACGTATCTCACCACAATAAGTCAGGTCCGCACCAAGCGGCCTAAAAAGCTGAAAGTCACAGTCCTCTTGGAGGGCTCACCTTGCGAGCTGGAAGTTGACACAGGATCGTCCCTGATGATCATTTCATGGGCATCCATGAAACAGGCTATCCCTAGCCTCAAAAAGAGCCAACTACGCGCTCCGGACATCCTGCTACGAGACTACCAGGGGAACCGAGTCCCCATCGTGGGCCAAGGCACGTTCCAGATCCGTTTCAAGGACATCGTAGCCCAGCTGCCCGTGACCATCGCCAGCGCACCGTTACAGAACCTTCTAGGACTGGATTGGTTTGAATCCTTGGGGCTAGAAGTCACCGGAATCAATGCCGTGGAAAACAGCAGCGCTGAGCAGATTTTTAAGGAGTTCGAGGATGTGTTCAGCCCCGGTCTGGGTAAGTATGTGGGTAAACCAATCTCATTCAATTTAGACCCCAAAGTGGTGCCAATCCGACTTAAACCGAGACGAGTGCCTTTTGCACTCCGCCCAAAAATAGATAAGGATATAGATAAGTTAGTGGAGCAAGGAATCCTTGAGCCGGTGGATCACGCGCGCTGGGAAACTCCCATCGTGACCCCAGTCAAACCAGACGGGTCAGTCCACATCTGCGCGGACTATAAATGCACAATTAATGTCGCGCTACAACAAAGCGCATATCCTGTACCCGTAGTACAACACCTATTGCATTCATTGGGGCCAGGAAAGATATTTGCTAAGTTAGACATGGCACAAGCTTACCAGCAGTTGCCCGTGGATAGCGCCACAGCGGAGGCCCAAACTATAGTGACGCATAGAGGAGCATTCAAATGCAACCGGCTACAATTCGGTGTGAGTATTGCTCCAGGTCTGTTCCAGAGCGTCATGGAATGGCTTTTGCAAGGGATACCGGGAGTCGTCCCCTATTTCGACGACATCTTGGTGTCCGCTGCAAACGAGGAGCAACTATTAAAAAGAGTCAGAACTGTTTTGGCCAGAATCAGAGAAAAGGGTCTCCGCCTCAAAAAGGAGAAATGCCAAATTAACGTGCCTAGCGTAGAATTCCTGGGATATAGAATCGATGGTCAGGGAATACACCCCACTTCAAAGAAAATTAAGGCGATCCAGGACGCCCCCACACCACAAAATCAGACCGAGTTGCAGGCCTTCCTCGGACTACTTAACTTCTACAGCGTTTTTCTGAGACAGAAGGCGACCGTTGCTGAGCCATTACATCGACTACTCCAGAGGAACGCAACATGGAGATGGGGACGATCCGAAGCAGCAGCTTTTGCCGCAGTAAAGCGCCTGCTCACCACTGACTCGCTGTTAGTCCAATACAGCCAGACGCTACCGCTGGTATTGACCTGCGACGCATCACCTTTTGGAGTGGGCACAGTCCTCAGCCACAGGATGCCAAACGGGAACGAAGCACCCATCGCCTTCTACTCCAGGACTCTTTCATCGGCCGAGAGGAATTACAGCCAGATGGACAGGGAAGCGTTAGCTGCTGTAGCTGGAGTTAAACGTTTCCACGAATATCTCTACGGCCGCGATTTTGAACTGATTACAGATCACAAACCGCTGTTGGGACTTTTGGCGGGAAACCGCCCCACTCCAGTCTCCCTTTCTCCACGCATGACCAGGTGGACTGTTTTCCTGGCTGCGTACTCATACAAGTTAATTCATCGACCAGGCTCCACTCTAGGACACGCAGACGCACTCAGCCGTTGCCCACTACCGGACCTTTTGCCAGACCCCACTCCCGAAGTACCGGTGCTGCTCATTGACTGTTTGGACTCAGGACCGTTTTTTTCCTGCGACGTTGCAAGGTTCTCCTCTAAAGACAATATAATAAAGCAAGTTCAAACTTGGGTTTGGAGGGGGTGGCCGAAGGGAAACGTGGGCCCGGAATTCAAAGTGTTTTGGTCAAAAAGGGATGAACTCTCAGTGTTACAAGGTTGTTTATTGTGGGGGGATCGAGTTGTTATTCCTTATGCATTACGTAGAAATGTGTTAGATGTATTACATGTAGGTCATCCGGGGATTGTTAGAATGAAGGCGTTAGCAAGAAGTTACGTTTGGTGGCCAAACATGGACAAAGAGATAGAGGAATGGGTGGCCACCTGCGATCCATGCCAAGAATCGAGACCAGCACCCCCGGAAGCGCCCACCACAGAATGGGAAAAGCCCAAAGCACCCTGGTCGCGAATACACATCGACTTCGCAGGGCCAGTTCAAGGTCAGACTTTCCTTATAGTTGTGGATGCATACTCCAAATGGCTAGAAGTAGTCCTAATGACTTCAACCATGGCAGAGGCAGTCATTAAGGTTCTACGGCAACTTTTCGCCACTCATGGCCTGCCCGATCTCCTGGTCTCCGATAACGGGCCCCAGTTCACGGCCATGCAATTCGAAACGTACTTAGCAGGTCAGGGAATTCGGCATGCCCTCGTCGCGCCATTCCATCCGGCATCAAACGGACAGGCGGAGAGAATGGTGCGATCCGCAAAAGAGGCCCTCGCTAGGATGGGTCCAGGTGATTGGCAAACACGCATCGACCATTACCTATTAATCCAACACATTACCCCCAGCGCAACGACGGGTAGGAGCCCCGCTGAGCTACTCATGGGCCGCCGTCTACGGTCTCACCTGGACCATCTTCACCCAAATTACTCTGCCACAGCACCCCCAGACTCCACAAGCAAAATTCGGAGTTTTAGCATAGGGGATTCAGTATACGCCCACAACTATGCAGGGGGGGCATTGTGGATGCCGGCAAAGGTCATTGGCATCACGGGTCCACGATCGTATCTGTTAGAACTGGAAGATGGGCGGAACTGGAAAAGGCACATCGATTAACTTCGGGGTCGCCTGGCGCACTCAGACCTACGAACCGAGAACGAGAGCTACCTACCAATGCAAAGTCAGCAACTCGAGAGCCCCAACACAGAGAACTACGACACCTGCGAGCCCAGGACAGAACAAGAGGTCGAGCGCGAAACGGAACAACCCCCAAGCAACGAAAGCCTGCAAACTCCCGAACACGAAACAGAGAAAGCAACCGATCCTGCAACTACTTCTGACCAACCCGAACTGCAACGCTCCACCCGAGTAAGGCAAACACCGACATACCTTAAAGATTATATAACTAACCGCAATGTTCCGTCTAAGAAGGGAGGGGTGTTAGATATTAACATATATCGTAGAAAGTCTCCTCTCTGGTCCGCTGCTACAGCGGGAAACAGGTATCGTTCTGATTGGTCGAGAGGCGTACCCGATTCCTATAAAAGGGGAACCCTCAGGTCACAGAGCAAGCTGGATCACTACTATTACTAATAAAGAGCTGTTAAGTCACTTCGTGTCCGCAGTCTGCTCTCTCGTTGCCCAGATCTAACAACTACAACAGGAGTGAAGGTGACAAATCAACAGTGTTATGGTCACTCCCCACCCCCACCCTAATGTTGCCTCTAACTCTGCTTGATGGTATTGCTAGGGCTCAGGAGTAGAGGAGAATTAACACATTCAAACAGCTCTTTTCTTGGAAACGACAAAACCAGATCTGAAGTCTAATGGAAAAGGATCTTTAAACAACCAATAACCAGAACATGAGTTATTCTAGAGCGATCTACATTATCTAGATTCTGGTTACATTTCCAGCAGTCTACATGGTTTCTTTCAAAGTGGAATAGCACTCTCTCAAAAAAAGAACCGACATCTTCCTTCCAATCATTTATAATTGCCTTTGAAATAACAGGCAGCAAAAAGCTTTTCAATCGTTTCTTATTTCTGTTGAAGAAAGGACAGACTTGGATACATGCTGTTAGGTGCTTATGATAGCACTGTATTATGACAAATGCAGGAATACGTTTATGTGGTGTTTTCAGGTCTTCATCTAATACGCTTCCGTCTCTGGCAGTTTCTGAAGAGGTTATGGTTGTGACTGTAGCAATTCTTGAAGAGACCCCAACCTGTGGAATCTCATGCTTTCATTCCTAAGCATGAAAAGGACAAAGGGAGACTTCCCCCAGACTGTAGTGGTGGGAAAAGGAAATTAAAGCTGGCTGCAGGATTTCCCAAACCCATATTCAAATTCATAGACATTTGCTGAGTTAAATATTGTTATTTTATAGTATTTCAGAAAGCAGTTAAAGAAGAGTACTTAATAAGGTAAATACTGCATATGCAACTCCATTCAAATTTGGATCAAGACACTAATAAGTTATCTGGGATCATGTGACATAATCTAATAACTGCAGCATGACAAACTATTATGAAATACACTTAGTCACTGTTGTGATGCATCTTCTTGTCATTTTGTAATATTAGTTTGAACCAAGAAGATGCTCCCTAATTATATTTCTGTCCCTCTTTGCAAGAAAATAAAATTCATCTCCTCTACATGGGTTTTTGACTTTTCTTTTCTACTAATTGTTCGGAAAGTGCAATGTTTTTATCAAGACTGTATCCAGGAAATGATGTTTCATGAGTCATCCTGTCCAATAACATTAGATCAGAAAGCATACTCAAATGTATTTAGAAGTGACCTCCAGCTGGTACCTTTTGATATGATTTAATGTTGTTATGTATCCCTGTTTCCCCAGGCAATGAGAATTCCAGAAACCATATGTTCATTATTTCTTTCAGATGAAGGAGTATGGGAGAGTTAATACTTATTTTATTTATTATAATAAAGAAAGTCATAACTGTATTGAATGGTTTACTCCAATTAAATTGCAACCCACAAAATCTTCATCTCTGTAAGACTTATTCCTGAGCAGACATGCTGAAAGTTCATAGATTTCCAGAGAGTGGTTAGCTCAAAAGTTTCATCACTCTTTTTTTCGATTTGTATTTAAAATTGAAAGTGATATTTTAGTGTTAGATTAGATAGTTAGATACTTCATTGCCATTTATCTTTAGCTGAGTGGATATCTCATTTTAAAAGCTGTTCTTAGCTCATTTTAGACAATCAATTTAACGAAGGGTGGGAAAGATTACTGTTCTAATAGTGTCATTGCTGTAAGGGGCATGTCTAGCAAGAAATAATGTTCTGTATGTATGTATTGCACATATTTTTTTAAAAAAGGAAATAATTATTTTAGGATGAAACTGTTCAAACAGGGACAATTTTGTCCTTCTGACTAGAGCATCAAGTGGCTTGTCTCCAGTCTGTCTAGCAATAGGAGAAATCATTAATCCTGCAAAATTTCTGGCTGTATGCAAAGCACATGTCTTCTTTTGCTCATGATGTTTCATTAAGTGGCAAGCCATGCAGCCCACAAAATTCACAATACAAGACTCTTAAATCTTAAATATATTTTTAAAATTATTTTTCCCTGTAGTCCGAGATCGTGTACGATCAAAAATGGAAAGAGACATTTTGGCTGAAGTGAATCATCCTTTCATTGTAAAACTTCATTATGGTAAGATTTCTCCAATATAATTTCTCTAATATAGAATTCCTATGGCTCTATGGGCATTTTCAACTGGATATATCATACTGTACTGTTTAAAATCATAAACCATTAACCGTTCAACCAGGCTTTATGTTTTGTCAACTATGATAAACAGCTTAATTTTATAAGTAAAGCATCCTATTACGGTTTGTTAAAAAAATATATGGTTAAAATAAAGAGCCAGAGCCAATTTGATATATTGGTATCAACAGATTGTGAGTTTTAGTTCTGCCTTAGGCACAAAGTCAGCTCGACACTCTTGGACAGCTAGTCCTTGCCTTACAACCACAACTGAGTCCAAAATTTCCATAGCTAAGCAAGACAGTTGTTAATTAAGTTATGCCCCATTCTACGACCTTTTTGCCACAGTTTTTAAGCAAATGACTGCAGTTGATAAGCGAATTGTGTAGTTGTTAAGTGAATCTGAGATTCCCCATTGACTTTGCTTGTCAGAAACCAGCTGGGAAGGTTACAAATGGTGATTACATGACCCCAGGATACTGTCATTAATACATACCATGATCATGTGAGGAGGCTGCAATGGTTGTAAATGTGAAAACCAGTTATAAGCCACTTTTTCAGTGCTGTTGTAACTTCAAACAGTCACTAAACACATGGTTGTACATTGAGGATTACCTGTACCATTATTCTCTTTGCCCAGGAAGAAGGCAGTGGCAAGCTACTTCTGCAAAACCTTGCCAAGAAAACTTGTCCAGGCAATCTCTGAAAATTACCATTGCAGGGGAAAAAAATTGATAGGTGTAATGTTTGAACCCATCTTATCAGAATTATACATAATAATGATTGACTCATTAGCCACATCTGAGCACACTCAGTTACAATATGTGTAGAGTATTATTATTAAAAACTCAGCATTTTCTTCACTGCAGCATTTCAAACAGAAGGAAAACTGTATCTCATACTAGATTTCCTGCGAGGAGGGGATCTTTTTACCAGACTTTCTAAAGAGGTAAGTCCAATAAACTAAATATTAATGTTTAAAAACAAAGCAAATTAGAGTTTCTCCTTTGTATATGATCTGCAAATTTGGCACTTAATTTTCATGTAAACCTTTTTTTTTTTTTTTTAGTTCATATAGTTTTGTGAGCTGAGTGCAACCTTTGTGGAAAAATACCAAGATAAAGAAAAGTGGTTTAATCAAATCTTTATAAGTGAACCAAGTCTATTTTTCTGCCAATTGTGTTTTACAAACTGGGACAAACTCAAATGTTATCTTTGAGAAATAGGACCGTTATTTATTTAACCTAGCTATCAACTGATATTACCAGCAACCACTTGCAGAAACTTAATTTGTCTACAATCTCTATTTTGAGACTGGATTTAAGTTATGGCTGTGAACCTGATCTAATTTGGGACTTCTTACTTTCCCATTTCCTATTTTCAGTATCACCTAATCCAGGGCTCAGCAACCTGCAGCCGGACAGCTGACTGCATCCCCTGAACTCCTTTTTGTGCTTGCCAGAATTCCCTTTGATTCCATTGCCAAATTTTAGCAGCAATAAGAGTACTGCTGAAAAATGGTTTCTAGCATTTTGAGCAGGAAATAAAGAGATTCAAATGGAAGCTTTGAAATTGACTTAACATAGTTATGAAAACAAAGCAAAAGCCCACCCACTCCTCAGAATCAGGAAAATTCCTGGAAGACCCCAGCCCTGCTAACATACATGACACACTCACACCTTCCCATTTTGCATTCTTGGTCCCATCCAACCAATCTATGCCTTCACCTACACGTATCTCTCACAACCAAAATTTGGCAATTTTTATTATAATCCCAAGCAATAAAAAAAAAATATACAGGACTTTCTGGCATTTTGATCAGTGCTATTAAAGCTATTATCCAATTATGGATTTTGTAATGATTATGCAAGATGGGGTAAATTACAATACAATACAATACAATAGTAGAGTTGGAAGGGACCTTGGAGGTCTTCTAGTCCAACCCCCTGCCTAGGCAGGAAACCCTATACCGTTCCAGACAAATGGCTATCCAACATCTTCTTAAAGACTTCCAGTGTTGGGGCATTCACAACTTCTGGAGGCAAGCTGTTCCACTGATTAATTGTTCTAACTGTCAGGAAGTTTCTCCTCAGTTCTAAGTTGCTTCTCTCCTTGATTAGTTTCCACCCATTGCTTCTTATTCTGTCCTCAGGTGCCTTGGAGAATAGCTTGACTCCCTCTTCTTTGTGGCAACCCCTGAGATATTGGAACACTGAGATATTGAACAATTCTTGAATTCTACTTTCCTTTCTTCCTGCCTAGTTGGTTTGAACAATAGGTGACAAGTCATCTTCTTGATCATTCTAAAAGCAGAAGTTCCCAAGAGATGAGGACCATCAAAAAGTTGTAAAAGTAGCTAGTAAAATACCGTAGCAGGCTAAGATTATAAGGAATTGATTGCTGTGTCAAATTTTGCTTATGCCATCCAGAATACATTCCCCACTCTTCTCGTTTCTATTAGCTCTGGGGGCGACAGACTATAAAGACTCAGAAAAACTTGGCCAGCCATTCTAGAATTTGAATAGTGATTAAAACACCATCTGAAGAATAATAGAACAGCTGGGAAGAGAAGGAGGAAGGCCTTCTGCTAACCATTTCCTGGCAACAGAGATGGCATTCACTTGATTTCTTGGAACTGGCTAGCCATCAATCATAACCATGTACTTCTTCTAGCATCCAAACACGTTTTCTCTTGAAATATACCTTGCCATGTGCCATAGACAAAAATGCCCATGCTTCCCTTCTCCTTTTTCTCCTCCTGCTCTTTTTATTATGTCATAATCCATAGGGCTTTGCAAAGTATTCAAAAGAGACACCTTTCAACATGCAGAAGCACCTCTTTTTTCCCCTTGTTCAAGCATCCACGCCATTTGCAAAGGTGATAGGGCTGCTGTAGAAGCTGTTTCCATCTCTCTCTCTCTCTCTCTCTCTCTCTCTCTCTCTCTCTCTCTCTCTCTCTCTCTCTCTCTCCCTCTCTCCCTCCCTCCATCCCTCCATCCCTCCATCCCTCTTTCTCTCTCTCTTCCAATGTGCATGCCAAGTTGTATCCTTACATGCACATGCATGGAGAGATAGGCTACAGCAGCTGCTGGATGGCTGAGTGAACCTTGAAAACAATGTATGTCTTTTTAACAGTTCAAAAAGCAGTGTTTTGCATATTCCCACATTGCAAAGCAGCTTTTGAATGCAATGTACAAAGGAATATGAATAATTGAACATATAATATTCAGAATGGAATTCTATATAAATCAAAAATAAACACCATAGAATTCAGATGGGCTTAATTTTCAGGAATATTATATTTGTGTTTTAGACATGGTATTTATTCTACCTCTGCTGCTTCCCTTTCTGTCTATTTACTATGTTTTAGCTTATTTGATGGCTATTTTTGTATCTTAATTTCTAGCAGTAGTCCTCAAGTTACAACTACAATTAGGGTCAGAACTTTGTGATTAAGTGAGGTGGTTATTCAGTGAGTGGCAGTCAATTTTACAACCATTTTTATTGTGGTCATTAAGTGAATTACCCTGATCATTAAGTGAAGTTGCAGTCATTAAGCTTCTCCCATTGATTTTGCTTGTTGAAAACCAGCTGGGAAGGTCACAAATGGTGATCCCTGCAACTGTCATAAATACATGGTGGCTCAGTGGCTAAGACACTGAGCTTGTCGATCAGAAAGGTTGGCAGTTTGGCAGTTCGCATCCCTAGTACAGGTCTCCTGCATGAGCAGGGGGTTGGACTAGATGACCTCCACGGTTCCTTCCAGCTCTGTTACTGTTTACAGTTGCCAAGCATCTGAATTTTGATCATGTGACCATGGGGACTCTTGCAGGGCTTTGTAAATGTGAGGAGTGATCATAAATTACATTTTTCAGCACCATTGTAACTTGAAACAGTCTCTAAATGAATGTTCATAAATCGTACCTGTAATTTAGAATACACAGATAAGTCATATCTGACCTTTCTTTCTGTCCAAATGTCCTTTTTCTACTGATTTCATGGCATTCTTTCTATGCCGTCTAAATGCTGGCTTGTGAGAATATTTCATGGGAAAGAGTTTTAGTTTTTCCATGTACTGGGAAGTGATGCTTTGTGGCTGTATGCCACATGCTAGACTACTATAGCACTCTAGATGAAGTAGTTGTCCACTTGAGCTTCCAGCCACAAGTGGTTAGTAGCCACTCAAACTGCTTCTAGTGACTTTTCATTATCCTGGGGGGATGGGAGATGTAAATCCACCAGTATATATCAAGGCTGTTGCTAGTCACTTATCACTGTATTACCACAGATAATAACAAAAACAATAATATGTGAGTGCAGCAAAATCATGCATACTGATTACAAAACTAGACTGAGTTGCTAAATTAATCCACTGGTCATAATGTAAAAATATGACTTACCTGTATTCGAAAAGTCATGGGAACATGAAGTGGAAAAAGTTGTCAAAAATGAGAAGATGAAGATTTTGTGGGACTTTCAAATACAGACGGATCGACATTTGGAACTCAACACCCCAAATATCACAGTTGTAGAAAACTGAAACGTACAATTTATTGATATTGCGGTACCAGGAGACAGAAAAAGAACTGGAAAAAATCATGAAATATCGCAACTTGCCCATCGAAACTTTGGGATTATGGATGAAACATGTGACAGTGATACCCATTGTCATCGGGGCACTTGGCATTATGTCCAAGAATTTTATAAAGTACATCAAGAAATTGCAACTTCCTGAGTTCCGGTTCCGGCGGCGGCGGCGACGGGCAGCTCTTTGCCCGCTCCGGCTCCCCGGTGGGCTTCCCCACTCCTTGGGGGGCACAGGACACCCCGCAGAGGGGTCCTGCCGGAGGGGCGGCATCGCAGGGGTCTCCTGCAGCGGCGGCGGCCGGCGGGAGGTCTCTCGCGCGCCCAAGGCACCGGGGAGCAAGATCGGAGGGCGCTTCGCGTTTCTGCGCCTCGCGCCTCGCTAAAGCCGACCGGAGAATGCAACAATAGAAGGACGCAGCTGCGGTGCGGTGAGGTTGCTTCTCTCTTCACTCCCTATTCTGCACGAAGGATTATTCAGCTTTCTTTAAAACAACTTTCGGAGCAAGTTGGAGGCGCGGCTGGAGGGAGGGGGTTTTCCCCCCCCCTTGGACAAGCGGCGAGGAACAATTTTGCTCTCAGCCCCCGGGGGAGGAGGAGGGGGGAGAGCCAAAGAATGAAGCCTCACCCAGGTTGAGATGATTTTCTTTTCAATTTAATTTTATATATTACTGTGATTTGAGGACTTCTGGAACTTTTTTAAAAACTTTGTTATGCCTCTGTGCCCAAAACTGGCAGGGCAAGATGGCACACTTCCGTTGTCTTTATGAACTGTGAAACCTGACTCCACCTTTAAAATTCAGGCTTCCGGTCTTTGTCTCCGTGTCTCCCAGAGGAAACTCTTGTGGATTGGTATTTTTTGAACTTTCTAGGGGAAACTTTTCATCTATTGCCAGACTTATTAGAGAGATTCTCTTCTGCCTGGTTCTCCTGCTCCCGGAATTCACCTGGCTACCCTTCTTTTCTAACTGTTTATCTTATATATGGACTGAACTTTTAACGTTATAAAGGATGGCATCCAAAAGACCACCTCCTGGAAAACCTGGCTTTGCCACGTCTGCTCCAACATCTGCAACATCCAGTCCAGCCACACAGTCAAAGATAACAGAACTGATGCAACTCAAGACTACAGAGATGGACTTTCAACAAATGCTTCAACAAATTTTACAGGGCCAGGAGGAAATCAAGAAACAGCTAAGGGAAATGAAAGATGAAATTAAAGAAAATCAAGCTCAAATTTATAAGAACTCACAAAGACTGAACCTTGTGGAAGGGGGGGTGGAGGAGGTGAAGGGGGTGGTAGAAGCTGTGCAGAAAGGGAACAAAGATCTTGACATCCAACAGATGAAATTAGAATTTGAGAGAATGTCCTATTATCTTAGATTTCAAAATGTTATAGAAGAAGATGGGGAAAACATAAGGGACATCATGACAAACATCCTGGCTGACTACACACACAAAGAAAAACAACAGATGGGGTGGGATATAGACCTGGTTTATAGAGTGAACTCAGCTTATGCTAGAACACACAATGTACCCAGGGAGGTTCACATTAAATTTCTTAGAAAAAGCACAAGAGATGAAATTCTGGGTGTACAAAGGGGGCAAGCATTGACTTATCATGATATGGAGATAACCATTCTGAAGCAGATCCCTAAGAAGATTAGAGAAAAAAGGAAGAATTATTCGCAATTAGCGAATAAATTATACCAGAAAGGGGTGTGGTTTAGATGGTTGATGCCTGAAGGTATGCTGATATTCTGGGAGGAGACAAGAATCAGAATCAATTCACCCATAGAGGCGCAGGCCTTTATGGAAAAAAATAAAACACTCCTAGAGAAAACACCAGACATTACAACGGACACGCAGGACACGGGAGGGGCCAGAGCTCTGTCAGTGGAGGGAGATGGGGCAATAGCAAGAAGACTCAGATCACAAAAATAAACAAGAAAATCATATTATTATAAATTGACCGAAAGTGATAATGGAATTATACTTGGATTTTATACTGTAATGTTTAATCTGATTGCATTTAGTAATAGAACTAATATGCTGATTGTAATTAATTATATACCAATGCATTATATATAAATGTATACTATGGGTATGGAGGGAGGGGCGCCTTTCACATTTTGCAACTGCCAAAATTTGTAGACCTGTCCATTTACCCTTTTCCCTATAAATGTTGAAAACCCAATAAAATTTTATAAAAAAAAAAAAAGAAATTGCAACTTCCTGCAATAATACCAGCAGAACTGCAAAAGATTGTGCTATTCAGAACAATATACATACATTTTAAGAAGATATTTGGTCGATACCTGGCAGCAACCCATATCAACAATCAGAGCTAGTCAGTGATATTTGTGATACATTTTTAAATGTCCAGTTGACTTGAGTTTCATGTTTAATGAATAAAAGTTGGTCTTCAGAGTTTTCAGTCTGGATAAACCACAGTGATTACTCAGCTCTTATTGCTTTCTAAGCAGCTGTGCCAATACCTAATGGGTGTTGTCATTACCTTTGAAAAGGTGGACTTTAAAAGTCTCTTCCCGGGCGCCTTTTCTTTGACCACAGTAGAACTGCTTGCTGTTTTTCTTCCTATGGCTTTCAATCTCCTCGGCAACTGAGATCATCAAAGAATAAGACACAGTCATCCTGTAGTTATTCCTTAAATGCACCCTATCAACTTTATTTTTCTATATAAAAAAGCAAAGGATACCAAGTTCATAATTAGCATGATGAAACCTAAACAGAATATTCTTTTCACTTGGTCCTTGCTGGCTGCTTCCTATATATTGTATATCTAGGAATTGTTCTTTGAGGTAAGGGAAAAGCAACCAAGTTCCTTTTTGTTGTAACATAAGGATTTGTTATTGTTCGCTGTGAAGTCATGTCCAACCCATTGTGACCCCATGGACAATGTTCCTCCAGGCCTTCCTGTCCTTTACCATCCTCTGGAGTCCATTTCAGCTCACACTCACTGCTTCTGTGACTCTATCCAGCTACCTCATTCTCTGTCATCTCCTTCTTCTTTTGCCCTCAATCTTTCCCAGCATTAGGCTCTCCTCCAGTGAGTCCTTCCTTCTCATTAGGTGGCTAAAGTATTTGAGTTTCATCTTCAGGATCTGGCCTTCTAAAGGGCAGTCAGGGTTGATCTCCTCTAGGACTGACCAGTTTGATCGCCTTGCAGTCCAAGGGACTGGCAGGAGTCCTCTCCAGCACCATAGTTCAAAGGTCTCAATCTTTGGCGCTCAGCCTTTCTTATGGTCCAACCTTCACAGCCATATATTGCAATTGGGAAAACCATAGCCTTGACTATACACACTTTTGTTGGCAGGGTGATGTCTCTGCTTTTTAGTATAACATAGGGATTAATCATAGATAATTGAAATCCTGGAAAATAAACCACTATGAAAGTCTTAAGCTCTTGGAGAGGGCAAACTGCATGTATATTTTGAAAGGAAATGATGACTTCTTCATCATGGTGTCTTGATACTTTTTCTGCTTTTTATCCATATTTAAACAACTTCCCCTGTATTTTTTCCCCCAGAAATTGGAATGATAGCAAATGCAATCTTGTGAACGGTTAACCACATTAATTTATTTTAAAGGACATTTTGCCAATCATGTTTTGAAAAACTGGTTTCTGCTGGCTTGGAGAAAACAGAATCAAATCTACTTGGCTTTTGTTTTCTCAGACTTTAAAACTATTACTGTATATATTAACAATACTGAGTAAGCTTTAAAAGGGGCATAATGCAGTCAGTTATATGAGAATTGGCATTTTTATTTTTGTGTATGAAACAGGGTGCAATACCCAATTGTGCTACATAAGACAAGGTCATCTTAAATTCTCAGTCATCCAACTCATAGTTGTCTCAAAGGTGCTTTTCAAGAGGCAACTGGACTTTCTTGTCTAGTTGCCTCTTGAAAAAGCACCTTTGGGTCCTCTCTAAATGGTTTTAAGATCATTCCATTTAGCCTAATATTGTCAACAATGATTGGTAGTAGCTATCCACAGTTTCAGGCAGAAATTTATCCAGCTGTATCAGTAGATACCACATCTATTTCATTTTTTATTACTTGTTACTTTGCTATGGACCCTCCACCTAATTTAATTCCTTCTAATTCTAAATTGCTTCTGTTCTATTTGTTGAAGTTATGGTTTGTCATTGTTCCTTAAAAAAATCCATAGGGTTAATCTAAAGTTAGCCTTGATCCTAAGCTATGACCATTCTAAATTACATTGACTTTAATGATTCCCTTTAAATATGACTGAATTTAGCTCCTGTATATTATGCACTCTTTGATATTTTCTCATTTCCAGGTAATGTTTACAGAAGAAGATGTTAAGTTCTATTTAGCTGAGCTGGCCTTGGCTTTAGATCATCTTCATGGTCTGGGTATTATATACAGAGATTTGAAACCAGAAAAGTAAGTTATTACAGAAACACAATGGTTTAAATAAAGTCACTTTGTTATAGTCACGAAATGTACATGAAATTATACAAGATCTAATAATCATTCTATCTCCTAAATTGTCTAATCCAAAATGAACAGGCAGAATTACCCCAAAGAAGCAAAAAAAAAAAATGCCACACCCACTCTGATGATCTGACATCTCCAGCCTGTGCTGCCTGAAAGATAATTACCTCTACTGCAAATTGCATTTTTAGTGTATTAAGAACAAAAGCGAAAGAACATGGAAGTATTTATAAATGATTGGTAGGCTTCTAACATACGTAATACTTCTTAGTCAAGTAAGATGTTTCACATACTGTCAAGAAGATAAATATATTGCATCATCTGGTGAAGAGTAAGATAGATGATGAGAAAGAAATTATTGAAGCCCATGGAAGCTCAACTGGGATATTTGTTTCAAGAGTCTAAATGTTCAATATATCTCATGTAGAGGGGATTATTTCAGGGGAAGATTCTGAAAATGCATTTTTTTTAAAAAAAAAATTGCCTGTAAAAACACGAGCATATTGTGAATTGTTCTGATCTTAAGAAATGCATTCCATTAAAAGTCATTATCCTCAGCACTCATACTACTCTCTTGTTGTAAGATGAATCTGTCCAGGATAGAAAGCTCACTATTCTTCTTCTTTTAATGATCCCATAATCCCTTGAGGGGTGGAGTTTGGCCAACTGAATGGTGCTAGCAGAGTGTTTACTGGTCGGATGCCCTTCCTGTTGTCAATGCGGAGTTTTGTTCAGCAGATTTATTCTCATTGTGCCTAGAAAGAGAAATATCTGCCTCAACCCAGGATTGAACACACAGCCTCCTGATTGTGAGGCAAGAGCATCACACCACTCTAGACAAAGCTCACTAGGTTCTTCCCATATTTGGAATAAACCATACTTTTGTCTCAATTTCCTGTCCATGGTGACTAATTTCCAGTAAATACTTTTAATTTTTCAGAATATGCTACTTTTCCATTCCCTGAGCATCATTTAAATTATCAAGGACAACGTCACTGCCTCTTTTAGCAAAAAAAACCCCAATGCATTGATAAGCGTTAGAAAGAAAAAACAATGTAGAGTCACTGTCTCTTTTTTATAGAAGGATCAATTGCTGTTGGTATTCTCTGAATTATCTATAGAATAAGGGATCACAGAACTGGATGTATTCTAAATATAGTATTATTAAGAAGCAAATGGTGCAACTGGTATACAACCATTATTCAAGGAAGCAAGATTTTTCAAAAGGCAACACATAAAGGATAAAATAGTATTTATTAAATAATCGCAGTGACAACTGTTAGTGTTGGTTATTCATTTGTGTGCAATGACAGTCTCTTATCAGCCTGCCAAAATTTTATAGAAGACGACTTCCTTTTAAGTTACTTTTCATGACAAAAGATAACTCTACCTAAAAAAGAGACAGTGTAGTTTTCTTTTTCAGGCAGTCTATTTCAAGGAACAAATCTTGAGATGGGGGAATTATGTACTGTATCTCTTCTTAATTTCATTCTTAAAGGATGAATATAAACAAATTTGAAGAATGCATCACTACACATAGGAGGAGGAGAGGAAAATCAAGAATATTGTTTGTCATTGTTCCAATTACAAGTTACAGTTCTAGGCATCTGCTTTGGTTTAATATAATAACTTTTCATTATGTTGTCTTCTAGCATTCTTCTAGATGAAGAAGGGCACATTAAGATTACAGGTAAGGATCACCTTTCTATAGCAGCTGTATTTGCATTATCTATCATACAGTACATCAGCTTGATGACAGAGTGGCTAGCATTTTTGGGTTGCCATCGGGACCTCAGGCTCATTATGAAGTACACCTCATTGCTGCTTTAATTTTAGCACTCCTAGCAGAGTGAAGCAGCCATGATAACAATGTGCCCAACAACATTCTGAAATTGTGAATAGGAAATATTCATCTGACTAACTTGGAACTTTACCTCTGCAACCAGATAAGGGTGCAGGTTCAGGAGAGCTATTTGTTTAAGTAGACATTGTCAGTCTTTAGTCCTGGGAATATATCAGACTGATGTGAGTTGAAATTCAAAACTGCGCAAGAAAGAAATAGCTATGGATAGATGTACTTTTGGTGCACTAATAAAGGTAGTCCTTGACTTACATTTGTTTAGTGACAGTTCAAAGTTGCAATGGCACAAAAAAAATGACTTATGTCTGTTTTTCACAGTTCCACCATTGCAGCATCCCCATAGTCACATGATCAAAATTTGGATGCTTGGCAACGGACATTTATTTATTACTGTGTCCCGGGATCATGTGATCACCTTTTGCAACCTTCTGAAAAGCAAAGGCAATAGGGAAGTCATATTGACATAACAACCATGTTACTAACTTAACAACTATAGTGGTTCACTTAACCACTGTGGCCAAAAAGAAATCGTAAAATGAGACAAAGCTCACTTAACAATTGTTTTGCTTAGCAATGGAAATGTTAGGCTCAGTTGTGGTTGTAAACTGAGGACTACCTACACTTTATTTGGAATATTCAGTATAACTAATAGTATATATTCATCTTTTTAAGATTTTGGCCTGAGCAAGGAAGCCATTGACCATGACAAGAGAGCTTATTCATTTTGTGGGACAATAGAATACATGGCTCCAGAAGTGGTCAACCGGCGAGGACACACCCAAAGTGCAGATTGGTGGTCCTTTGGTGTCCTAATGGTAAGGGGAGAACTTTTTTGCAATTCACTAACTGATTGACATATCAATACGAGAATGTAAACTTATTGTGAAGAGCATATTTATGAGTTTGGGAATTTTTTGCATTTACGTGACTCCTCTCAATTTTATGACCACTGTAGATTAGATCAAGACTTTGTTTAGATCCATTGATTCCAATGATTGTATGTTTGAGAATGACTAATTCTGGCTTCAGTCCTATTAAATTCTAAAAAAGTGATCAGGATATTAGTTCTTCTAGCTCAGTATGGCTTACTGTAGGAGGCAAAGTCTTAAGTAGAACTTTTTCCACACCCTAGGGATTCTTCTTCTTCAAGTGAAAGCATTCAGGATTAAATCCAGAGTCTGTTTCATGCAAAACTGCAAACTGGATATCCGTATCTAAATATAAATGTGGAGTAAAAATTGACTGCAGATGTTTAGAGCCATTTCCTGTATTGTGTTAACATCAATCCTCTTTTGTCCTAAGATGTGATTTCAGCCCTTATAGTTCCTGCAGTCCAGATATTCATGACTTTTTGGTCCATAATCATACAATTGATGTAATTTAACTAGCAGACTGCATAATTTGTACAGTTTTTCACAGTTGTGTGGGTAGTTTGGGAGGTACCAGCCACTGCTGTTTCCAAGGGCATGATGGGCATTCTTTATCCTGGATGAAAAGCTGCCATCAACCTTTGTAGGGTTTTTTTGTAGTTTCTTCCTGACTTTTGTTGCTTTGGTATTTAATTTTGAATGGAGGAAGTCTATATCTTTAGGTAGAAGTAATCAATGAACTATCAGCGTGCGTCTACTGAAGCATTCTCATCAAGAAATCACCAGTATAGTAATTCATTGGTGGTAAAAGTAGTATGTAGGAAGTTGTACAAGCCAGACTGTTAAGGTTTTCATTTCTGTCATTTGACCATCTTGGCAACTAGCTATTGCCAAAGCAAAATGTTTGTTCATTAATTTAGATAATATATTAAATAAGATTTTATGCCCTGGGCTTTTCCCAGCCTTTTTATTTTCCTTTTAATTCCAGTTACAGTACTTTTCTTCTAGACAGGTTTCATTGAGACACTTGATATGTCACACAAGGCCGAATGCTGTGTTGTTTTCTTTCCACGTACGATTGATACAGAGTAAACCCTAAGCTGGGTTTGCACCAGTGGTGGGATTCAATTTTTTTTTACTACCGGTTCTGTGGGCGTGTCTTAGTGGGCGTGGTGTGGCTTGATGGGCATCGCCAGGGAAGGATATTGTAACATCTCCATTCCCTCCTCACTCCAGGGGAAGGATACTGCAAAATCCCCATTTCCTTCCGATCAGCTGGGACTCAGGAGGCAGAGAATAGATGGGGGTGGAGCCAGTCAGAGGTGGTATTTACCAGTTCTCCGAACTACTCAAAATTTCCATTACCGGTTCTCCAGAACTGGTCAGAACCTGCTGAATACCACCTCTGGTCTGCACATTGTGTTAGCTCTCTTTAAGAAATATTTAGGAAAAAACTGAATGTGTACGTAGATGATGATGATATCCATTCATTTGGGTTAGACTCTTGGCGATTCGATGGGCCACCTCCCTCTACATCATCTGATCTTGCACTATGTTTTTTGTGTTTTTCTATGCTATATTTGGTGTCAGTTTTGATGGTGACGTAAATAATAAGGTCAGCTTTCATAGTTCAGCGTGATGTGCCTGTTTTAGAGATGAAAATTGTTCCTAATCTGTTCTTACAGACCTTTGCACCCTGGTACTCCCTGCCCTGCCCATCTTGATACTAATTCTTTTGCCATGGAATTGACTGCAGAACTTTCCATTTTCTTATCAAATCACTTTTTCCCAGCTCTCAACTTTCTGTAACTGTGACTGAGTTTTTCCTGCAGTTTTTCCACTCTGCCCTCTTTTGTGGAGGGTTTACGCACTTCCAAAGCTGTATAATCTCTCTCTCTCTTTTTTTTCCTTTTTAGATCTAATCCAATTTGGAGTAGGAGAGCACTAGCATGTCTGCTTCTGCCACAGCTATGGCTCATTAGGGAAGTGCAGCATCCCCATCCCTAGCCTGCTGTTGCTAGGAGACAGGAGAGCTTTATTTTATGGACAGTTGAAATAATTTTTTTAAAGAGTGGTCAAAAGAGAGGGAAATTAAATTGCCAGAGATTTGTCTTTTAAGGATTATGAAGTGGCTAACCAGTCTTTCAGAAAGTTTCTGATAGAAGAACTGGAAATGCATGTGTTTAGGGAAGAAATAAGACATTGGAGCCTTACCAGAAGAAGGAGAAAAGATCCCACTTGGAAGGCAAAGGTGTTAGGGAGCAATTGGATGTAGCTTGGGGCCACTTAGGGCCTGTTGCGGCTGAAAGTGGTTCAGTTCTCCATGAATTGACCATTTTTAAAATTTCTCTTTTCATTGTGAGATTATGTCCTCTGTTTCTGAGGCTGAAGCCAGCCAAAGGAAGGTGTGTTTATGACCAGAATTTGGTTTGGTGTTAGATTACATGGATTTTCTTTTTTTATATAGTTTAGTTATACATTTTCCATTAACATATATAAGTGCTTTGTGAACAGTGTATTGTCTGAGTCAGTTGCTTACATCATAAAGTTTTCCAAGATCCTAATTTCTACTTCTATTATCCAACCATTTATATAACAAATCCCATATTTGGAAATATTCTGTATTTTCCTTCTCTTTTATCTTTAATGTCAGTCTACCTATTTCTGGGCAATCTAATATTTTTTTCAATTACATCTTCTCTCGGTGTCTCCTCATTTTTACAATACTGTGCAAATACAATTCTTGCTGCCATCAAAAAATGCAATATTAAATACAAATTTCCTTTATTATATTATAGTATTATACCAAATACTATATTACATGGATTTTCATGCAGAAGGTAATGTGGTCTTTCTTCTCGTACCATTATATTAAACTGAAAAACATTACTGCACAAAATGCTGAAGAATCATTGTTAGTTGGCATTAATGGACTAGGTAAACCCATTGTCCAACCTAAGAATCACTGTGGAATATATATTCAATAGCACTTATTCAGTCATATGTGTTTAGCCAGAAAACCAATAGCCTACTTCTCAGCATTCACAAGTTCCTATCAGTCATAGTAGCCATTTAATAACATTTTTATCCCCTACCCCAATTTTTTTAAGGTGGGGGAGTCACAATAAAGCATCCTCATGAAGTCTTAATGAATATTTGATTAAAAGGCCTTCTTCCATAATGCCTAGAAACTTCTTTTCATTAATACCTCTCTGTTGTGCACATCTTGAAAAGCCTTACAGGACTCTGCTGGGCAGCGTATAATTTATGCATTTAGGCCCCTCTCCCTGTAAAAACTTCATTCATTCTGTTTCATCCTCTGAATTGTGATGGAGCCATTATTCAAGGCAACATCTACAGCCTCAAACAATAGTTGGCTTCTTTTTATGGAAGTAACCTTAGACAATGACAGACAGCATCTGATGCCAGATTATAGAAACTACAACCATTATGTCTATATTATTTCAGAACTGCAGGAAATGCCAGAAATGTGACACAAACAGACAGATTCATCCTTAAGAGGCATTGTTTTCCTACCCTCACATGAAGAAGGTTTTAGCTCAAGCCAAGAGTATCTACAAGAAGAGATTGTAAAGGAATTTAAAGCTGATACGAGCAACAAGCCATTTAATCAGAAAGTTAGTCAAGAAGTATACAATCTAAAGATAGAAGGAAGCATGAGAAAGAAACTCATGTTAATTGTGTTTAATATAAAAGAGGAGATGGAAACTTGCATTGACTTTCAAGATTCTTTTAATAAATTGTACCACAATAATGTATTCTGCAAGGTCTGCTTTTTAACCAGGCCTACCTGAAATGCCTAGTAGGCATGTTTTTTTTAAAAAAGGCAAAAAAAAAATGTCTGCAGTCATGCAATTGAAACCTGACCCTGTTTTATGTGCCTAAATCACACAGTCATCACCTCCTCCCCTTTCTGCCATGAGCTGTTACCTTTCAGAAATGTTAGAATTCAACTCCTGTTAATCACAAGGTAGAATAGGGAAAGGACTGAAATATAATATTTAGTGGTATGGCTTTCAGCTTTTAATGAGAAGTGTCACGATCTCCTCAGATGAATTTGCCCTCCTAAGAGCAGAAGAAACCCTGGGAGACAGGAGAGGTCTGTTCTCAGAACCAGCAAGAAAGAGCAAAGTTCTTCTGCCTTTTGGATCCCACACACCTGGAACCTAGTGGTGCACTTCTGGACTAATCCAGAAATCCAAGTCTTTGAGAAACTTCTCCCTAGTACATTGTTCTCTTTCTAGAGCCAAGTTTAGGTATTTGGAAGACAGCGTCCTGAAATCCACACTGCTCTTGCATCTTTGATCATACCAACCATGTAGGGCTAGACAGTTATGCATAAGGCTTTGAGCAAAAGGCAATCAAGTGCTGAAGAAAAACATCAGTTCTACCTTTCTCTTGTACCAGCATGTCCAGAATCTGACCGGGCTTTCTTATTAGATCTTGGTATTGCTTGTACTATTTCAAGATCTGGGCTTGGCTTTGATTCTCACTGAAGCTTTTTTTCCTACTGATTCTGTACTTTACATTCCTAACCTTGGGTTGTAGACTGTTGCATATTCTTCTTTTCTCTTGCATATAGAAATGTGGAAGATAGCACTTAGCACTTATATACTGCTTCGTAGAGCTTTATAGCCCCCTCTATGCAGTTTACAGAGTCAGCATATTGGCCCCAACAATCTGGGTCCTCATTTTACCAACCTTAGAAGGATGGAAGGCTGAGTCAACGGTGAGAATCAAACTTCTGGCAGTTGGCAGAGTTAGCCTGCAGTACCTCATTCTAACCACTGCACTACCACAGCTTGTGTTATCTCTCTTATCTTTCCTTGACAAAGAAACACTCTTCCTCTTTTCTCTTTTTTCTCCATACTTTTGTTTTCTCTTCTCCATCTTGTTCCTCTGAAAAGATCGACGATTGGTCTATAGCAGGGGTTTCAAACTCAGTTTCATGGAGGGCTGCATCAGAGTTGTGTTTGACTCGGGGGACCGAGGTGGATGTGGACATGGCAAGCTATGGTGGCCTGAGCATTCTGCCAGTGAAAACAGGCTCCCGAGCCCGTTTTTGGCTGCAATGGCCTCCTGCAACCCTCTCCAAGCAAAAATGGAGCTTGCGAGGGTTGTGCAGGGGCCTCCCAAGCTCCATTTCTGCTGGCCGGGCCTTTGCTGCTTCCAGGGCGGCCCCATGGGCCAGATCTAAGCATCCTGCAGGCCAGATCTGACCCCTTGGCCTTGAGTTTGACACCCCTGGCCTATAGCAATAGACATACAATAGGATATTATAGTACACAGTACATGTGTGTTTCATATTATTTCCCTAATGACATTCAGATTTCTATAACTACTAAACATGGTTAGATTTTGTTGAGCTGTTTATTTTTTCCTCTCCCGCCCCCCTCTTTTCCATATTTTGTACCTCAGCAAACTTTGGGGATTTCGCTGATAACATTTATTTTTCAGGTCTATTTGGTCTACATGTGGGTTGTATTTAGAAAATCTGTTCTTAATCTGCTATTGATATATAGGCTTGTGTTTTTATATCCATAAAATTAGGTCACATATGGATTTCATAGTCTTTGTCATGAAGCTTTTTTTTCCTACATGGGTTTAATCTATATAATGTAAGTTAAACTTTAAAAATCAACAAACATTTTGCATAGTAATATTACGCAAAAGTAGCTAGAATTGTTTTAGCAAATGTTTGTCAAGTAATTCCTATTACTATATGTAAGCAGATACATCTTGCATTTTGAACGAAATGTCATTTTCATTGTTAGATACTTGTTCTAGCTACAGTGGTTTCCACCAAGGTCCTCTGTTCCAGCGGGAACAGAGGTTTAATCTCATTGGTCGAAGGGTCTGACAGCTTCCTATAAAAGGGCTGCTGTCAGACTCAACCTTCGCTGGATTGTTCTCACTTGTTGTACTTAATAAACAGCTGTTGTTACCGTTAAGCCTGTATGTGCCTATCCATTACCCAATCAAACATTCATCATCTTGCTAAAAAAATAATCATTGCTCCCTCTCTTTCCTTCCCCAACAATCGGCTTTCACCATGTTAAGTGTTGACAAATCCTACAATTTTGTGGAAGGTGCATATCCTTTTAAGAAAAAAAATCCCAAAACAATGTTGAGGTTTTCTTTTTTTTAATAATAATAATTTTATTCTGCATTACAATTAAAAAGGAAAGACCCAAAATAAAAAAGTAAAACAATAAAAATGAGAAATGGAAGAAAAGAAGAACAATGAGTGTGTATATGTAAGAGTGAGTGTATAGAGCGGAGCGGAGCGGAGCAGAATAGAATAGAATAGAATAGAATAGAATAGAATAGAAATGAATAGAAATTCTTTATTGGCCAATTTCATTACAAATAAAGGTGTCCCACTCTGTCTGAATGGGCTCATAACCTTGAAGCATAAACAGTTAAAACAGTGGATTCAGGCCACTTGTTATGTCAAATAAATGACTTTTCAAAGTTCAAACAGAAAAAATGAGAGTGCTTTTAAAATTAGTGTAGTTCTTCTTGCCATCATTCTGGTTCTGCTTTTTTAAATTACGTATCAGCTCAAATCTAGAATTACTGTTCCTTGGGGACTGTAGTTTCTCTTTTATTGCTTTCATTTACTGAAATGGAACTGAAAGATGTGCTCTGAGCTACTTAAATTAGATTTAGTATCTAATTATAATTTGTTTTAATCAAAGTAGAGCAGATGTTAGCATTCCATTGAAATGTTTAAACTGATTTTAAGGGGGGGGGGAAATGTCTAAAAGATGGGTGACGAGTCTTAGGGCCAAAAAGAAAAGAGGAACAAACCTTGTCAGGAATAATGTTCTGTAACATAGTATACATTTGTTTGATAAACAAATGCCTTCTTCCCAAACAGGCAGTATTAATGGGGCTGATGGAAATTGTAGTTGAACGTACTTGGTGGGCTCCAATTGGAAACTGTTGTTCTACCACTTCTAGGTAGTTACTTTTAATGTTTTAGGTACTCAACATTCTTTATGGCTTTGAGGGAGATATATTCTTTTGTGAAAGAGAGAAACATTTCCATGTCACCTGTTGAAAGTCTTTTGCTTTACGTCATTAAAAAAACCCACTTTGAGCAATTAAATGGGCAAAGAAAGAGTAGCTTGTGGCAGTGTTTGAAAGGATATTTTAAAAATTGTACTAATTCAAAGAGGCAACATTTTCCCCCAAAAAATTATGTTGCAGGCAATGCTCCACTTGGAATTCTATTTTATCATTTTGTTTTTGTGCAAAAAAATATAACAAGAACGGACACCTGAAGACTCAGGACAAGATGCCATTATTGAAAATCAATGTAATGTTCCATTATTAGGACAGGAACAAACAAAAACCATAGCATACTAAAGCAGGCATAGCATTTTAATTCAATTCAAAAGCCACTAAAAAGAAAAGAAACTCAACCAAATACTCTGATCCTGTCTATTTGTATGGCATTTATCAGTCTTCTTACATAAATGCCCCATATAATGTTAGAGTTGACACACTTCTGTTCCCAGCCATCAAAAATTTCATTTACAGTCTGAATCTTGAAGTTAAGCAGGAACCTAAGCATTCTGCTGAATAGCACCTGGTATTCTTTTGTTTCCTAGTGGATTCTTTAAATTCAATTAAAATCTGGCTATTCTTATTCTGAGCAGAATTCTTCATATCATGTTTAATTTATGGCAACTGGTAGCACTTGGTGTTATTTATTTCTTTCCCTCTCTGTTATTCTTTTAAGCATTTAATAAAGTGGATGGATAAAAAGTTCCTTGTTTTTATTGTTTTCCACACTTGACTGTTAAATTTTCTGTGTTCATTACTGATCTTTTGCAATTGGCTGTCGGAAAGTCATGAGATGCAGGGAACTTTAGCATGATGCCTTTTGGGGTAATTTTTGTACATTTCCACAGGACTTGTGCATAAAATATTTTCACTGTATAATACAATGCCTGTGTGTTCATTGAATGCTTTTATTATTAGATCATCATAAGGTTAGAACAACTTTACTATTCATACCAAAAATCCAGTGAATCTATTATGAATCTATTAAGTTGTTGAGACTCTAGAAAAAGTGCAGAGAAGAGCAGCAAAGATGATTAGGGAACTGGAAGCTCAACCAAACGATGAATTGTTTTGAGAATTACGAATGTCTAGTCTAACAAAGAGAAGGACTAGGGATGACCTGATACAGTCTTCCAATATTTGAGGGGCTGTCACAAGGATGGAGGGAGTCAACCTATTCTCCAAAGCATCTTGAGAACAAGACAATAAGTAATGGATGGAAGCTTAACAAAGAGAGTTTCAGCCTAGAATTAAGAAACATTTTTCCTGAGAGTGAGAAAATTAATCTGTGGAATTGCTTGCCTCCAGACATTTTGTATGTTTTATCACTGGAAGTTTTTAAGAGATTGGACAACCATTTGTCCAGAATGGTACAGGATCTCCTGCTTGAGTAGAAGGCTGAACTAGAAGACCTCCAAGGTCCCTTCTAACTTGACTGTTCTGTTATTATTCTCTTTTAAATAATGGCCCACAACTTAGAAGTTAAGATATTCTTCCTTAACTTCATGTATGTCCACATATGGGTTTAATGGGGCTACTAATTTTTATGGAGTATGAATGGACATTCTGCATTGTTAAGATAAATACGGTAGACTGTATGCTACGTTTATATTTACACTGTTTCATGCTTCTTAGAATTTCTATTCCTTCTTTACAGTTTGAAATGTTGACAGGGTCACTACCATTTCAGGGGAAAGACCGAAAGGAAACAATGGCACTCATTCTCAAGTGAGTAGCAAACTCCCAACTTGTATATATATATTTATAGCTATAGCTTATGTTCATTAACTCAAAATAAACTTTTTGGGTTATGTAAATTGTCTCATAGAAAATACAAGAACTGACATTCAAATTACTTGTTCTACCTGAGGGTAGAACAAGAAGCAATGGGTGGAAACTAATCAAGGAGAGAAGCAACTTAGAACTGAGGAGAAACTTCCTGACAGTGAGAACAATTAATCAGTGGAACAGCTTGCCTCCAGAAGTTGTGAATGCCCCAACACTGGAAGTCTTTAAGAAGATGTTGGATAGCCATCTGTCTGAAATGGTATAAGGTTTCCTGCCTAGGCAGGGGGTTGGACTAGAAGACCTCCAAGGTCCCTTCCAACTCTACTATTGTATTATTGTATTATATCTAAAACACAGTAGCGAATAGTCCAGGGACCACTCTTAATCAAGGAGCTGAAAACTCCAGCAGTTTATTAAAAGTCAAATCCACTTTTAATTCCAACTTGCAGTATGGGAACCTATTTAAATTTTGGAAATCTTCTGGGGTGTTCTCAGAGCCCAATAGACTTTCCATTCCCCTACCAGGTAACGTAGCATTGCTGCCTAAATCTAAGGCACAATGTATTGCATTATGATCTGGATTTTCAAAACATTAGTGGATTTTTTCTCATTAAAGCTCATTGACTAGCTTTATGAAGTCTTAATGTTGACAGAAATAGCTAAGAGCTAAAACACAAACACAATCATACCCATAAACACACACAAACTTAGTATGAATTGGGCCAAATTACCTATGTAAACTTCTTATCCGTACATCAACATCTTCATTGTTCATAATTTTGCAATTGAATGAATGTTGCAAATGAAACCTAAAAATATGCACCAAAGAAGAAATGCACACGTAGAATGTACATTAAAAAAAAAAACCACACACTTAAAAATGCAGGTGAATGTTCATATAGGATTTTTATTTTGTTTTATTTGCCAAATTCTAAATGACATGGCTGAAAGCACAAAGGATCAGAGGAGAATTTCACAGAAACAAGACTGAGAGAACAGTCCATTTGCTAACTCTTTCAAATAGAAAGAATTATGACTCTCTATATATGACTCAGTCACAATCATAAGGGATGACAAATTCTCTAAATAAATTGCACAGAGATTTAAATTAAAATGTTTAATAAAATTATTCCAAAACTTGGTATATATAAAGTTTAAATGTTCATTTGGGACTTCTATACGTTTCACTGATGTATTTGATCATTTGCATACACGTGTAGATTTAAAAAAAAGAACCAGTGCTTTGTATTCCTGCATTAAAATGTCTCATTTTTTCAGAGCCAAGCTAGGAATGCCACAGTTTTTGAGCATAGAAGCTCAGAGTTTACTGCGAGCTCTTTTCAAGAGGAATCCATCTAACAGATTAGGTATGGGAATGTATTTTATTACTGTATAACACAGTGGCAAATTTCCCCAGTTGTTTTTTCTCTGTAGTTAATTATCCTTTAGTCTCATATACATGATGCAGCTGAACAGTGTATGACGGAGAGCTACAAGGAAATTTCACTTTAATTGATGACGTACTTGGGACTATTGGAAAATATGCTATACATGAATTGAAGCACAACGTATCATCCACTGTGTTAACGTTCTAAATACCATGCAGAATTAAATCATTGTCCAAGGCAAAGTTATCCTTAAAGGTCCAATTTATTCGTACAGGCAAGTTAACACGTCTATGGAAAATTCCAACACTGATTTACATCCTGGAATTCCACCCAGTTGAAAGTTCATGATCTATCCCCACACCCACAAATCCATCACATGTTCCAATCATCATCTTCCACGCTGGCATCTACACCCCTCTGCTTCCGGTCAGGTGTCGAGGTGTGGAGACAAAAGATGACCTTGGCTTCTATAAAAGAATGACAACAATACATTCTACAATCCTACTCCTTTCTATTCCCCCCTCCCAACTACTACACTAATGAACAGCATAGGAAATTATAAGAAAGTGTGGCAGGCCAAAGATCCTAAAAAGAACATAACTACAGGCCTGACACACTGATAGATACAGAATATCTGTCGGTACCTAAAGCTAGAGGCACGGAGAAGCAGGATTGCACAAATGAGCTAGATTTGTGTTCTCATTTTTTTTTCCATTGTAGGAAAAAATGTAAAATGTAATTTTACATTTACCAGGTAAGAGCTTTTAGAGACAAAGTCTGTCAGACTTGTTCTAAAAAGAGCTTATTTCCCAAAGCTTAATTTAAATTTGTAAATTAAAATAAAATCAACATATACATTTAAATAAATTTGTAAATTAAAGAAAATGTTATTCCTTTAATCTTTGTGATGGTAAGAAAAACCATGCTAATTGGTCCTTTTTGTGGCCAATTTTGCTGAGGATTATGAGAATGGAGGCCAAGCAAATTTAGAAGGGTAATCTAGTTGAAAGTTAGCAGCACGCATGGCATTTTTATGCTTGTTGCTTTTCGTTCAGAAAGTTAAATTATTCAAAGGCTAAAAACAACAAAGATGCTGTCGAGAGTCACTTTTCAGAGGGAGACAGGCAGTGTTTAAATTTAATAAACAAACAACAATCTCCAGTCTCTCTCAACTTTTAAGTCTTCCTCTTTGGGCAAGAGACAGCCACACTCAAGATGCAACCAATAGGATCTATGTGTTCAATGATCTCTCACTAGCAGATGATGAGTAAGGACCACAGGGAAGCCATTTCTGAACACCAGTCGAACAAACGTAGAGAACATCTTTTGTCTAGTAGCAGGACATAGTCTACACAGCCAATTATCGATAGGCTTTTAACCAAGTAGGCTCTTCCCCAGAAAATACAAACACTCCAAAGGAAAGGGACAGTATTATGAAAGGCACAAGATGCTTCCAAACAACTGCTTTGATTGTCCATTGCAGTATTTTTAAATGCCACTCAAAAAAACGGAAATTGCTTGAACAAAATACTTAGTTCACAGGCTCAACTGCTGCATAATCCTTCTTTTACTATGTGCTCTTCTCCATTAGGATAACAGATGACACTGTTAAATATATGGCTCAGTTAAATCCAAGTTGCTTAATGATTTTTGAGCACCTGTTATTAAACAAGCTAAAGTGAAGAAGAGAGCCATAATAGATTGGAAGAGATTGAAGTTCTTCAAACTTCTTTTCTACTCAGAAAAGGAAGAAATGCCCAATCTGAGAATTATGGGAGTTCTAATGTGCATCTGGAATTGTACAAATTTCCTGTACTGCACTGAAGGAAATATCTTCAATTTTCTATAAACTGCAAAACATCTAATCACAGTGCAGATGGTGTTCTGTTAAATAGCACTTAAACATTTTAAAATTATGGAGTATTTTAATTTGACTTTTGGAGAGTCTAAAATTAAATGTGCTCTTAAATATTTTAAGAGCTTGAATATTAAAATAAGGATTAGAAATATATCTGTTTATGTATAAACCAAATGAGCTGTTTGTACTTTGAAAAGGGCAAGGCTTTGTACATTGGGGCACTAGTTCCACTCCATTTTATCCATTTACTGTAAATTCAGAATGTGCTATGAGATGGTTTAAACTCTAGCTACTGAGCTTTGTAACCTGATGTGTGGATTTGAACTATGCTCTCAATAGAACTAGTCCCACCCTTAAGTTACGTGTTATTTTTTTAGTCTATATCAATATATTAATATATTATCTCATTCTAACTAAGTAGTCAGTCAATAATCCAGTGATTATAATATTTTGCTTTACTACTTGGAGGAAATTAACTGCAATACTCTAATAATTCAGTGCAACAATTAACAATAATTCAGCAGTTTCAACATTCCCAAAGCCTCTAATCTTGTTTCTGCCACCTTACTTCTCTTGAGAGTTATAAAAGACAAACTCAGAAGAAATCTTGGGTCTGACTCCCTCTGTGTTTTCTTTTCATTACCTTGGCAGGTGCTGGCCTCGATGGAGTTGAAGAAATTAAACGCCATCCCTTTTTTGCTACCATTGACTGGAATGTAAGTAGTTTACTCAACTGATCTATTGTGTAATGTGATTAATCCCTTGTACAGTTAAATTAAAAATTCTACTGAGCAAACAGCCACCCAATTTCAGTGTTCTAAACAATTCCACCACCACCCCATTCCAAGTACCCTAAGGAATTTAGTAGCAGCAAAAGTCTTTTCTGGGTATTATTTGACATCCTTTAGATCCGAGGTCTCTAAACTTGGCAACTTTAAAACTTGTGGACTTCAGCTCCCAGAATTCCCCAGCCAGTGTGGGGAAATGGCTAAACATGACTGACTGAGGAATTCTGAAAGATGAAGTCCACAAGTCTTAGAATTGCCAAGTTTGGAGACCTCTGCACTGGATTTGTCAGATTCTAAATTTCCAGCCTGCAGGACATTCAGATAGATAGATATCTTATCCATCTAGAGAGCATGGAGCTAGGGAAAGTTTGGTGATACAGTGAAGAATACAAAAGAGGAATTCTGCTGCTAATTGGTAACTAAGGGGCTGAGGATGAATGGCTTTCTAAACAAGGATCATTAAATGGCAGAAAACAATTTATAGTCTGGGACAACTGTGGAGCTAATGAAAGGGCAACAGTACGTAATCTTGAGGCTTGATAGTCATAGGCAAACATATTCTGGTTCTGTCCCTGTCTAGTGATCCCTGCTAAGGATTTTTCATTGGATCACCTACTCAGCAGGATTACCACAGACTGCTGTTGCTTTTGCACCACAAGTTTTAGAAAGAATGTGAGTCTTTATGGCTGGAAGAATGTCTATGGTGCAAACAATCTGAAGACACTGGACAGCTTTTCTGTCTTTCTCTTAGATTTCTGCATGGAAGGAAAAAGGCATAAGACATTGTAGGAAGACAGAGACCGTTTTGTTTGTACACTCCCCAAACTTTGGAAGCCATTTTATGAATGTCTGCTATATGGTTTTATAAGGTCAGATAGGCGCCTGATCCCTAAAGACTATCTGTCCCTGAGATACCTTATGTAAAAGTAGGCATTGTACTACTGCTGTACGGTTCTGCCATGGCATATATGACGGATATAAAGTGAGTGGCATGAGACTGCAATATGTGAATGTCAATAGGCAATAATAATAATAATAATAATAATAATAATAATAATAATAATAATAATAACAACAACAACAACAACAACAACAACAATAATAACAATCCTAGGCCCCTGGGTGGGGCCCGACTAGTAATCAATGCCAAATCCGGCGAATCAACTGGCCGCTGTGATACAATCGAATAATAATAACAATAATAATAATGGCAACAACAACAATAGTAATAATGATAATGATAGTGGATGTGGCAATGACTGGAGACAGCAGAATAGAAGAGAAAGAACTGGAGACAATAACAAAATAAAAAGACCTACAAATAGAAATAGAACAACTATGGCAAAGGCAAACAAGGGTAGTACTAATAGTAATAGGTGCCTTGGGTGCAGTCCTAAAACAACTGGAGCACCACTTGAACACCATGGCAATTGCCATCAGTCAATGGCAGAAGGCATTTTTACTTGGAACCCCTTCCATCCTGCAACGATATCTGTAACATTGTTAAACATCCAAATTTGCCTAGCCCATGTTCTTGGTAAGGACTCAATAGGTAAACAAAAATGCCAAACCCAGTCTGAACATCTGGCTGACTGTGCAAATACTACTACTACTACAACAACAACAACTAATAATAATAATAACAACAACAACAACAAAATTGAGAGCTATGTTTCC
The DNA here is from genome assembly GCF_964273705.1 of Natrix helvetica. Classification (NCBI taxonomy): domain Eukaryota; kingdom Metazoa; phylum Chordata; class Lepidosauria; order Squamata; family Natricidae; genus Natrix; species Natrix helvetica. Next base: position 215,061,672 of record NC_138552.1, on the reverse strand, counting down.
TTGGAACATATAATCTTGTGCAACTTAATAACTAGCAATGGCAGGGCTGGATATAAAAGTATAGGCATGCCCCGTTCTTTATGCAACTTTCCTTTCTCTAAATGCACCTCATCCAATAAAACGTATCAGTGCTGATCCAAATTGCCTCATATTTCCTTCCTGGATGAAAATCTGGCACAACAGCCAAGATTATAATGTGTAAAACCAAGGGCAGAGGCAGCAAAATTAGGACATATGAATGGCCTGCAATCTGAATTTCCAGATCTATTCAAATTATTGATTTCTTTAAAAGTCTGTTCATGCTTGCGCAAAAGTTCACCTAATCACTTAATCGATGTGAACATATTCAGCTCAACACACCAAAATGACTCAACAGTTCAGTCTAACTACTTTCTAATTGAACCTTCACAAATGCTGATAGAAATGTAGTAGGAAGCAAACCAGCATCATGCTACACATTTAGGTAACACCACTTTGAAGGGAAGAGTTTCAATACAGTTTTAATAATGCATTTAAAAAGCAGGAAGTGACTTGACTTTATAATTTTCAGAATAAGTACCAGCATGCGTTCTGAAACTAGTTCTAGCCATCTTATAATGATGTTTCCAGCTCCTAAAAAGACGGCTCTTCTTCATGAATAGAAAAGGAAAAATATTAATATAGGAGAATGGAGCTAGTAAAAATGCTTGGTTTATCCTGGTCACTGTTGTTATGAAAAAGGTCAAATATGCCTTAATCAGAAGCTTTGCATGCATTGATGAATCCCTCACAAATATGGTATGAGTCAATCCTAAAGACTCAAGCTATCAATAATGGTATTTTTGATTAAGGAATTTTTTCCCCTTACAATCACTGTTGCATATGTCCTAAAGTATTAAATATATTTTCATGAAATTGTTAGAAGAAAAGCAGTAGCCTTTTAATTGCCCTCATGATGCTGTAGCATTTCTATTATACTAAGAAACATATTGAGGCATTACTTGTGAATTAAAATAATCCTGTGCAATTCTCATTAGTTGTGGATTAGCTATAGTGCATAAGACGGACAACTAATTGGACAGTTCACATTTAAACAGCAAAACATGTATTCTTTCCTGTAATGAAGCAAATACTATTTTGACAGTGTTTAATTGAGTTACCTTGTGTTCATATTTCACCAGAATCTATACTATATCCCCATTATATTTGTGAAATGGGTACTGAGCTTAATGAAGGATCAGACTTGAGTGTGCTATTTTAAAATCGTAAAATTGATCTGCTCACAGCATCCTCCAGAATTCTACTAGAGCGCATCAGTTAGGATGTGCCGACACTGACCATCCGACACCAGGCAGATACAAAGGGACAGGGACATTCCTGTCATACTTGCAGATTTCAAGTAACTCAGAAAACCAGGTGGCAGCTGAGAAAAATACTATTGTGGCATTGCCTGAGTGCAATCCAACTCAAAACTCCCATGATTGTGCCACAGTTCCTTATGGAAGTTACAGAAGGAACAAAACAGGTAAGCCAGGAGACTTTGTGGTGGAGACTGCAGAGGTGATAGATACTGGCCCACAGTCTGCATCTTCTACCCACAGCACTTTCATTACAGCCTTTATTTTTCCTCTTGTCTTAGGATCTCAGGCTCCAGCATAGGATGTGCGTTATTCAATTCCATAAGGTTGTGCTGGACTTTGGTTTTGATCTCCCAAACATGTTTGAAAGTGCAAAGGACTTCTACGGCACTTAAAAGCAGCTGTATCTTTTCCTGGAATTGCAAGGCAGCAAAAAGGACACTGCTGATGTGATGTGTATGGTCCAAAGCAGCTTTTTGGAGACAGAATTTTAAGCACTGCACAGCCTTAATATTTAATAAAACCCCGCTTTTGCCAAATCTGGTACAAAGATTGTAAGGGAATTATAAACCTAAATTAATGACAGAAATAATTTATGCTTATTAAGAGGGAAATTTTTCAGCACAAAAATTGTCTTTGTTTGGCATCTATTGACCAAACAATTTTGATGATAAAAAAGTCCAAAGGTAACATTTTAGAAGGGAATTAATCTCTGTGCCTGCATATTGCAGTATGTATGTGGTGAGGGGCGTAGGGTACCTAAGTTCATGGCAAGAATATTGTTCATGAAAATCCTTTATTATATTAAGCATATTTTAATCTCTATGAGTCACTATCTTTCTATTTCTGGAAGGCACCTGAAGATCAGTTCAGTCTTCATAGTTGTCATTAGCAGAATGCACACACTTAAACAGGATGGGAATGAATACATGGGGGGAAAGAGCATAAGTGTGTGGAGTCCTTCATGCTCCCTGAGCTTTGTTGTTTCTTGCAGATGTTTTGTTACTTGACTAGATAATATCTTCAGTGTTAGAAGGGAGTGGGGGCTTGCTCTCTATATACAATAGCTGGTCCTGTCAGTGTTATTGAGAATGTTGGGGATGGTGTTAATCAACCCTCAATAGACATGTAATACTTACACACTATTCAAAAGAGTCAAAAAAGAGGGAAAAGGAAGTAAATAGACGAGAACAACTCCTCATTAGCAGTTGATACCCAGCAGGAATTAACACCAGGATGTACCAATCAAGCAGTACCAATGTCCTAATCAAGGAAGTACCAAACGGGACAAATAGTCAAGAAGTAAACAACACCCTAATCAAGAAATTACCAAGGGGAAACCACAATCCCACCAATACTGATAGGGCAAGCAATTGTATACAAACAGAAAACAAATCCTGCTCCCTTCCAGCACCGAAGATGTTACCTAGTTGGGTAGTGAAATGTCTGTAAGCAAACAACCAAGCTTAGAGAGCACAACAGACTCCCCACTTCAACCCTGAGGTCCATACATTATCTTCTATTGGTAGCATAAGGATGTGCTGCTGCCTTGAGTTCAACGTCTATATCCTGTTTAGGATGTGTGCAAAGGAATAGCTTGCAAAAATGGAAGGTAGAGATTGCAAAGCATAGGATCTGTTTCCATAGAAATATATGCCTGGAGTTCTTTGTAAACAAGTCCCGATCAATATATCCTTCCCACCCAAACATACCGGCACGTGCAGCCTTTCTATTCTCATTCATTTCCATCAGGGCATTCAGGCCAGGAAATGACTATATACTCTTTGATTTAATTGAAATAAATTTCCTTTGATGATGATTACCAGGTGCATGCCAAGGTTGTGGATATGACTGTCTCTCAAGATCTACGTATATATAATGCTAAAATTGAGTTACATCAGGTGTTCTTAGCATCATGAGGAAGGATATTGCTCAGTATGTGATTCTTAGGAGCTTCCTTATTTTCTTCTGTAGCGTGTTCATTCAAATCACAGCAAAGCAAGTGCTAATAGCCTCTTAAACTTGCAGTGGGCTCCTGAACAAAGATGTTGGGTGCTTAGAACAAAACAATACTTTGTAAGGAAATGTGTGCATGAAGGCAGTATTTCAAATGGTATCCAAATCTATTTGTCAAAACTAATAAAACAGTTGTGATTAAAATCTTAGAGAGAAATAATGCTATAATCCATCTAAAACTGTTTTAAATTAAATTTTTATTATCATTATTTTAACATATATCTGATATATCTTCTCCATAGATAACCACACTGAATAAATTTATTCAAAGAGCCTTGATACAGTTGAAAACCCTGATAATACCTAGTTCTGGTTTAACATGACAATCTGTGAAAGAAAAGAAAATTAGTAAATGGTGAATTCTCAGATATTCAAAAATAACTTCCAATATACTGTGTTTCCCCAAAAATAAGACAGGGTCTTATTTTCTTTTGATCCCCTAAATAAGCGCTTGGCCTTATTTGGGGGGAGGTCTTATTATTTTAGAGGTGCGGGTGCATGTGGGATGCATGGGGCATGTTCCCCCCTCCACCCAGGAAATGGCGGGGACCAGCTGCGCATGTGTTTAAATATTTGAGGGGAGGGCTTATTTTGAGGGGAGGGCTTATTTTAGCACATGCACTCAAAAGCCTGATTGGGCATATTATCCGGGAAAGTCTTATTTTCGGGGAAACAGGGTAGTCCTTCATCTTCTGTGCCAAACAGTTCTTTCAGTTAATTGAAATGTATAATTTGTATTGCACATATCAGTGTGCAAAGTGCCCAAATAAATACTATATTTTACCCTCTTTATGTTTCTTTACATAATCAATCTGTATTCGGCTCAAAGTGATGGATAACAACAGAATAGGCTGATTTTTAAATTAGGATTCATAAGTCTGAGCAATGGGCTTATATGTTTAAAAACCAGAGAGCAAATCTACAGATATGTAATGAGCTCACATTTATATCAGATAATAAATGTATGCATTATTTTATTACAGTAGTTGATACAGGGCATCTGCATTATCATTTTCAAATTAGTGACTATGAAAATGTCACTACGGACAATATGCTGAGCACGCTTTACTTCTGTGGAAATGCTCCCCTCTCTCCTGTAATGAATGAACTATATTAATAAAAATCAGGCTACTGTTTTTCAAATACTTTCATCATATGTGCAGATATATTTTAATGTGCACTTAAAACTTCCGAAAAGCACAGACCTATATTACCTAAAGGAAAGTAAGTCTAGTTGATTGTCATGGAAACTTAGCCTAAGTGAGGATAATATTGTCGCCTCGTACTTTCTCTTGTGTGATGCTTCTCATTTTCTCTTTTCCCCTGTATTAAACATGAAACATATTTCCCATAGTCAGAATGCAGCGAGCATACAAAGCATTTTTCTTTATTTCTCTTCCTTCAAGCAGCTTTCTGCTTTAAAAACCATTATTTTAATTGATTAATTTTATTTTAATGTATTGTTGATTAATTATTTGACCTATTTTCTAACTCAAGGGTCCCTAGTGGCAAGAGAATTAACCTCTGTTTTGCTTTGCTCTTATATAGAAACTGTACAGAAGAGAAATCAAACCACCCTTTAAACCTGCAGTGGGTCGGCCAGAGGACACTTTCCATTTTGATCCTGAATTCACATCACGGACCCCAACAGGTACTTTACCAAGAAACCGTATCAGTAAATTTGCCATTATTTTTACATTTGTTTTTTTAAAAAAACTTTCAAGCAAAACTATCCAAAATATATCTAGAGTTTAAGAATTACTTAACACTCTATCCCTCCCTCCCTCCTTCCTTCCTTCCTTCTTTTCGATTTATATAATCACTCATCTCAAATGGGTGCGTTAATGTTACCTTTGGATGGCTTTAAAAGACCCACAACAGTAGAGAATTATAAACCACAGACAGCAATCAATATAAGCAGGAGATAGACTCCCCCATGCATTGAGTCAGGCATAGAACTGTGTCTCCAGGGCTTTCCAGGAGGCCAAAAGGCACAAAGCCAATTCCATCTCCAGTGGGATGATATTCCAGAGGGCAGATGCCACAATAGGAAAGGTTACCTTCCTGGGCAGTCAGCTTGACATTCCTTAGCAGACAGGACCCAGAGCATGCTCCTTCTGCCTCACTAGGATGGGTAGAAACAACACAATACTAATCCTTTGTAAGTTATCATTATGACTTGATACTATTATACCAAATGCCATTATATTTCCAAATTTGCTGTTGCTTCCAGAAGAATCTATTACCTTGTACACACCTAGACTGACTGTTGGAATTTTATGGTGTGGCTGAATTAGAGAATCAGAATTACTTCTGTGTAGTATTTTCCACAACTTCTTCCTAGTGTTTCTGGGTAGAACTTGGAGTGGTCCTACTGAAAGGACTTTCCAGCCTCTCTAGGGTTCTGTATTACTGCACACTTGTTTCCCATTAACTCTTTCATGTCTAACCTATTGGAAACTACTTTTACATTGAAATTCTGCACTGCCACAAATCCTCAGGTGGGCTAAATATTGCATGCAAAGGATTGTACAAGCAGTTGTGCAGTTTGCTGCTTAAAAAAAAGAAAATGCTATGTTCTCTGTTTTTCATAGTTTACTACTACTAAATATTAAGTGGTTTATTATTAATTAATTAACTAATTATTAAATAGTTTAATAGTTTAAAGCAGAGGTGTCCAATCTTGGCAACTTTAAGACTTGTGGATGTCAACTCCTAAAATTCCCCACACAGCATGGGAGTTGAAATCCACAAGTCTTAAAGTTGCCAATATTGGACACCCCTATTTTAAAGGCTCTTCTTGGCAAAAAGACATTCAGAACTCTCATTCTAGAAATTCTGATGTAGCTTTATTTTGAAGCAAAGATTGGAAAGATCTTTCAAATGGAGAAGGATGCATGTCTCCATGTTGAAAATAGCATGGCTGGGTGCTAGTGTGCAAATTGCTTCTTTATAACGTTGCTAGGGAAGATAATAGTGGAGAAAAGGTTGGAATCTCCAGATGCCCTGTTCTTTGAATCATCTGTCATCTCCTCTTCAGATTCCCCAGGTGTCCCTCCAAGTGCCAATGCTCATCATCTCTTCAGAGGATTCAGCTTTGTGGCATCCAACTTGGGGCAGGAATCTGTACAGCAAGAACTACATAAAGTTCATCCAATTGTTCAGGTATGAACTTGGCTGTATAGATGTTATACCACTATCACTTCATCTAGATGTACTACTGTAGCATAAAGAACATTAAGAAAAACAGCTAAGATTAGAAAAATTGCCTGTCTAATCCATATTCAAATCTTCTAAGGAAATACACTGGGGTGACTTTGAGCTAGTTATTTTTTTTAATCACTCGCTACCTCATAGGCTTGTTATGGACTAACATTGGAAGATTATGTATTTCACTTTGAATTCCTGGAGGAAAGAGGTGATGTACATTTAAAAAGCAATAATCATATTTTGTTGGTATCATTGGCATCTTATGGAAGTGAGTTTCTTAGTTTGGCTATGTATTTATGAGCAAATTATTTTATTATCTGAATGTCCACTATTTCAGTTAATGTCTCAGTAGAAATATTCATTGCATCTGATGTCTGCTAAATAAAATATATGAAATTGATGCTTTACTGTAATTGTAATAGTTCAAAATTGTTATAACTTGTGGAAACCCCACAGATTCAGTCCTTTAAATTCAGTCCTAATAAGAAGGGACACCAAACAAGCACTTTCATAGTTCATCTCAACTTTATTGTGCTTCTCCTGCCATTACTTTTGCTTGTGCAACATTTAGTAGCCTCCAGATATTTTAGATAGCACAGGAAGAAGTAATGGCAACAGACAGTGGGTTTTGTAGTAAAAAGATCATTGCTTTCTCCTATATAGCAAAACATACTTTGTGACTACTTGTACTTTTTCTCCAAGCATTAAGTCAAATACAATTACTCTTTCTATTTCTAGGAAGTAATTCAAGCCTTTTAATCATTTGAATTGGTTGAAAGTGTTTTTCAGTATCTGTTTTTAACTATGCCAGTTTCTTTGACAGCTTTCTATATTTAAAAAGTAGGGTAATAATTACAATAATCTTCTATTTGTTACATAATTTCTTATAATTTAAGTTCTTATCATTTAAGATGGGAGCAATAAGAAAGATGAGGAAAGTGTATCATTATCCCTCTCCCCCTCCCCCGCCCCCAACTTCATAGAATTCTCCTTAGGATCTTCTCTGCCCGAGTTATGAGTTGTCCAGATGTGGCTGTTTATCCAGGTGAAAGAGATTCTTCCTGGCAAGTAGTTTCCACCACCTGTTCTTGAAACAGCTGCTTCCATTCTTCCGAAATCTGGATGTTTAGAGTAGGAGTTGCCCTTTCAAGGACAAGGCTTTAAAATAAATAATTCCAGTTGAATTATTATTATTATTTTTACCTTTTATTTGGGCTTATTAAGCCCAAGCGGTTTTGGAGTATGAAGTGACTGATTATAAATTAAAATAAAATAAAGAAAGAAAAATGTTTTTCCTTCTTTATAACAGCGGCAAAGCAAGGATTTGAGAGAACAGTATCATTGACATTTAATTTCAAATCAAAGATAACACTAATGTGTAAATAGACTAAGAAAATACAGAAAGAAATAGGGAGGCAGAGAACAGAACCAGGCATGAAGTTGTCCCAGATAGAATAAACTGCTACTTAAAAGAATATCCTCACAAACCTTTCAAACATATAACTTTATATCAGTGGTCCAATTCAGCCGGTTCTATCCAGTTTGGACAAACTGGTAGCAGTGGTGGCAGGAGGCTCTGCCTTCCCACCCAGATGTCATCATGTCCTCATTTTTGATGCTCTGCGCATACATGGATGATCCTGTGTATGCACATAGATGGCACATACGAGCAATTCAAGAGCACCTGCACACTCACATTTGCAAACCAGTAGCAAAGGTACGTTGATTTCACCCCTGCTTTAAAAATGGGACGTGATGACATCCGGTGGACAAAGCCTCCCGCTGCCACCGCTACAGTTTTGCACAAACCAAATAAATCCGGCTGAATTGCACCACTGCTATAGATGCCCCAAACTTCCAGAGTTTTCTAGTATTGGACTGAGTGGCTTTAGATTTATTTAGAGGCTGCTTTCCTTAAGGCCTCTAACAAAAGACTGAATGAGTTCAAACTGAGTGCTAATTTCATTTCCATCTGAACCCCCTCTTCTGCTTCATATACTGGGGGGAAAAAGCTGTAACTGTGTTTTGAGAATATTTGAAATCCTGAGTTACACAAAAATCCACTCAAAATAAAGAGTTGCCTTAATCCACTACAATTATATTCTAGGAGCATAAGAAATGATGGTACCTAAAATATAAAACGTTACTAATATCAGTGCTATCAAAATTATTAAGAATATATACACGCATCAATTTCTCATGTTTCCAGTGTGAAATATTTTGTAACGTGGAAAAGAGAATTTCTCTATATCTGTACTAGAACGTGAACCTCTAAATGAAACCTGAATATGAGCTGTATTCACTGAAGGGAAATTGTTCAGACATTAAATGACCCACAAGTATATCAGTGGTGTGATTAACACCTTTATGAAAAATGTTTCATTTATTTCAGGGAAAGTTCCCATTAGCAACTATTTTTTACAAAGTGACACAGTTTGTCTCCCCCAGCTTTTTGTGTGGTATCAGCAGTAATTGTGTCCTTCCTTTCCAGTTCTAGCTTGTAAAATACAACGAAGGTCAACAACCCAAAACTCATATTAGCAATGAAAGCTAATATGAGAAGGAAGTTTATTTTCAGTGGTAGATAATACCTTTGTGTGCAGGAGTTCCCAGATGAGTTTCTCTGAATGCCATGTCAATAGAAAGACAAGATACAAATAATGAACTTCATGATTGTCATCATCATTATCATCCATTACATTTCCAAAAAAAACCTGAAAATCACCTAGGGAATGTAACCTGACCATTCAGCGAACAGCTACTGCTGGTCAGTGAATCAATGTTAAATAATAAATGCCCTGAGGAGGGAAAATTACTTTTTAAAATTTAACTCCCTTCCTTAAGAACCGTAGAATTTGCTTTTTTCCACCCCAATCCAACCAGATGGCAGTTTCTATCCTTAGAGATCGGAAAAATATCATTGGCTAGTGTGGAAATTTTAAAAACCAGTCCATAATCCTTGGCAGATACGTTGCATGTTGTTGCCAAGAAAACTGCAGAGATATTTGTATTAAATCATCAGCAGTTGAATTCATGTTAAAGAAGGTTTAACTTTAATGGGATGTTTATTTTTGGATTAACTGTGCTGTATTTTATGCCAATATTGCTGTAGCTTCACTTCTTCAGGTTGACGTAAAAGAAATCCACGGATGCTAAGGATTGTAAGATTAATTGGACAAAATTAAGGCAGTACTTATTTACAGTAATTACCTGGTTCTGTATAATAAACTAATGTCTCTGAATTGTTAGAGCTAGAGAGTCTTCTGATGAAGTCAACCATAAGACTTGTCTTTTTATTGCTATTGTTTTGTTTCCCTCTGTAGCAGTTACATGGGAACAATATTCACTTTACAGATGGATATGAAATCCGGGAAGACATTGGCATTGGCTCGTACTCTGTTTGCAAGAGGTGTATTCACAAAGCCACAGAAGCAGAATTTGCAGTAAAGGTAAGAAATCACTGTGGTGTGTCTGGTGATCACCTGGCAAGGGCAACTAGTATCGGTTATGCTGCCTTGATGCAGTGCGGAAAGAGGTTATGAGAACCAGACAGTATGAAAGTGAATTTTGAAAGTAAAATGTAAGTCAGCCCATGAGGAAAATGGATATGTGAATGGAGCACTCACGGCTTTCAGAGATGTTCTTCAGGTTATTTCCATGGCTTCAATATGCTCAGTATATGCTTCTTTTTTTTCAATTAATTTCTGGCAATTGCGATTAATTTGTCATATTATGTCATGTTTTTGAAAATCCTATGCATTTCATGTTAACTTTGGCATAAAGTACAGTATCAGAAGAGAACGAAGCCATGGTCATAGCCACATGGCTGTTTGGATCCAACCACAGGAAGCCCATCAAATTTATCTTGGATTTTTAAAGCTTGCTTCTTTTCAAATGGCAAAACTGTTGCCATTTCATTTCCCCCAACAGTTATGCAAGTGTGAAAAATTCTAGGAGATCAGATCATTTTAAATGACATGTATTTTGAGGGTATTTTAACAAGTAACAAGTGAACATAATCCAACTTTGGCTTTACTTTTTTTGATCCAATTCAGTTTTGATTTTAACTAGATTATACAGTAATGATATTTATGTTGATTCATGAAGAATATCAATACAATACATTTATTATACACATTCTATCTTCTTGTGAGATGGGCAGCCGTATAAAATTGAAATTTGTATGTGTGTGTGTGTGTGTGTATGTATGTATGTATATATATATAGGTTGAGATTGTCTTTGCAACGTTTCGGCAGGATCTCACCTGCCATCTTCAAGCTGTGGGCTTAAAAAAGACCCGAATACAACAAAACCAGCATACCTACACCCGTGAAAATCTACGAAAACATTATATATATATATATATATATATTTAAAGGCTCATGAAATATTTCGATTTGAAGATATAAAAACACAGTTCGCTGTCCAACTGTGCTTTAAAGCTCTGTTGAAAGCATTAGAGAAATATGCTGAGAACTGTTCTATAATTTTATGTTCCTTTCCTAAATATTTGTTTACAATATGCTTACAATAGAAGGTACAGATGTTCTGAGAGTCCTTTATTTGTTGCTCGTTTGGGTTTTTTTAAAAGCAAAATACAAAATATTACATTGCATAATCTATTGCAGAAAATTAAAGAAATAGTCAATATTAAAAGTAAGGAATGTAAAATTTATAAGGCTGAGAAGAAATAAAAGATTTGTCTCTGCTACTTTTTTGTCCCTATGACAAACATCACTAGTTTTTGTGTGACATGACCAAGGGCACTTCTACTTGGGATAGAATAGAACAGAACAGAACAGAATAGCGTTGGAAGGGATGTTGGAGGTCTTCTAGTCCAGTGGTTCTTAACCTGGGCGATATCGCCCCCGGGGGGCGATTTCGTTTTTCAGGGAGGGATGGAACGAAAAGGGGCGAAGGAACGGAAGGGGGTGATATGGGGGCAATGGAGCGAGACGTTTTGGGGGCACTTTTGAGACTTTTTTCGTAGAGTGAACCACTGTATATCTGTCATACAAAAGCATCAGATCACTCACTATTGGTGGATTGAACTGTGTTTTAAAATGTTCCTCCAGCTAGCTTCAGTATAGAACGCCGTACACATGTGAATACACATCGCTCATCTTCATGCGCGTTGTGCAGCAGCCTCTATCACTCTACCCATACAGTGGCACACCATTGGCCAGAATGGGCAGTGATGGAGGGGTGAGCACTTCTTTCGAAACATAGCATGCTGAGTGGCTGTCCCCTGTGATGTCAGCTGTAACGTCACTATAACTGTTGAAACTAGATTTATCGGTGTCCACGTGTGTTTTATAGTGTTCCAGTGCAGTCGAAAATTTAATTTGCAGTTAGTGCCTTTCATTTCAAAGACCTCTCAACATGGCCGAGAAGAGGACGTGTCATCAATATTCAATGGAATACCCAAAATTGGGATTCATTCCATCTCCTTCCAACATACAGCTTCCGTTTTGTCGTCTTTGTGAGAAAACATTTTCAAATGAAGCGATGAAGCCTTCCCGACTGAAAGACCATTTGGTAAGAATTCATTCGGATAAAGCCGACAAACCAGTATCATTTTTCCAATCCTTAAAGGCCAAGTTTGAGGGTCCAGCACTGTTGAGAAGTTATTTGGCAAATCGTCACTCAACCCTGAGAAGAGGCTCATTTGTTCCTATGAAGTATCTTTGTTGATAGCAAAATGTGGCAAACCTCACACTATTGGAGAAACGTTGATTTTACCAGCAGTGAAACAGATTGTTGCCACCATGTCAGGGCCCAGCGCAAACACTTTCACGCAATTGATTCCTTTGAGCAATGACACCGTATCAAAAAGAATGGATGAAATGGCTGCTGAAGTGGAAGAAAGGCTTATTGACATCTTTAAGAATACAGAATTGGTGATGCAGATTGATGAGTCAACGATTCGTGAAAATGAAGCCTTGTTGTTGGCTTATGTCCGTTTCATCAACGGAAATGAAGAAATCGGGGAAGAACTGTTATTTGCTCAAAATTTAACCACCGCCACCAAAGGTTATTCGATATTTTAAAAGGTCAAAGAGTTTTTTAATGAGAAAAACATCCCTTTGACAAACGTAATGGCATATGCAACTGACAGAGCTGCATCCATGGTTGGACGATATCACGGATTTCAAGCTCATCTAAAATCAGTTGTACCTGGAGTTATGACTGTCCATTGCATCGTTCATAGACAGCACCTTGTCTCAAGAAATTTGAGTGGCTGTTTGCACGAGTCTATACGTTACATCATTAATGCTGTGAATAAAATTAAGTCGAATGCCTTAAACAACCGACTTTTTCACAAGCTTTGTGAAGAAAATGATGAGGAGTTTGAACGTCTCCTTTTGCACACCGAAGTAAGGTGGCTTGCAAAAGGAAAGTGCGGCGATTCCACGAACTTTTTGACACAGTTGTCGAATTTCTTGAATCCATTGATCCAACTCTAAGCAATTCTCTTAAACTTCGACGTCTGGATGTGGCTTATCTCGCTGATGCTTTTGACAAGCTGAATGAAGTAAACATAAAGCTGCAAGGAGATAAAATCAATTTTCTTAAGACCAAAGGAGTAATCTGCTCATTTATTTCAAAATTGGACTTCCTTGCAAGCAATATGAATTGCCAGGAGCTGTATCAGTTCCCAAGCCTTGGTAATGAATGTCAACTCCAAGCAGAAGATTTGGACATTTTTTGCTGCCACTTGAAGCAACTAAAAGAAGATATGGAAGCCAGATTCTATGATGTGATAAATCTGGAAGTGTCCACTTGGGTGCTAAATCCTTTCACAGCAGACTTTGCACAACTTCATCCCAAAATGCAAGAGCCACTGACAGATCTGAAATACGACTGTGAAGCCCAATCACATTTTCAGAGTTACGGCTGCGAAGCTTTTTGGGTGAAAATGAGGAACGCTTACCCAACATTGTGGGAGGAAGTTAAGTTGCTTCTTTTAGCCTTTCCTTCCACTTACTTAGTGGAGAGGGGTTTCAGTGCCGTCCAACAGATCCTTTTAAAGTCAAGGAACATGTTGAAGATCACTGAGCGTGGCGATTTAAGAATGAGATTAACAAAAATGGTTCCAGACATCAAGAAATTGGCATCAGCTCACCAAGTACAAGGCAGCCATTGATGTTCTTTTTTTGCTTTTTGTGTACATACATTTTCTTCGTTAATAATTGTCTCAGCTCTTATTGTTGCATTTGCTTGCATTGGATTTCACGTTACAGTTTGAGTTTTCGGCTTCGTTTTTGAATTCTTGTTGTGCTCTGTAAAACATTTTGTGTGTCTCTTTGTATTGTACTTTTTAGCGTGCACTCCAGTTCGATATTATATTTTCTCGGTTTTATGGTTTCAATTTTTATTGTTCTGCTCTTCTTGTAAATTTTTTGTGTAGTTATATATATATTACTTCAGTTTAAGGCATTAAATTTGTCGCTCTGATTTTTTTGCTTTCCTTCTGTAAAAAATTTCTTTGTGTCTTTTTAACCCTTTTTACAGTGTGCATGAATATATATTTTCCTTGAATCTTAATTTAGTTTCAGAGTTTTCGTCTTGAAATTCTTAGTTCCTGCATTGCGGTTTGTTCTTATGCCCTTTTTATATTTCTTTTTGCGTCTTAAAATTCACTTGTAATTAAATCATTAAATGTTACTGTATTTTTCGGGCATTTCATTTTCTTGCAATTGAATTTTGTTTTCAGTGGTCATTGTATTTAAGTGTCTTGAATAAATAAGATAATAATGAAATACATGTATCATGAAGTTTGGGAGTAAAGTGATAGGTGGCGTCAGAATTTTTCACACAGTTGAGATATGGGAAAAAGACTTGAAATAAATTATTTGCATTGATATGTCCTAACGACAATTTTAAAGAAAACAAATGTGTTTGCATAAATTAATAATAAATAATAATAATATATTTATTTCTTAGCCGCACCCTCTCCCGAAGGACTCGGGGCGGCGTACAACAAAACATACGAAATAAATATGTAAACAAAACAAACATAAAGTAAAAACATACACTGAGACATACACAAGGAGGAGGTCGATTGATAAAAACAATTAAAATACAGAATATAAAACCCCTAGAAATTAAATATAATTAAAATACCCAGTTAAAAACCCGTCAGGAGCGATATGGTTAGATCAAAGTTGAGCCAGGCCAGCTGCTTGGAATAGGTGGGTCTTAAGCTTAATACGGAAGGAGCGGAGGTCAGAGGTATTCCTAATATCCGGGGGGAGGTCATTCCACAGGGCTGGGCCCGCCACAGAGAAGGCTCTACTCCTAGGCGCCGCCCCACGACATTGTCTAGCGGACGGCACCTGGAGGAGCCCCTCTCTGTGCGAGCGAATTGGTCGCAGGGATGTATGGGGCAGGATACGATCCCGCAAGTAACTAGGTCCTAAGCCATGGAGCGCTTTAAAGATAGTTATCAAAACCTTGAAACGCACCCGATAGACCACAGGAAGCCAGTGCAGCTCGCGCAGGAGCGGTGTCACATGGGAGTACCTAGTACTCCCCATAATTACCCGCGCGGCTGCATTCTGGACCAACTGAAGCCTCCGGGTGCATTTCAAGGGAAGCCCCATGTAGAGAGCGTTACAGTAGTCCAAGCGAGACGTCACCAGCGCATGAGTGACTGTGCGCAAGGCATCCCGGTCCAGTAGGGGGCGCAATTGGCGCACCAGGCGAACCTGGTGGAACGCCCCCCTTGCCACGGCTGTCACATGATCATCCATGGACAGCCGGGCATCCAGGAGGACGCCCAAATTGCGCGCCCGCTCCACGGGGGCAAGATGAATGCCCCCAATGGCCAATGATGGGATTAATTGGCTGAACCGGGGGGCTGGTACCCACAGCCACTCCGTCTTGGAAGGGTTGAGCTTGAGTCGGTTGTCATCCATCCAGATCCGTACGGCTTCCACACACCGGGACATCACTTCGATGGCCTCGTTGGGGTGGTTCGGGGTGGAAAAGTACAGCTGAGTATCATCAGCGTACAGATGGTATCCCACCCCGAAACCACGTATGATCTCACCCAGCGGTGAGATGGGAAGAATTATTTCCCCGGGTTGTGATTGAGAGGTTATGTTGGGGGAGGGAGAGCAATGATAACTTCCTCAATGGCTCAAGGGAGCGATTCTTTCAAAAAGGTTAAGAACCACTGTTCTAGTCCAACCCCCTGCTTAGGCAAGAAACCCTACACCACTTCAGACAAATGGCTGTCCAATCTCTTCTTAAAAACTTCTGGTGTTGGAGTATTTACAAATTCTGGAGGCAAGTTGTTCCACTGATTAATTGTTCTAAGTGTTAGGAAATTTCTCTCCTTGATTAGTTTCCAGCCATTGCTTCTTGTCCTGCCGTCAGGTGCCTTGGAGAATACCTTGACTCCCTCTTCTTTGTAGCAGCCCCTGAGATATTGGAACACTGCTATCATGTCTCCCCTAGTCCTTCTTTTCATTAAACTATTCATACCCAGGTCCTGCAACCAATCTTCATATGTTTTAGCCTCCAGTAATCATCTTTGTTGCTTGTTGAGTTGTTTTCAGATCAGTTAAATGCCCCCTATATCAGTTACATCAGTTTTCTTCTACTGTAGCTCTACCCAGTTCAAATCACTTTTGTTTCATTTTCTTATCTTTGGCATTAGAGTTCCATGCTGCCCGTGGCCTGGCTAATTTTCCATGGTTGGGAACTCCTGGCTTCTTTGCCTCTTCAGTCACTGGGGCATATCAGTGTCCTTGCATAAAGCTTTGTAGCCAGTGATCTGCATTTTTGTTTTACTTTTTTCATTGTTTAAAAGTCATAGGGTAAGAAGGAGGAGGAGGGCCAAGCACTGGTTGATGGCCAGACATGATTTTTCCTTATTTGTTAGTTAGGGAGAGCACTGATCTAGTGTGGTGGTTGCATTCTTGCAGTGTCTGTAGTTAAAAATAATAATGAACTGTTGCAAGACTGTTTCTGAGGGTTTGGCAAGTGTTGATAGTGATTAAAGTGCCTATGAGAAACTCCCCATTTATATGCTTGCAAAAAAACATTGTCTGCAAAAATATTGTCTGTCCTAATAAAATAGGAATGGAGTTGGAGAAGTTGCCTTTTCTTGGAAGAGTTATTGATTACGAAAGGGCACACGAACAGTTAGTTTTAGCCTGCAAGAACTTCCCAATTGGTTTTCTTAGACTTTTCTGGATCCTGCCACAATGGACCTTTAATCAAAATGTTTCCCATTATAGTAAATAGGGATCTTTTTTCACATCTTTATTTTATTTATGGAATTGGGAGGTAAAGTAACCATTGGGATATAAAAGCTTAAAATCACCTGATCTCCCAAAGTATTCTGTGCCACCTGAAATCCACTCATGGGAATTAGGCTTTTTGCAGCATACATGCTCTTCTACAAAATTTTGCAGCATACATGCTCTTCTACAAAATCACTTGTGTAAGAGAAATGAATGGATATAAATGAGATGAAATTTCTGTATAATTGTGTGTAAATGCTGGAGAGATTGTATAACAGATGGGAGAAGGCTTACTATAGACATAGTCAGATGGACAAACAGGAGGACAAATTCTCATGTTACAATTGGCGGCTGATTTGCTATACATGCTAGTACTATACTTCTTTGAACAGTATAACAGATGGAATACAACAAATGCAGAAAACTTATTAAATCCTGGCTGATGTTTTCCATCATTCATGTAATTAGAATTATTCTAGGTACTGGGGTTGGGGGCAGGAAGAGAGAGGCTTGTTTTAATATATGAAAGTACCCTCAGAATAAATTATCATCTTTTCCCATTTCACTTTTCTCCTCATACTTCTACAGCTGTGATCTGCTGTTCTAGCAAACATGCTTTTCCTTTACAACTAACACACAACCATTATTTAAATTTATTATTTTGTCATGGGATAAAACAACCAGTTTGAACTGGCAGGTTTCATACTGCACCACAACACTGAAATTTCCTAAGCCTGCTCCTGAAACATTTGAATAAATAATAACAAGAATGTCCTTGAATATATGCCAGCAAGGTGTCTGTTGCTACCAATGAAAGAGTCTCAATACAATTCTCTCTCTTATACAGAGAAACACTGTATGTTTAAAAGACAAGGGGAAATGACTCCAAGTTATAAAGGTTGTGTGTTCTGTATATTTATGTTGTGAGCGTTTTGATAAGAAGGAAGATTTTAAAAAAAAAATCCATCTGTTCTATAGATTTTTGTCTACATTTTTAATAAATGAACAATTTGAATGCACATCTCCAAATGTGCACTTATGCATAGATCTTTTCTCATTCATTTTGCTATATGTTTCATCACAGATGTGAAGAAGTATGATCTCTTGCAGAAGAGTTGCATTCTTGTAGTTCTTATTAGTTCTGATGTTTTACATATTCTGGAGTTGTTTCTAACTCTTTTATTGGAGTGGGTTTTTTTTAACTGTTGCAAATTGCTCAGAGTCACTTAGGTGAGATGGGCAGCCCTACAAATATAAATAAATAAATATTAAATATAAGTCAAACTCTTTCGTCCTGTAAGATTTTGAATGTAGAAACTCTGCACTTCTTTGGGTGACATTTTAAAAGATGTTAGATCAAAAAAGATGTCATATAGTATTTCCATACTGAAGGACTTGCAAAACCATCAGAGTTTTGTTCAGCCCAATGAAAACTGTTTGAGTTAATTAATTAAATATGTTATCATATACATAGTTTCAATGCTAGCAACGATTCAGCTGAAGGTTAAATATGTGAATGCTGTCAATTAATGGTAGAAGGAATCAGGCATATTCTTTTTATACTGTAAGCCAGGATGCTTAAAATATTACTACCATGTTTCCCCAAAATATGACATGTCCTGAAAATAAGGCCATGTCACATTTTTGGGTAGGCAAAAATATAAGCCCTCCCCTGAAAATAAGCCCCCTGGACAAACCCCCCTCTGGTCAGGCAGAGCGCCGCTCACTGACCTAGCGGTATCCCAAAGGTGCCAAGCCGCAGGAACCGGGAGGCAAAGGCGCTCGTGTTGCTTGGTGCCTTCGGCTAGGTTGGTGAGCAGTGCTGTGCCCAACTGGGGAGGGGTGTTGCCGAGCGGCTGCTCTCCTGCGAGCGGGCTCCCAAAGAGCCGGGCATAAGCTCAGGGTTGAACGGTTGTGTTGCACTGTTGCAGCAGCGCAACACAGCAGCCATGAAGTAACCACACTCACAAGCAGCCATCCAGCAAACCTCCTTTCCAGCCAGGCACAGCACCATTCACTGGCCTAGGGATATCGCCAAGCCACATAAGGGCCTGTTCACCGCCCCTGGTCCCATGGCTTGGTGCCTTCAGAATGTCCCTAAGTCAGTGAATGGGGCTCTGCATGGCTAGAGAGGGGGGGTGAATGGGGCTCTGCGTGGCTAGAGAGAGGGCTGTTCTGCTCCCCGCTCGTGTGCCTCCCAACCTCACGATGCCCTGGCCCAACTCTCCCGGTAGAGCCAGGGTACCTCTGCTGCTGCCGGCACCACCCCAGCGTGGTTTTTTCTGCAGCTTCCAAACAATGGAGGTAGGATGCCGAGTCTTCCGGCAGTCTTATTTTACCCTGTCTTGTTTTCTGGGAAACACGGTAGTAT
Source organism: Natrix helvetica (assembly GCF_964273705.1). Lineage (NCBI taxonomy): Eukaryota > Metazoa > Chordata > Lepidosauria > Squamata > Natricidae > Natrix > Natrix helvetica. The sequence goes on along the minus strand of NC_138552.1, from coordinate 215,042,481 downwards.
ATTTCTTCTTTTTCTCTAAAATAATAAGTCTAATTGTATGGATGATGTTACTGTCCAGTGAATGAGTCACCAAAGCTAATCAACTATAAATTCAAGATAATTCAAAATTATAGAAACAACTACAGTCAGTAACCTCTCTCCTTCAACACATCTTCAAACAGTAATTATAAATTCTCCTAAAATAATGCTAATCGTTATTTGGACACACTTCAAAAATAAGGTGAAAGAAATGCTTCAGACTCATGGAAGCGCAAGCAAAGCATCTCTCTGCCAACTATAAAAGCAGCCCATCTTCCACATGAATGAAAACTCATGCTGCTGTTTTAAGAGGTTTCACAAAAAGTAATGCAACTCTTATGCAGTTTCAATGATTTTCAGCGTTGTACAGAGCCCTAAAAACTCAGTCTGCTTTATTGAATTGCTTATATAAGGTCTAAAGCATGCACAGCCCTCCTGACACCTCAGAGTTAATTATATTTGTGTACGTGGGCACTTGCTATTATGACATTTTGACATTTTGATCGGATGGAAAAAACAACAAAACTGTACAGTTCCCATTAGCAAAGCATTCCAACTATTTTTCCTTGGTACTGAAAAATTTTTTGAAGATGAATTAATTAAAGATGGAATAATTCATAGAAATTCTAGATTATTTTGTCCTGCCATTAATGCATTTTGCTATAGAAGCAAATTATGTCACAGTGAACAGGATCTGCTGCTATGTCAAAGGTGCTTCTTCCAACACTGAGTTAGATCCTAAATGATAGGCCAGCGATAGTGAACTTTTTTGGCTCACGTGCCATAAGTGGGGGAAGCGCAGGGGGGTCGTGTGTGGGCGTGCCACACCCATAATGCAATGTGTGACCCTCCCCAGTGCGCATGCACGCACTACAGGCGCGACCCCCCCATTTTTACATGCTTTTTTCGCCCTCCCCAGGCTCCAGAAGCTTTATAGGAGCCTGGGGAGGGTGAAAACAGCCTCCCCCGCCCCCCCCCGGACACCCTCCGGAGGCTTCAGGGACCTTCAGGAGGCTTCCCTGAAGCCTTCGGAGCAGTCAAAACAACCCTCTGAACAAACCGGAAGTGACTTCCTGTTTGCTCAGAGAGTCGTTTTGAGTGCTCTGAAGGCTTCAGGAACCGTCCGGAGGCTTCCCTGACACCTTTGGAGTGCTCAAAACAAACCTCCGAGCACACTGGAAGTGACTTCTGGTTTACTTGGAGGGTCGTTTTGAGCACTCCAAAGGCTTCAGGGACCATCTGGAAGCTTCCTTGACACCTTCGGAGCGCTCAAAACGAACCTCCGAGCAAACTGGAAGTCACTTCCGGTTTGCTCAGAGGGTCATTTTAAGTGTTCCGAAGGCTTCAGGGAAGCCTTCAGACGGTCCCTGAAGCCTTCGGAGTGCTCAAAACGACTCTCCGAGCAAACAGGAAGTCCGTCCCCAAACTTCTGGTTTGCCCATAAGCTCATGAAGCCTCTGGAGGGCCTCCGGGGGGCGGGGGGGCTCTTTTCACCCTCCCCAGTCTCCTATAAAACCTCTGGAGCCTGGGGAGGGTGAAAAATTGCTTTTAAAAAGGGTGAACTCAGCTGGCCAGCGTGCGCATGCGCGCTGGCCAGCTGACAGGGCAGCGCCTCGCGTGTCCTGACAAATGGCTCAGTTCACCATCATTGTGATAGGCCATCCACACCTCAAAATCTTTTAAGATGGCTGGTGTGACATCACAATTGTAGCCCATGTCCTTTTTATAAATGCACATGCGACAACAGAATTATTCTTCAATTGCACCCACCATCTTGCAGGTTTTGACCCAAACCTCCATGTCCATAACTCACATTATGTTCTCCCTACATAAATCTACTTCTTTCAGCTATAGTCATATAACTAAGCCTGCTGGCTTAACGGAAAAGTACAATAGAGAGGAGGGTATGAAAATGCAGAGTTAGTGAAATTCTATTTACAAACAATTCTAAAGCAGAGGACAACAGTTTGAGCCCTAATAATTTCCTTTTCATATTCAAATCCTTCCTACTCCACTAAGGCTACAAACACATACAAACTACAGTAAATGAGACTTGTGGGACTGGTTCAAAGAGAAGTTGGCAGCCATGACTAGGGGAGCCTAGTCCTGTGCACCAATTGTGTCCATTCTCCGGCTATGAGCTCTTCATATCCTGGTCACTTCTTAATTGGATTACTACAATCCAGTCTACACAGAGCTGCCCCTGAAAGACATTCAGAAGTTGCAGCTAGTCCAGAATGCAGTAGTGCATGCAGTTCTAGGCACCTGGGATTTGCCTATATCACACCACTGTTATGTATTACCTTTAACACCCTTGAGTTGTTTTCAATCCTGCCTCTCCCTCAGGGTATCTGCCCATCTCACCAGGCTAGATAGGTGGGCGTACTCTAAGTTCCTTCTCTTAAAAGTTATCTGATGAAACCTCGATTGGATTTTAGGACAAAAGTAGTGGTCTTTTCATTTTCATTCTAATTTAATCAATAAAATAGAATTAATAGAGTCTTGCCTTTGATAATTCTTCCTTTTTTGTCACGTTGTAAATTACAATTTTGCAAGGACACTTAGAGCTTTTAGTGGCTCTGGAGTGCAGGTGTGTCCACTTCTAGCTTCACCAGTGACAATGCAAAACTGCCCTTTTGTTGTTACGAGTCCCCTGGCCTCCTTTTCATTGTCAGAATCAGGAAGTGATTTCTTTTTCTGTCTCTGGTTGCTATTGTTATCAGTTTCCCATAATCAGTTCATTAATATAGATTGCTGTTTAATTTTAGCATGGCATATCTATGCATAGCTTTTCTTTCAATTGCACATATGAGGCTTCCTGAATTTTCTCTGTTCTCCATTTCTCCCTTAGGTAATTGATAAGAGCAAAAGAGACCCTTCAGAAGAAATTGAGATTCTTCTGAGATATGGACAACACCCAAACATCATTACTCTCAAAGATGTGAGTAGTTGTTCAGCTCACATATTTCTTGTACACATCTCCTTGTGAGCAAGTGATTTATAAGAAATGTTGTTTAGGAAAATCTATATGATGCCAGTTCCAACAATCTTGTGGAAATCTGTGCTATATTATTGGGTTTAGAAAGTGTATTAATAAATTTGCAATAACCTTTGTGTTAGATTGGGTGAATGAAGGCACACTCAGGCTTCAGAATAACAAACAGCTCTTTATTAGGACAAATCAACTATGTACAATCCAGCGAAGGTTCAGTCTGACAGCAGCCCTTTTATAGGGAGCTGTCAGACCCTTCGACCAATCAGATTGAATCTCTGTTCCCGCCGGAACAGAGGACCTTTGTGTAAACCATTACCAATGTTTCTGGTATCTAACACTTTGCATTTGTTTAATTGCAATTACGCTGGATCATGAAGTTGGATCACAATATAAAGAAGTAACTATAAAGACTTTGTTGATAAATTTTCTTATGTAGGCAGTAACTTTGCTTATCTATTAGACGCTTACACAAAGGTTTTCCATTTTACAAAATGATAAGGATCAATTTAATAACAAACTATAAGCAAATGTTAAAAAAAATAGAAATTGCCATTCTTTTAGGGTGCTTCAGGCTTTTTTTAAGACACATATTTTTCATTCAAATAATGCAAATAAAATGGTATAACTAGTCTCTCCTCTTTCTAATTATTTTTGGAAGTATGAGGGTTGAATAAAAAAATAATGTCTTCAGTGTTATAAATTGCCTACAACAGATGGCAGATGTTCTGCTACTAGAAGCATCTGTTGATTCATTTGGAAGTTATTGTGAGAATACATAGGTTGTGTTGCTATTATTTCTCAAATGGATGTCTGCAGTGAGTACTTATCAGTGTGCTTTAAGCAACGCCCTGTGCTTGAAATTTCTGACTGCCAAGGAGTCCCAGTTGAAATTGACCTTTGAATGCAGGTTTATGGTGATGATTGCAATGATGTGAGTAGTGTGATAAGCAAATGTTGCGAAAAAAATGCAGGTCAATAAAATAAAAGTTAATTAAAATGTAGGTAATTTGAGCTAATGTAACAACCTGCATTAAGAACTATGGACATTTTATTTCCCATCAAGCAAGGAACTTGGTTCCTGGGAATCAGGAAAGGAAGAAGTGGGTTGTTGCGTTTTTGTAAAACTCTGTATTTGCACAATAAGATAATATAGGTGGTCCTAAACTTACAACCACAATTGAGCCCAATATTTCTGTTGAAAAGCAAACAGTTGTTAAGTGAGTTTTTATTACCTTTCTTGCCACAGAGGTTAAATAATCACTGCAACTGGTAAGTTAGTAACACAGTTGTTAAGTGAATCTGGCTTCCCCATTGACTTTGCTTGACAGAAGGCTGCAAAAGGAGATTACATAATCCGGGGCGCTGCAACCATCATAAATACATGCCAGTTGCCAAGCGTACAAATTGTCATTACCTGACCATGGGGATGTTACAGAGGTCAACCGTGTGAAGAAGAACTGCGTGAAAAACAATCATAAGCAGGGGTGGGCTTCAAAAATTTTAGCAACGGGATCTCTGCCTGATTGCTGGGTGGGCATGGCCCTGGCGGCCTCCTGCACCATGGGGGGGTGTTTTTGCCCTCCCTGGGCTCCGGAGGCCAGAAATGAACTTCCACTGGGCCTGTTTTTCACCCTCCCTGAGCCTCCACACGTGCCCTGCACTTACCTGCATCCAAAATGGGCCGTATGGGGACTCCTGGGAGAGGACGGGTGGGCAGGACCCGCCAGGAGTGGGATTTGGGGGTTCTCTGCACAGAATCTTAGCTAGATGTTCTCCCGAACCCCTGCAAACCCCCAGCAGCCCACCCCTGGTCATAAGTCATTGTTTTCAGTACCATTGTAACTTTGAACGGTCACTAAATGAATGGTTGTAAGTCAAGGACCACCGGTATGAGGTTTTAGGGCATTTAAGGTTCATGGAACAAGTACTTAATGAGTTTTCTGGACACATGTATAGGTGTATGATGATGGAAAATTTGTATACCTTGTGATGGAACTGATGCGAGGAGGAGAACTCTTAGACCGAATCCTGCGACAGAAATGCTTCTCTGAACGAGAGGCTAGTGCCGTTCTCTGTACCATTAGCAAAACTCTGGACTATCTCCATTCCCAGGGAGTGAGTATACCAGTTCTGTATCCAATCAACTTTCTAAAAATATCACTTCATGTCATTAAAATATTGAATCGGGGAAGGTATTATGATCTTCCCTACAGACACAAAATCTACGATGAAAATGAATGTGGAGTGTGATTCATTGACTAGTGAAAAATGGAGGACTGTAAGATAGACTAGAATGGCATAGAATAGAATATGTTCTCTTATAATAAAGATCAAATGCAGCGCTTCCTTCAAACAGAAGATTTAATTATTATTACCTTTCTAGCTGTAGTATGAGCCAAATTACTGGCAGGTTACAGCTTCTCAATTATCAACTGCTCCCAATCAGATTTGCTGCATGTAATTTACTGGAAACGACTAATATTTCAGAAGGATAGAGATAAATATAAAATTCATTTAGTTCCTCTGGTTTATTACTAAAATGTATTCTCTTCTCTTTTGCTATGTGGTAATGTCAATATTTATCAAGGCATGGAACTAAATGTCCAGAAGACATTTCTGGAATTAACTAATAATTTTCAAAGAATGGCAGTTATGGACAAATCATTTACTATTACAGCAATTTGGGTTTTGATAACGCACAATGTGTCAACTTTATTTTCAGGTTGTTCATCGAGATCTGAAGCCTAGTAATATTTTGTACGTGGACGAATCAGGGAACCCAGAGTCTATCAGAATGTGTGATTTTGGATTTGCCAAACAACTGAGAGCTGAGAATGGTCTACTAATGACACCATGTTACACAGCCAATTTTGTAGCACCTGAGGTATGAAGATTTTAAAAGTCCACATGATGGTCACTATTTCCATAATGGGCAATATTCAGGAGTTGTTTTTGATATTTATACAATCACTTTCTGGAGAGTGATTTCAAGAGCTTTAGATTTGGAGACAGGTTGCAGCACTCAACAAATTTTTCTGAGCTTAGAAGGTAAGTGGGTTATGAGGCCTGAATTGGAAAATTGAAAAAAAAATTCAGAATAAGACAATAGGAAATATTTCTATACTGTGGCAAAATAACTTCATGGACAGGTCCAGGAAATTCTAAGGAATCAATCTCAACTTGAAGGAGTGTCAACCATCCTACTGGGTTAGACAATAAAAGAAACTCCTGGGACATTTTTTCACTGGAAATTCCATATGGCTACAGAATTAGAAAAGCCAATTCTAACTATTGCGTGTGTAAACAGCATAGGAAAACTTTTCCTTTTTCCCCTTGGGCCTCCCATTGTCCATTGTCCACCAATCATTTGCACTCACTTTATTTTGGGAATGATCTGTCTACCTCCTACATTCCCCAGCTGGTGACCTTGTGATGTTGGGTCTGTCTCAGGCATCCAGTCTGTACACTTGCATTCCAAATTTCCCTCCCAAACCTCCCTTACATTCCAATGCCTTCCCTACCCCCTCCCATTACTGTTTTCTGGTTGCGAGTGGGCCTGCCTAGCGAGTCAACCATGACAAGATTTTACTTTTTTAAAATCACATTGTTCTAGTAGTTGGAAATCCCTACAAAAGAAAAAAAACACTAAAAACAAAATACAAGTGGGGAATCCATCACCTTAATCCAGTGCTTCTCAATTATTTTCTGTCATGCCCCCCCTAGGAAGAAGAAAACATTTCGCCCCCCCCCCCCCCCGCGCGACTGTAAATAGTATAATTTGTCTATAAAATTGTTATAAGTACACCTCTGCATAACATAGCACACCAGTCTTTCCTCGTCTCCCACCGTAGTCACATGCTTTCTTTCCTCTTTCCCTCTTACTTGTCTATCCTTCCTTCCACCCTCCCTTCCTCCTTCCCTTCCTTCCTGCCTCCCTTCCAGTTCCCTCCTTCCTCTTTCCCCCTGCCTGCCTGCCTTCTTTCCTCTTTCCCTATCCTCCTATCCTTCCTTTCTCCCTCCCTCCTTCCCTGCCTCCCTTCCAGTTCCATTCTTCCCTCCTTCCTTCTGCCTCCTTCCTGCCTGCTTGCCTTCTTTCCTCTTTCCCTCTTGCTTGTCTATCCTTCCTTCCACCCTCCCTTCCTCCTTCCCTTCCTTCCTGCCTCCCTTCCAGTTCCCTCCTTCCTCTTTCCCCCTGCCTGCCTGCCTTCTTTCCTCTTTCCCTATCCTCCTATCCTTCCTTTCTCCCTCCCTCCTTCCCTGCCTCCCTTCCAGTTCCATTCTTCCCTCCTTCCTTCTGCCTCCTTCCTGCCTGCTTGCCTTCTTTCCTCTTTCCCTCTTGCTTGTCTATCCTTACTCCCTCCTCCCTTTCTTCCCTCCCTCCCTGCCAGCAGCTCCTCCAGCATCCCAGCTGGAAGCAGCAGCACAACAGTCGCCGTTACCAGGGGCGAAGGGGTGGCGGTGGCAAGATCGGGCGACCGCCGCCCCTTTGTCCCTTCCCCAACAGCGGCTGTTGCGCTTCCGCTTCCAGACGGAATGCTGGCGGTGGAGCTGCTGGCGGGGAGGCGAGCTACCTGCATAAAGACGCCGCCGAGGGCATGGCAGAATATATCCCGGCTTGAAGTGGCAGCGCTGGGGACTGCTCAGAGACTCATCAGAGCCGCGGGCTGGAGCTGTGCAAAAAGTCTGCTTGGGCTGGGGGGGGGGGAAGGGAGGGAAGCCTGGGACAGCCATGCTTCCCTCCCTCCCACCCCCGCCCGAGCAGGCTTCTTGCACAGCTCCAGCCCGCAGCTCCAATGAAAATCCACAGTCCAAAGTGCTGCCACTTCCAGGCGGGATATATTATGCCTCGCCCACGCCACCGCCGCTGCCGCCGCCGTTGCACCCAGATGGAAAGGGAGCATTCGCGCCCCCCTTTATGGAGCCTCGCGCCCCCCCAGGGGGGCGCGCCCCACTATTTGAGAACCGCTGCCTTAATCCTTCATGTGTGTAGATAATTTTTACTTTGTTCAGTTCAGTCTCATTCGTTCTACCATAGTTTCAAAGGATAGAAACAGAAACTTCTCATTACCGAATTGGAGATCACTTTCATGCAAATTACTGTATCAAAGCTCAGATTATTTTTCAGAACCAGGTTTGCATATAACCTTTTTTCTTCTTCAGAATGTTGTTGAAGGGAAACCAGCAGAGTAGCTCCAGATGTTCTTGAATTACATATTTATTATTGGTCCTTTTCTGAGTGTCTTCAGAATGTATTTAGAATGCTGAAGACAGTCATATTCCAAGTGAACTATTTCCACCTAGAGGTGGTCATTTCTTTGCTGGTCCTAAATGGGCCTCTGTGGATTTTGATGTTACAGTTCATACCATTCTTTACGGCCATGTTATCTTTATGGTTTCATTTTTTTAATTAGATGACATGTGAAGAGATATGTTCAATGTCATGGGATCAACATATGATACAGATAGCTCTCAAGTTATTATTGTAATGGAATTGCCTACCTAAGCCATGCCAGTCATAAAATGGGACTCCCACATGACTGACCTGATTTTACAACCTGTTTGCAGCAGTCGTTAAGATAATCAATGCTTTGCTATGGATTGGATTTGCTGAAAAACAGAAGTAACTGCTGTTTTTAGCAAAAGTGTCATAAAACATAGTGATGTGATTGCGGGATGCAGCAAACTGATATGATTGAAAATCAGTTGCCAAGGATCCAACACGCATGTATGTGACCGGGGGAGGAGGGGAGCCAGCCATCAGAACTTCAGAACCAGGTTGCCAGGACCAAAGAAGGTCCATTGTAACTTTGAACAGTTGCTAGGCAACTGGTTGTAAGTTGAGGACTAACTGTATTCCGTTTGTACCTAGTAAACATGTATTCGTAATCCAATATAAATCTTCATAGATTATCCAACTGAATGAAATTTCAGGGGAGAAATTTCTGGAACCAGTAAACTGCTTCCTTTTCCTTTAAAACATAAACTTTGCACCTCATTTGCTGTTAATTCTTAATGTCATTTTACTTATCTCCATTTATTTCAGTCCAAATTTCAATATATTGTTTTGCCATATTAAATACTTTCTCAATTATACAAGTTATTTAAAAGGCAACTGAAATTGCATGCTTGTTTCCATATCATCTTTTTAAATGTTTGATTTTGAACCTTTAATTATAATGGGTGGTAGTTATACCAGTTACATATTCAATAGTAATGAGAGAATGGAACATTATAAAGATATCTAGAGAAGAACTGACCTGCCATCTAGTGGAAGCATCTTGGCAGGAAAAATGGTATCATATTTCATAAGCTCTGATCATTGTCAGCAGGTAAATTTAATCACATAATAGCTTTTATTTTCTCCAGTGGTTGCTGGGGTCTGGGTGAAAATTGTTTGTTCTCTTCAGCAACAAATTCACGAAGCTATATTTTATTTACAAAATCTCATTAGATAGCTCTGAAAGGTACTAGATTAAAACTAACATAGAGAAATAATCCTCATAAAATCCCAAATCTTTTTACTGTTTTAATAATTTTCTAAAATAAATTGAGTATTCCTATACTATCCCACATGTTAATTCTAAGGAGTAACATGGGATTTTGCATACCTGTAGTACTTCCAAAAAGTAATAAGTAGATTTCTGATCAAAAGGTTAAAAGAGAAAGCAGTGAGCAAAATTAGAAGTGCAGTTCAATTTTGTGCTAGACAGGGAATGTGCAGACCGGAACTTTCTTCTTCAGATTATCTATGAAAAATGTTTAAATGTGAGAGGAAAATGTATATTGTTCAAGTTTTGGATTTAGGGAATGGTATGATCTACCGAATTTGAATTACTGAATGTTTTAATGGAGTTAAAATTCGTAGCTGAATGTAGTATATGATAGAAAGAAAGTTTGTATAAATTGAATGCATAGCACAGGGTTTAATACTGAATAGGGAATGAGAATGTATGATTTCCCCTCATCATAATGCATTTAAGAGTTGTATCAATAAGTAAAAATATGTGTGCGAAGTTAAAGGTGTGTTGCGTTGGTCCAGTATGCGAATATAGGTGCACTTTTGTATGCAGATGATTCCGTATAACCTGAATTATTTGCAGCCGAATTTTAGATTGCCTAAAGCAAACAAATACAAATAAAACAAATACAAGGCTTGAAGATTTGTGTATCAGATTAAGGAAGTTGTATCTGACAGAGAAAATGGTAATCCAAAATTACTGTATATATACTGTATAAATGATGAAAAATTAGAGTAAGTAGATGAATATTTGTGCATTATGGCAGAATATTTATTAAAGATAGGAAAATGGATGGAGGCATTTTAAGACATGAACATTTGGTAGATAGCTAGTGCTTACATGTGGTCTGGGGAATAAAGTTGAAAGCAGCAAAAATGGCTTGATAAGAACACATTTTTACCCTATTTCTTATGTCGATATGAGACTTTGCTATATCAAAAGCACTAAAGTAAATTGGATTATTTGTAGTAAATTATTTATAGTAAATTATTTGTAGTAAAACAGGAAGTGATAGCCTGAAGAATAAATGAACACGAAACGAATACATATGGAATACAGAAATGAAAGAAGTTTATTGAAGTGGTTTGATTACAGATACAAAATGAATGAGGATCTAATCGCAGAATAATTATATGAAGGAAGAGTGAATAGGTCAAGAAGGAAAGGAATATTGAGAATGTTATGGGTGGATAGAAGCATAAGGCTGGAAGAGATTTCGGAGATCTTCCAACCCCCTGCTCAAGGCAGGAGCCTTATATCCCAGTCAAATAGTTGCCAGTCTATTTTTGAAAGCTTTCAGTAAGGAGATTCTCAAAAAGAGATAAATTTAAAGAAAAGATGGTGGATGTAGTGAAGGCACATGTATTAGAATAGGAAGGTGTAAAGACATATAGTATAAACTAGATTTACCTATTTCATTTTTTTTCCTCTTATATTTTTTTGTTTTACTATTACTTACTCTCTCTTTTTGCACTCTGCATTATGTTGTTTATGCTGAATGGAACGGCAGGACAGACAACCTGCTGTTTGGGTTAAAATAAGAAGATGATCTGTGAAGTTGCCAGAAACACCCTAAACTAAGAAACAAGGATGTATTCATCATAAATAGTACTTCTTCCACACAATGGTTGTAAAAGACAAAAAATGGGAAGTGTTTTCCCCAGTTTCAGGTTTAGATACACAAACGCATATCAGAATTCTGTACTTTAATGAAATATCCTGGGCAAACTGATCAATTAGTAGGTGAACGGAAATCAGTGAAATATACTTTGATCCTTTTGCTTGCTTATGTTATTACATTGCCTAGCTCCATATGACTTCTAGCATTTGACATAAAACATAAAGAAATATAACGATACTACAGTTAATACGAAGAGTCACCCACATGGTCATCAGTCATAATTACAGTACTAAGTCCCATTCAAGCAAATCAGTATTGCCACTTTGTATTAAGCTAATAGTCAGTATATAAGGTGAACTCCAATGGCAAATTTCTCTTAAACATTGGAGCCATTTCAGAAAAGGAGTGAGTGCCTTTGAGCCCATACCCCCCCCCCCAAAAAATATTTTTTTTTTGCAGGGATGAAACACCCATCATCTTCCTTCTGCATTCTCACATGGACTATGTAGATTCCATTTGGAGGAGATAGTCCCTAAACCGCCCTGGAATCATGAACAGTTTGAAAAGTTCAAAGCAGAACTTTGAACTGGACCCAGAGCCTATTGGCACGAGGGAACATATGCCTAAATGTGAAGCAAGCAACAGTTAATTCTTCAGCAACTCTCAAAAGTAGTAAAATATAACATACTTATGTTTCCTTTGTGCAGGTCCTGAAACGGCAGGGTTATGATGCAGCCTGTGATATCTGGAGTTTGGGGATTTTGCTGTATACCATGTTAGCAGGGTAAGTGCAAAAAATTCTTAATATTTGTTGCCTGGTCAATCTTGGAAGCCAGTGAAGCCAATGAACAGCAATATAAAGACAGAAATTACAATCTAGAGACATTATAGTAAATACCACTTAAATTACTTAGTTGGGTGCCGAAAATTCATATGACTGAAATTGTCAGGTTAATTACAGGCAAGTTAAGACATATTATTTGCAGTTGTTTATTCCAGTTGATGTCCATCTTGAAATGACTATGTTTTGAAATTAAAGAAAGTAAATATATTTATCAAAGTATGTAGATTTTATAGAGAAAATGTATACTTTGTTTGATGACCATCAAATTGTGTTATATTCGTATTATAAAACCTTTCATAGTGGAAAGTTTTATAATATTGGCTCTTAAGTGTTGCTTTGTATCACAGAAGAAAAAAAGGTCATATTATAGGAACTGTATCCCATCCTGCCCACCTTTTTTTAGGACTTTAAGTTTTGGCTTTTAGATATATTTAGATATATTACATATTTTTATTTATTTTTAATTAGTTTGTCAAATATGTACAAGATAACAGGTATCAGTATAAACATGGACATGAACAAAGGAAATGAGTACAAATAAATAGGGACAGTAGCACAGGGACTGTAGGAACACTGGTGCGCTTATGCACGTCCCCTTTACGGACCTATTATGAAAGGGTGAAGTCTACAGTAGACAGTTGAAGTAGAAGTAGAAGGTTGAAGCTAGGGGTTTGAGGATGTAACAACGGAGTCAGATAGAGCATTCCAGGCGCTGACCACTCTTGCTGAAGTTGTATTTTCTGCAGTCAAGTTTGGAGCAGTTAACCTTGAGTTTGTATCAATTGTTTGCCTGTGTATTATTGAGTTTGAAGCTGAAGTAGTCGTTGACAGGTAGGACGTTGTAGCAGACAATTTTGTGTACTATGCTTAGGTCAGACAGTAGGTAGCGTAGTTCCAGATTGTCCAAGCCCAAAATTTCGAGCCTGGTGGCGTAAGGGATTCTATTATATTTCATTCTGCTTCTTAGAACAATTTTAAAGAAGCTAAAATCTAGGACAAATTTACCTTACAAACACAATATGCTTATTTTTGTAGATACTGTAGCATAGAAGATTTTAAAACCTGATTTGAAATGAAAAGAGGAGAAAAATGCCTGAACCTGAATTTTTAAAAGGGATCTCAAAAAGAAGCATGCTAGCTTCTGGCAGAGCTATAAGAATAGTGGAGGCTGTGCTGTTTTTTTCTCCAAAGGATACTACTCCAAAGAAAGTGCTGGCCAGCCGAGAGATTATGAATCGGAGGTCTACCCACATAAAGAGCACAACATTGAGGAAGGCTTTTTGTATGCAAGCCAGATGTATTATGCATTGATCATGCTACAGCTGTTTCACATATTATTTATTGCTTAACAGATTCACCCCTTTTGCAAACGGACCAGATGATACCCCAGAGGAAATTCTGGCTAGAATTGGCAGTGGAAAATATGCTCTAGCAGGAGGAAACTGGGATTCCATATCTGATGCTGCAAAGGTAAAATAATACATCACAATTATGGTGCTTGTGATTGGTATCCATTTATTTTGCTTTTGTTGCTCATGATTGTCCTCCATTTATTTAAAATGAACGCACATAAAATGAACAATAAATTACAGCAGTGCTTTAGAAATCCAATAGCAACTATATAAATAAGCATAGTTACATTTCATTGTCCATAAAAGTATAACAATTAACTGAAATTATTAAGGATTATTCCCAAAATTGAATACGCATTACGTCTAAAATGCCTCATTGATCTCATATATTGCACAGATGCCATGTTTTGTAGCATCTCAGAAGGAAATGATCACAGGAGGACAGCAATATGTGACAGGTTTTCTTTAAATTAGAACTAAATAAATGACTTGATTATGTTTATCTTCATTTCAATATCTTAACAGCTTTCTGGGTTTCTAAAGTTCCGTGCAGTTCAGAATTAATATAGACAAAGAAAAAAGCAGAATATGCTGGTTCAATCTATTTTCTTTTCTTCCACTTTGGCAAAAGTAAACACTAACATGCTGAATCAGATCAAAGTCTGATTTATCAAGCAGTTTGTTTTTAACAATGAATGGTCAGATGCTGTTGTGAATCTACGTGAAATTCATGATCCTATGTTTTGGGTGTTTGAGGAGTTCGATATAGTTGCAGATTTTGACAGACATTCTCCTAAATTGCATATCCCAAGGAAGAGTATTGTATACATCAAAATGTATAAGTCTTATATAAGTATATTTAAAGTAATTCTCAGTGAATTCAATGAGTTTTATTTTCACATTAATGGGTATAGGATTGCCACCTCTGATTAGTGATCTACCAGTTGCCACAGTACTGAATATTCTAACACAATTCCTGACTCATTTTTTTCGTTTTAAAATTGTGACTAGCAGTACAGCTAGTCCTCATTGAGTGTCCACCATTGGAACCAGCAACTTGGTCATTAAGTGATTACTAAGTAACAAAAAAATCACATGACCACAATTGTGCTTACAATTTTTAGTTTTTCTTTGCTTTAGTAGGATATGACTCCAAATAGCAGAGTAAGCTCAAACAGTGGGGAATATTTCTGGAATTTGGCTTATGAGGAAGGTGGGTAAAAGGGTGAATCTTATAATCCTTTTTCCCCAATTCGCACACCCTTTGGAATGCTGACCCCAGGTCTAGGATAATTAGCAAGAAGATAATTATAGTTTGTTACATTCACTGAAGAGAAGGGGATTACAAAAGAAGAAGAAGCAGGCCAACAATGGGGAATACAAATCAAAAGAAATGCACTAGCTTACCTGTTTTCCTAGCATACTCTTTACTGCAGCTCCTTAGAAGACAAAAACTTCGCTGTGAAATTGATAGGGGTCTTATCCCTGTCAGACAGTAGCACCAATGAGCTGGAGGATTCTAATGAATTAAGATCATAGAGTTAAGCTTGTTAACTTGTAGTTAGCACTTTTAAGGGACATGCTGCATGATGAGGAAAAGCAGCTTAGGAAGAGATATTATAGCTTATTGGAGCAATATCTCCACTGTGGGGGTTGGGGACAGGTCAGACACAGGACAATGCATACTAACTGTAATGGCCAAAATGTGTCAGAGAAAACTCAGGTCATAAATGCAGGCATAAGTCACAAAATTACTTTTTCATCACTGTTGTAATTGCAAATAGTTTGTCCAAGGCAGTTACTAAATGAGGACTACTGTACCTATATATATTTAAATTCCAATTAGAGTTATGGATGGGCAGGGACATATGCAATACATATCACAAATAAATTGAACTCCTCAAACTATCTTCCTTGCGTGTTGATTCCTGGTGATTGCTTGCACCATTCCCTGCGGTTAGCTCCACAAAATTTCAGATGTGGTTAGTCATTGTTTATTTATTTATTTATTTATTTATTATTCACACTTATAGACCGCCCCCTCTCCCGGAAAGGACTCGGGGCGGTGTCTCCTTCTTAGTGCTGTGAGAGAGTCACTGGGCCAAAGTCATCCAACTACTTTATAACTAAGGTAGGATTAAACGCATAGTTTCTTTATTTCCAGCCGGGTGCCTTAAGAAGTACACCACACTGGCTTCTTATCACAATAAATAGATCCTATTTGTTATTAAAGTAGTAGAAAATACATTGGGAGGTTAATTCTTTTGTAGGCAAGGCAAAACCCATGCCAGATCAATAATGTTGCAACCCAACCCACATGAATAATCTTTAGCTCCGCCTTCCAAGAAATCAGAATTAAAGCTATTTTCTTCTTATGAATACAGTTTTAATATAATATTCTGATAGAAACATTTTGAGGCCCTCAAGAGTTTGCTTCTCTCTCTCGTCCTAACATCAGAAGAATTTCATTACATTAAAAGAATGTAGACTAATTGTTATAGGCTGACTTCTAAAGCCATTTTCCATTCCTATCATCCATTTTCTGAAATCATATTTACCGTATTTTTCGGAGTATAAGACACACCTTTTTCCCTCAAAAAAGAGGCTGAAAATATGGGTGCTTCTTATACACTGAATACAGAATTTTGGCCTCCTGAAACCCCGCCCCCTTTGCAAAAACAGACAAGCAGAGGTTTTGGGAGGTTTTTCCCCTTTTTGCACACACACACCCCCCAGGGCCCCAGGAGCACTCTACATGATCTTTGCATTATCTTTTTTTTTTTTTTGCAAAAAAACGAGGCATGCAGAGGGTTTGCGAGGCATGCAGAGTGCAAAAAATGTTTTTTTTTTAAAAAAATACCTCTTCAAAGTCATGGTACATCTTATACTCCGGTGCATCTTATAGTCCGAAAAATATGGTATCCAGAGTGCTTATTATTTTTAATAAAATAACATTAATGTAACCTTCTCTATATAATTTTTTGCAGGATATTGTGTCAAAAATGCTTCATGTAGATCCCCATCAGCGCTTAACAGCAACCCAAGTTTTAAGGCATCCATGGATAGTAAACAGGGAGTATCTCTCCCAGAATCAACTCAGCAGACAAGATGTTCACCTTGTAAAGGTATGTCCAAATGCTGCTGCTTTGGATTCCTAGAGATAGAAAATTTGTTGATGGTCTCTTAAGATACCTAAATAATTAATAATTACATACAATCAGAACCAGCAACATTATTTTATTTTTCCCTAGAATTTTTAATTCCTTCCTGCCCCCCAAAATCTCTAAATTATTTTTTTAATAAATAACCTAATTCTTACAAGGTCACCTATATTCAGACAATCTTGTGAGAAAGTGCCAGTAAATATCTGTCAGGATGGCCTTAGTGTAAAGTTGAGGTGAACTGCCAAAATCTGTTAACCTCAAAAATCATTTTTTGAGGAGGAACCAGGCCACAGTAATCATGCAACAATGCTCAGATTCTTAAAAGTTGCAGATCTCTGTCATGAATCTTTTGTCAGTTAGGATAATGAACTGGTAGGAAGGAGGAGGTACAGTGGCCTAGTGGTTAAGATGCTGGGTGTGTTGAGTGGACATTTGGCAGTTTGAGACTCAAGCACCATGTGATGGGATGAGCTCACATTCCTGCCCCAGCTCATGCCAACCTAGCAGTTTCAAAACATGCAAGTGCAAGTAGATAAAGAGGTACCACTTTGAAGGTGGTGGCATTCCATCTGCCTCAGTATATAGTCATGCTGGCTACATGACCACAGAAACTTCTTCAGACAACACTGGCTCCCTCAGTAGGAAATTGAGATAAGTACCACACCTAGAGTTGGACAGGGGAAATGTTTTTTTAGGAAGATGAAACAGGATCCCAAATCTAGCTTACAGGGTTTCATTTTGCTTAGCATGGGCCAAGCAGTTGAAGGAACAGCTTGAAAGCTCTAGTTGAGGAAGGGAAAGATTTTCTTTTCACATGCCAGAATAACCCATTAGCCAAACAATATCTGGGAAGTAGAGAAGAAAAACCCCTAGTTGTTAGGTTACCTATGAGACTCTCAGTTTATTTTAAACAGGACTATCTATGAAAGGCATCCTTTTTTGGTCTGGAAACATGGCTTCCTTGTCCACTGTTTCTTGATATAGATTAAAGCATGTAATTGTCTGGATTATTTTGGGCACAACTTTTGGGGATAGTATTAGTGCTTGGAGCATTAGGTCAGATGCATGCTGATGGTATTTAAGTGATAAGAAACTCTAGCCCTGGATTGAGAGCCCTCAGTCTCACCCATTGCAAAGGCTTGAAGCCATTCTCTTTTCATCCATCAATGGCAGATGCATGTAATCAATTAACTTGGAGGTTTACCAGATGGCTCAGTGGAATTGGTTGTGAACCCTCTAGGGGGCTGGCAGATCCATCCTTTTTTAACTGATGCATCATAACAGCAACAACCAGTAAGGCCATTTCTTGCTTGCAACTCGTTTGCCTCTTTCCTACACACTATCCTTAAAGTGGGTGGCCTGACAAAAGATACATATGTGTAACGTATATAAAACTACATTTTTCTGATAAGATGGGAAGGAGAAAATGTTATTTGCTGGCCACCCCTATTCCAATATATTAGTTTTGAGCAATACATCAGATTCAGTTTTGAAAAGATGCTTTGTATTGCAGGAGCATGAATGTAGCACATCTGCGTCTCTTCAAAGCAGTCATGCCATTTCATAGGAAGAGGGGGAAAGTGATTTTTCTGAAATATTGCATAATCTCCCTGTTTTTTTAATTTTGCAGGGTGCCATGGCAGCCACCTACTTTGCTTTAAACCAAACGCCTCAAGCACCAAGGCTGGAACCGGTATTGTCCTCCAACCTGGCCCAGCGAAGGGGGATGAAAAGATTGACCTCAACGAGGTTATAATGGTCCCCAAAAGGCCTGTTTAAATAAAAAGGAAACACTTGCCCAATATATTGATCAGAGAGGCTGATCTATATTGTTAATGTTGCAGGACTCCTGGCACATACATTGTTTTAATCAGCAAAACTTCAGTTTAAGGCAAAGTTGCCCTTTGTTTTCAGACATTTTTGGGTTGTTTTTTACATTACCAGCAAGATGGCAAATACTCAGAAATGTGCCATTTTTTCAACTGCTGTATTGCTTCTTATTTAAGTACTGTATCGATTGCTGATGTTGTGTTCTCTCCTCTCCTCCTTTAATCCGAATGCTCTGTGAGATCACTTTTTGTAACAGATTCAATTTTAGACATCAGCTCTACCAGCATCTATGTTTGGTGTTTTGTCACCACTGTTATTAGCTGTCTCCAAAGAGTTGAAGATGTAATGATGTGCGAGACCATAAAAACAATATCTTATGAAGAATGAAGAGCGGGTGAGGGGAAGAGCTGGAAACATACCTATATTATTAAAGCAAAAGAATTATTTTTATGACTTTGGACCAGATGAAAGTATAGAAAGGAGATTAGAGTTGTGTTAATTGACACAACAACCTTGAAGGCTCCTATCTGATAAGGCCTCTTTTATTTATCAAAAATACACAATCTCATCTCGGACATAGGGATTTTTTTAAAAAGGAAAGTGGCTGTGTAGTTGGTTGCACCTAAACACTATACATATAGACTTGT
Source organism: Natrix helvetica (assembly GCF_964273705.1). Classification (NCBI taxonomy): domain Eukaryota; kingdom Metazoa; phylum Chordata; class Lepidosauria; order Squamata; family Natricidae; genus Natrix; species Natrix helvetica. Next base: position 215,023,492 of record NC_138552.1, on the reverse strand, counting down.
CTGGAAGTTAGAGAGGGAACCAGAAGATAGGAGTTCAATGCTCTTCTTCCATTGACGCATTCATAACTACATGAATGAATACAAGCACTGTGCTTCATAAGCTGTTACAGAGTTTC